>NC_054375.1:106784683-107984683 GCF_017654675.1 Xenopus laevis
AGAGTAAAAAGAAAACAACTCCTTCAAATCTGATGGGAAATTCTTAAGGAGAATTGAATCATATAACTTTACACATATCATTAAAACCATTGACATTTGTCATTACTATAAATTGGAAGGTTGTTTAGAATTACATTTTTCTTCACTAGTAGAGATGGGCAAATAAATTCGGCAGGCATGGATTCACGGTGAATTTACACGTTTCGCCACCTGCGAATGTTTTCACAAAACTGTGTTGAAAATTCGGTGTCTAAAAATCTGCTATAACAAAAAAAATTGTTGCGCGTCAAAGTTGTTGCAGGCATAAACATTTACACCCATTGATACGTGAAAACTATTTTGACGCCCATTGACTTCAAAGTGATTCGCAAACTTTCACCGTTTCGGGATTTTTTTGCTGTTTTGCAAATTATTCAGCAATGCGAAATGGGACAGATTCGCCCATCAATATTCACTAGGCATCTCTACTAGTTAAAAATCATAAATGAGGGGCTTTGTTGAAATACTGTTACTTGCTTTGCGGGTTTATGAATTGTATTTCACTGTACCTCAGCACTGTGCAAAACTGTGGTTCCCACGCAAAATAAAAAAAAAGTTTAAAAAATGAAGCTATATAAGGCTGCTTGTGGAAAACACTCAAGTCCAGATATCTTATAGAACAATGCTTAAAATAAACTAAAAGAATATTCCCTAACCACACTTTATTTTTTAATAAATGCCCATTTTCCCTTAAAACAAAGAGATACTACTTTAACAATGAGCTTTTTGATGTTGTTTTTGGCCATGGGCCTACTGTCAATTTTTAGTGCAATAAACACATCCTGGGAATGGAAATCAGACACATTAAGATGTGTCGTTTCGGGCAGAATACTGTTTTAAGATCTCAAGTTCAAGCTCAGCTTCAATTTAATTATTCAAGTATACATTTTAATGTCAAACCACATTGAATATAACATAAAATTGTTGGTACCTTTGGGCAATAAATCTTGCATTTGATGGAAACTGTGGAGTTTAATGCCAGTCTCCTAAAGTTATTATGCTGTCCTATTTCACTTTGTCATGTTGATTCCCATGGTGTAAGTCTTTGCATGCAGGGAGTAACACACACTGTCACTTTCATATTTACAAATGCATTCAGTGTTTGGCTGGTACACTATGGGAATTTGAGCATCTTTCTTTCTCCTGCATTGATTCTTGTCAGATAATGATATATGTATTTGGGGAGGTTGCCATTACTTTATTACTGTATATTTGGAATAGATAGATATAGATAGATAGATAGATAGATAGATGATAGATAGATAGATAGATAGATAGATAGATAGATAGATAGATGGATGGATGGATGGATGGATGGATGGATGGATGGATGGATGGATAGATAGATAGATAGATAGATAGAGATAAATAGATGATAGATAGATGATAGATAGATATAGATTTCGAGATAGATAAGAGAGATGATGTAGATAGATAGATAGATAGATAGATAGATAGATAGATAGATAGATAGATAGATAGATAGATAGATAGTTGTGCAATTATAGTAAACCACAACACAATGCAGTAGTTATGAAATACACAGAACACATGGGTTTATGTGAAATTTAAGGTGGAAAGTAGATCAAGCATGGGTTGAAGCAGGTGGGTGTTCAGACCTAAAGCAGGGCCTCTCCCCATTGGTGAAGCATTCACACATTCTCTTCCTTTCTGTTGATGTCACCATGCACCATCGTCTTTTGGGATGAGCCGGTTATGGGTTATAAAAAAGTAAACTGGAGTTCTTATTTGGCAGTTTTTACTCATCCCTTTACGGCAGCTTATTTTATGCTGGACTGTGTAAAAACACAGTAAATATATTTGTCTTACTATGGCAGGAGGTGCAGCCCACAATAATGGACAAATGCTAGGTAAGTGAGCACTGCGTGTAATGCATGTATGTCCCTTTGCACTTGCACCCATACAAAGTTGCCAGGATCCTCAGCATCTGGGTTCTGTGCAAGCTAGGAGCATTCAATAGAATGTTGTAGCATAGTGGAAATGAGCTTATCTATCAACGTACAGCACTATATACCATATAAATACCTTAACAGTCATGACATTTTGCCTTCATATTGACTCCAATACATTTTGCTGAAATGTTGTCGTTTTGCTAAATTTTCTTGGGTTCACTCATTACTACTAGTGGATACCTGTATCTTCCTTTAGGGCTCATGCTTTGTAAACATAGTGAGAATCTTAAGGTCCATGGTATAAGGATGTTTGTGATTGCTGCAGTCCTTTCAGGGAGTATTGTGTCCAACTCTGCAGGCAACCTCTTTCCATTCACTAGAGTAGGCAATAAGCTGCCTATGACAAACACTAGTACTTTCAAGTATGTATCACTCTAGAATTCTGATGTCTGTGTCCCCAAACAATACTGATGTAATAATGCTCGACGATTTCCCATTCAGGTAGGATGAATTCACCAAGCAGGTTTCCATGAGATAATTGCAGCAATCACAAATGCTTGTGTGTCATTACAGTATTTTACACAGCAATGGATGTACATAAGGACACATATGAACGAAATGATTTGCACAATTGGTTTTTCTATTTTTTCTATTTCTGTATATTTTCCAATTCTGTATTTTTCTTTATTGGAGTTTTCTAATTGATATTACCCATTTACTGACTGTCAATTCACTGTAATGAGGTAACTGGGGGAGGTTCCTGTAAGGAAGGAGGAGGGTATATAATCCCATAATCCTTTGCACTCTGGACACTTAAAAAAAATAGCTCTGACCCGAAACATGTAGTGTTTGCACTGCTAAATAAAGAAAGCACTTGCAGTTTGAAATTGCTGCCTCTGAAGATGTTTATTCCATCCTTATATTTTCCTTGAATACTTTGGGAGTGTGACACAAACTCCTGGAATCTACAGCTGGAAGAATTTTGGAAATAATACACTGGTACCAGAAAAAACTTTGTCTGACGTGCTACAGTATTGTAAGACTGCTGTATTAAGGTCGACGCACAAGGAGGCTAGTAGCTGCTATTTATAGTTGATTAGACAAACTTAATAATCATACCACCCAACTGTCCCATTTTTTATGGGGGTGTCCCGATTTTGACAGCTCAGCCCGCAGTCCTGGATTTGTTACTAAAATGTTCCTACTTTCTCTTTGACCTCCTGCACAGAACAGCCAGAAAAAATACTAGGTTTCTAACTTAATTGGCTTTTGACAGAGAGCCCAGAATAGATACTTAGATACTTTTGTAACTGTTTAAAAGCAGGTCTCTGGGGAAACTGATTTGCAACTTAAAGGGCAATTCACCTACATAAGCAAAACTGTAATAACACATAGAAAGCACAGAAATATGTTCAGACTTTCATAACCTGCCAAATTTTGTAAAATAGACATGGTAATTAGAAGGTGTGGTCACAAAAATGGACGTGGTCAAAAAATATTCACGCTGCAAATCTTTTTGTCCCTCTTTCTATTCCCAAAATGTTGGAATTAGCATGTTTCATTGTGTCGATATCAATAGCTACAAATAATTTATAAACAGTATATCAATTCAATAATTTAATAAACTGTTCCTGATAAAAGTCTCCCATAGCTTTACAATGATGTTTGATGATGCTTGTTTTGCCAGTGACACACTAAAGAAATGTACATAGCTCATTATGACAACATTGTGCTCGAAAGCCTTAATAAGTTAAATGTAGAAATATGAATACTGCAGATAACCTTTTCTTTTTGTTTTTGGGCCAAACACACAGTTTTATGGATCTCTCTATCTTAATGTAATCCATTTTAACATTATACTTAATGCGCTTCCAAGATTAATTTTAGAAGCTAACCTTTGACATGGTTTCATTTGTAGCTCCAGGGGCAGTAGTAAAATATGAAAGTGAATCCAAGTCTGTGAAATTCCAAGAAGATGAGGTTGTGCAAGAAAAATGTGGATTGGAGGATTCTGATAGTCCAGGTAAGAGGGATAGCTTAAAAAAAATAAAATATATGTTTGCTGGGCTCATCAAAATGCAATGCACTGATATGTTTTAGCAGCTACAGAATCAAATTAATAGCCACCTCCATAGGGTCACTGAGCTGAGCTTTTTCATTTTGCTCTTTCATCAAGATTTGAAACTATAGATTGGTCAAAGGCTTAATGGCTAAAAAAAGAAAGCTGACACCACCACTTCATTATAATTAGTTTTAGACTAAAACATGTTATTAATATATATGTGATGGCCAACCTTTGAGCACACAGTTGGTGTTAGATTATCTTTGTCTCAAAGAGAGATAAGGAGGCTGACATGGGCAAAAAATTTATATTATATAACTTTCAGTCACATATTAAAGGTAACTGGATATGCGATATTATTTTTGTTTCATTTGTAGTACCTTTTATGTGTATTTTCAGATGGCAGGGCTCTCAGTTTTGGGAGAATTTTCAGATGTGAACATTATCTCTTTTTACTATTTACTTTTGTGCTAAACAGCTATTAGTGGCATCTATGAAAGTATTATCTGTTGTATGGATGTGTGTTACTCTAATTTCATATTAAAAACCTTCTGCCATTGCCATCTCCCTACATCACATTTCTGATTCATACTCTCTGCTGCCTGTCAGCTTAGTTAAGAAATTTCAAAGACTTGTACCTATGCTGACAGGGGGCAGCTGCAAATTGTCCCTTGACCTGTCCCCAAGGAAAATGGTTGAGATTTCATTTATACATGAAGAGTACTAACATAAATATAGCCATAGTCAATTCCACATCTAGCTAGGATACATATTGTTATGCAGTGCATTTATCTAAATAAGTTGTACTTAAATAACTAAGGGGCAGATTTATTAAGGTTCGAGTTGGTTTTTCCATGAAATTTGAGTATTCGAGTTGTGTTTTTTGGTGAAAACTCACTTTTTCGGGTTAAAAAAACTTGAATCGATCGAGTTTTTTTTTTTTAAAAAAAAACTTGACTGTTCGAGATTAATTATACCTCAACCCTGGAAATAGCTCAATCCAAAAATACACCACCTAAAAGCTGTTGAGGTTCTGTAGAAATGAATGGTAGAACTCAATTCAATTGATTCGAGTTTTTTTCTGAAAAAAACTTGATCAATTCAAGTTTTCGGGTTGAGGGACTTGAACTCACAGAATCGGGTTTTGCCATTCCAGTTGTTTCTTAAATAACATACTATTTGAGTTTCAAGTTCATTCGAGGTAAAAAGAAACTCTAACACTCGACCTTTGATAAATCACCCCAAAGTGTCAGCAAACTCTAAAACTAGAGACTTTCACCTTACAAATATTGTACTTAGAGGAGCAAGTAATTTCTCGTGTGCATGCAGCAACAATTTCTCAAAGATGAAACAACAGTCAATACATTTAGCTACAGATATTAGCTAAACTATTAATAGTTAAAATGAATTGTCCCTTAAAATTCTGTTTACTATGTTGATTAAAATTATCTTAATAATTCACTTGCATAATTGCATAAAATGGCTCCAATGGTATCAGATAAGGAGGCATATTTATCAAGGTGCACAAAAAGTTTCCTGCCATATCCCTGATGGAATGGATGTTTTTGGCTTCTAAGCAGAGTATGACTAACACTTCTTCACAGTAAAAGCAAGTCTACATTAATAGAGTTGAAATTCTGCATATTTGTATGTGATTCCACTAGTAGGGTTTCCTACCTTTACCCTAATCAGGTGGTTAGGTTAGCACAACCGGAGGGATTCAGAGGAAGTGCTTTACTTGGTTTGAAGGGGGTGGCAGATTCTGACCTTTAGTAGGCAGTAGCCAAATGTATTGAGCTCTGCTGTTACCTGGACCCTGGGATGGGGAAAGCAATAGAAAAAAAAAATACAAACGTGCCTGTTCAAGTCATTACATTTTACTCTCCATATAGGAAATCTCCATAAATAAAAATAAAAACCCATCCTTACCCATGTGAACCCAATCCCCTTACCTTTCTTTGAGTAGGCATCGAAAATGAAAATATATATTTATCCTTGAACTCTAATACTTAATACCCTTGTTGCCATTGCTGGTGTTGTGACTTCATTCTGGGAATAATATCCATATATAAACGACTGTTTGTTAACCTGTTAACCCAAATAATTTACTGATGTGCAATTTTCTTATTAACTAAAAAAACAGGTATAGGATTTAATATCCGGAATGCGGAGTTTGCCGCAAAAAACCTCACCCACTTTCTATTTATTCCTTTTTAAAAGTACATTTATTAATCGGTGAAAATTACAGTTCATCATTTGATAAATGTGCTTTTTTTCAACAGAAAGTGGGTGTATTTTTCTGAGGTAAAAAAGTCTTGGGGGCAAATTTATCAAGGGTTGAATTTCGAGAGTTAAAAACCCCTCGAATTTGACCCTCGAAGTAAAAATCCTTCAAATTCGAATATCTAATTCGAAGGATTTACCACAAAAATCGTTCGATTGTACGATTAAATCCTTTGAATCGAATGATTAAATCCTTCGAAACAAACGTTAAATCCTTGGAATCAAATGATTCGAACTATTTTAATCGATCGATCGAAGGATTTTTATTTGATCAAACAAAACTTAGAAAAGTAATGGGGAAGGTCCCCATAGGCTAACATTGAACCCCGGTAGATTTAAAGTGGCGAGGTATGTAGTCGAAGTATTTTTTAAAGAGACAGTACTTCGACTATCGAATGGTCGAACAGTCGAACGATTTTTACTTCGAATTGTTCCAATGATTCGATCGAATTCGATCAAATTTGACCCATTCGATGGTCGAAGTACCCAAAAAAATACTTCGAAATTCGAATTTTTTTTCATGCAAATTATTCCCTCGAGCTTAGTAAATCTGCCCCTAAGATCAGGAGCCTTCTGAGGCAATGCCATCCCCTCTCACCCCCCAGTACTTACCTTCCCTGCATCGCCTGGTAACCTATTTGGCAATGCTTCTGATAATAAATCTGAAAGTATTTTCTGTAGTCAGAATCAAATCGTGCCAAAAGTACATATCAATGCAGGTGGCAGAACAGGGAAACCTTATCAGTTACTCCAAAAACTGTAGGAAATTGAAACAGTACCGTTTTGCCAATGCATTACTCCATAACAAAATTTAAACAAATAAAACAATTTTATTAAATGATTTCTCTATAACATTAAAACAGTCAACAGATAATTACATATATGTTTAATAGCTTAACCCTTTCAAACTATAATAACACCATTTGCATTTGAGTGTCACATGATCCCAATAATGTTTATGCACAGCATTTAATTCTGTTCAGACAGAGGGAGAATTAGGTAGCAGACAAGCCTGTAAGTTTGTGCTGTGAATAAAACTGAGTGGTATGATGCTTTGTGGAAAGCTGGGAGAGAACTCCTTAAAATGGTATCATTAGATTGGCAGTAAACAATGAATTGCTTAGGTTTTACTGTGTGTTCATCCTTGAATTTTAAAACACTGTTCCTTATAACTCTGATAACCTCAGGAGAATTCAGAACTGGTCTCAGTGCTTTCCACTGAGAATTTGTGGCTTGGTTGCCATGGAGACATCGTATTTCTCCAAGAATTGCTCATATTGATCCGCGGACAGGCGTAAATGGCCTGGCTAGTGAGAAGAATAAAGGAGGTGGGCAGTAGTAAAAATGACCAGGGGTTACGGGCTGAAAATAAGCTGATAGCACACACGCACATTTTGCCGAAGAGAAAGAAAACCGTATCATTTTTGTTTCTGGATTTTGGTTCTTGTACTTGGGATCATTGTCTCCTTTCACTTCTCTCTGAAAAAAACTTGTTAGTCACTTGTCATGTCAGATCTGTGGTGCTTGTCCTGACACAGCTGTCAACCTTCCCACTCTCTGTGTGCCGTTCAGACACATACAACAAAGAGCCAGCGACATGAATTATTTATTGATTCCCGTGTGGATGAAATTCTGTGATAAGAAATTAAGACTTTAAATAACAGTGTTGCCAAAAAAAATTAAAGACATAGAGCAAATAACTGAGATATTTAGGATATACATTTGACTTTATCCTCTGAATTAGAGATTACCTGTATTTTTTCAATTCTGAAAGATAATCCATGAGTTAGAACTATACTCAGCACTTGCTTGTATGTTGAATTTGCCTGTACACTAAAACTATTGCCAATGATTTTGAAATACTTTATAACAATTAATCAAAGTTGGAAACATTAATAGGGATATACAGATACATTATTGAAGGCACATAAGAACAAATATAACGTGCAGAAAATGGAATAATGGGGACATTACAGAGGTCATAATTCCAGTTCTATGTCGTGTAGAAAGGTATTAACCCATCCTAATATATTTTACTTCAATACATTTTTATTGTTTGCTCAATGCTGGGAAATGCAGAAAATTAAGTGCATTCATATGTACAGTTTGACCGTACTTATCACTGTCTGATAGAAATACATCTGATTCCTCCTTAGCTGAGCACTAGCCAACACAATACCTTCATAATGAGTTTGACAATACTCTGAGAAACCAGAACCTCCTGTTAATGTGATAACAAAGTGATGAGAATGGATAGCATGATAATCTTGAAATACAATAACATAAATGATAAGTGTATATGTGAATTAACCAACTTATTCTGGCATAGCTATAGCTATTAAAAACATAAAGTATCACAATAAATAAGCATACAACATGTTATATTTAATTTTGGTTAGAGCAAGCCTCCATTTTTTCAGCAGTTCAATTTCCAGTCTGTAATTAAGAATGAGACACTCTTCGGCAGTTCAATTTCCAGTCTGTAATTAAGATTTCTGACACTCTTTCTTAAATAGTTGAGAAAACCTTAAAAGTCCATTTGAATCCAACATCAGAACTGTTATTCTAAATGGAAACGTAAAGTGTAGCTTATATAGAAGGAAGTATGTTGTCAAATATGATGTATCTGTACAGTATCTAGTAGAAATAAGCCTAAAGCAACTGGATTTTCTGAGTTGTTTTGAAAAGTTTTACTACTCATCCAAATCCAATCAGTTCAACTGAGTGGTAGGGAATTCTCTGACATTTAAACTCTTAAGGATTTTACCATCATCCAGTCACAATGGTTCAATTGAACTATTCAGGTAGATGTGAAAGTGTGATCCATTCACAATGATACCATGATGGTCATTGAGGCAGGTGTTAAGTTTTAAATGAACTGTGAATTGTTGTGAAACCGCTGGTGTAAGGATGTCAAATCGGCTTTTTATGTTGCTGACAAACGGTGTTGCAGGCCACTTTCTCTGTTTAGGGATGGTTTTTCCTCCTTTATACCTCATTCAAACCATCTGTCTTCTCTGTCTGAAGCATATACATTGCTGTCATTATACCTTATACCATACCTAGGAGTATCCCATTTACTCTAGGGGGCACATTTACTAAGCTCGAGTGAAGGATTCGAATGAAAAAACGTCGAATTTCGAAGTTTTTTTTGGGGTACTTCGACCATCGAATAGGCTACTACAACCTTCGACTTTGACTCGAACGATTCAAACTAAAAATCGTTCGACTATTCGACCATTCGATAGTTGAAGTACTGTCTCTTTAAAAAATACTTCGACTGCATACTTCGGCAGTTTAAACCTACCGAGGTTCAATGTTAGCCTATGGGGACCTTCCCCAGCACTTTTCTAACCTTTTTTTGATTGAAGAAAAATCCTTCGATCGATCGCTTAAAATCGTTCGAAACGTTCGATCGAACGATTTTTACTTCGCTAAATCCTAAATTCTTTGAATTCGATATTCGAATTTGAAGGATTTAAATTCGAGGGTCAAATTCAAGGGTTTATTAACCCTCGATATTAAACCGTTGATAAATGTGCCCCTAGATGTAGATAGACTGCTGAGTCATATCCTGAGGAGTAAGTCCTCCTATGTTGGTCCATTCACTTACTGAGTGTTTTTTTAGTCTCCCAATGTACAGTATAGAACTGTGCACTCTTCACTACAGTTAACATCATAGATCACATTTCTTTTCATGTGCTTTCATGTTCAGCCATTTGGGAGTATAGACATATATCACAGGGTATTGTTTGTGATGGAAAATACAGGCATGGGGTGTTTGTTAAAAATTATTTTTCCCATATTTCAGTCACATAAGGGATGACTTTGTTATTTCAACTGCTAAACATTTCCTGTTTGTTTGTTTGTTGATCTGGACACACAGAAAAAAGTAACTATAAATGTAACATCATAGGACACCCTTAATGAATAATGAACAAACTTTATTGGCAAAGTCTAAGGATTTCTAAATGTGGAGTTCTGTGTTACCAACTAACAGAGCAAAGTTGTTGGTCAAGTCTTTACTGCAGTTTTTAAGTGACAGAGTTGGTCCTACTGACAGTTATCCTCAGTGGGGCTTCTTTCTTGTGTATATAAGGGAGAACATATAGTTATGGAGTTGTTTCCCCTGGTTAAAAACAGCAATACAAAGTTGATTGATGACATTAGCCAAGCAGTCTAAAACTTTTTTTTTTAGCTGCTAGTAAGATACCTCTTGAGTTGTTTGTATGTATATGACACTGAGTAGTGTGACCACTTTGTAATGATAGACTGATGTGGTCAGCATCACCATACATCTCCCTTTATCCGCTGGCCCAATATCAACACTTGGGTCCTTGCCAAGTGCTGTCAGATTCTGTTGCTGTAATGAAATCCACCACCGGGACATACCATGTTGCAAACAGCAAAATTAAGATCCTTGACTAGGAATTCCTTCTCTGGCTCAGTGAGTTCCCTGTTCCTGACAAGTTCTTTACCCTTAAATTCTTGATGTCTTGTTATCATATTTCCATCTTCTTGGACAATTGTCCTCTGGATGTTGCTGGTCCATGACAGTAAAATGATGAACTTGTTTATTTGTCTCTCCTTGCCATTGTCAAGCTAGCTGAGATTGCTTTGTGACACCTCTGTTTCACATAGTCAAGCTTCTGATTTAGGACCTTGATGGAAAAGTTGGTCTGTCTTGCATGTTCTTTTAACAGTTGTTTCTAGCCTTTCTGTAGGATCAACTTGGCCCTGTGACCTTTTCCTGAAGAAAGCAAGTGTAGGCTGCACGGTGTGATTCCCTTAAGTCATTGTCGGTTAAATCATAGATGGTTTCTGTAATCCACAAGTTTTCTGGCTGTTCTCTCTATTCCCTTACCAGTTTCAGTATTTTCTCCCCAAAATCAGTAGCAATGTATCTATGAAGATTTTTATTCATCCAGGTCATTATAAATAGATTTAGTAGTAGGCTAAACTCCAAAGCAGCTTAACTTTCTGAGTATTCTTGAAAAGTTTCACCACTCATACGAATAGCTATTTTTTTTACTGTTCGGCCGGCAATTTGTCAAGTTCCCTGTCAAAACCTGTAGATTCGATTTCAAATCACCGAACCAATAGATGGAATGCTCTTTTGGACAAATCTTTGCTCTTCTCATATGGGATGATTGCAGAGTGGCCACTGGAATTGAATGAGGAGATAGGAAAAGGCTTTATGATATGAGTGAAGTGTTTTAATAAAAAACATTTTAACATATTTTTTAAAGACTGCTAATGTGCAACAATAGAGATTCCAGGATATTTTCAGCCATTACAGATAAACCAGTGTTGTAATGCAACAGCATATGCCTCAAACTGTGTGACTGACCTTCTTGAGAGCCCAAAGCAGAGCTAAATATTTCTGAAACCCAAATTAAGGTAAGGTTTTGGTGAATGCAGATATATTAAAAAGCATAATAAAGAAAATAGTGAATTAGCTGAACCACTGACCCCGACTGACCCCTGTGCTTTTTCTCTCATTACAACCATCAAGACTCTTTATACAAAGAGTGACATTATGGCCCTGACACTTCTTCATAAGAAAAGTCCCATAATTCCTTACCACAATTTACTACTTCCAGGTCACTGAAATGGTAAACTTGTCCCTATTCAATTATAGGGGAATATTGACAATGCAACATTGTACCATTAATTTTTATACAAATATTTACTGTAAATTAATTTCACATTGGCCAATTCTCATTTGATCTATGATAAATGCCAAAGATCCCATATCATAGATTTTTTTAAAAATATATACTTCATTACCAATGTTGGAGTATTTTAAAATCATGCTTGTTCTGGCTAATGCAGAAATATTGCCCTGCAAACTCGATTTAAGTTTTAATTCGAATTTCAAGATTTATCATACTATGGCCCTTTAAGAACTCAAATCCAACTATTGGCCACCTTAAACCTGCCAAATTACTGTATAAGTCATGGGAGAGGTCCAGGGATCAATTTGGTAATGTTTGCAGCCTTCCTGACATTCAAGTTTTTCAAATTCGAATCGAGTTTTTCTAATTCTAATTTGAGTTTTCGGGTCATTAAAAAACTGAAAAAAATTCGATTTTATTAAAAAATTTTGATTGGTCGAATTTTGAATTTATTGGAGTTTATAGGAGTTTTAAAAAACCTAACATGAATTTGAATTTCAAGCTATTTTTTTGTGTACTTTGACTAGGGAATAATCCAAATTTGATTCGAATTTGAAAAAAATTAAAAAATTAGAATATAGAAATTTATCATGTAATATCGAAATTTATCATGAACTTCGACCATTCGCCATATAAAACCTGCCGAATTGCTGTTTTAGCCTATGGGGGACCTCTTAGAACCTATTTGGAGTCGATTGGTGGACTTTGAAAAATCAAAACTTCGATTTGAATTCGATCGAATTCGGTTCGGTTCGAACTATTAAATTCATTATATCATTTTGTGGACTGCAAAGGGGGTTTAAACACAAATAGTCTGAAAATTGCTACAGTAGAATGACAGGTCTACTATAACTACTTCACTTGTAAGATGGTAGATGGTAGAAATGGTAGATAATTTAGAACAATAGCTGTATTAAAATAGATAAAAAGGTTAATTGTAACATAATGCAACTTCTGGGTAACTGTCCCATAATGTCTGTCAATGTATATTGCATTTTACTGGTTTATCAAATTGAATTTTAGAATTAATTGACCTTTAGTACAATGTCACCATTATTTCTGCCAGTTGTATGCACTGACATGTTTTGATAAGCTTGCTGTAAGACTTGACCATAATGGTTATTGACATTCAGTTCAAAATAGATGCTGTTTTTGCTTTTATCCTTATCATAGGTAATATTTAGCCAGCATCTAGTACTTCACTCTACCTAAGCTAGCATAATTCCATGTCACTATTACACAGTCCCGTTGTTTTTTTTAATATATATAAATGTTTTTAGTAGCCATGCTCCAAATTAACAAAAAATATAATTTATTTAAAACGACAATAACAAGTCCCAAGCAATTCCTGAGCATCAGTCACATGATTATGGCATACACTGTTCTATAATAATGTATAATCATTTTATTTTTTCCCTCCACAGATGATTTGAAACAAAATGCATGGATGTCTAAGATGTGCTACTGCAAAGTGTGTTGAATAAAGTTCCTACAACGTACATTACAGAATATTTCACAAATGCATGCTTTATTAGTTAATTTCAGAGGTTAGATCTCTGCAATTTCTGTAAAATCTGAGTAAAATGTTCTTTAAACTGCTCATCAAGGTTTATATAAAATGTTTATTTTATTTACTTTTATTTGTTTTGAGAGATATAATTTAATGGATAGAAATATGTCATTGTTAGTGATGGGTGAATTTATTCGCATGAGCCCAAATTTGCGGCGGATTTCCTCTTTTCGCCGCTGGCGAATAAATTCACGGATTTGCTGCAAAAATTTGCCAGCATCAAAGTTTTTTTTTATGCTGGCCGCAGTTTCGACGCTGGCGACAATTTAGACGAATTTAGACTAATTTTCGCTGGTGTCAAAATTCGAGTTTCACAAAACGGACAAATTCGCCCATCACTAGTCATTGTTTTCAAAATGTATACTTATTTACTGTATGTTAGTATGTATATGTAAATGTCATAGATTTCATTTTACATTTTTAGCAAAATTATTCTTGAACCTGATTCACAATATTTCACTGTGGATTCAGGTTTTATAAGAACTTGCCTTTCTACATAAGTCAATGAGGAAGACAGAAAACTATAGATTTGGCTATTGAATGCTTTTTAATTATTTCATTAAAAGAGAATGCCCTCTTGATAAGGATGGCGAAATAGGGTACAATAATACATTCAATAAACTTCTTGATTCGTGTCAACAGAGAACCTATGCACTAATGAATTATTTTCCCTGTGAAAAACTAATTTTTTTAAAAATATTTAGCAATTCATCTACAAGTGGAAAAAATGTTTTATAGAGTCAACCAGGGCATGTTTATATAGTGGGCCAAGCTGGCCAGGTGCCCTAGGCAATGGTTAGCTTCCTCTTTATGCACATGCACCAACAACAGAAACAGCAGGGGTGAAGGTAAACTCTGTGCGGGTGGTGGGCAGACAATGACCAGGACTAGGGGTAGTTGATAAAAGAGGAACATGCCTTGCGCCCCTCCACCTTTGTGCAATTGGTACATGTCCCTTTGCCTTCCCATAGTTGTGGCCCTGTGTTTATGTTATAAAACTTTTTATTGAAAACATTACATAAAAAAACTAGAATTTTTGAAGATTTATTATACCCTAACCTAAAGCTTCTAAAAATCCGAATCCAAAAATACTCACATGGTTCACATAGAAGTCAATGCTAGATGTCCCTGAAGTTGTTTCTTGACATTGTGATCTGCGCTGGATAATCCGATAAAGTCATGGTTCTCGTCCGATAATCAGATTATTATTTGCAGTAACAATTTTGTTACAACATTTTTTCGCTCTGATTTTTTTTAGAAAAAGTATAGATAAATGAGTTCAAAGCTGTGGATGGGGATTTTGCTGACTTTGTTTTAATAAAAAATTGAGATAAACTAGATTAGTGAATAGCCCCCTTAGTATTCATAATCAAGAATACTACTTTGTAATGTGCAAGTTTTTCTTCTTATTTATGCTATTTTTCCATTTACGGCTTATATTATATTTTCCCATTAATGTCCACCTGTTGAGTTGTCATATAAACTCAAGGTGAGCTGAGAAAAAGATTTTATCCAGCAATTAGCAGTAATTATTTCCCATGTCAAAATTTTGTGATAAAATGATACAGAGTATGTTTATGTTGTTATGGATAAATAATTTGCCCTTCTACTGTATGATGTCTTTGTTTGAGAAGGGGAAATAATGAAAGAAGGCTCTGGTGCCACTGAATTTCACAGAAAATTCTTTAGTAATTTTATTAATTGGAAATATTTTTTTCATATGCAATACAGGTATGGGATCCATTATCCGGAAAACCCGTTATCCAGAAAGCTCCGAATTACGGAATGGCTGTCTCCCATAGACTCCATTATAATGAAATAATCCAAATGATTAAAAATGATTTCCTTTTTCTCTGTAATAATAAATCAGTACCTGGTACTTGATACAAACTAAGATATAATTAATCCTTAATGGAAGCGAAACCAGTCTTATATTTAGATATAAGAATCCAAATTATGGAAAGATCCATTATCCGGAAAACCCCAGGTCCGAGCATTCTGGATAATGGGTCCCATACCTGTATTATATATAATATAGCTAGACAACTATGGCCAGTTCTCTAGCTTTAAAAAATAACAGATCCTGAAAATTTGCTATTTGTGATATTTTTATGCACTGAAACTCAAAATGTGTTTTTAATGCAAACTTTTTATTAAAAAAAAATCTTAAGAAAGATTTGAAAAAGAAAGCAATTCTTTGCTATTGTGCCATACAAGCATTTTGCAGAGCTCTTTATATAGCTGACCTATACATAGCTTTAATTTTGGAAGCATAATTTCACAACATTTTAAGTCTGAATACTTATATGAATGTGTACATTTATTTCATCTGTGCACATTCATATATATATATATGAATACTTGCACACACACAGTTACATAAATGATTGCCATTTCATACTTTGAACATCATGATTCTAGAATTTCATACTGCCTAGATGCCTTCTGAAATAATATATGCTTATGTTATATACTCAATGTAATAAATACAATGAAATAAATTGTACTGAATAAATACAATTTAACCAAATGAAATTATAGGATGGCATGTAGTTTGATACCATATATATATATATATGTCTATGCCTAATTTAATGTATTTAAATTAAAACAAATTTTTTTTATGCCTCTTTATTACATATGAATGCTTCAATGACAGATACTTTTCACTTCAAATATGCTTTATGCACAGGGATGCAGAGTATTACATAAGTGCCATACAAGGCTGTGTGAGTGTTTCAGCTCAAAGCTGCCGCCCTTTAGAAAAACAACTGATGTAACACTGGGTCACAGTTAGCCAGGGACATAGTACAGGTATGGGATCTGTTATCTGGAAACCTGTTATTCAGAAAGCTCCGAACTACGTGAAAGCCATCTCCCATAAACTACACACAGTTACATAATATTGTCCAAATAATCCAAATTTTTAAAAATGTATTTCCTTTTTCTCTGTAATGATAAAACAGTACCTTGTACCTGATCCCAACTAAAATATAAATAATCCTTATTGGAAGCAAAACCAGCCTATTGGGTTTATTAAATGTTTAAATGATTTTCTAGTTGACTTAAGGTATGAAGATCCAAATTAAGGAAAGATCCATTATCTGGAAAACCCCAGGTCATGAGCATTCTGTATTACAGGTCCCATACCTGTAATGAGATTGCACGCCTACTCTGAGTTGGTTTTCAGTAGAAGATAGGCTGGTCTCAGTCAGATATATCTTATAGCTTTGCAACTTTGTAGTTACCCTCATAAGTCATGGGGCACCTGTTTGAGATAAACATGAATACAATTAGGAGATACAGATGCTCAATAGACAATGTGTTTTTTAATTCATTGAATTAGCTAATTTTGTGTGTTACAAAATTCAGGAACCTGAAGTGTTAATTGTATTTGAATTATTTGTGTTTGTTTACTTTTTTACTGCCAGGTATCTAACTGCTTTAATAAATTATGAGATAAAATAGACAGTGGGAAAAATAAATCAAAATATTAATCATATTAATACCATTCCACTCATCATACTGAGGTACTGCAATCTCTTGCAACAGCAATTCACATGGTTTGATCTCCCATGAAATTGGTGTTGATATTATTTGACTGCTTTTAGCTCCCATTCATATCACCAAGTCTCTACAGTATGTTAATAATCTCACATTGCAAAGGCTGTAATTACTGTCCATTCAGTAGTAATCTGCATTCCTTTGGTGTGTTACCCTGGTAGTGCAAGCTTCCATGCCCAGGTTCTCCAGAACAGCTGTCCTTTCACTTATCTCACAGGCTTCTTTCATGCCAATGAGATTAGCTATTAACAGAAAAGAATGGAATAGAAAAGATGACCATGGTAATGCACTCCATCAAGTCATACAGAGAAGCTTAAAGAAATCACTGACTTACATGTCCGATGCTGCATGATTGTGTTGAACATTTGTTTTTGTTAAAAATCTTCTTTATAAAGTGTATATCCTCCCAAAATTTTGGAAAGCAGATGTAATTTCAAGCAAAGTTCCATTGTACATTAATTTTAGATTTCTGATTAGTTTAACAATGTTTGTAAATGTAATTGTTACTGAAGTCACTGTTTGTCCTACACTGCTTGTCCTGACTACTCATAGCGCTGAAATATTGTATCAGTAGTCAGGTCTTCTCCAGGCAATATTTTAACTTGTGTGTGCCATACTCTATCTGCCCTATGTTCCTTGTGTGTGCCATACGCTACCTGCCCAATGCTCCGTTTGTGCCATACTTTGCCTGCCCTGTGCTCCCTGTGTGCCATACTCTGCCTACTCTATGCTCCTTGTGTTTTCATTACTCTGCTTGCAATACTCTGCCTGTATATGCCATACTCTGATTACTCTACTCTGCCTGTGTGTGTTATACTATGCCTGTATGTACCCTACTCTGCTTGTCCTATGCTCCTTGTGTATGCCATACTCTGTTTGCCCTATACTGCCTGTGTGTGCCCTACTCTGCTTGCCCTATGTTTCTTGTGTGTGACATTCTCTGCTTGTGCTCCCTGTGTGTGCCTTACTCTGCTGGCTCTATGCTCCTTTTGTTTTCATTACTCTGCTTGCCCTACTCTGCCTGTATATGCCATACTCTGATTGCCCTACTCTGCCTGTGTGTGCCATACTATGCCTGTATGTACCATACTCTACCTGCCCTATGCTCCTTGTGTGTTCCATACTCTGCTTGCCCTACTCTGCCTGTATATGCCATTCTCTGATTGCCCTATACTGCCTGTGAGTGCCTTTCCTATGCTACTTGTGGGACGTGAGCCTGGTGGGGTTTGTTCTGGAGGTTTGTTAGCATTTGGAAATTGTTATTAGAGCCCCTAATGTGTTTAATCATGTGCCGGTGGGGGGGGGGAGGCTGCTGTGCAATCCACAGGGGAGGAAGAGGCATGTGGATTTAAGGGTATGTTTTAATATGACTTACATTTTTCACATATGAGTGATAAGTGATATCCCTGTTTTTTTTGGTGTGCTACCACCATTAATGTTGGTATGATCTTAAAAGTTCTTGTGGTAACATAGTTTTGGTTTAAAGTGGGTGTGGTTCAAAAACTGGGAGTGGTCAACACTGGCTTCTGTTATCCACGATGTAGGCCAGAAAAATTCTGTCCCTTGGTACCACAGCACTGATCTAAGTATTTACCACAATTCAGTGTTCTGTGTTAAAACATATTGGACTACAGTCAACAAAATCTCATCAGAAATAATTGTGTCATGTTCTTTGTTCACATTTATAGTATGTTGCAGTTTTCCTGAAATCTAGGTGGCAGCATCATTTAAGCCTTGGAAATAAAGTCTATTTTACATTTATATCATTGTTTTTGGTTTCAACCTGTGCAAAATAAATCAGCGAAATAAAGAATACTGCAGTAATACAATTTCTATGCAATGATTTCTTGCCACTGCCAAATGTAGTTTGTGCACATCCACAAAAGAAATAACGTTACTCTATACAATTGCTAGACTTTATTATAAGATGTTAGAAGTCATGATAAACCACCTGCCAGCAATATAATAGAAATTGCTCCCTGGAGTTCTCTTTGAATATTTCTCCATTCTCTTGAACCATCACAAAATGCAAGTTATTATAAGTAAGTTACGCTAGTAAAACTTATATCTGAAACCATTAGAGTTTATTGTTATTCTAGCACTGAATTAATGTACATTTTTCTTCGCTGCTCCTGATTTTCCTTCTATAAAAACTTAGTATAGGTCAATAGCGTCTGCAGTGTGTTGTGACATACATAATAAAATATTATGAGCTTTGTAAAATGTAATTAAATTGGCTTCTATAGATACAGGTATACTGTATCTGACCTGTAGTAGATTGATTCAAAACAGAGTTAAGGGCAGCTACAGCTGCTGATAAACTAACATCATCCTTAGTTGTTGTCTTGTTGATGACAATTGTTGCAACCTCCAATGGGGGTCGAGCAACATCTCATCCTGCCATAGCTGCTTTCTAAGTAGAGCAGTTGTATCATGTGACCGTCTCTCTCAGATGAACCCAGTCTGAAGTGTTGGGGAAAAGTTAAATGTAGGGGTGCTATAACTTTTCCATTTCACAAGGATAAGGAAATAATTCCTGCTTAAGGCATAGAGGTGGGGCAGGCAATTACTTTAACTTTCTACTCTGCAATTCACAAATGTCCCTGCACACCCCACATTCCCCCTTCCTCCACACTGTATAATAGTGTAGCCAGTGCATGGGCATGGCCATCAGGTGCCCCTTTCTGGCGCATAAACAAGATTTTGGCATGATGAAAAGCTTGCCTGAATAACAGTGTCCACAAAATGGCGTCTGCCTGCTTGATGTGATTGTGAATGCCAAGACTAAAGGAAACACAATTTAAATAATGTATATAGTGTAAGTGAAGTTTATTTTGCTTAACTGACATCATAAAATATGATTTGAAATTAGTACTTAGGGTGACAGGTCCCCTTTAACAGTAGCTTTATTGAGCATCCAAATACACTGATGAAGAAATAAATGAATTAGAAATGATGTGACAGGCAGATTTAAATGGGTTGTTAATATTTAGTATGAGGTAGAGATTGATATCCTGAGAAAATTTGCAACTGCCTTTAATTTTTTATTATTTGTGTTTTTTGAGTTATTTACCTTTTTATTCAGCAGCTCTCTAGTTTGCAATTTGAGTAGTCTGGTTGCTAGGGTCCACATTACCCTAGCAACCATACACTGAGTTGAATAAGAGACTGGAATATGAATAGGAGAGGCCTGAATAGAAAGACACGTAATAAAAAGTAGCAATAACAATAAATGTGTAGCCTTACAGAGCATTTGTTTTTAGATGCGGTCAGTGACCCCCAAAGTTGATTAGAATTGGCCATTCTATAACATACTAAATGTTAACTAACACCCCTTTAAGGTTCTAACACATTTAAAACTCTATTGAGGGAGACCTGTGAAGGTGTAGGAAAAAGAGTGCCACTCTTGGTCTCATTCCTTCTTGTACCCTACTCTTGGAGAGTGTGGTCTAGAAATAAAAGACTAAAGCCTATATAAACCTCATTCAAGAGGTGGCTGTTCTCTGGCTTTCACTAAGGTGTTGGCTTACCTTTGGGTTCCAAGCTTCTTCTCCTGTACTGAGGCCTCCTCTTGGCTCAGGCCTTCCAGAATATCGACCCACTGGGTTGAGGGCAGAGGACTCTTGTATTTGTATATATGTATTTTGCACCCCCGCCTAATGGTTTTAAAAATTAGTGGTGAGCATAACTTTCCCTTGTTTGCTATAGTTTTATATATATATTTATATCTATATATATATATATATATCTATATCTATATATATATATATATATATATATATATATACATATAAATATACAGTTAGGTCCATAAATCTTTGGACAGAGACAACTTTTATCTAATTCTGATATGTACATACCACACTGAGTTTTAAATGAAACAACTCAGAGGCAGTTGAACTACAGACTTCCAGCTTTAATTCAGTATGTTGAACTAAAAATTGCATGTGAGGAACTAAAGCCTTTTTTGAACACAATCACTTCATTTCAGGGAATCAAAAGAGTAATTGGACAATTGACTCAAAGGCTATTTTATGGGCAGGTGTGGGCAATTCCTTTGTTATATCACTATCAATGAAGCAGATAAAAGCCCTGGAGTTGATTTGAGGGGGGTTCTTGTATGTGGAAGACAACATGTGGTCAAAGTAGCTCTTCATGCAGGTGAAACAAGCCATCTCTAAGCTGCAAAAACAGAAAAAAACTATCAGAGAAATTGCTATAATATTAGGAGTGGCAAAATCTACAGTTTGGTACATCCTGAGAAAGAAAGAAAGAAAACACTGGTGAACTCAGCAATGCAAAAAGACCTGGATGTCCAAGGAAGACAATAGTGGTGAATGATGGCAGAATCATTTCCATGGTGAAGAGAAACCCCTTCAAAAAAGCCAAACAAGTGAACAACACTCTCCAGGAGGAAGGTGTATCGATATCCAAGTCTACGATAAAGAGAAGACTGCATGCAAGTAAATACAGAGGATGCCCTGCAAGGTGCAAGCGAATCATAAGGACAGAAGCAGCCGAATGAATTCTGAGGTATTCAGAGACATACTGTCTGCTCAAATCCAGCTAAATGCAGTCAAATTGATTAGGAGTCATGACCCAAAACATACAGCTAAAGCAACCCAGGAGTTTATTAAAGCAAAGAAGTGGAATATTCTTTAATGGCCAAGTCAGTCACCTGATCTGAACCCAATTGAGCAGCATTTCACTTGTTGAAGACTGAACTTCGGACAGAAAGACCCACAAACAAACAGCAACTGAAAGCCGCTGCAGTAAAGGCCTGGCAGAGCATTAAATAGGAGGAAACCCAGAATCTGGTGATGACCATGAGTTCAAGACTTCAGGCTGTCATTGCCAGCAAAGGGTTTTCAACCAAGTATTAGAAATAAATATTTTATTTTCAGTTTTTTAATAGCACTATACTTGATTGACACTTAGAAATATGTATAGACGGGTATAATAAATATGAATAGAACATAATTAAATGTTTTAAATATAATCAGAACAGATCAAGTGTCACTTATATCGACTGTTTACTTTACAAAAAAGCAACATAATATGTTTGCTGTGGTGCTATTCCTAGGCAAACAGTGTACTGGAATCTGCAATGCCCACACTTCATAGGTAAGAATGTACCAACTTTGTAGGAGATTCATCTGTTAAAGAAAAATGTTACATTGACCTTAGTTGACAATTTAATTCCTGAAAAATTAATTTTTGCACAAGATTTTAGTTTTTAAAGGGAACCCATCACTTTAATAAATTGTTCCAAATGCTATTTTTATGATGCTATTCAAGTTAAATAAACTTCAATTACACTATGAAAATTATTTAAATATATTTTTTTTAGTCTTGGAAATCACATTCACAGCAAGCAGGCAGGCGCCATTTTGTGGACACTGTTAATTAGGCAAGCTTTGCATCACACCAAAATCTTGTTTTATGTGCCATGATGTGGCACCTGATGCCTATGCCCATCTATACAATTAGATACCAAAGAGGGAGGGGGAATGTGGGGAGTGCAGAGACATCTAGGGAGTGTTTTTGAGTTTGGGGGTCTTTCCTTATCCTTTAAGCAGCCCCACACCACTAACACTATCATGCTTCTTAACCAGTAACACCATGGGCATAATAAATCTGTTATTAAATACATGTTGTTTTCCTTATAGGAGACAGGTAGCAGCCAAAAGCAATATGAACACAGCAGAATTGATTATCCCATACTGCAATAAATAAAGAGTGCCAATAAAATAAATCACACACATCCATTACAGAAATAAACATTTTTGACAGTTAAAATTCATTTTTATTTTGCTGTTACTGCTGCTTTAAGTTGTTGGATGTGTGAACTTTAAGTGGAGGTTCTGTCCCATATTTTGTTGCGGCTCCTTTTAGGATTTTGACATTTATAAATCAAAATGTGAATGTTCTGATGTTCTCAGTGGCGAAAGGTCAGTTCCAGCCCTTTATACTTCAAAGATGCAAACACTCAGTTAGAAAATTACAAAAGTCACTCAAACCACAATATAAATGGCTAAGAAGGATGATATGCCTCATACAACCATAAAGTCTGACATCAGCATTGAGAAAGCATTTTGAAAAGTAATTGCAGCTTGTAGAACCATAATGTACAAGTCATTAATACAGGCATTATATTTATACATTGTCAAGTTCTTAATCAACGAATCATAGGAAGCTATGGTGTTTTGTTAATGTGTGTGTGTTAATAATTAAGGTTGTAGACTTGGGATTGTGAGTGATCTATTATTAAGGCTTTCAGAACAGTACCACAAAGGTTACTCTGAAAGTTAAGGCATCTTAGAATTGAGAATAGAAATCATCAAGTTTTTGTAAACTTATCTGTTTCCTGAAAGTTGTTCTTGGAAATAAATTGTAATATACAGGTATTGGATCCATTGGAAATGTTTGTTTTTTTATTTCTAACAAACATTTATAACTGCTTCCAAAAATATTGCAGTAGTCTTGATGCGTGATGCCTTTTAATATAACCAAAAAATTGGTGAAAAGGAAAGTTAAGTAAGTGTTGCTTACTTATTAAAAATGGCAGGTAACTACTTACATGAAGTAGCAGAGTATGTTAAACTATTAAATGGAATCACTTTCCTAGCCTCCTGGCCCTCCGGTGCATGCACAAACAGGAAGCATCAGGCAGGTTGAAATGACGATAATCACTTACATGCACGTATTGATCTGAATATTTAACTGTAGATCTTAATACTGAGTTTCTCATACAGCTACACTAGTTATTCTCTTACTATGTTCTTGGTTCTATCGCAGAATGTAATATAGTGACTACTATGTAATCGTACATAAAAAATGAATATCTAAAATTGAAACAGAATGGCAGTTATATATCTCAAACCACAAATGTTCTCTTATTATGAGGATATTACATTTTAAGAGTGGTGTGTTGACCATCAGATGAAGAAGTTCACACAGTTATGCTAATGGAGGGCAGATAGAAGCAAGATAAAGTCATCCAGCAGCCCTGCCAGCAACTACTAGTTCAGCAGCAAAAACCCTGAATTTTCGATATTTTAGTATAATTTGAATTATAGTCCAAATTCTATTCATGTTTTTAAAAAAAAAATCAAAATTCACATTTTGAAATTTATCATGTACTGTGCCTTTAAGAATTCAAATTAGACTATTTGCCATCTAGAACCTGCCAAATTGGTGTTTGAGCCTATGGAGGACTTCCAACAATCAATTAGGATTCATTTGGTAGACTTTTGAAAACCACATTTTTTTTGGAGAAAAAACTCGAATCAAATCAAATTTGATCAAATTTGATTTAAATTTGATTTTGAATCGAGTTTGCAAGTCTATCCTATTCACCCAATTTTTTTTTAATAAATTTCAATTTAAACTTGTTTTCAAATATCAAGTTTATGGGAGTTTTTAGAAACTCCCATAAACTTGAAATTTGACCCTTGATAAATCTGGTCTGGTGTCAGGTACTTACCGTTCACTGGAGCTGTGATGAGGGAAAAGCCTCTCCTGCACCTCCCACAATGGAAAAGCACCTGGAGATGGAACAGGACTGGCCATGTGGAGGAGTGGCAGAAGTGCTATAGAGCAACAAGGTTCAGGACAGGCAGCAGAGGATCAAAACCAGTAGAATGGGCTAAAGGTCAATAGGCAACAAGCTAGCAGAGAGGTCCAAGGATCAGGCAGAAGTTGGCAACAGGATCAGAATTCACTATAGAGGGCTCAGAGTCACATTGGTAGGCAATGATCACTTGGCAAAGGAGTGAAGGGTGATGCGCCTATTTAAGCGCCGGAATTCGTCACACTCCGAAAGCGCACCACGAACAACGAGATGCAACCTGCGCCTGCCAATTACCTTAAACTAAGTGAAAAAGTGAGTATTATCTTTGGGGGGGGGGGGAGAAACACCATACCTGCTTTTCTCTTTATTTAGCATGATCTCTTCCAAAGACACCATTATGCGGTGTATATATATATATATATATATATATATATATATATATATATATATATATATATATATATATATATATATATATATATATATATATATATATATATACAGTGATCACACAGAATCAGTGCATGAATAAACTGAAGAATTGAACTCTCTTTTGACAAAGTCAGAAAATAACATTCCCTCATTGTTCAGAATTCGAATAGACCAATGAAGAGGCTCATCTGCACATAACAATGCTGGAATAAAGAAAGTGTAGGTAGCAGCTGTATAGATTGACTCTTGCTTTCAAGTGTAGGATTAGTGTTTTGCAGTAAATAATGGCCCATTCTGATAGCAGACACTCATTTCCTCTAAAATAAGCCAAAATAATGGTGAGTGCTTAAATGCATCTTGCCTTCTTAGAAAACCTCTTAATGCCTTTAAAATTGAGACATGAATAGAACAAGGCCTTTATTAAAAAAGTGCCATTGTGTCTAAAGTTCAAGGAGGAATCGCCACCATGTTGCTCCTAAATACAAAATAAAAAAAGATACAAAAAAAGAAAGGTGAAATAAACTCTTAGGACGTTACCAAATTTGAGGGCATGAAGAACGCATAAATATATACATTCTTTATTAGACCAAATGTGGTATGATTTCTATATTTTGAAAATAGATTTCTTATTATTTGCATTCTAAATAAAATGTCAAATAAAATTCAGTGGGGTAGACACAGCTGACTTTACAGAATTTATTTTATATTCTTCCCCAAGACAAAATAAAATACTAAAGGACCACTCACCCATCTCCACATAAAATATGCACACATGAAAACAATATAGAGCAAATATTCAACAACTAGCATTTATTGGGCAGCTGTATGAAAACAAACATCTAACCGATTGTTATAGGTTGCTAGAACTGGCAAAGTGTCATGGCTTCTATGATATTTTCCCTTGCAAAAAGCAGCAATTGCAGCAATTTTTAGATTTTTCTGGATATGAAAAAATAACTACATACTCACCACTTGATGGATTGCAATATGGTATAAGAGTAATTGTGGGAATACAATAAAAGTAAATAATGTGAACAATAAAATCAGTTAGCAACTCGTTTGCAGAGTGTGAATTACTGCACAGAGTATATAAAATAATATAAAATATACTTATCAATGGAAACTGTAATAAACTGTAACAAACAAACAAGTTAAATACAAAATGTTTACTATTTTTATTATTTACAATTTTTATTTCATTTTCCAAGTGTCTTTTAGTTTGCTGTTAAATGCAATTTGATGATTGTATAAATTGGAATCCTTCTTTATTCACAAACTTTATTAAAATTTTTGTGAATGCTGCCTCCTCTGGAACTTGTTTGCATGTGCGTGGATTTACACCTCAGGAAGAATTCAATAAAAATGTGAGTGCTGTGTCTCCAGCTTTTTTCTTCTAACCCATAAGCAATTGTTGGCTTTGTTAACTGTTCAAGTATTGTAAAAATTCATAAATATAAAAGGAAACCAAAGTAGATAGCTACCTTGATTCACCTGTGTTGTCTGGACTGGATCATGGTTGTGGTTGATCAATATGGCTGTATTTAGTGCTTGAACCTGAATCTGATATTCTACATGCTTAACTACACAAACAGATCAATGGATAGCATTGATCACCATTGATATTTGACAGTTTTTTAAACAACTAAACTACTTTTGCACCACTAAAAGCCCTTGAAATAAATAAGTAGGATCCATTTATACCTTAAAGAGCTACTCAAAAAATACAATAGATCAAGTGTTTGTTTTGACAGTGTCAATGTCATGGGAGAAGTTTAGATCTATAATCTTATGTATATATAGAAGCCTGAGAACAAAAGTATTTGTTCACTAGCTTTGCACTCTATAAAATCTGATCAGGCTGTTATACCAAATGATGTAATTGTGGTATTATTTGTTAATTATTTAGCAGTGTGTGCTTGCAAATAAGAAGGCATAATCAAATGTCGCCTACAACCCACAGGCCAAATGCTATAATTTAACCTTCTATCATCGGGTTATTGTAGCTAGGAATGTATAGACAGTTGACAATGTATATCACAGACACTTTCACTTCCAGAAAACTATGTAAAGATACCACTACCAAGAATGTTGTCTCTCAGGATCAAGGTAATCAGGATCAATACATGTACATGGAAAAAACAAAAATATCGTCACCCCTGCAGTTGAGGGGCAAATTATTTTTCTATTCTGCCTTAGTGAGGAGACTCATTGTGTGCATTCTAGTATAAAATGTATGCCCACAGTGAACCTCCAGCAGTGCACTAACCCATAGAAGCCAGCAAAAGTTGATATGACAGTGAGAGCTGTAGAACAATAGCAGGTGGAAGGGAAGAATAAAATATTCATGATGTACATGATGCTGAAGAACTAACATTTTATCATACTATGTAATAAGTTCAGTTATTAATACGTAGTCTGTATGGTTGACAAGTGTATTTGCTTTTCTAGAAAATTGAAGAACAACTTGTGAACAACCAATAACTGATCCCTTTTTGAAGTTTCCTATTCCCTGATAAGCCCACTTAACACTATAACCCACCTTCTAAAACATATACGATAAATAATTCCACTTTTACATGACAAAGCCCATTAATGATGACGATGAGGATGATGATGAAGAAAACTACTTAATTGAAATCAGTTTACAATGAAAATTTGCATACATGAAAGCAACATTTATGTTACATCTCTATACTGTCTCACGCCTATTAATACCAATCATTATTATTATTTGTATATATTAACCCTTATAAATCCATGCACATTGGTCAACGGCTGTTTTTTACTATGCAGTATGCAGTGCAAAAATTGAATACAGACTACTTGGTCATTATACTGCCAAGCTAAATGATAACTTGCATCCTACTGCACACAGTATTTCTTTTTGAACTTTCAGCAGAGTAGAATTTTTATCTTATATGTTGCAGAAAAAAGCCTTCCATTTTCTAGAACTGACATCCTATGTAAAATAAAAACATTGGAATTAAGAACTTCCAGCTTTCATCAGCATTTTGTGTATACCCCAGTGAAGTAGTATACAAAGTTGAATGCACTTGAATTTTGAGAAACAAATATATGATTTGGGGGCAGATTTATTAAGTTTTGAATTGTTTTTTTCCATGAAAATTAGAGTTTTCCGTCAAAATCAGATATTTGAGATTAACTTTACCCTGCAAATTGCTTGGATCGAAAAATACACCACCCAAAATCTGTCGAGGTCATGTAGGAGTCAATGGCAGAGGGCCCTTGAACCATTTGAAGAGGTTAACAGCCTGCTTGATGTTCAGGATTTTTTTTGGAGGGTTTTGCCTCAAAACTCGAATGATTTCAGTGATTCAAGTTTTTTTTTTTTGCCACAAATTCAATTCAATTGGAGTTTTCGGGTTGCGGGGCTCAAACACACAGAATCTGTTTTTTCACATTAAAGTTTTTCTTAAATAAGATAGCAATCGAGTTTCACGTTTATTCGAGCTAAAAAAACCTCCTCGAACACTCAACCTTTGATAAATAACCCCCTTAATGTATTTGAATTATCCAATACTGTATCAGCGTAAATAGTACATGTGCAAAAGCAATGCTATAAAAAAAACAGTAAGAATACAAAAACATTTATATAATAACAATTAGAAAAATTTAGAAGACAAAAAGTTCTGTAAAGTATCATTCTCACATAAAAAGACAGAGGGATAAATAAAGCAAAAGGAGTGCCATTCATCTTGCAGTCCAAGACGCTTAGGGGCAGATTTATAAAGGGTCGAAGTGAATTAGAGGGAATTTTTTAAGTAAAAAAATTCGAAATCCGAAGTAATTTTTTGGATACTTCAACCATCGAATAGGATACAACGACTTCGACTTCGAATTCGATTCAAAGTAAAATCATTTGAATATTGGACCATTCAACCATTCAATAATCAAAGTACTGTCTCTTTAAAAAAACTTTGATTTCAATACTTCGCCAAATTAAAGCGCTATGTTAGCCTATGGGGACCTTCTACAGCATTTTTCTACGTTTTTGGAAGTCGAAGTAAAATCATTTGATCGACCGCTGAAATCGTTCAATTCAAACGATTTAATCATTCGATTTTACTTCGACCGCAGGAACTCCAAATTCAATGAAAAAAACTTCGATGGTCGAATTTCGAAGTATTTTTAACTTCGAAATTCGACCCTTGATAAATCTGCCCCTTAGTGTATCAGTAAGGCATTGTAGTATTTTAAACATTTTAAGATCAGTATTTTTGTCATATGCCCACATGAGGGCAGACCTTGGGTAGCCATCGTGTATATGAAATGGGTAATAATGTATATTTAATATGACAAATTCCAAATTCCAAAAATCAGCAATTAATGCATATAGCTGATTAGAATTGCAGTATTCTCTGACTCAGCTTCTCGCTAGTGCTGTTGTAGTGCAAAGTAGATATTATCATACAAATGGATGCTACATCCTTGATTCCTTACTTTCTTAGAGGTCTTTTTTATCAAAAATTCAAGATTTGACATTTTATATACAGTACTTCGAATAAACAGACATTAGAACTGAATATTTGCTTATTTATTATAAAATCTGAGTACAAAAACTCAGTTGAATAATTTTGTAAAAAAACATGAATACCTTGAATTGGTGGGTTTACAAGCTCAAAAATATTTGAAAAAACTCAAATTGAATAAATAGTTAAAAAAAATTCTACGACATTTTACATTTGAGTTTTTTGAGTTGCTCTAGCTAAATTACAGTAAAAACCCAAATATGAAAGTAGATAAATCAGCCCCATCAAGTAAAGCCAAAGGGTTTAATACATGATTTTTTGGTCCCTTTCATTTTAAAGACCCTATAATTCAAAGAGAATTACTACAGTATGTTGGAATATATTCATTATATATCTCTGTACAGGGTATCAAAAAACTAGGAATTAGCCCTCACTATGAAGAGTTCTATAAATTGCTAGTCTGGACTGTCATGTTTCCCAATACCATTATGCCATGGTTCTTGTATTATTACTTACAACCTTTCCATCTTCTTGCCATTAAGCCAGTACCTGCACTGAAGGAAATGTAACAATCATAAGACAAATGAAGTGTTCATAATTTTGTTGACTTGGCAAAGCAATTGAATTTGAATTTTCCCAATAACTACAGAGTTTAGTAGAACTTCCCTAGGCAGCAAATTATCATAAATGCATTTTAAATTGTAAAAAGGGAGACATAAATGGGACATCTGTAGTAATGTTCCATAGAAAAACTGCCATATTACAGTCAGACAATATCAGAGAACTGTCATGAATTTGTAATATCAGTTATTCTGAAACATACAACGTCAGTATATGCATTCAATTACTGCATACAGTTTTAGGATATTAGGTCAGGAATTCTTATAAATATTCATAAACTGCACTCATAGGAGTTTGGTAAAGAAAAACAAAACATCAACCACTTACAATCATTCTAAGAGACAATGATTGGGAAGATCAAATAATGACAATAATTGCTCAATCACAAAAGATGAGTCCCTCATATGGCCATCAAAATGGGAATCATTCTAAGAAAATGGATACTTGTTGTAAGAAAGAGCTCCTGGCCCAAATTATATGTCTTACTCAGTAAACAAAGGATCTTTATGGCTTTTTGGAAGCATGTTTTTAATGAGACATTTTGGAAAATCACAGGTCAGAAAATAAAGCTATTGTGAGCAAGTTCTGAAACTGTTTGATGTATAACATTGTCAGGTTTAGTCCTGTATCATGTAGAGGGATCGCCTTTAAGTATCAGATAAGAGTTACAGCCAAATACCATGATAATAATTCCTGTCTATAGTATTCTGTATCTACCAGAACAAGCACTTTCTGTATTAGCTAGGCACAAAATAATTATCTGATTTATAGAGAGACATCAAACTTTATTTGAAACATCAAGGGGGTTATTTACTAAACTCCAAATTTCTTTTATTATTTTATTTAAAAAACCACAACCAAACTCCCCATGCTCGATTTGACCTTAATTATTAGTATAAAAACTTGAATTAATCAGATCAGAAAAAACCCCCAATAAAATCGAGCGAAAACCGGATTTTTTGTACTTTTTTCCGAATTGCTTGATTTTTTAGTGTTTTTGCACGAAAACCCTGAATTTTTCAGATTATCAGGCTAAACCCAGTGGAAACCACGATATCTTCAAATTGGGATAGGGGCCTCTCCCATTCACTTATACAGGGCCTTGACAGGTCTGAAATGGCTGATTTTTCTCGAAAAATTTGTGTTTGTTTTTATCACGAAAAATTCAAGGTTTAATAAATTACCATTAGAAAGGAAACGGCTGGCTCTAATCTCTCTCAAAATCAATTCACAAAATTATTATCAAAAAGCATCGAAGTATAATCTTGCTTAAAAACATTCTGTGACGGAAAACAGCTACTAGGTAATATCTCACCGAGTAGAAAAAGTGACCTGGGTGTCCAAACCCCAGGTCCGTCACTTGAAAGGTAACCAATTAAACTTCAGTATAGAAAAAGGTCAGCAGAGCTTACACTCACCAAATTGGCCAGATGGCCCGGGTGCCGTTCCCCGAACCCGTAGTTTAGGCAATGTAAATCATCCGAAATAATTGTGCACCCACTCCTGCAGCCAAGGTAATTGAGGTTAAAACTTGTTGCTTTATTCCATCATGTTAAAAGTATGCGTCCTAACGCGTTCCGTATCAAACTATACGTAATCAAGTGCCTATGATTACGTATCATTGATACGAAACGCGTTAAGACGCATACCTTTAACATGATCGAATAAAGCAACAAGTTTTAACCTCAATTGCCTTGGCTGCAGGAGTGCGTGCACAATTATTTAGTTTAATAAATAACCTCCTAAATGTATGTTTAAATTCTATGGTATATCTTGTATACATACAAGTGTTTAGAGCTACTTATGGAGTATTCTTTTTATATATCCTAATGCTGTTCTGTGCAAAGAACAGTTGAACAGGCCTGAGTTGATTGTCCATGAATGGCATCTTTCTGTGCAATTGCATGTGACGTTTATCTGCCAGACTGACCAACTGCTCAGTTCTACAGTTACAGCAGGTAGTGTGAATAAACCTCTTTTTTATTTTATTAAACACTCTTTTCTGATACTGTACCAATCCTTTTTACAGTCACTGGGGCTCATTTTTCCCTCTTGTTCTCTACACACTGACAAACCATCTATTTGTAAACTCCAGTGGCATATTTTGTTAACAGTATATCTTGCTATCAAATATGATTTCTCTCTCTTTCAAGCACAAATAGAGGCAGTGTGCCTCAAAGGGAATATGTAAAGCCATTTATATACCTGACCTTAAGTGGCCCTAATGCATTTTAATGCTAGCTGTGTTATTTCTGTTTTTGTACAGACAAATGTTTTTTAGAGACTGTATATATAACTAAGTGTGGTGAGAAAAAGCCAAAGCAAAATGTTCAAAATGCATACAATTTAGAGACCACATTTTCTCTTTTACTAAAGTTTTTTCTGCTTACCAGCAAATAGATGTTATGTACCCTTTGATGTTTGCTTCTCTTAGAGAACATGTTCTCTATATACCAACATACCTTTTTGGAGTCCTTCACAGCTATTGTCTAATGGTTTTTAAGAGTGTAATATTGCATTGCCAATAACTTGCCTGGGCTTCTACAATACAAATCTCCTTTCACAGGGGTTTTAGCTTTCAAGTACTGAGCCTTTGAATATCCATTTTAGATGAAAAGAGACTGTGTCATACCTGTAACCTTGTTTTTGTAAGCGGCTCTGTTACAGCTAAAGAAGCTTTCAGTGTCTTAGGAATACTGTGCAAACTCATATTAAAGAAAGTGAAGAAGCATGCAATGGCCAGCATTTTTCCAGCATAACCTGATGTTTTATTAGCAAAGTAAGAATACACAGCAACAGTTTTCTTTCTAAGAGAAATACCGTCATTAATAATGCATTGATGAACCAGTATATTATCAAAATATTGTACATTCTTTTTCATAAAAATATGAATGGGATAACTTATAGCTTTTTAGATCTGTCACAAACATTAAAAAATTGTTAACAGTGGGTAATATGGTATACTACTTACTAACTGTAAATGTTTTGTTCTACAGATGCAGCCACTTTGGTTTGTCTGTTTGACACAGAATAACTAAACACAGATATCCCATTTATCTCATTTAACACAGAAAACATCCCATCTGATTAAAGCATTCACCATTGTGAACAATGCTGCTTTGGTATGCTAATGAAAGGGTTAAATGCATTAAATGAGTTAAGATGACTTTAGATAACACAATTTCTTCAATTAACCATGAGTCATGACGCATTTAACTCACAAAACCAAGTGGCTTCATCTGTATATGAGGTTTCTATTAATTTAAACTGTGCACAACAAATGGAATACCCTTTAGAATTAAGGAGGTTTTATTTCACAGCCAAAGCAGTTGCTGATCAAATGCATCAGCATATGTAGAGCCGGGGAATGTATGTACAAATAAATAGTGAATTCATGTACAAATAAACATATTTGTATTTATGTGTAGCTTAAAATCCTGAGACTATGGGGCAGATTTAAAATTCTATCCACAATTTTATCTTATTTATCAATAAAATAACTCAAAAAAGTCAGGTCAGGAAAAAACTTAGTAAAATCGAGTGAAAAACTGGATTCGTACAAATATTTCGGATTTGCCACCTAATCTAATTTATCAACCAAAAACCCCACATTTTTCAGATTATTGGACAAAACCCAGTGCAGATCACAATATCTTCAATTTATAAAAGGGACATCTGCCATTGACTTCTACATGACCTCAACCGGTTTGAAATAGCGGATTTTCAGATTCAGACTTTAAGCTGGTATAATAAATCTCAAAAAACTTTGAGGTTTTTTTTCCCCCTCTAAAAATGTTAGTTTTTACCCAAAAAACCTCAACCAGAAAAAAATGAGGTTTACTAAATAACCTCCTTTGTATAAAAAACACAAAAAGTTCTAATACAGACTTTTAGAGGCTTATTTGCTAACAATCGAGTTTTGATTTCATTCCAGGAATCTTTAAATATTTGTTGTTTTCACATCTTTTTTAAAAGCTCTGAAAATTCTAAATTTATTAAAGGGGTTATATATCATAGCTCAAGTTGTGTTTTTCCCAAAAAAATTGAGCTGTTTGAAGATATTATCAGTAAAAACTCAAATTTTTCAGGATAAAAGAACCTAAGTTTTATTATGTACCAAAGCTTGAATCCAAAAATACTTCAGCTAAAACCTGATGAGGTCATGTATAAGTTGGCAGAGGTCCTTTGAACTATTTGAAGATGTTTTTAGCCTTCATGGTTTTTGGTTTTTTTTGTAAATCATTTTTTTTTCCAGGCAAACATCAGACAAATTGTCCTCAGGGGGCCATGACATTAATATCACGTTTAAAAAAAAATATCAAGTTGTTTTCAACAAGTACATAAATTATGAACTGAACATAGTTATGCATGACATCAAGATTTACTTTTCCTTCTACTGGCTATTTACTCTTAAGGTCAGGGCACACGCTCAGATTCGGGGAGATTAGTCGCCTGGCGACAAATCTCCTCTTCTTTGGGGCGACTTATCTCCCCGAACTGCTTCCCACTGGCTAGAAAGGAAATCGTCAGCTGGATGGCACTCGAAGCACTTCGTTTTCCCAAGTCACCCGAAGTTGCCTCACAAGGAAACGACTTGGGAAAATGAAGCACTCCGAGTGCCATCCTGCCGGCGATTTACATTCTAGCCGGCAGGAGGCAGTTCGGGGAGATTAGTCGCGCCGAAGAAGAGGATATTTTTTGCCTGACGACTAATGTCCCCGAATCTGAGCGTGTGCCATGACCCTTAAATGACATATCTTGGTATAAATTAGCCATATCAAAGACCTTTAATTTGTCTCTTGCATGATTTCCTCTGGTGTGTTACATGTCCCCATATAATCAGACTTCCCATTGCTCTATTATGGTTAAACTTGAAAACTCGATCAATTCGAGCTATTCTAGTTTTTATTTTTGCCGATAACTCGATCAATTTGAGTATTCAAGTTTTCCCCCCTGATTGCATTAATTCAAGTTTTTTACATTTAAGTTTCTTCCTGAATAAGCAAACATTCAAGTTGTGAGTTTATTCGAGGTAGAAAAAAACCTCACAAACTCAACCTTGGCTTGGCTGCAGGAGTGCGTGCACAATTATTTTGTTTAATAAATAACCTCCTAAATGTATGTTTAAATTCTATGGTATATCTTGGTATATCTTGTATACATATAGTGTATACAAGTGTTTAGAGCTACTTATGGAGTATTCATTATCACTTTGATAAAAAAAAAAACAAGTGTAAAAACCACGGAAATCTCTACTACAAAACTTTGCCAGATAAAAGTTGTTAAGGTCCTATAGAAGTCAATGAAGACTGCGGTGATTTATGTTTTAAATGAATTTGGACTTTAAGAGGTTTTTGTATTATTTTTGCTAGGAAAAATTGTCAAAAAACATGACTTTTGTGAGGTTTTCAAGGTTTTAGTATTTTTAGTGCATCACTAGCTTTTTTCTGTGCTTCATATATTCGGTTTATATAATAACTTTGATAGCATTTGTGGTTTTAGAGAAAATTAGTTTAATCGTGTTTTCAAAAAACTCTAAAATTCGACCTTTAATAAATAAGCATCTAAATAAAAAAAGTAAACCTTTAGCTAGAAAAATACAATGTAGGTTTTCATTCAAAAGTGATCTACTCTCAACTGAAATAAATCATTGTCTGTATTATAGACCACTTAGCATCTCTACACACAATATATACAATTGCACCAATTCAGTGGAACAGAATACCAGTTGTATCTATGTTATAATTATATGTAATATGATATATATTCTTTAGGGATGTTGTGGAGTTTGAACTTATGTAGTTCAAAAATTCTGTTAAAGGGAAAAGCATCCAGGACTTCTGGGATCCTTGTCTGACAGTTTGCTTTATTGGAACCACATGGTATATGGCCTTGCTTAAAGAACACCCTCCTTTTTGTGATAAAACATAGGATTATATTTGAGTATTATATTGTTTGAGGATTATATTTGAGTATCACAAAAAGTTCAACAAGACAGTTCAAGTGGATGTAGGCATTTTAATCACCATATTGTTAATATGGTGATCATAATATCTGATGTGACATTATTTTAAGCTATTAAGTGACTGCCTAGGGATTCTGGGAACTTTGGTTCCCAACAGCTATAGGGACAGTCCTCTTATAACTCCAGTCATATGCATGTAGGGGTTATCAAGTTCTTGTTTGTCTCTAATCAATATTTGAGAGTGACTACCTCCTAATGTCTGATAACATTATGAAAATGTAAAGAAATGGGCCATGATAAGCAGTTTCCAAAATAAACAGTTACATGTTCTAAGGGAGATTATTGATTGACCTGGAGGAAAAGACTCACCTCAGGAAAAATGTTTCAATGTTTGTTCTTTACTTTTCTTCCTTTATTTTATCTTGCCTTCTTCAAGGGCAAAGATAAGATGTTATTTCTGATTTACTTGGAAATCAGTTTGCTATGACCCATAGACCTGCAACAGAACCATCCAAATATTTGATGAATTTGTATTATCTAACACTGAGAGGAATGGAATCATGAATAATGCTGGCATCCCGAGCTGTGCAAGGCAGCACAATTTGGCAGCAACACTTGCACAGGAGTGGTGTCATTGCTGGTGACCTGTAAACTTCTACTGAGATTTCATGCTATGGATTAATATGAGACAGTATTAATATACTGGGATATGGCAACATGGTATTAAGAGTTTATTCTGTCTAAGTTACTTGTAATATATTTCTATTTAATTCTAGTTAATATCCCACTTTTTGTAGCAGGAGCAGACTTAAAGGCAGATTTATCAAAAAATTTAATTTTTGAGAGTTTTTTTGAATTAGAAAAATACTCAAACTTGAAAATATCAGATGTGCTCTTATTTATTAAAGTGCAAATCATAATAACTTTGTGTAAAAATATGAAAAAATTAATTGATATCAGTGAAATTACATTCTATCCCATAATTTTCAACGAGTGTGTTAAATTTCAAATTAATCTTGGAAACTCAAATTGAAAAATAACATGAATATTGGTACTTCAACTTCCACTGACATCTACATGAACCTTCTAGCTTTTAGATGATTAATTTTTATATTCATTTTTAAAAATGTTTTGCCCTTACTAAATCTCATAAACGTGAATGTTAATAAATCTTAATATGACTCAGAAGGGCTCTTCTGCATTTTGAGAAAATGTTGTCCAGTTGGGACCTTCATAGCCAAAAGATAAGGATCACACATGAAAAACACCTCCTTTAGTGCTCCCATAGACTCACAGAGTGCATCTATAGCTCTATCCTTCTGATGTTAAATCTTTATACAGTATATCAAAATCAAATTAAAAAGTAAGTTACAAAAAAATCTTAACCTTTCCCTCTTTTTTCTGTACTCCTTTCTCTTCTATGTTAAAGATGTTAAATCTTTATATATCAAAATCTAATTAAAAAGTAAGTTGCAAAAAATATTAACCTTTCCCTCTTTTTTCTGTACCCCTTTCCCTTCTATTTGTTTGAAAATAAATAATGAATGTTAAAAAAAAAATCTTCTCCTGGGGAGCGCATGCGCGGCGTAATAAGGAATCTGAAACTTCAGATCTTTAATGATCTATCACCAATAACTTTGGCCCAGAGAGGGGAAATGCGGCCAACTACACTAAAGTTCAGGGGAGCGAGGATTCCATACAGATGGAGTTTCCCATTTAAGCTGATGGTAACAAGAAATGGTCAACAATATGTGCTTCGAAATGCAGCATTGGGAGAAAAATTTCTAGCTCAACTGGGAGTCTCAAAAATACCTAGAAAAAATAACTAGAAAAACTTAAACACAGCTGTCTCCAACACATTCTGCAAAGTCCCCTGCGTGGAATGTGGTATCCCCCAAGACTGGGAATCAGAGGAGTCCAGGAAGCGCAGAATCTCAGAAGTCCACCTCGCCAGCACAAAGCTCACGTCCATCATCAGGCAACTGAAGGATAAGGTTGGAATACTAAGGCAGCATTTTATGGCCAGTAACTTTACAAGCTCAGGGAAAAATAGCATTCAAGGTTGGGACACTGGGGTTAATCAAAGAAGCAACGGCAACTTTCTATGGTTATGTTTATGCAGGGATGCCCAAAGGTTGAGGAACGTTTTTTTTGTTTTCACCCCATGACCCCGGCTGTAGGGGGATGGACCCCAACAAAGACTTCCTTTTGATACTGCAGTTACTGTAAGTTATTTAAACTATGATCAACAACTCCAGGTTGGAGCTGAAAATTTTTTATGTTTGGTTATGGTTATATATCAATGTTTAAGTTTAATGTGACATGCAATCGAAAAGGCATTTTAGCAGAAGGGTTCTACTACCACATTACATATTCTAGATATGGGTTCTCAAATGTGGCAATCCTACAAGATCCCATGGGTAACAGATGCGAACACAAAACTAAAAGGATTAATGGCTAAAGTACTATCCATAAATGTGAATGGATTAAACTCCCCCTTACAAAGACAACGCATAAGGAGATAATGGGCCAAAAAACAGATATAGTGCTCCTGCAGGAGACGCATCATAAGAAAGGGAATATGTTGCGACTGAACAACAAATTGTATCCTATATGTATAAATGCCTCAGGCCCAAAAAAATGGCAGGTGCAGCTAGGCTAATACACAGAGAATGGGAATACAGAAGGATCCTAATGACCATTATCTCATCCTTACTGGAGCCTTAGGGGAGACTGAAGTGGTGATTGCCAATGTGTACTTGCCAAATAAATGCAGACTAAATTGCTTAAGCAAATGCCTAAATAAAGTTACAGCACTGAATTCGGTCTTGGGGGGGGGGCTGCAATATGGCTCGAGAAAAGAATAGACAAAAAATGAGTCAATGTAAGATAACACAACCCACAGAGCAATTATCTAAAAAAAATTCAGAGAGCTGCTTAGAGCCCACCATGCCCTTATAGATATATGGAGGGTGGAACATCCAGCAGGCAGAGAATACACACACTATTCCTATGCACATCAAGTACACACCATAACGGATCACATTTTCCTATCATGATCCATGTGTACTTCCCAGCAGTTCTCAAAAATCCACTCTATTACATGGTCGGATCATGCTCCTGTGGAAGTAACAATTGGATTAGGACAACGTAAATAACATAAGTACACCTGGTGTTTGAATGACTATTTGCTTAAGATACCAGATATCAGGGATAAAGTGAAAGATACAATATCAGATTACTTTAAATTGAATCTACGATCGGTAGATTCACAGGGGATATTGTGGGAAGCCCACAAATCAGCTATACAGGGGCAATTTATATCATTGGGGTTGGCATTAAAAAGATTGTCTCAATTACATATACAAGGGAAAGAGGTCCTTTTAAAGGAAATGAGAGAAGGCAAGCAACCAACCCTACCAAGAGAAGGTTGATCAGAATTATACAGCTTAAAAATGAGATAAAAGATTTACAGATTCAGCAGGCTGAAAGAAGTCTCACTAATAGGAAACACATTTACTATGAGAGGGCAAATCAATCTCATACTCTGCTGGCTAGAAAGTTAAGGCAAAGAAAATGTCTAAATACACCACAGATTATCCACACCCCAACAGGCCCTACCTCTGATCAACGACGAATCGTACTCAGTACTATCAAAAATTTTACAATTTGTCCCCAGAATCAAAGGACCTGAACCCAGGTATAGAGGCCATGCAAAAATATTTACTATTATTAGACCTTCCAGTTCCATTGGGAGAGGAGCTGGAGATCCTTAATGCAGAGGTGACAGAAGAGGAGTTGAGGGCTGCAATTATCGAAATGCCCACATCTAAAGGTGGCCATACACGGATAGATCCGCTCGTTTGGCGATGTCGCCAAACGAGCGGATCTCCCTCCGATATGCCCACCTTGAGGTGGGCAATATCGGGCTGATCCGATCATGGGCCCTAGGGCCCAACGATCGGATCCTAGCGTTCACCAAACGGGCGGTCGGATCGCGGGACCGCATCAACGAACAGATGCGGCCGCGATCCGACGGGATTTTTAACCCCATCCGATCGAGATCTGGCCGACTTTCGGCCAGATCTCGATCGGGGAAGCCCGTCGGGGGGCCCCCATACACGGGCCAATAAGCTGCCGACACGGTCTGTCGGCAGCTTTTATCGGCCCGTGTATGGCCACCTTAAGGCTCCAGGACCGGACGGTCTAACATATCGACAACTACTACACCTCCATATGTTACAATTATTTAACACTTTCATTAAAGGGCCAAGAAATCCCCTCTACTTTTAAGGAATCATTAATCACTGTTATCCCTAAGGAGGGAAAAGATCATACCAGCTGCTCCAACTACCACCCAATTTCCCCATTGAACTCCGATTATAAAATCCTAACTAAAATACTATCACCGTCTATTATATTTATTCGATACCCTCCCAAAAGCTCCTCCTAAGCGAGTCTTAGAAGTTTTACAAAGGGCAATAATGTGCTTTATTTGGGGACACAAGAGGCATAGGGTGCAAAGACAGGTACTAATGGCGGCAAAATCAGAAGGGGGGCTTGCGGTGCCCAATATAAGTCATTATTATTTGGCAACTCAAGCAAAACATACTAGGGTGGATAACAGAAGTACCATTGACAAAATGGGCTCTAATAGAAAGAACATATCCACAAACTGGATCCTCCAACTGCTCCCTTTGGATAAAACACAGTCAAGCACCCCATACCCTCTCCTTAGAAGTATAGAAGTATACAGCTGGGTCTTGGAATAAGGTGGCCACCCAAGTAGGGTGTAATCAGAAGAAATCCCTACTAATCCCGTTAGTGGGAAATCCTGAGTTCCCCCCAGGATTTACCCCCCCTGCTCTGGGAATATGAACAGGAGCTAAACTGACTCAGCTAAAGTCTCTCTTTAGACAACTGGATGAAAAGATGAAAACGTATGTTTCCGTATGTAGTGGAAATGGAGGGCGCAAGTTGACTCACCATATCTACAACTGAGACACTATGCACTCAGTCTACCCAGATCTACTGCTCGCTCGATTGCATCCTGTTTTGAAACTATGTAAACAATCCCCACAGCAAAAAGGGCTGATTACATGTTGGTACTATGCAATTAATAATATAGATATGGCACAAACTCCACATAAGTAAGTATGACTCGCTGGTCAGAGACCCTGAGCACAGAGATCACAATCCCAAGATGGGAGAGAATTTTGGAAAATGTGGGGAAAACATCAATATGTGCCAGTCAGGGATAACGTTCATAAGATCATCATGGGTTGGTATCATACCCCATTATTGTTACACAAATCATTCCCAAATGCCTCCACCTCAGTGTGCTGGAGATGTGAAGAACCAGAGGGCTCCCTATTACATATGTTTTGGGGTTGCTATAAACTAGATAGATATTGGAAGATGGTCAAGAGATACATAGAAAGGGTGACAATGGTAACAGTAAAACTAGACCCACTGGTATTTATCTTAGGAGATAGAATCCCAAAACTAAAAAACCCATCTCAGAGGATGGTTAATCATATTTTGAAGGCGGCAAGGTGTCTGATAGCAAAACAATGGAAGGCCCTCAGACCTCCCACAGAACAAGAGTTTCTGGACAGGAAGAGATTTATAAGCAGGATGGATTATCTGACAGCTTTGAAACATGATAACATAGATCTGATGATAAAATATGGTATAATTGGGCTCTAATAGAAGTGCAAATGGGGAACAATCCAACCCGGGGTGAGTAGGAGGTAACAATCTGTGAACATGGCATGAAAAAGATGTGTAGGGCAACAAATTGGGAACAGAGCAAGAGATAGAGAGTGGTAGTGAAACAAGAGAAACTGTTTAAATGTACCTTATTATATATGAAAATAAAGGATGGCTTTATATGCAGTAAGAGGAGCTTTATAGGAGATTAATACTGTATGATGCTCTGTATGTATGCAATAATGCCATTCATATTGTGTTATGGCCCTATGTGGGCAAGTTGTAAGTTTTTACAAAATGAATAAAAATGTGAATAATAAATATATATATAGGGTTGAGTGCAGAGGACCTCTTGTGTATATATATTTATATATTTATATATATATGCTCCTTACTATAATTATTTATTGGTGTAATCCTTTTCTCTGGTTACCTTTTTCCTTTATTGTGTCATTTTATGTATCCTCTCAAATTTTCGACTATAAATTGTTTAAAAAATATTTAGGGCCTTCTTTATTAAAATCTGAATTTTTCTGATAATTTTATTTAAAAAAAAGCCAGAGCATACTAGAATCCATGATTTTAACTTGTTATTAAAAGAGCACAACTTAATTGGATTGGGGAAAAACTCGATAAAATCAGATGAAAATCTTAATCGTAAGATTTTTTTGGATTCTTTTCCCAAATCGCCCAATTTTTTCATCCCTTTTCCCAAAAAAGCCGGAATATTTTTAGATTTTTGCCCAAAAAGTAAGAGATAGTCAGATTTTAAGGCTAATTCCAGCGCGAACCACAGAAACTTATATACAACCTCGGCAGGTCTGAGATGCTGGATTTTCTTATTCTGACTTTTTCCATCCTGAGGGTATAATACATCTCGAAAAATTTGAAGTATTTTTCCACTATAAATTCGGATTTTATAGCAAACATATCTTAAATTTTTTGAGTTTTTGACAGACTTTAATAAATAACTCTCCTAATGAAACTGTAAAGCAGGTGTTAAAGGTTTGCTATGCAGTAAAAGTCTAATGAAGAATATTACATTACGGGGCACATTTATCAAGGGTCGAATATCGAGGGTTAATTAACCCTAGAATTCGACCCTCGAAGTTAAATCCTTCGAATTCGAATATCGAATTCAAAGGATTTAGCGCAAATACTTAGATCGATCGAAGTAAAATCCTTCGAATCGAATGATAAAATCCTTCGAATCAAGCGATTCGAATGATTTTAAGCGATCGATCGAAGGATTTTTCTTTGATCAAAAAAAGGTTAAAAAAGTGATGGGGAAGGTCCCCATAGGCTAACATTGTACCTCGGTAGGATTAACCTGCCGAAGTATGTAGTCAAAGTATTTTTTAAAGAGACAGTACTTCGACTATCGAATGGTCGAATGGTCGAATGGTCAAACGATTTTTACTTCGAATCGCTCGAATCGAATTCGAAGGTCGTAGTAGCCTATTCGATGGTCGACGTACCCAAAAAAATACTCCAGAATTCAAAGTTTTTTTCATTCGAATCCTTCACTCAAGCTTAGTAAATGTGCCCCTACGACAGGAGAATTTTTGATCTTTGCAAGTGGAATTACATTTCCCCCATAGACTTTTAGAGGTTTTTAGATTTTTTTTTCACTTGTAATTGTCTGCACAACTTACATTTTTAGAGGTTCAGCACTTTTTTCCGTTCATACTTTTTATATTTGAATCTTTTAATAACTTTCATGGCATTTGTGATTTTAGAGAAATACTGTGTGTAATATAAGGTACTAAGTTTGCCCAGGAGCAGTAACCCATAGCAACCAATAAGATGATTTCATTTAAACAGGTGACCAGTAAATTCTACCTGCTGATTGGTTGTTATGGGTTACTGCCCTTTGACAAACTTAGTTCCTTTTATTACATAATCCCCATAGAGATTAATCGTGGTTTCAAAATGCTCTAATTTCACACAAAAAACCGACCTTTAATAAATGGGCCCAAATCATTATTTAGCTCTAAAGTATCACCTTCCTCTCTTATGTTCTATTTTAGGCAAATTGCAGTATATTCCTGCAAACTCCTCCATTATACTGACTGACTCATATTTTCCTAGTGCATTTTTGTGATAGGTTTCAACAAGCTAGACAATGGGTTCTTCTCTTCATATTTCCTTTGTTTTCTAGGCATTAGTTTAATCAATAAATCCCATATGAGCTATTTCAAACTGCAGCACATATACAGTATATATTAATAACACATAAATTAAAATGATGGATTATGTATGACTATGTAATCACTTTTAATGTTGTTTCCTTGTTCATATAGAATTGTGTAACTGTATAATTCTGCTAATGCACACTTCTGCCGGGAAGCTTCCCGAGGTGGGACACAAAGGATGCTAAGTGTCAGGGATGATGGGTAGAAAGCCATTAACACTCCAGCAGCAAGGTCATATTGGATGCTTACTTTTGTTTGCAGCATTCAAATTAAGCAGCCGCTTTTACCTCACTGTCCTAAATAGACTCCTGGGTCACTGAGTGTTGGGTCATCATTTACTATTAACGGCCCATTAACAGGCCAGTTGAAAAAATGCCAGAGTTGTTTACACTGAAAGTGCTGACTTTTTTTCTGGGTAGAATGCGTGTCTCATCATGTTCATCAGCATGTTGACATGTCAGTGTCCAAACCACAAGTACTGCACTTCATAAGAAAATAAAAAAAACTTTTCCAAAAAAAAAGCAAGTCCCCAATATTCTTCTATTTTATTTTTATTTTTTTGCTTTCTTTCCAAAGCCAATATTATCACTAGACATTTTACTTGTACTTTACTATTATTATCCGGGTGATGGCTCTGACATGTTGATCATATATGGCAGTGAGAAAATTGATTTCCCTCAACAGAAACGCATCCAATTTTCCAAGGGCCATAATTTTATGTCCACAACAAAATAAAAGGGTCATTTTCCCGAAGATGAGCAGAATTGAAATCTTTTGACAAAAGCATGGTACATTTTTTTTTTCTACTTTTGGATGTTTTGAATCTGCAGTTCGTTGGCAACAGAAAGGGTCATAAAATATAGTGATATGTAAAAGCTTCAAATTATAATACTTGCATGTTTAAACAGGTTTAACCTCATTCTAACCTTTACTGGGTGGTTTATATGGATATGGGCTTATAAATGCCAGCTTAATGACATAAAACAACAGAAAGACTTGTAAAACTTTAATCAGAACAAAGATTCAAGGTTAGTGCTGGCATATTTTCTATTAGTGGTGTCTGGGTGCATTATAAAGGACAATTTTTATGAGCATCAGTGGCTGTATTAGGAGTCTACTTTGATCTGTAAGGTTTCTCTACATATTTAACAGACCTTGTCTTACAGCTCACTGCTCCTATATTGGCTGCAAACTAGAAAATATAAGCAGCATGAACTATAAACCAATATGTTGTATCACAAACAAATAAAAAAATTACTTTAACCATTAACATACTCCGCTTTAGTAGGCTTCAAAATCACCTAGTGAGAATCTCCACAAAATGAATTGAAACACCATTCTATGGGGCCAATTGAATTTCAATTTTTTCCTCAAATCTCTAAAAAGTGTGGTTTTCCTATTTTTTTTGAAAGCTCTAAAAATTCAAGATTTATTTATCTACAGGTAGTATAGATACTGGTATATATAGTTTGTGAGTGTATGGAGGGGTTTGTGTGCGTGTGTGTATAAATGGGCGCTGGGTTTCATTTGGAGGGGATGAACTTGATGGACTTTGGTCTTTTTTCAACCCAATTTAACTATGTAACTAACTATGTAAGAAAAGTGTACAAACCTCAAAACATCTACTACAAAACTTTGCCAGGTAAAAGCTGTCAAGCTGCACTGATCCTATTGGACCACTTTTTAATCAATTCTGACATTCACGGATTTTCAGATTTTGTTAATGCTGGGAATTGTCCAAAAATATTTTTGGAGGATTTAGAGTTCTCATTCAGCATTATTTTCCATTTGTACTTTTTTATTTGGATCTTTTAATCAATTTCATGACATGGTCTTAGAGAAAGTGAGTTTATTTGGGGTTTCAAAAACCTTTTAAAACCACTAAAATTCGACCTCCAAGAGAAAGACATTATGAAAAACTCCAAAAGGAGATGGGCCACTGTTTTCACTGACTCTTAGCACCCAAGATAGTCAAGTCCTTTGAAACAGTAGTTCATGAGGATGATAATTATAGTTAGTTACAGCTAGTCTAAAGGTAGCCATACATGGGCTTTGTAGGTATTTTTATGTACCATGACCTCGTTTGTAAAACAACACTCAGAAAGGAAATCCTTTAGTAATAAGTGACAATATACAAGTTTTGTCTGGGTAAGCTGTTGCAGTAACACCGCAGCATGACACCTAGTTTAAACCCGAGGACTTACCAAAGACAACCTTTCAACAAGCTTTTATACCTTTTAGAGGGCATTTATGGTAAGCAAAAAATGAGGTGCACGGATATACCATACATGGTCAGAACCCTCCTTATACTTTGTAAGGTATGAAAACTTACTGGCATACACAAAATTTATTGCACCATACAATGGTTTCCTGATTCCAGCATTCACAAACCTCGTGAGCTACAGTATGTCTGCTAATCTCAGACAGGATGGGCGTCTGTAGTTTCTGAAGCAACACTTCTGTACCCTAGCCTAACCTTATATTAACCCCTTGACTTCTGTCTGCAGATTCTTGATCTTTGGTCAGCATGCTGTTATATATTATATCTGAGACCACCATCTACCTGGGATCACCATCCGCCTTCCTTCCCCCTATCTGGCTTAGGCATGACCTCTGGGTATCCTGAACGGGGGCCTTAAGATCGATATTATACTTATCATTAGTAGTCCGTGGACACCAGCCATTTACCTGTCATGGAATAGGGCGTTCTTATAATTTTTATCATCAGCTGATAAAAACTGCTGACTCAGTCCTTCTAGACAACTTATTGGCCCATGTATGGGCCCCACCAACAGATGTGCTCATCAGAAAATTATCCATTTATCAGTTGGCCAGATTTGAAAACTCCATTTGATGAGGAGCGCAATGGCTTGTCTCCAGGGTCTCTAAAGGCCCCAGTGGATGATCAGCCTGATTTGGCCCAGTATGGCAAATTTCTGTGCTGATATCTTTTACATACAGACATTGTAATGTGAGTTTCCTCACAGAAAATTCGCTTTAACTATTGTCTTAGTATGGATGCCGCCATGACTTGCATGCCAGATGGGCATCATACTCAAAAATGGGTATCCAGGAAGAATAGCTTTTTGTACATGTAGCCAAACTACATATCTACATCTAGGAAAGTAGGGACAGTTGTCAGCTAAATCTGAAGGAAAACCAAGTTAATTTGCAAATAATAATCAATACATAATTAAAAGCTCCACTAGAGAAAGCAGACCCTTATTAGCCCCCTCGAAAAAAACAATCACCCACTACATCAAGCTGTTAAATTTACATGTGGGAGAACACATACAGTAAAGTTACATAGATATCATATATGAACCCCTCTGATCTCATTCTAAGCAAGTCGGTGTTTGTTCTGGTTAGAATTAATTGTATGGAGGAAGTACTGTGTAGTCCATGATTTGCCACAAAATCTCTTATTCCTGCAAGATGTACAGTAGTTCCTAATTACATGAATGGGCAATGCAGTGGAACAACTACAATGATTACATTTCAGCATTCTATTATTGAACTCTGCAGAGTATATAATATAAGGTACTATAGAAAACACTATGGGACTTTGTGAGCATATCATATTGTTCAGTTATAATGCTTCAAAAGTGGCCTTTTTAAATATGATTTTCCTATGAGTTAACAGTTTATAAGCATGATATGGCTGTTTAGTAAGAATAAATGACACAAGTACCATTGTCCATAAAAATCAGAAATACGATTTGAGCAGTTGAAAATGAAAAAGAAAATGAAAGCAAACAGAATGTGTACCTTATTCTTTCAAATGAGCAACTGCATTGGTGTAATGCATCAATTGTGTTGGTAAATCAGTCCATATGTGTGAAAAAATGTGAAGTTGCCTTTATGTTGAATAAACAGTGCTGGGTTAATGTCTAGTTAAGATGAGTAAGGCCTTAAGTAAGTAGTTAATATAGCCTTTACAGATTATACAGTTTGCCACCCAATGTCATGTATATTTATAATTTCTTGTATGTGCTTCAATTTTTATTATTCTGTTTCTACATATTTCATACTTTCAATGTCACTTACAAATAAAAGTTTCAGTCAAAAACAGTTTATAAGTAATGGTAAGGGATCTGTTATCCAGAAACCTGTATCCAGAAAGCAACAAATAACGAGAAGACTAACTCCCATAGACTCTATTATAAGCAAATAACTTCATTGTTTAAAAACTATTTCCTTTTTTCTCTGTAATAATAAAATAGTGTTTTGTACTTGATCCCAATTAAGATATAATGAATCCTTATTGGAAGCAAATCAATCCTTTTTGGTTTCTTTAAGATTTAAGATTTGGAGATCCAGATTACAGAAAGATCCCTTATCTGAAAAAATTATAGGTTTGAGAGCATTTTGGATAACAGGTCTCATACCTGTACCTTACAATAGGTAAGAAGACTTGCTTCTATTATTTACAAAACCCTAAATTGAATGTTATGTCAAAGTTTAAGCTGGAATTTTAAACTAAGACGTTTTCGACTGAAAATCCAGATCAGATTTGCTGAATGATGAGATGGATGTTGATGGGCGAATTTGCGCCCTTTCGCTTCGCCAAAAAATTCGCGAAACAGCGCTAGCGTCTCGTTTTTGACGCCGGCACCCGTTTTTTGACCAAAAATTATTTTCAAAAAATTTTTTTGACGCCGGCGAATTTTTCCACGAATTTTCACGGGCGTTTTGCGTATTTATTCGCTGGTGGCGAATCGCGCAAATTCACCGCGAATTCGCGCCTGGCGAATAAATTCGCCCATCACTAGAGATGGACACTAATTAAACAAAGAATTATGATTTATATGTGTGGGAGAAAAGCTATTTAACATTACCTGATTAAATTTGTTGACTTCTTTGAATACTTGAAGCTGCTCCATTTACTGAGGAATGTTATACAGATTTTTAGTATTCGGGCATGTTTTCTGTTACCGAAACCATTTGAACTCTCACGAGGCACTTTGATATAGAATGCAATTTAAATACACTTCTAAAGCTTAATTCCTTAAATTAAAGACTGCTGAACTGTAGAAGAAAGAAATTACTAAAAACAGATCATGTGAGTATTATGCGTTTAAGACTTTTTGGAATTAAAGACAGTGGTGCGAATAACAACAAAATTAGTTTTTGCTGTGATGGATAGGCTGAAGCTCCTTTCGTTGCTAGGATATTCCACCCTATCACAGAAAATCTTGACAGGAAATATTGGTGCCTTAATTTCCCAGTTGACCATGCAGCTTGTGACTTAGGCCTCATTCTGGTTAATCACACTGTCATTCTCTCAATAGATTGCCTTTTGACATCTTCATCTGCAACAGAATTCAACACTGAGGCTTGACTATGCTTAATCAATCTGTTTTACTTAAGTGATCAAGACTTGGTGGTAGTTATGTTATGTTATGTTAGGATACGGACGGTAGTCTGTATAAGCTTAGGTTCTTTATTTGAAATATAAAAGTAAAAGTTGAAATTGTAATACAACTTATGACACATAGACAAAAAAGTAATTCCTATTAAAATGTGGTAGATTTTAGAATATATATATCTGCATTAGGATGATGCACATGTCAGTACTTTCTGTACAAATGCACCACCATAATTATTGGATGAGGCCATTAAAGGCATTTTATACACCAGGCAAATGTATTGACATTGATCTCTTGAGCTCAGAAAATCAGAGGTCCATGCAATGGCAGAACCCTAGTAGCTTAAAGGGGATAGAAAGGCAAAAAAATAAAATCCCATTTCTCCAATATATTTTAATTAAAAAATGGGTACAGTTTTTTTTTATAATAAACCTGACTGTATGCAGTTACTTGTTCTGACAGCTGCAGATGGTCCCTAACTGTTCTGCAGGGAAACAATCATACTTTCAAACGGAAGGGGGGAGCCCCCCACCTTACTTCCCTGACCTCGAGCAGATTTGCTTTTTTTACTGTAAAGCAGCCGGTGAGTGTGTACAGATTTGTATTTGCAGACCCAGTGCAGTCTGCATATTCTGATTATTAATCAGTCTTGCTGTATTGGCTTGACTTGTGCTGTTTTGATCATTTATGACGATCCCTAAGCTTAACCTCCCAAATGAAGCCCAGACCACACTGAGCATGTGCATGGTATTTGTCATACAAAGATGTTTAACTAAGTTACAAGATAACAGCCTCCTGCAGCCAACTTTGAAAACATAAATCATTTGTTTAATTAGGCTTCTGGTGCAGTAAGTTCATGTTTATGTTTAGTATACAAAATGCAGCATTTCTAACATTATTCTATTTTAGACTTTAGTTCCCCTTCAAACCCTTTTAAACAGGCGATCCCCTTTAGTAAAGTATGAAGGAAGCCACAAAACTGCAGAACTATGCTACTACTTTTTATTGCATGTGATGCAATAAAAAGTAGAAGCATAGTTCTGCAGTTTTGTAGCTTCCTTCTTACTTTACTATTTATGAATACCCTGGTCCTTGCAGTGCGATCATAAGGAGGTGAGCCTACTACATTATCAATGATAAGGATTTTCTGAAAATTATTCGCGGCCAAATTATTTGAGGCCAATCACCTTTGCCTGAGAATATGAAAAGAACAGTTAAATAAATATAGGAAATCAGAAACCTTAATATTAATAAGTACTAGAAACAGTTTAAATACACTTGGAGAAGGGATTTATGAAAAATCCTATCTTGTGTTATTGCCTTTAAATTATATTACAGTTACAGTAATGCTAAAGGTGAGTCTCAAGTTTTGACCATCCATTTAGAGATGTTTCCTGAATCCATCACAAAGGCCCTTGTACTATGCAAACCGTGTCATGCACTAGATCAGGGGTCACCAACCTTTTTATACCCATGAGCAATATTCAAATGTAAAAAAATTTGAAGAGCAACATAAGCATGGAAAAAGTTCTTGGAGGTGACAAAAATGTGCTGTGCTTGGCTATTTGGTAGCTGCTACATGGCTTGGCAGTCTACAGAAGGCTCTACTTGGTCAATACATCTGGTTTTATAAAACAAAAACTTGCCTCCAAGTCTAGAACCTGCTTTGAGGCCACTGAGAGCAACATGCAAGGGGCTGGAGAGCAACATGTTGCTCACGAGCTACTATTTGGGGATCACTGTACTAGATAGAATTTCAATCTATACAGGTATGGAATCCTTTAAACAGAAAACATATATTGAGGAAGCTCCAAATTAAGGGAAGGTCATCTCCCACAACGTTCATTTTAAACAAATAATTAACATTTTCTCTCTAATAACAGGACTGCACCCTGTACTTGGCATGAACTATGTTAGTATAAATGCTTATTGATGGCAAGATAACCCTATTGAGTTAATTTAATGTTTATATGTTTTAATGGACTTAAGAATTGGTGATCCAAATTGCAAAAAAACTTCCCAAAAATCCCAGTTCCCAAGCAGTCTGGATATATTCCATTGTGTAGACTATGTCCAAATATGAACCCTATGTCACACACAAAGAAATAAACATGCTGGGAAGTAATACTATGATGTGTTCATATAGTCATCACACATTCCCTTTAGCAGGTGACAATTTTTTGCATATACACCAAAACTCTCAGATCCACCTTGGCAAAAATGCAGAATCTGATAAATATCCTGCTGTTCAGAACATCTCCCAACATCCACTGTAAGTCATTGTTTGCAGTAAGATGTAAGGCATTGGCGCTCATAACAGCTATTGGACTATGAGTATGCAATAATACATAAGGAGTAAGGATGTCAATTTTGACACATAAAGGTCAATATCATATCAATGTGAAAATATTAATTTGATCAGATTGAATTCAGTTGCTCTAATACTACATGCTTTAAATGAGAAAATAAGAAATCAGCATTCAAACAGTTATAGTTATACCCACTTTTATGGAATCAGCTATTATGTATTCTGTAAAAAGTATGCAGCCAATAAAGTTGTTGTTGTGAAATCAAGCAACATTAACTCATTAAGTCAATAATTCATGGGCTCTTTTATCTAAAGTGGCAACATCACACCATCAATTCACAGCATCCACTTCTTTGAAGGGTATGTGATGATAATAATGGATTTTTGAACAATACACACTCAGAGCAAGGTCGCTGTGTGCACAGATGCAATGGATACAGTGGTCTGCCCTAGGTCAGCAACACAAGCTTTATTATTGAACCTAATTATGAACTATCAAGGCAATGTTCTTGACTAAACTGTTTCCTTTGGGATTATTAAGATACTGTTAAGATGCGTTTGTTCCATATCTGCTGCATTAAGCACTAGTGTATGTGTAAAATGATTTGATTAAGTCATTATATAATGATTACAACAGGAATATATCAATAAAGCAATTACAGATATTTTATTTGCAGCAGGAAATGACACTTCCAGTGCTTGTGCACTGAACAGATTTAATAGTCTACTGAGCAAACAATGTCAGTTATGCATTATGTTATGTGCAATATAGGCTACATCATTGAAACATACATCAGTGTACATGCAGGAAGATGCACAGTGTCACTATCCTTACTGAATGTATGCTAATGAATTGTCCTAAACAGTAGAAGCAACTGAGAGAGTAGAAATTTTTTTTAAAAAACATTATAAAAATGTCTCCCACGCTAGTACTGTATATATTTGCATATTCTGCATATTCTGTATTACAAAGAGGATGAAACCAAATGACTGGTTAAATTTTCAAGTTTTTCCTGGAGGTTGGACCTACAAGAGAGGGCAACATGAGGACCACTGCTCTATTAGCTAAAAAACCTTGTTGAAATTCTGTTTAGAGAGTGATTGTCTGAAGCCTCCTTTACTTATCTCTTCTCTAGGTATTAACTTTCTTCCAGATGTGAAGATCTTAACTGCTAAGGGGCTGTTCTCACCTTGGTCTGGTTTAGAACCCAAAAACACAATGTGCAGTATTTGTAGCTTACTATGGTCAGGGCCAGATTTCAAATTCCCCCCTCGCATTCCCCCTCTTACCCAACTGCCCAGTGCTCGCACCCTCCCCAGCCTCCCCCAATTGCTCCAACCACCCCCCACTTTCATCCCCTTGTACCAACCTGCTTTCCCCAACAAGTACTGCTACTTTGTATACTCTTCCCCTTCTGCTGCTTTATGGACTCTTGATGCAGCCAGCCGGGAGCATGCAGCCCCACAATTTTGCTGTCCTAGACCCAGGCCTTTGTAGCCTGCTCACAAATACGGGCCTGACTATGGTGGTAAGGGAAGTATGAAAGAAAGTGCCATGGTAGATGGGCGAGAGTGGGTACAGAGTAAAACCCTTTCTTTAAAAATATTTTGTAACAGAATCATTTAGGGCTGAGGTCCTCAACCTTTTTTTTACCTGTGAGCCACATTCAAATGTAAAAAGAGTACACAAGCAAAGTAACTTATGGTGCCAAATAAGGGTTGTGATTGGCTATTTGGTACCCCCTATGTGGACTGGCAGCTTACAAAAGGCCCTACTTGGCACTATATTTAGTTTTTATGCAATTAAAACTTGCTTTCAAGCTTGGAATATATATACAAGTCATAATGGTGCACACAGTAAACCAAAATGATACCTGGGTGCCAGCAAAGTAGCTAAAAAAAGTATATGTCAAAGTCATCCCATATCTGGCCAGTCCTAATCTCAACTTGCATCTAATTCATTAAGAATTCTATTGCTTCATTATACATTTTATAAAGGGACTAAGTTTTACCTGCAATTTACTTGCTGCTTTCAAAGTAAAACTCCCAAATGTGGTTGCCCTTTTATTGACTCATCCACATGTTTGCACACTCAGAACAAAAACAATTTGGCAAAAAAAGGTGGTTTGAAAGTCAATTTTTACTATTTGTTCAGAAAAACATTTAATACAAACAATGCCTTACAATATGGCATAATTTTCACAATGTTTAAAAGTAAGTATCAACCACCCATTAGTTATATACAGCAAGAAAGAAAACAGCAAGGGAGCGGATACACCTACCAGAAAAATGAGAATGGCCCCAACGTTTCGGCACCAAGGCCTTTGTCAAGGGGATTCTGATGTTAACCGAGTTCGCTAGAGGTATAAATACCCTGTTCAATCATCTGCTGGACGCTTCGTTCGCGCGCTACCTGCACTTCCGGTCTACGTGACGTCACTTCCGCCTACGTCACTTCCGCCGATGAATCATCAGGCTTGGTGACGTGGCGCTATACTGCGCATATTCAAAGAGGAGGCTCGCGTATTTGTTTATGCCGTTACTAGGCAACTTACTCTGCATGTGCCATAGTAACGGCACAACTAGGCCTAGTAACGGCATAAACAAATACGCGAGCCTCCTCTTTGAATATGCGCAGTATAGCGCCACGTCACCAAGCCTGATGATTCATCGGCGGAAGTGACGTAGGCGGAAGTGACGTCACGTAGACCGGAAGTGCAGGTAGCGCGCGAACGAAGCGTCCAGCAGATGATTGAACAGGGTATTTATACCTCTAGCGAACTCGGTTAACATCAGAATCCCCTTGACAAAGGCCTTGGTGCCGAAACGTTGGGGCCATTCTCATTTTTCTGGTAGGTGTATCCGCTCCCTTGCTGTTTTCTTTCTTGCTGTATATAACTAATGGGTGGTTGATACTTACTTTTAAACATTGTGAAAATTATGCCATATTGTAAGGCATTGTTTGTATTAAATGTTTTTCTGAACAAATAGTAAAAATTGACTTTCAAACCACCTTCTTTTGCCAAATTGTTTTTGTTCTGAGTGTGCAAACATGTGGATGAGTCAGTGATGTTGGTTACCTTAGGTAGGGGTAACAATTGTTTCTGCACCTCTAACTAATCTTTGAACTTTTCTGGTGTGCCCTCCATTCATTATTAATTCTGTTGCCCTTTTATTGGCCACCAGTGGGATCACCTGACTTTAGCTGGGAAGGGTGGGAGCTACAACATGGAGCTGGCCACTGCTCCTGTATTAATTATAACAAACAAGGGAGAGTTGTGCTCACTACTTATTTTTAAAAACATTAAGTGAGTTGCAATGAGATTGTGACCACAAAATACATATAGACAAATACAAGAGGTCCTCTGCACTCAATCCATTATCAATATATTAAGGACATTGAAACATTTTGTGCCTTAAGCTGCTAAAAATTCCTTACCCTTTAAACAAAACAGGGATTGTTTGTCTATATATTGCAATATATTTAAGCTGGCCAACTACGTCAAAGTCATCCTCGGTGCGGCCAGTTCCTACACTCAACTTTCATCTGATTCATTAAGAATTCTATTGCTTCATTATACATTTTATAAAGGGACTGGTGATCCCACTGGTGGCCAATGTGTGTGTGTCTGTGTGTGTGTAAAATATCTTAAATGTTAGTCTTCAAAGCATACACATAGCATACACATACACTTCAAACAGAGGTGTCCTCAGAAAATTTTGCAGGTAGGGGCAAGTAAGCTAATATCACATAGGGTAGAATCTCACTGAAGATTAACCTATTCAATGCAACCTAACATTTTGTGGTAATAAATGAATACACTGCTAGCTAAATGCATTTTCATTTATGAAAATATTTACAATTGTTATTGCTATTTAATGCATCTCTGCTATTCTCTGCAGTTTTAATTAAAACCTGTTTTTCACATAATTCAGTTATCAGGAACACACCTCTTTCATCCTATTCTCCCAATAAACTGCTGCCTACCGATTCATTTTATTACTGGCACTGCAGACTTCTCTTCAAATCCTTCTTAGTCCCTTCCAATATTACTGTGTGAGTAAAATATGACTAAGGCTTGACTTGGCATGGGAAGCATAAAATATGTTTTGTTTTGTTGGGAATCAAATTTACAAACAATTTTTCGGAACTAGCTGTAGAAGTCGGGGTGGGGCAACTCACCCTCTTGCCCCATTCTGTGGACACCATGACTTGAAAGTAACCTTTTAGACACAGAAGATCAAACTTTGAGGCTTCAGGACACAGTTTACTATTTATTGGGCTGGTAGAGGGCTGTTTAGGCTTCTGTGTGCTTGAATTGACATGGTCTATTATAAATCCCTGCCCAGAGCCGTTCCACTGGTAATGGAGTCTCACCCTACATGTTTGTGGTCTTTCTGTATTGTGAAACTTTCAAGTTCTGGTTCTATGAATTTATTTTATTTATTATCTCCAAATAGTATTTCTTTGCACAGTGATCAAGGGTTGAAAGGAAGGGGGATTACTGTATATATCCAATTACAGACTGTAACTGGTGAAAGGTAGATTTTTGGCTGGATTCGCCATAAAATGCTTTAGACAGACCTTCTTTCAGAAACATTAACTTACTGGGGGGAGGCTGCTACTTTTTTATTTCTTTATAAATAGAAACACATAACAAGGTCACCTATTAAAGGTTTCTTCCAAACTTAATTTTTATTAAGGCATTATACCTCTTTAAATCTATAAAGCATAAAGGTTTGCATCACACTGTGTTCCATCTATATACAGTACTAGTGCAAATGAAGATGCTTGAGCTGTCACTGTAATGTTGAAATCAATTCAGCCTTATCCATGGTGTAATATAGTATATTAATCTTATAGCTCTTTCTCAATGCATATTATCAAGAACATACACCAAAGAGTGTATTATAGGTCATGTCATAAGAGGGTTTAAGCATTAAAATGCGCAGAAGAGGAAAAAGCATAAATTCCATGCACAAGCATATTACCAATAAATCTTTTGGTTATTTCACTGAAATGCCCTAAACTGCTGAGTTGTGCAAATCCACACATCTAAAGAGAACTGTGAAAGGAGTAGTTGGCGAGAAACTGATCTATGTTTTATGGTGGATACAAGCAAGACAAAAAAAGACACTCAGATCAGCAGGATTTTGACCCCTACTAATTATATAGTTAGTTTGAAACTCTAAAGGGAATATATTTTTCACCAAAATCTGACAATACCCATGACAGTCTAGGAATGGGTTGGGGGGAGACTTGTGGTCCAACAGTAAAAGCTTGAATGTTGCAGGATATGATGACTGCTGGTTACTCCCCTTTTCCAAAGGAAGTGTCTGAAAAAATGTATGTAACATTTGCAATAGTTTTGCTTTGCTTTAGACAGTGTTATGCATAGTAGTGTTTGAACAGCCCTATATCAAGTCTGTAAGCAGATACTTAGCAAGCATGTGTAAATAGTTGCAAGGGCTAGCTATCTCAAGAAAGTGCTTGTACATGCATGCTTTTCTCTATAATTGATCCTCTGCAGAATAAGGGCCTCGATGCGGGGTTTTTATATCTGCCCTGAACAATTGGTAAGTAGATGGGTCTCTTTGTGCCTGTGAGCTCTTCCTCCAAGTTTAATCACCTACATACTACACAATTCATTCAACAGGTTCTGGATCACCCACATCAAAGTGGATAAAACATAATGCATAATTTGTGAAACTGGCGCAACCATTATGTCAGCTTTGTCACATGCGGTGCAAATTGTGAAGAGCACGATTACACTGAAATTCTGTGGGTGAAATTATGGGTAAAAACATGGGAAATCATGCCAATTTTTTTGCATTCTACATTTTGCATTTATTAAGTAATTGTGTCCTACTCTCTTCATGGTCACCAGTGTAATAAAAAGGTTCTTATATTATTATTATTATTATTATTGTATTATTAAAGTCTCTTAACAGGATTTTTCAGTACATTTACAAGACTCTGTAATAACCTGAAACTGAAACCTTGCTTCTGCAATCATATATCTAAACGAATATCAAATAAAATCATACAATTTTAGCACTTTATATTTTTAAATGATATATAACATACTAACACAAGTGTCTTGAGGCATTCCACTGTGCATTGTTCTCACCGTCTCTATTTTTTCTTCTCTAACTCCATTTGACTTTTAACCAACTGACTCCTCTGCAAAGTAACTCCAACCATACATGAAATTGCCTCTGATAATTACATTTCTGAGAGACTCTACATTACGCTATTATGTGCTGGTATTAGTGTTGCCAGTTTTTGAGGCTTGCGAGAACCTTGCTGTTATGAGCAGAACTGAGAGATTGATAAAGAAAAGGTTCAAAATGCATCACATGTATGTTGTTTTGCCTACGTGTACCTCTGTGTCTGCCAAATCATTTGTGTAAGTTTGTGTAATGCTGGTGGGTCTGGGTGTGTCTTAATGTCACTGCACCAGCATGAGTTTAGGGTCACTATGCCAGTATTGCCCAAAATCATCACCAGAAAGGAACTGTTTTTAATGACGCGAAGTGAAAGCTTTGTTTTATCTTCAGCAGAGGTGTTCCCTTGGAGTGCTTCTTCAAAGTGTTCCTTTTGAGATTTTCTCTCACCCTTAATCCACAGGTCCAGAATAAGGCACCCGGGTCACCAACTAGATTTTAAGAGTGACCTTCACCATATGGCACATTATAGAATAATTTACTGCTGATCCATTTTGGGCAACAGAGTGTGGTACATACACACAGGATCACAGTAACTTTTGGGACAGCTATTTTTACTGTAGGCCGGACAACATAGCCTTTTTGTGTAGTATGTGTGTGTATATATATATATATATATATATATATATATATAAACAAGGGAAAGTTGTGCTCACCACTATTTTTTAAAACCATTAGGCGTGGGTGCAATGAGGCTGTGACCACAAAATACATATAGACAAATACAAGAGTCCTCTGCACTCAACCCATTATCAATATATTTAAGACAGAGACATTTTGTGCATACTGCTACTGAAAAATGCCTCACCCTTTAAACAAAACAGGGATTGTTTGTCCATATATTGCAATATATTTAAGCTGGCCAACTACGTCCAAGTCATCCCATATCTGGCCAGTCCTATGCTCAATTTTATCTGATTCATTAAGAATTCTGTTGCTTCATTATGTTTTTGTTTAAAGGGTGAGGCATTTTTCAGTAGCAGTATGCACAAATGTCGCTGTCTAAAATATATTGATAATGGGTTGAGTGCAGAGGACTCTTGTATTTGTCTATATGTATTTTGTAGTCACAGCCTCATTGCACCCCCGCCTAATGGTTTTAAAAAATAGTGGTGAGCACAACTTTCCCTTGTTTGTTATAGTTATACAGGAGCAGTGACCAGCTCCATGTTGTTGCTCCCACCCCTCCCAGCTATAGTCAGGTGATCCCACTGGTGTCTAATAAAAGGGCAGCCAAGTATGGAGGTTTACTTTGAAAGCAGCTAGTAAGTTGCAGGTAAAACCTAGTCCCTTTGTAAAATGTATAATGAAGCAATAGAATTCTTAATGAATCAGATAAAATTGAGCATAGGACTGGCCAGATATGGGATGACTTTGACGTAGTTGGCCAGCTTAAATATATTGCAATATATGGACAAATAATCCCTGTTTTGTTTAAAGGGTAAGGCATTTTTTAGTAGCAGTATGCACAAATGTCGCTGTCTTAAATATATTGATAATGGGTTGAGTGCAGAGGACTCTCATATTTGTTTATATATATATATATATATATATATATATATATATATATATATATATATATATATATTGATTTTTTACACGTACTCCTGTTTTCTATAATTCTATTTACCATGTTTACCTGGGAAAGTTGCTGTATATATTTAGAGAGTGTTCCTCCATTGTTTTTCTTATATTTATATATATACGTATACGTCATATATATAATGGTTTTAAAAATAAGTGGTGAGCACAACTTTCCCTTGTTTGTTCTAGTTATACAGGAGCAGTGACCAGCTCCATGTTGTAGCTCCCACCCTTCCCAGCTACAGTCAGGTGGTAAGTTGCAGGTAAAACTTAGTCCCTTTGTAAAATGTATAATGAAGCAATAGAATTCTTAATGAATCAGATGAAAATTGAGCGTAGGACTGGCCAGATATGGGATGACTTTGACGTAGTTGGCCAGCTTAAATATATTGCAATATATGGACAAATAATCCCTGTTTTGTTTAAAGGGTAAGGCATTTTTCAGTAGCAGTATGCACAAAATGTCTCTGTCTTAAATATATTGATAATAGGTTGAGTGCAGAGGACTCTTATATTTGTCTATATATATATATATATATATATATATATATATATATATATATATATATATATATATATATATATATATATATATATATATATATATATATATATATATATATATATATATATATGGGATGTGTGTTGGGTTGGTTGGGTTTTAGCTAACATGTGTATTTGTGGTTATAGTAAACTACTTTATAGTAATACCTGGGGTATAAATGATCCCTTTGAGAGATGATGATTGCGGTGCCCATCGTTCTTGAGCTGTACTGCCTGTCTATTCCATATGCGAGTTTCAACATTACATTTTTCTTTGACACTCTGTGAAGGTCTGTACACCTATCAATGGGATTTACCATAATAATGGGGTCACACATCTGACCCAATGTCACATAGTTTCTACAGCAGCCCGGCGGCAGTAATAACTGGCAATATAGAAACTACCTACCAAATCAATCTATTGGGTTTATTTAATGTAGGCTTAATGAAGATGATCCAAATTACAGAAATATCCCTTATCAAGTCTATCCCAGACTCCAAGCATTCTGGATAATAGACCCTACTCCTGTACTGGCAAATAATCACGATTCTTGTTCAAAGTCTCTTCTCCATACTCATCTTGTGATATTTATTTCTCCATAGAATAAGAATATGGAACACATTTTAAAAAAAAAAAAAAAATATATATATATATATATATACTGTATATATATGGTATATGTGGCCAGAATAAGATACATATACAAAAATAACAAAAAAACAGCACCAAGGGTCTTATAGTGAAAAAAAGCTTGTATTATTACATTATATGTAAAAACAACTTTATATATATATATATATAGAGATATATATATATAGATATATATATTTATATATATATACACTCAGTATATCCAGTTATATGACACAACTATCTGGGCAAATGGACATAGCAGTATTAATTCATCCCCAGATCAGCAGACAATGGTAGCAGAGCAGTAGAAGTCCATTTCTAATCACACTGTAACCTATAATTACTGTATTACAGGACTCATAGATTTACCCATTCAGCGTGAGAGGGCAAATGTAAAGAATTATTGATGTTGCTAAAAGGATTCATCTGTCTTTTAGTCTAACCATTTCATTAATTTGAGGGATAGACGGCGATTAAAAATAGAACATCTTTTTGTTAAACCTTGTAGAGGAAATTTAAAGATGATTACAATTTTCCCCTCAGGCGAGAGAGGTAGAGTAATGTATTCATGAACAACTCACAATAACTGACAATACAACAGTTGACTGGATAGAACAGCTACTTGTTCTGGCATTTGCTCTTTTTGTGTCTGATTTATAACCTCAAACCATATTTTGCCATTTTCCCATCTCTCCATTTAAAGCTGAAATATTGTTCTAAATCATGTATTGCAATAAAAGCCTGTAATAGATACATATACGGCAAGTCCCACTAGGTAAGGAATAATTACATTTGATCACAGCTTTTTTTCCCACAGCAAACCCTCTTCTGTCAGCAAGAAGAAATCTGCAATATCCATTTATGAGAATCCCTTTTCTAAACTAGATCTCTACTGTGCAATCCAAAGTCATAAAGTAAGGTGAAAAAAAGGAATATTTCATTTGAAATTCTGCATATTGCCCTAGGCAAACATCAATAGCGGAACAGTTTTTTTTTTTATAAAACACTATCAGAATGTGAACACATGAAATCATCTGTTAATATTATAAGGATTTCAGCTATTAGAACACATCAAACCAGTAAGCATTTCTTATAAACCACTTTCCCAAGCTTATGTTTCCACAATTAATAGATTGTAATCAATTCTTTTGAAGCCTCCTAATATAATCTACTGTCCACTAAACCATCAAGATAATCACACACATTAATCTTTAATAGGTCAATTTACTTAACTTTCAGATGATTTTAATTAAACAGCCGCTGTGCCTGTTGCTAAGACGGCCCTTTTTTATTGAAGGGGCAAGAGACACCACAAAGCAGGTTCTTGTACCTTAAAGAACTTCACATTGTATAAAAACAATCTCTAAATTGTCAAGTGTGATGAAGACCTGTAGGAAATATGGTCTCAAACATAAATCTAAAAGCTGTATTCTTGTAGCATGAAGCACCTAATGAATTTCAGTGATGGACACATTATGATATATTGTGTTGCTATAAGATTTATTGTTTTGTGAGATGAAAAATTATTTCAAGGTAAAAGGTCTGACTTACCAAAGAATTGGTGAGCATTATGTGACCATATACTGTAATCCTATGAAATGAGTGATGATCTGATGCATGTAATGTTTCAGAAATATACACCGGGCCCCAGTGTGTTGTAGCATACATTTATGATTCCATAAACCATAAGATAGCTGTCACTGTTACCCTAGTATGCTGTCAGAATCAGATTGTGTCACCTAATAATCTGACAACCAAACATATTCTAAAATCCTGTTCTGTCCCAAGCATCCCAAATGATGGGCTATCATGAGTGAAGCACCATTTGGACAATCTGTCACCAACCACAGGACTACAATATGGAGAGAACAAAAGAGAAAGAATGAAACTCTGGTTTTCAGATTTAAAATATATTCTTGGGAACTTGTATCACAAACAGTGGTAGTGTTATGTTTACAGACTTAGCCATGCAGCAATTTCATCCAAATAATCATCATTAGTGTGGTAATGAAACTCTGAACTGGGAAATAAAAGATTATCCTAAAGCAGGAGTCCCCAAATATTTTTTAAACTATGTTGTGCCAAATATGTGTGGCGTATCAATTTTTTGATCAAAATTTTGTAACTAAAAAAACCCTGTTTTGCCAAATACATGCATTAACTTAGATACTAAATTCATTTGTGAAACGGGGACCAGAGAATGTGCATTGATCTTTTTTTTTTTTTTTTAATTATTTCTTTTTTGTATGTTTGTAACTATCCTGGCCAGATCAACTGCACTTCCTTTGTATTTTTATTTGGCCTTGGAGTGATACCACAACTGCCTCTTTGGGTGCCAAATATGGCCTGTGATTGGCTATTGATAGCCTCTATGTGAACTAGCAGCCTACAGGAGGCATGTTTGGCAGGCCACCTAGTATTTATGCAACCAAAACTCGTCTTCAAACCAGGAATGTAATACGAAGCACCTGCTTGGAGACCACTGGGAGCAACATTCAATGAGTTGCTCACAAGCCAATGGTTGGGATCACTGCCCTAAAGTGAGTCCTAAAGGCATGGAAAACCGAGACACAGGTACAGGTCATATACAAGAGAATGGAAACCACAGGAATTACAGTGAGTAACAGCTAAAGGGCAACTATTATGAAAATAAAAATTTTAGATTGGCTTCATCTCATGGAAGTAATAATATTTCCAATGCAATCAATTAAAATTCTATACTTAAGTAATCAATTTAAATCTTCTATCCCTCCCTCAGCAATCTGTCACTCTACATGCAGCTTTTCGTTAGAGTCAGTTATTTTGAAACACAGTTAGCTCTAATATATGTAGAATGTCTAGGCTCAGGGAGCACACATCAATGCATGTGACCTATCTGTCAACCAAAATCAGGCTCTAACTAACTACTTCTAGGAGAGAGATGGATTGCTGTGAGGGACATGCTGAACAGTAAATTGATTAATTCAGAAATGGTATAAAATTTTTAGGTAATACAGTGGATAGATAGAAACTGTTAATAGCACTCTGTGGGGTAAGGTGCAAAGTGCAAATAACATGGCAGTTTGGTGTGTATGTTACACGTTGCAACATGCCCTATATTGTACCTATTTCAAGTTTACTCATTCAGTTAAGTGAGAAAAACTTATCTCATGGTTCATCTCATGAAAATGCAATGTCAATGTCTAAGGGTATATTTGTACCATGTATATATACATAAATGTCCCTTATGGAACAGACCTTGGAGAAGTGATAGAGTGTATGTGGAAAGGTCAAGGGTAAGAATGTATGCAAATCTGTGGGGGTTGCAATGAAGGAGTCTGTACTTTTCAGTTTTCTTAGAGTGGGGGGCCAATTTACGATTGTTTGAGCCTTTTGGCATGATCAATTTTTAAGGAAATCCCGTATGAGTTTACTTATCAAGCAGGGTTTCATCCCAAAATATAAGTCAATAGGTATTAAAAGCTCTACCAGCAAAATTAAAAACCTAACCATAAAAAGAAAGGCAGTGCTAGTCAATGGGGGAGGGGGGGAATTTAATGTCAAAAGTTGACCAACCTACATATCATGTTAAGCCTCAATGTAATTTAAATATACATATAACTGCCACAACAGCATAATATTAGTGATATCTTAATAAAGATGATAAGCATATGATATCCTCCAAGCAAACATATATACAGTTGTCCCGATAAAAACTCAGATTTTCATGATTTTTTCATGAATTTTTCGTGATTTTTGCATTCCGGCTTAATAAATAACCCCCATAGTATTAGTCATGCTAATTATCAAATTTCAAACTTCCAGTAAAGAACTCTCAATGAGAAACTGGAAGGATTCATCTTGTATTTTGTACTAATTAAAGTTCACATTTAAAGTTCATGTTTAAGTTAACTTTTTAAACTTGTCTTATTGTTATTCATGGCGCTATTCTATGCATTGGTCTTTTAAATTGATTAGGCTTGCTAAGCTTTCTCTACCTAGACTCCAACTGCAAATGCTTTTCAGTAGTCCAGGTTACTCTACCTGGCAACTAGAAACAAATTGACTGTACTGTTTCGCTTCTGCAGTTATTCTTTTTTTATTTGCTTATCTTCTTTTTCAGTCCCTCTACTGTTCATCTCCAAATTGGATTTCAAAGGTTTATAGGTAAATGAACCACCTAAACAACTGTTTAAATTCCAAGCCTGAGAGTTGCAGAAAGTAGTAAATAATTAAAACAAATATGAGGCAATGATACATTGTCTACAAGTGGTGAGAGCACAAGGGAAAATATAGTAATGCTTAATTCTGTAGATTAGTTTATAAGTATAAATATAACTAAAGTGCCTTGTCCATGGGAGCCATTAGGAGGGGGCATCAAAAAGGTTGTAGAAATATAATAAGGAATGGGAAACATTTTAGAAACTTAGAACATTTGTGAAAATGCTTGAAAAGAGCTCCAGTTTTGAGTAGCGAATATTATGTTTAAGAGCAGAAATAATTGATTTTATGGGAATCAGTAGATGAGAGGGAAAATATTTGTATTGAAATGCAGTAAAGTATATTTCTGCTTTAAATTCTGTAGCATTACAACTGGCAGAATTGCATACAATAGAGACCAAATGCATAGATACATTCAGAATGATCCATTAGTCCAAAATTAAAAGTAAATAAAAATACATACAATTGCCTAGGCATTGAGTGACGGATAATGAATAATGTGGGAATGACTGATTCCCTCACCTTACCTGTTACTGAGGGCTGACAAAAGACACAGAGACATAAGCTTGGGTAAGAGGTCGGCCACAGCTTTATTATGACATCATTAGTCATCCTTGGCATCCATATTTCCTGAACCACCGATATATTGACATGACAAGTGATAATAATGAGTTATAGCTATATTTAATATGAGTCACCCACTGCTAATGCATGTGAAATTAACCAGGACACACCAAACATTATGAGGCCAACTGCTGTGACACTCAAGCAGACATATTGAGCCCCACTTTTAACAAATTACATATACAACTCACAATATATAATATGTATAGATGTACAAAAGCTGACTTTTTTTAACTTTTGTAAACTTCTAAGACCAGGGGAGGGATGCTGCTTTTAGGGTGTAAGCGTGACTGTGGAAGGAGTGCTGCATGGGAACAGTCCTATACTGGAAGATGAGGGGATCAAGAGGACCTTGTGCCCTAAACTGCTGGGTAAACCTTTGCGGCATGGAGGGAATTGTGCAAGCGCTTTCGCTTCACAGTCCCTCGGCACTCTCATTATTCATTTCAGCTCTTCCAGGATTCGGCCAAATCCAAGTGCCTGATCTAATCTAAATATAAAAAATTTTTCGTTGCATACTGTGTGTGTGTGGTTCTCTTTCTCTTCAATGTAAATCAGAAAATCTTCGATGTCTGGATGTCATTTCCAGGGCTTGACATTCAAATCTTTAAGCGCAAGTATGCTGTGTCAAGTGATGGGTGAAAAATTCTCAAAACGCTTTGAAGTCAATGGGTGTCCAAATAATTTTGACATGCGACAATTTTTATGGGCATGCCAATTTTGACCCGCGTCAATTTTTTTTGGACGTGGCAGATTTTTCGCTGGTGAATTGTCACCACAATTTTGTGAATTAATTTGCTTGCGACTAATTCGTGTCTGCCGAATTTATTCACCCATCACTAGCTGTGTCTATCCTGTGGGTACTGCTGTGGGTACCCTGTAGTTATTGTCACTTTCAAGGTAACGGTAGCTCCAGGGTTTTTTTCCCCCTCTGAGGCAAATTGGTGAGGCTTCAGATGGGTTTTTTGCCTTCCTCTGGATCAACTGGCAGTTATAAAAAAAAAAAAAAAAGGTGAAACTTGATAGACATGTGTCTTTTTTCAACCTTACTTACTATGTTACTATGTTTATGCCTTTGTACTTGGCATGTGAATAGTCAGATCTTACACTTGCTGTTATGTTTTCAATCTGTTATGAAAAACAGCATTGCCTATAAAATATTAAATATGTATTTCGAAATTACATTTCTTAACGTATGTGTGCATTAGTGTGTGTTTTTGTATCTTGTCTCTCTCTTTGTGCATGGATATCAGAATCAATATGCATTATACTGTACCAGTATTTCAGTTTTTTTAAGTCATTTTTGAATCCCAAGCTGTGCATAGAAAAATCAAGTTCAAAAGGCAAAAGGTAGACTTGAGGCAAGAAAGAGAATTTCAGGCAATATGTTGTATATGTTAGTTAGTTAGTTAATGAGCTCTTGGGCATGACTTAATACCCATGACCTGTACTTCTATATATGCCTTTTGCATGAAGTTCCTAAAGTACATAGGGCATCAGGGATTCAGGATACATCTGAACAACTGCTGAGTCGATGACTTCTTTCATCCTTATGAAATCATAAATGCTCTCTTGTACTTCTAAAACACATGTTCCCAACACATATGTCAATAGGCTGGTGTTGACATATTATACTTAAAATGACAATGCTAATACAGAAAGTTCTAGGGTTATTACACAGGGGATACAGATTGTAAGGGAAGAACCTTTACAGATGATTCTGCATCTATCCATAAAAGATGAAGTCCCTTGGCATCAATTATGAAGTGTAAGAATGGCAAAGAAAGATAAGGATTTTGACTTTTGCCATTGTATCATATATTGATTTAACTGTTTCCCTGACTGTCAATATGTCGCTAGTCATTAATAATAATGAGTGCATGTCAAAAAAACACATCTCCAGAACTGCTGGGGTATGACATTGAGTTTCTGCTCTATACAGGGGATATAAAGCATTCTAGCAGAACTTTTAACAACATAATTACAGTTTTTTTTTTTTTCCATAAGATTTTTCCTGTGTAATTTGGATAAACATCTGCATTGCTGGCATATGTAGGTACTGGAAACAATATTACTTTATATTGCATGTTAGAAATTACATAGGACCTGCTATCCAGAATGCTCAGTCCTTATCTCATTGTCCCAATAAAAACATATTGACCAAAACCCCCATTCCTTATTTTGCCTTATTTATAAATAAATTAACTAAATTTAATCAAATCTGTAAAAAACTCAAAAAAATTGAGTGAAAACACGAATCATATGATATTTCCAGTTTTACTCCTAAAAAGCTTGATTTTTTTGAGTTTTTGCTTAAAAACCCCAAAAAAGTTGTATTTGGGCAAATTTTTTGATCAGAAAAAATTGAGGTTTAGCTAATAACCCCCTAAGTCTATTAAAAAAATCACTTACATAGTTACATAGTTAAGTTGGGTTGAAAAATAAAAAAGTCCATCAAGTTTAACCCCTCCAAATGAAACCCACATAAACATTAAATAAACCCAATAGGATTGTTTTGCCTTCAATATGTTAGTTGGGATCAAGTACTAGGTCAACCAAGTAATGTCATGGTGGCTGGCAGGATACTGGTGTATATACATACATGCAGAGAGACAGACAGACAACATTTTGCATCTCAGCTTAGAGTCCAGCGGTACCCTGCAGGTTGCAGGTAGAGGTTCGGGGTGTGGTTGTAGACGCAGGTCAGCAGTTCAGCGGGTTTATGGGTCGGGCTGCGGGCCTTCTCAATAGCGATTTTTACTCCTTTTACTGTCACTTCCGGTTTACAATGACAGCACTTCCTTATTCTTGATGAGCAGAAGGTCACGGGCCCGGGTTGCGGATAAGGTACTTGCGGGTCAGGTCGGGTAGCGGGTCCAAGCTGGCAAGAATGCGGGTTGCGGGTCCGGGTTGCGGATTGCAGGTTGCGGCTACTGGTCGGGTAAGGGCTCCAAAAAATTGACCCTCGAAGGACTCTATCTCAGCTGCCAGATTTTTTTTCATCCAGCCTGATTAATACCTAGACCAATAGACAGCTGACTTTAGATCAAGACAGTATTTCTCCCACTAATGTAGAGTTTATTGGTGTATGGTACTCCCACCCACTAATGTAGAGTTTATTGGTGAATGGCACATTGGGAAAGGTCTGCCTATTACAATATTTGATCAATCACTTCAGTTTGGGGGGGTTTTGAGTAAACTCTCTGTGACTATCCTTCTATTACTCAAAGTAATTTCTTCTCTATCAATGCCTCTTCTCCTCTTCCAATGTACTGTATGCTCACACTGATATAAACTAGATCAAAGAGATAGACTTTTAATTAATTTTAAATGCAGTTGGATCACAGAATCCTCAATCCACAAGGATCTAGATTTAATTCAGTGAATCTGGGCTACAGGTCATATAATAAGAACACACTAATATTGTAATGACATTCTCACACAACTGCCTGAATACCACTGAGAAAAGGTTTCTGCCAAGTGTAGTGTACACTATATAAAAGCATAATAACCATGTAAAAGCAACCTCAAGGTATAAACCCATATACTTTATTTTTTGTACAGAAAACATCTGCAAATTTGCCAGGTAAGTTGATCATTCTTTTATAGCTCCCCCAAAGACTGTTAAATACAAAATTAATATTTGTAAAGGCTTTATTAGAATCATGTGCACTGCAAAGTTGTACTTTACACATTGTCAAAATCGACAAATTTCATCTGCCAACAGTCCAAACAAGCATTTCAGTCATTAAAATGAAAATATCAGATCTGATGAACTAGCCAGAACGCTTATTACATTTCACATTGGCCTCTTTCTCATTACATGTCTTCTAAAATATGGCTCTATTATGGATTCATTTCATTAGTTAAAAGGGTGACATTACTCAGTGTTAATGAATTATTGCCAGTATCTTAGGAGATGAACCTGATGCACATATTCAATTTAACTGAAAGATTTTTATGTTACAACAGATAATAAAGACAACTTACGGGTAAAAATGTGGAAAGGATCCATGATAAAAAGGTCCAGGAATACAGAACATGCTTGTAGTAACAGTTCATTCAATAATATACAGTACATATCATAATAATGCAATACATAACTGTCTGTTCCAAAGGAAACATCCAGATGTCTGCGATATGACACAGTTGGAGTAAAATGAAGTGGCTTCAGTTCTCGGTACGTGCAAAATAAAAATGCTGCATACCATGAAATTTGTGAAAGGATAAGAATATTACTGGTCAGACTATAAATTACATACATCACATTCAGTTAAGTTTGGAACTCAAAAATGATCCCTTACTGCTGTTTAAGGAGGGACAAAATGAAAAAAGTGATTCATTGCTTTTAATAGCAATTGTTTTTACAAATAACTTAAAAAGCACTGACATTTTTTAATGAATGTATATAGGGAAGTTTCTTAGAATTGTTTTCTTTTATTAGGCAAATGTTCATGTTGGCATTGACTTGCCCTTTAACCCTGACCATTGCCAGACCATTTTTGAACATTTTGTACTCTTTCACTTTAAGGGCCTTTCCTGTGGGGGGGGGGTCTTTTAGTTTATCCAGGAAAACAATATATTGTTTTTTTCAGGACAACCTTAGCTTCAAAATCTGCTAGAATTTTGGTCCAGTTCTGTAAATAGGCTTGTAAGTGTCTAATAAAATTATGTTTCACATAATACGATCACATATATCAGAAATATAATTTATTTTATGGACGAGAACACAGCCAATTTGGAAAGTTATATGTCCCCTGAATGTACCAATACTAAATATATACAGTTTCATGGAGATTTCTCACTTGTATAGATCAAAATCTCAAATCAGTACACTACCAAATTTCCAAAGCACCACTCCACAAAATGGCATACTTCTGATTTCAAGGCCAAACATTCCACTAGTATGTAGTGGAACAGTAGGAAAAGCATGTATTATTAGAAAGAGCAGATTCTGGCAAATCAAAAATGTATAAATATATCTATGTATTCCAAACTACCAAATTGCAATTCTTACCTAAATTTATAATCTTGTTATAGAAATTGGTGAATTTATTTAAAAATTACCTCAAAGCTTCCAGTCTACAGCATCATAACTCCCACACATCATTAGATACCAATGTTAAACACCCCAAATATGAATGCCAGGAGTCCACTGAACAGTTAGATGCCCAATATGTATAGGTTTACCTAAGCATGTGGCATATAGGAGACATTTCAAAAAAATTACCTCAATAGGTCCACCCTGCAGCATCTTGTCTCCCACATACTATTAGGTATCAAGATAAATCACCCTAAATATGAAAGCCTGGAGTCCGCTTAACAGTTTTAGACCCCCCCTAACAACACAAAGATGTGTAAATGTGTAAAAAAGGCCATTTTCCATTTCTTGGTTAAGGAGGGATCCTTAGCAGTGTTAGAGAGTCCAGGAGTGCAAAGCACAGAGCAGGAGGAAGTGCATGGGCGGAGCAGGAATGGAAGGTTGGGTCCTGCAACAAGGAAGTCGTGCGACAAGAAGCTGCTGCTGCCTTTGAAGACATTGTGCGGGCCATCGGGGAGGAGGAATATGATCAAACTCGGTAAGCTTGTTGTCGAGGGGGTTGCGCTGTTCTCGTCCCGAGTGTATAGAGAGCATGTTTTTAGTAAAGAATGTAGCTTTTACATTCTTGGAGCTACATTATTGGCAGGGAAAGGGTTAAAGAACCATTTAGCGTACAATATGGCAAAAACTAAATTAAGACTGTATCATAAATCCATGCATCCTACTGATGTGGTTTCCAGAATATTACACAAAATACCAGTTTTTACAGGGCAAATTAAAATGTGCTTTGCTGGCGCTATACCAGTAAATACCTAGGGTCACATTTACTTAGCTCGAGTGAAGGAATAGAAGAAAAAATACTTCGAATTTCAAACGTTTTTTTGGCTACCTCGACCATCGAATTGGCTACTTCGACCTTCGACTATAACTTTGACTTAGAATCGAATGATTTGAACTAAAAATCTTTCGACTATTCGATAGTCGAAGTACTGTCTCTTTAAAAAAAAACTTTGACCCCCTACTTCGCCAAGTAAAACCTACCGAGGTGCAATGTTAGCCTATGGGAAAGGTCCCCATAACCTTCCTAACAATTTTCTGTTCGAAGGAAAATCATTCGATCGATGGATTAAAATCCTTCGAATCGAAGGATTTCAATCGTTGATCGAATGAATTTTCCTTCGATCGTTCAAACGAACGAATTGTGGTAAATCCTTCGACTTCGAGTATCGAGGGTTTATTAAGCCTCGATATTCGACCCTAAGTAAATGTGCCCCATAGAGTTTCGAAGAGTTGCCAAACTATTCTACTCATTTTACTCTACTTGCTTTCAGCTTGCATGTGTAGGTAAAAATACATTTTTGTGCATCAAGCGATTTTCACAAATATATTTTGCATGCATCCATACACAAAATATAGTTTTTATGTAGAAGCCTCAGTAGTTTTGTGTGTTTGACTTCAACTCTATGAACACTCCTCTTCTTACCATAAAGCTGACACTTCTACAGTATAAGCAATATAAGTACAAGTATATATGAACATCCTTACATATAGAGATACAATTCACATGCGCATGTTTCCCATATTGTTAGTCTTATCTTTTTGATTTTCCAAGCCCAAACAAAGGGATTATACTACACATGTAATTGTGTAGCTAGAAGAGAAAGCAGTCGTTCTGCTATCCAAGAGCAATATAAGTATAAGTATATATGAACATCCTTACATATAGAGATACAATTCACAATTGCGCTTGTTTCCCATATTGTTAGTCTTATCTTTTTGATTTCCCAAGCCCAAACAAAGGGATTATACTACACATGTAATTGTGTAGCTATAAGAGAAAGCAGTCGTTCTGCTATCCAAGAGAAGATTCTAAACAATAATGTTCAACAAGCCTAAATCACAATTACATTTTATAATCCCACAGTGCTATGTATCTATATGAACCAAAAGAAAAAACTGCTTAATATGATATACCCTATCATTAATATATAGCGGAACGAATTCCTCCTTTTTTCATTGTATTTATTATGAAATTTTTTTACTCCTTTATTTAGTTCTTGGGGAAATTTTAACTGTTCATTTTAAAGGGGCTGCTCACTTTTCAAAAACATATTTTCTAGTGTTGGCTTACCAAACCTCTCCTTAACTGCTTTGATGCAGAGTTTTAGCAAGGAGTCAGGACCTACAAATTCTACTCCTCATACCCCTTCCCTTCCTTGCTCATTTGCTTAGCACGAATTAAAAGATTAATGCTATGCTAATGAGCGAGGAAGAGAGAATATGTGCTTTCCTGATTCTTCCTGACTGCATCCGCAGAAAGAGCACTGAACCCCAATGAGCAAGAGCTTATTTTATTATGAAACACAGGAATACAGTAGGTAGTTTCTTAAAACAAGCCCACGATTTACAAAAATATTTATTTTTACAATGATTTAACATGGAAAGATATTCCCAAAAGTTGAACAGCCCCTTTAAAATGTGCACTAAAAAGTTTCCCAAGAACCAAGAGAGACTGATAAAAATTAAAAAAAAAAAATTAATGGAGGAATCTGTTCCACCATCACAACTCAACATTACCCATCCAATAGAATATCTCCATACTCTGCACAACAATAATTTATTTCTGCATCAGCCTCTGGAATCAGTGTCAGCCTCTGGAACTATGTAAGGGGGTGACTTGCAATTGTGTCAAATTTTATTTCTTTTTTCCTACTGTTTGCACATTGGGAAGAAGGGTTTTTTTCTATTCTTAAGTGATATTATGCTGTTATAGTATTTCACTTAATTTTACAATAAACAGCATTCAGGAAAATTCACATGTATAATTACAAGGCACACATTTAATTAGAAAGGGATAAATGATAAAACCATAGAAATACGTCCTTTAAAAACTGTAACAACTTGTAGTGCTCTTAAAATCTGCAATGTAGCTATGAAACAGAAAACCCCCTGTTAATGACTTAAAATTTAAAATAGAACAGCACCACATCCAAATGTAGCTTTAACACTCAGGCTTTAGGAACATCATTTGACATTCAGGCCATTTAGTTTTAGAATTGAATGGAACCTATTGATGAACCAAGTGAAGCAGCAAAAGACAGATTCTAGCCTGAGTAAATTCTCTAGGGAACCTGTAAATGTGACCTGACCTGTATGGGCAATGCTGTATTCTTTGTTTATTAATGATTATAGCAGGACCTGGAACACTGAAATAAATTCAAGCAATTGAACCCTAATATAATAGAATGTTGCTGTCCCTATGGTTCCAATACGTTTAAGTTTAAAGAAAGTCAATACGTGACATTTGCTCTGGCTTATAGACTCCAATGCTGCAGTTGGATCTGAGTTTCCAGTCATGTGTAGGGTTCATTTAATATTCCATGTATTTCTTACTATGTTACAGTATGGAAGATTATTATGTTATGAATTATGTGATTCCCAATTAAATCTAAAAATGTGTTTTCTTCATACTGACAAATGTATTATTCTTATCACTGCTACAATTTCCTTAATTTGGACTTGAAGTTTACAACAGTGGGGCTCATTTATCACGACCGGGCATGTTTGAACCTTGGCAGTAACCCATAGCAACCAATCAGTGATAGCCGTTTTAGCCAGCTGCTGGCAGAAAATTAAAGGAAAAATTTGATTTGTTGCCATGGTTTACTGTCCAGGTGCAAATTTAACCAGTGTTGATAAATTACACCAAGTGGTTCCTAAAAAATAAATATCTGATTAACTTTGGACAGTAAAGTCTACTAAATAACTGCTATCTCCTCAACATTTCCAATTTAATTTTTCTTAATTCAGCGGAATATCTTATGTATGATGGAATAGTTTATGATTAGTGATGGGTGAATAGATTTGCCAGGCATGGATTTGTGGCGAATTTCCATGTTTCAAAATTGGATCAAAAAAAAAAAATCCACCGCAACAAAATAAAATTGTGCATCAAAATTGTCGCGTGCGTAAAAATTGTTGTGCGCATAAAAATTGTCGTACATCAAAATTATTCGGACGCCTAATGACTTTAATGCATTTGGACAAAATAGTCACTCTTATAAAAATTGTCATTGTCAAAAAATTATTTTGACGCTTATTGACTTCAATGCGTTTTGCAAATTCGTCCATCACTATTTCAGACATCACTCTATATAGCATTTACAAAACCCTAAGCAGACAACCCTGCCATGGAGATTTCTATTTATGGCCCAACTGAGCTAGCCATGACTCCAGTGACATAAAAACCACTAATCTGGAGCAATGTGCCATGCCCATTTGTCTTCATGTAATAGTATTATAACACAATTGGAGGGCAATTGTGCAAGGCATCTTTAGAAACAGCAGTGGCCAAGTCAAGCCTGCAACTAAAGAACTGAAGAAATAGCAAGACCTTCTTAAGAGCCAAGTGTAAGGGGAAATATGGTGGATATTCAGTCTCAATTTTCAGTACAAGACATAATTTGTCTAGGCCTAAATCTGAATTTTGTTGAACCAGTACCTATTGCTCTACATATAGTAGATTTGTACTGTAGTGTACTATCAGTGAAACATTCCAATAATATCCAAACGAGATACATGAGTTAATGTGTTTAAATTGTTCCATGTGCCATTGATAACATCTGCCCAAGGGAGGAACAACTCTATTTAAATGTGTTTTTTTCCCTTATTTACAATTTTGTACATATACTATTCAGGTAAACACTCTACCAGTAAATATCCCTAATCGTCCATAGTCTAAACAGGCTTTGTTACAAGATATCAATTTGAAAAAGTGACTTTGATTCACCTCTACCAGATACAGTGTGAGTAACTATGGTAATATGGCAGAGGTCTCCTGCTAAAACATCCTCTATATATATATATATATATATATATATATATATATATATATATATATATATATATATATATATATATATGTATATATATATATACAGTATATATATATATATATATATATATATATATATATATATATATATATATATATATGTGTATATATATATATATATATATATATATATATATATATATATATATATATATATGTTTAAAACAGTCCAACATATCCATGGGAGGCAACGGAGATAATATCAATGCAGCTTTATTTCAACATACTCAGTGGTGATACAAACAGTGGTGGGTGTGCAAACTAACTAAAACTTCCTAACAGTCCCAAACATACTACAACTGAATGAATTCATATTGGTATCAGTCACCTTCTCACTAAGCTGTATATCTTTCGGAAGAATTTCTGCAGCCCTAAATTAACTAGCAGCATGCTTCAATATAGCAAACTCAGTGAACCTAAGGATCGCCAAATTTAAAAATAGTATAAAACCTGTATTAGACTACATGTCACACAAAATAACTGCAAATGGCATTGCATCTCTGAATCTGTATTGCCCAGCATGCAGTATTGTACAGTAAATCAGTAGGTCTATGGTTATAGATAGTTTACAGGCGATTAAAGTTAATGTAACTGGTTTAGAAGCAGTAAGGTGGCAAAAAAATAAATTTCTTATGATTCATAGATGTTTGTTAGGGGAAGCTTATTATACAGATTTATATTACAGTATTAAGAACTGTTTATCTAGCCCTAGCAGCTGAAGATAGACCAGGTTTCCTTGTTTAGATTTATATGAACTGTAGGCTCATTACAAAGCAGGACACATGGAACAATATGACTTGGCAACTTATAGGACTTCTATTGAATTGCATTGCCATCTGGCCATGTGGGCCCCCTAGGGTGACAGTTGTAACACTCCATCCTACATTATCAGTGGCAATTGTAGAATTGCTTATCTTGCTGACATCAGTAAAAAAGTAAAATTTGTTCTTCCATATGTCTGGTGAAATTGTAAAATATCTGATAGATCAGCCGGTCCAGATCAGATAAATATGCTAGAAATTTGTGAGACAGGCTAAAGGGAGTTCTTATTTATCATTATTTCTAGCAGTTTTATTGGTGAAATTGTTTTGTTGTGCATCTGAATGCTTTATTTAAGGGCACTAACTACAATTAGGTAATATGGAGTCAAAGGAGAGTGTTCTAATAATTCATTAGGATTCACTTTTTAATTTTTTAGGATTCTTTTTTTTTCTGCCTTTATAAAAATATTGACACTGGACAGTGTTTACAAATATGGGGCAAGAAACAGTGGAAAGCACCAGTTTATTGTTCTTTGCGCTTTGACCTGATTCATGATCAGCAAAGATTTGGGTCTTATTGCATAGGTAAATAGGGTTGCCACTCAACCAGTAATTCAGCAGCCTAGCTAGTAAAACACCAGCTGAGACCAGGGCCAGAGTATTAAATTTTTATTTAAGTAAGTTTGTAACCCCCCCATTGCTTTCTCTAATCTGCCACCAATAACCCCTAATGCATGCTCCCAATCTACCCCAATGAATGCTCCTATCATACTTAATAGTACTATAAAATAGTATGCAGAGCAACTCACTTTAATTGTTTAATGGTGCAAAAAAATTACAGGGCATATTTCATATCAGCCATTCCCTCCTGACACGATTCATGCCATTGGGCACTGCATTAGGTCACATGCTTTTTTACCTGTATAGTCATCCCAATCCAATTTTAATATATCCAATTTCTGTCCTTGATCTGTCCAGTCTTTGTCCCCATTGCATCATCACCCAGCAATAAATTCAGCAGTGCAGAGAAGGTGTGTTGGTGGCACATGGACGCTCCCTAGAATGCCAATGTCTTGGACATTTTTCAGAACATGCATGCTGAGGATTGTGGGGGTTGGGTGCCACCTCCCTATTGTGGAGAGCAAAGACTTAAAGGAAAAGGTGCAATCCCTAATGTGTGTGCAGTTGTATATAGCCCATAATTTTGTGTCATCATATGTAATACATTTATGATCTCCCCTGTTTCTTGGTTTAGAACCTATAAGGCTCATTTACAAATGCAACACAAGTACAAACACTTTAAAGTATTTAAAGTGCTCCTTTCAAAAACTATTTACAGAGGTCCTTGTGTCTATACATCTTCCACTTGCCACTTTCTTATGCAACTTTGTGCACCCACCACAGCAGACAGGATCAGGTATGCACAATCGTCAGGGAGACGGGGTGCCTAACATTTGGCACCCCCAAGTGGTTAATGACTTTCCTTCTCCTTTAAGGATCACTTTGCTGGATTAGCCACACCAATAGATCTTCAGTAATTGGTTGGAACTGCTAAATCTTTCAAAATGTGGCATTTCAGCTGCTAGGAAAACATTTCATGTTTCAAAGGAAGTAACTAGGATATTACAACTTAAATACTAATTAATCTAAATATAAAAAAGAAAGATTTGACAAATAAATATAATGTCAGTGAGCAATATTAGGGAAAACCCATTGATCAAGCTATTCCCATGGGACACCCCCTAGTTGCAGCACTGCCATCTATTAATGTCAACTCTACAACACAAACAATAGTTTAAATAGCAGGGCTGCTGAACTTCTCTCATGGTGGGAGATGCAGCTCCTGCTTGTAGCAGAGTTTGGGCCATCCTCTCTGTAGGTAGAGGTAGTCTAATACTCACTGTTGGATATAATGACATAGTGCTGATCTCAAGTGAGGAGTGGCAGAGCATAGTAGTAATCTCTTATGGAATTCTGGCTTTGAATATTGCCTTGGGGTGAGGCTGGCAAAGTCCTATTTATTTGATAAAATGTGAATACATGCTGTGGCCATTTTCACCATTTCTGCCTCCTGATGTTTCATTACGGAATGTAACAATGAGGTTCAATGGGATGGCTGAAGGTGAAGGGTCTTCTGCCCAACAGAGCGGAATGCATGGGGTATTCATAGGAGGTAGCACTGTTGTATTGGTGTCTATAGAACCAGTAGGGAAGTGCTACTACAGGTGACATTGCTTTTCCTAAACACTAAACAAAACACTTTTGACATAAACATTTTAGATTTATTTTCATTTTTTTGTTCTTCTTTCTTGATATTTACCAAGAGAAGAATCTTTGGTTGCACAGTACTCATGTGAGTGTGTGTATATATATATATATATATATATATATATATATATATATATATATATGTAATTATTTATTTACACTGAAGCACAAAAGCACTGTCTGTATATTATTGCTTGGGTCCATGGAACATAACTCAGCTTTTCTGAGTCTTTGTTTAATGGTTTCAAGACAAAACACTCAGTACCTGACAAATGAGACATTGTGGCCCTTCCCTATTATATATTGGTTCAACTGGCTAAAGAACTGCTGGTCATCCTACCCACCTGACATCTTGGATCATGATGAATTGTCTCCAACTCCATCCTCAGATTGTTTTTTAACATTTAATTTAGTTTCTTCCTGTGCTTGGATGAACATGGCTGTGTTATGGATTTCTGTTCTAATGTACGCCAGCAGGTTGGAAGAACAAGCCTCAGCAAGCTGTGGAAATTAGAGAGGCTCAATCAATACTCAAGGTCATAACCTCTGGCTTGGATTTTTACTCTGGCCTTAAGGTTTTGTAGCCTTAAAAGCCTTGGCCTAATTTTATATTTTATTGTGAATCATAGTTGGGCAATAAACTGTAAGGTTACTAAAATAAATATCTGCTATAAATAATGTGAAATATATATCAGAAGTCAATCACACAACACCCCCTCCCTCTGCAATATATATAAACACATAAATAAAATGACCAACATACAAATTAAAACACCAGCACATTCCAGTTAATTTTCAATTGTGTATTCAACTGATTACCTGATTATACACGTTTCCACTTTTTCAATCCCTATGGGAGTAAGTTCCAATTGGAGACCAACACATCATTGTTTTATACACTGCATATACTGTATGTATTTATATATGCTGTATATATGTGTGTGTGTGTGTGTGTGTGTGTGTGTGTGTGTATGTATATATATATATATATATATATAATATCAAAACAGGGGGGTTGTGGGAGCACTCTAAAGGCTTTAAAGTATATATATAAGTATAATAAATGCTATTGCATATGTACCCAAAACAGGGGTTATTTTGTTACAAAGTTATGATCATAAAATTGATAAGCCACCATACCACGTCAAGGACATTGATTACAGGTAATGCTAAAATGCACATAAAATATAAAACAAGTTAGGGACCGCCATTCGGGGTTTACCTTGACGTGGTATGGTGGCTTATCAATTTTATGATCATAACTTTGTAACAAAATAACCCCTGTTTTGGGTACATATGCAATAGCATTTATTATACTTATATATATATATATACTTTAAAGCCTTTAGAGTGCTCCCACAACCCCCCTGTTTTGATATTATATATATATATATATATATATATATATATATATATATATATATATATATATATATATATATATATATATATATATATAAGCAATGGACACACAGGTTTTAAAAATCAAACAAAACTTATTAGGTTAATTAAGCACACATAATAAATAGTTGTTTAATATACATGACTACCTTTTGCAGTAGCACCCAGGCATTTACCCAGTATAGAGTGTGCACCCTTCTGTACCTTTCTATATCTGCCATTATTTTTTTGTTACAACAATTTGTAAGTAAAATATAGGACCTTGCCTTAATGCAGAGCTATCAATCTTGTTTTTATGGGGGTACAAGAGGTGTTGCCCAGTATTCTTTTTGGCAATGCTGTATTTGTAGCCGTGAGATGCCAAGGAGTGTGCACCTGTTTTCCTAATCTTGTTGAGTGGACGATGGTGAGCTGGGAACAGTCATTTTCTATAAGAAACATAAAAATTTAAATATGCTGTCTACATATAATCCTCACCTTTTTATATTGTGTAGAGCAACCTTTTGAAATAATAACTGCTTTAATTGCATTGGAGTAAATATATACCAGCTTTGCACAGAATAGTGATTTTCGTCTAGGATGCTCAGGTTATCTTGATGACACTTTTTTGCACCTAATTTTTCAAATAGTAAAACAGACCATGACTAAGTTGAAATTAGGGCTTTTAAAATAGAATGGGGAAAAGAACACACCCAAAACCCAAAAAAATAAAGTGAGGTACACAATATCATAAATGTTGATCTGTTGGGTCACTTCAATAATAGCTTCTCTGTGTCTTTCTGAGGTTCTCTTCCATCCCGAAGCTAAGGGTTCAGGGCAAGGCACCCTGGCCACCAATCATCAGCTGTGAGTGACCCTCATTTTGTTATGCTGCTTACTATGGAATAATTTACTGCTGTTACAATTTGGGTGATAGTTTGGGGGGTTATACAACCGAGCTCTCCGTATTTAACAGTCAGTGCCGTGGTCAGGTTGAACAGTGTGTTTTTCTTTGGTGCTGATCTGTAGTATCTATTGTATCAGTATTGTTTCACCATGTCAGAAAGATCATTGATGAAAATACCAATAGCTCCATATTTACAAACACAGGTTTAAAGAATGGAGGACACACCCATAGATCCACTTTGCAATAAAATAAACACAATGCTTATTTTTCTAGGCAATAATTTGATTCTTTATGGTGTTTTATTTCTGATGAACTGGCACTTTGTCAGAACAGCAAAAGCTTTGATAAATGTGCCAATTCATTAAAACACTTTCCTGAGTGTCAGAAATAATGCTGATAAAATTCAAATGGCTGGGAATCCTTCAGGAATTTGAATCTGCCCTGTAGTGATTGGATTTTTATTTAGAACCAAAGCTCAAACTTTTCAACATTAATTACAGAAACCCAATAAAGTTATGAAATGTGTTGGTCCCTTAGGAAACTTACTGAATCATTTAATGATAAGTAGAATTAGTTGTGTCCCCCTGATAATTGAAAACCATATCAGCAATGAAATACACTAGATACCTGTAAAAAAAAAACAGCAATCAGGTTGAATTCTACATATAGAAGAATGCAATTACACCAAGCCATACTGTACTTTTAAAAACAAAAGCTAGACTCAATAGAATAGACACCTGCATGATAATTTTAGGAATAATTGTTTGGTTTTTTTTACCTTATTTTTTCTAATAATTGTTTAAAAGAGGTTATTAGTTGCAAATGTTTAGAAACTTGTGGACCTTATCTCACAAAGCATTATTTGTGTAATGATTGATTTCCATAGGAGTTAACATTTACATATCTACCCAGCAGAAGATGCCGTATTGTTGAGTCAGATCAATACACCGCATTTGAAGGGTAGTCTGGGAAGTGTGCACTGAGACACATATGGATATTTAAATATGGATATTTAAATATATGCCTTTCTTGGTTTGACAGTCCACATAAATAGAATTAATCCAGCACACGAAATCTGCTCAAGGGTTATTACCCGTGTTTAATGTCAAGCCAAACAGGTTACAACGTTTCGGGGGCGTCCCCCGAAAACGTTGTAACCTGTTTGGCTTGACATTAAACACGGGTAATAACCCTTGAGCAGATTTCGTGTGCTGGATTAATTCTATTTACGTACCAGTTGTTGGAGGTGCCGTCCTCCTATGTTCCATGCACCGTGAACGTTGAAAGAGGAACCAGGTGTGCATCTGCATTTCGTTTGGTTGACAGTCCACATAACATAACATAGTATTATGCTTTACTCATTCCTGTTTTTACTGTCATTGCATATTATACCTTTTTTTACTTGGTCTTCAGAATAAAAAACAATAACTTCAAAACAAAGAATTAAAAAACAATCATTCTCCAGTATATGAGGTAAGGGTCCTGTTGCTGGGGTCAGTATGGAAACCTGTATTATAATGTAGATTAAAAAAAAACCTAGGGTGGAACATTTACCCCACATTGGTCATTTTGACTCTTGCAAAAATCAATTTAAAAATCCTATTCTTTTCTCCACCAAGCTGGTGAAGTCATGCAAAAGACCCAGATGATTGTTTAGATATTCCCTTGGGGGCAAATCAAGCAACATTAACATTAGAGATAGAGAGTATATAGAGAGTGCCTCATAAAGAATTGAAAATCGACTTTAATGAAAGAATTTGAAGAAATTGCTAATTTGTAAATCTGAAATCCCTTAGGGGGTTATTTACTAAACTCCGAATTCAAAAATCACGAAAAATTCATGATTTTTTAAAATAAAATCAGACTTTTAAAAAAAATCATGTATTTTTCGGAGTTTATTAAACAATGAGGATGGAAAAGTCCAAATCTGAAAATCCGGCATCTCAGACCTGTCGAGGTTGCATATAAGTCAATGGGAGTAGTCCCAATGATTTTTTGATGTGCGTTGGGTTTCATTTAATACCCTGAATCTTTCAGAGTTTTCGGGTGAAAATTAAAAAAAAATAGTGAAATTCGTGAAAATCGGATGAAAGAATCCGAAAAAATTTGAAAATCTGATTTTTTTTCGGACTTTGATAAATAACTTAGTTTGTGCCCGCACAGCAAACAAAATAAGCTTTTCCATTTTTATATTTCAAATCCAGTGCATATACTTGAATTGTGATTATGGCAGATTTATTATCTTCTTACATAAACTAGGACTTTTGAGAAACATGCAATACAATGTAAAAAGAGTATAGACTGAACTCTGAACTCTGAAAGTGTACTGCATGCAGAACTTCAATTACTATGCTAGCATTTCAAAAATTAAAATGCCCCGGACGATGGCAGATAAAATCTTAACCCAGTGACAAGTTATTTATTTAATTCATTGAGTGATAATTTTGTCAGGAAACAAAATGTCACAAAAGTGTCAAGACATCCTCAGAGAGAAAGTCAAGACAACATGTAGTGTCAACTAAATATCGTAGAAGCCAGAGTTTGATGTCAAGATAATGGCAAAATTATGTCAAGGTACAAATCCATTGAGACAATGATGTGATGTTCAAATGGTAGACAATGCTATGGAGAGATCACCATGATGTCAACAGAATACTGTATGCGTCTGTCATCTGGAACTGTAAATATGATGACATGTAAAATTACCAACAAATTTAATGTAAGCTGCACTTAGTGGCGTTTATTCATTTTTCTTATTTTGACAATTGTTGTTTAAATTTGGAATATATCTAGCTTTTGGCCAAAAAAAGTTAAAGCTAAATTTGCCAACAAAATTTTAATAAATTACAATCCAGTCTTCTCAGTTAATGAAATTGTCTTCTTCTGTATACTGTATAAGTGTTCCATGAAACAATCCAATCAAATAGTTAAATATAGACGAAATATTAACTGGTTGAGTGAAATTCAATTGATGGTGTTCTCTTTAGTTTTAATTACATGGAAGGACCACCCTATTATTACATGAGATTTCTCCTCGTCAGTAGAATATTTATTGTTTCTCTTTGAAGGATTCAGTAAATTCTTCTCTTAGCTGAGCAAGGATCCTTAGTAAGAAAGTGTTATATACATACATATTGATAGAGCTACTATTCATAGTATAAAATAAACTATGAAAAATGATTCTGCCTTTTATTCTATCAATGTATACTCTGTTGTTCCTACTGGCAGTCCTTTTCTGTAGCTCTTGCATGTAATATTTGCACATTGATTTAAAGAATGTTGCTCCACAAGTTTAACTGTAAAGGGAGATCAATATTTTATTCTATTAGTGACTAAAGTTATTTGTGTAAATTTACCCAAAATGTAGCATTAAAATAAAATCATAGTAGTAAAGTTCAGTAACTGATCTAAACTAATGATAAAACAGTAACTTGTACTTGATCCAGACTAATATATAACTGGAAGCAAAACCAGCCCACTGGCCTTATTTAATGTTTACAGTATTTTTCTAAATTAAGATATATTATCCAGAAAACCCCATGTCCTGAGCATTCTGGATCATAGGTCCCATTTGAATCTCAATTAAATTAAAGAAATTTTTTCTCAAAATCTTACCACTCTGACTGCATTGGCCTTCAGAAAGATTTTTTGTTGTGTGGGAAGGCCCAAGATTTGTTTAAGTTATAGCAACATATATATTTAGTGCAGTATCTACATATAGGGGCAGATGTATGAAGGGTCGAATATCGAGGGTTAATTAAAATCGCTCGACTTCGAATATCGAAGTCGAACGATTTAGCGCAAATCCTGCGATCGAACGATCGAAGGATTATTCCTTCGATCGAACGATTAAATCCTTCGAAACGAACGATTCGAAGGATTTTAATCCAACGATCGAAGGAATATCCTTTGATCAAAAAATCTCAGGCAAGCCTATGGGGACCTTCCCCATAGGCTAACATTGACTTCGGTAGCTTTTAGCTGCCGAAGTAGGGGGTCGAAGTTTTTCTTAAAGAGACAGTACTTCGACTATCGAATGGTCGAATAGTCGAACGATTTTTAGTTCGAATCGTTCGATTCCATTCGATGGTCGAAGTAGCCCAAAAAACACTTCGAAATTCAAAGTTTTTTTGATTCGAATCCTTCACTCGAGCTTCATGAATCGGCCCCATAATGTAACATCTACATTTAGAGCATTCTGCAGACCTATAGGGCAGAATCACAAAAGACTGCTGTTAGCTTTTGTAATTTTTTTAAACCAACTCCTGGTGATGCATTTTTAATATTTGCCAGTAATGCATTTTATGGAAAATCATTATAATGGATAATGCTCAAATATATGAAAATACCATGTCAAAAGGTTAATAATACATGAAACAAAAACTTCAAGGTAAACAAAATTCCCTGGTGGGCAAACCCTGGCTGTATTGGAAAGCGATTTCATAGTGTACATGTGAAAGGTGAAATTCTTACTATGCAATTTTCTGTGACATTTTCTGTGACACTTGTAAGAGACAGGGGGTCGTGTCACTGCAAAATCATATACAAAAGCAAACTTAAGTGTAGCACAGTATGATAAAAGTACATTTTTAGCAGCTGCATTATAGTTTAATTATAGAATTTTAGAGGAGCAAGAAACTAACACAAACATACACACAAATACACATTTAATAAAAACTGGTTGATAGATTATAGATAAATAGATTTGTGACAGGGATAGATAGATAGATAGATAGATGATAGATAGATAGATAGATAGATAGATAGATAGATAGATAGATAGATAGATAGATAGATAGATAGATAGATAGATAGATAATAGATTAATAATATATGAAATATAGCAGTAGGTTTCTACTACATACAGTTTTCAACACTTATTCCTCATTTTTCTTGTGTTACCCAGCATCATCAGTAGTTTATATTATATTCATATTTTCATTTAATATGGCAGTATTATTATCTGTTAAGGTAAACAGGTATCACAAAGGGCTGCTAGATTCCCTTTGTGCAACAAATGTAGCATCTAGTGTCCATCAGAGAACCTGACATCAAGGGCTAAGCAGTAGAATTCCTAATGAATCAGATGAAAGTTGAGGGTAGGACTGGCCAGATCAGGAATGACTTTGATATAGTTGGCCAGCTTAAATATATTGCAATATATTGACAAACAATGCCTGTTTTGTTTAACCCTTTAAAGGGGAACCATCACTAAAACATTATTCCAATCCTATTTTATCAAGCTAGTCAAGCAAAATTAACTTGAATTATTTCAGAAACATTTCAGAAATACCTTCCTTGAAGCAGCCCATGATTTGGCACTATTTCATTCTCTCCAATCATCCAATCCCAGAGAACTAAATAAATATATTTTTATCTTGACTGTACCAGTGTAAAGGCTTTTGTCTTGACTTTGTTCCTACCCCAACTCCCCCCCGCCATGAACCTATAACCAAGTATTAAACCAGAAGTCCAGGATAGATGCGAAAAGGCCACAGCTGTATTAATAAAATATTTAAGAATGAAAATATAAATTCAAAAACAGATTTAAATATAAATACCTACAGAAATGCTTATACTCCACAGGAGTGTAAAACCACCAACCATGAGAGCTGCCCAACACTGTGAGCAAGAGAAAACCAGGTAACCTCATTCCAGGCCCTCACTCCCTTGGGATCAACGCAATGAGGTACCACCCTAAACTTTTCTGATTATAAAAGAAAGGGGGAGGATACCAGCTCCCTTCATACTCCAGCAAACACTCCACCCGCCAAACCCAGCAGATGTGACGTACCCAACTCAACCCCTACAGGTGAAAGGCTGCAGCTTATTCCCACCAACATCTCTAAACAGGGAGGGAGGGTGGGAAGTTACTCTTCACTCAACATCCCAGAAGGGTACTCAAACCGGAACCACATTCCTTTGTTAAACGCAATACTGCCCCCTTCCGAACCCTCACACTGTCTCTGCTCAACCCTTTTCCTCCCTTGGCCCCTGGTAGCCCCTACTTAAATCCATGTGTCCGACAAGTGCATTTCACATGTTATGCTTTTATGATTTGGCCTCCACCAGACCCCTTCTTTTTTTAAAGAAATCAAATGTCAAATGCACAGTTTATAGCATTCCATGAGACCTCACACTTTTTTAAATTCAGACAAAACTAGAAATATTGCTAGAAATAAATATAAAAACAAAACAGATCTGGAAAATGTTGTAATGTGTGGATACAGCCCCCTTTGCTCCATATGGGGAGAAGGGCCCACCCACGTAAGTGCCCAGTGGTATTTTTCCTGGTTCCCTGCAGGCCAGTCCAACCTTTAATACATGTTCTAACAAACACCAAAGCAGTTTCCTTTCCTCTGATTAGACATGGCAGATAATCTGTAGAAATCAGACACTGTGTGATTGCCACAGCATCTGCAAATACTTATGCATTCTTGGTCTGCAGTTACAAAAAATTTCAAGATGGAAGCGCTTCTTTATTTAAGGGGAAAATATGAGAAATGCATATTATTGGCAATTTGTTTTCATGTTTTTATGCACCCCTAATATATATATATATTTCATACCTAGATTACAAAACATCCACAGCAGTCAAGCTGAGGTTATCATGTCTTACCACCTTAATGTTCTTCAGCTAGAGGGTTTTCAACCATTTTAAAGAATATGGGATCTTTATGTCTTATGCATGCTATATGTGAAAAAAACAAATCAGTAGGCATATTACTGCTCCAAACTAGTCTCAATGTGCTATAAATGATTAAGTGCAATGTATCTTATTATTATTTTTAGGTTTTTGTTACATAAAGATTGTAAGACATTCTGTTCCAACTCAGTCTACTCAGTCAGGAAGAATTTACATCCCTGTTCCAACCTAAAACTTCTTCATATAACTGCAATTACCTGATCTGGCCTTAGGGATGAGGCAGATTACTGCATCCCTTTGCCAGTGCATTAATGCTGTGAAAACGAATGTATCCTATACAGACAGAATATTATTCATTGGATCAATCATATCTAATCATGTGTAATTATTTTACATTTTGTAATATTTATAAATAGCAAACGTAATCAACTTATAATTGAAGCAGCTAGGATTGTAAATCCTAAAGTACCTTAGAAACTGTTAAAAATTATGATAATTATCAGAAATGTCTTCATCAAAGGAATGAGACTGCATTCTGATGACACTACCCTAAAATATCAGGTGTGTTGGGTTAAAAATCCAGCATGTTCTGCTAATATTACAGAAAATCAAGTAGTTTGCTCAACATTTTCTACAAATGGAGCTTAATGTGTTCCAGTTAGGATTTCATTTAGTGGTCAGAGTTCCACAAGTGCCGAGGGGTGGCAATGAAACCAGCAGACTGTACTAAGGAAGGAGGCAAGATGGATTTCTAATCTGCCAACTGTGGCACCTGATCGAATCAATGAGAGCTTGGTTCTGAAATGCTTCTTAGCAATCTTTTTCATTAGGTGTATTTGCAGGAAGGGTTTGATTTGATTTGTAATTATTTACATTGAATAATGGTGGGAAGCAAAAGTGTATAAAGCAATATATTTAAATCCTTAGTAAATTTGTTAACTACAAATGTTTTTCAAGTGGTTAACAGTTGAATAATAGGTTTAGTAATATTATGAGTGTCATACCATACATGTTAGACCCTGTTGAGCATTAAGAGAGGCATTTTATACAGTATATATATATATATATATATATATATATATATATATATATACTGTCTACAGTATGTATATAGTACAAAATAACGGACAGCACTCACAGCTTTATGCAAAGCAGTTATATTATAGTGCAAAATGCGTATACATCACCATATATGTGCACATTTTGCAGCGACGTTTCGAGAAACATTTAAACAGAACTTGATGGACGTGTGTCTTTTTTCAAGATGTACGATCGTTCGATTCCCACTAACTTCCCGATAATTTGATGGATTGGTGGGATTGCACTAAAATCGGTCCTTCGCCAAAGAAAAAAAATCTATGTCTATGGGGACCTATATGGTGTTATACTGCTTGAAGAATGTTGTCATTACAGGCCCTTTCTTTTGGGTACATAGGGAGTGAAACAGCTGACTTTGGCAATGCTTTACTAATTGTAGCTGAAGCTGATGGAAAATGTACTCAGTAGAAGGGGGATTTGCTGAGATGGAAGATTTTATGCAGTCAGAGAAAATGGCAGAATTTTTGCAGTATGGCAAAAACAGAGTATGATACAAGCCAGATAAATGCCAGATAAAAACTGCTGAATATTGGCTGGAACATCCTATAAAGCATAATTGTATCAAGTTGGCAAGAAGGTTACTTAATCAGTTCCTGGAGATGTCAGTTAACATCTAAAGGTATATAAAGTACATAAAGGATATTTTACATTATCTTTTAATAAAGTAGAAAACTATTAAGGGGAAGATATATTTTGTAGAGGAAAGAGATCTGAACAATTACATTGGAGCAAAATAGCAAATACATGTATAACAACAGCTTTCCTTACACTAACACCAAGGGGTTATTTACTAAAACTGAACTGTATCTCATATTTTCATTAAACCAAGCTTGACCAAACTCCCATTTATGATTTCATCTTATTTATCAATAAAATAAATCAAAAAAGTCGGGAAAAGACTCGATAAAATCAAGCAGAAAACTCAAATTTTTTACAAATTTTTTAGACTTAATGCCCCTATTACAGTACTTGATTTTTTCCAATTATCATTATAGAACCCCTCTAAAAATTCGAGTTTGCCCAAAAAACCCTCGACCAGAAAAAATTGAGGTTTAGTAAATAACCCCCCAAGTGTAAGTAGTTATAGGGGACTGGTTAAACAGCTACCCCTTCTCTCAGGCAGTTACCTAAATATTGGCTAGCTAAGTGGGCCTTAGTTAAGTTCTAGAAAACTAATGGGGTTCCTAAGCCCTAACTGGGAAATAGTTTCCCCTTCCTGGGTTAAAGTATGACCCTTGTAGTTCCAGCGTTGGCTGCTGTTCTATAGTATATAAGCTGGAGCACACATGTGCTAGAGTCCTTCCTGGAACTAGTTTTTAAAACCCAAACCTGACCCAGACCCGTGATGTTTAACTGTATCTGCAACCCACTGATCACCATTTAACAGGAAGTGCTGCTGCATACTGGAAGTGACATCAACAGAAATGGCCCAGTAACACTCATCACTAGGTACAATATTATATTTTTGTATCACACAGATGTATCATTCCTTGTCTAATCTAGTACAGAAACGGGATCTGAAAACCCATTATCCAGAAAGCTTTAAATTAAGGGACAGCTGTCTCCCATAGGTACCATTATTACATTTTTATTTCCTTATAATAACAAAGCACTACCTTGTACTTTTTCCCAATAAAGATTTTTAATTCCTTAATACCTTTCCTTCATTCATTCATTATAATGATTGGCAAATCTGACCCATTTTGCTTAGTCAAAAATTCACTTAACTTTGAAAATTTGGGAAATGCATTAAATTGCATCACATGTTTTTTGGCACGTGATGCAGTACATCAAATTTGTTTTGACGGTCGACAATTTTTTTTACCCATTGAGTATATGGGCGTCATTTTTGTGGTGAAAATTTCACCCATCACTAAAATCATTAATCCTTATTTGAGGCAAAACAATCTAATTGGGTTTAATTAATGTTTAAATTACTTTTTAATAGACTAAAGTTATGGAGATACTAATTTTGGTGCCAATAAAAAGTTTTCTTTAAACTTTTAGGAATAAAGTGATATCACTTAGATGGTAGCAGGGCTTTCCAGACAAGTATAGTAGAGGGAGGGAAGCTTTGACCTAGGTCTAGGCAGGCTAGAGGGAGAAAAGGGTCAAACAATTGAGAGAGTAGCAAAAGGGGTGGTGTTAATGTGCAGGGAGAAGTATGTGGTCAACCAGAACTCTTCCCTTTGTTTAGCAGCAGTGGGAGCAGCATAACACTTTCTCTTTCATGTTGGCGAGCCTGGGAGTGTCAGGGTTTTGGTGATGGTGGGGGGTTAGTACTGTCACAGTTGAGCAAGTGTGTAATGCTTGATGGGGTGGGGAATGGGGCAGTATTCCCATTTGTAGAGCTGGTTGGTACCTCTTTTGTTTGTTTAATATTAATGTTATTTATAAAAACTGCAGTCTTTAAATTGCATCTTGGGCTCTTAGGGGCCCATTTACTTAGGTCGAGTGAAGGAATAGAATAAAAAAAAGTTAGAATTTCGAATGGGTTTTTTGGCTACTTCGACCATGGAATTGGCTACTTCGACCTTCGACTACGACTTTGAATCGAACGATTCAAACTAAAAATCGTTCGACTATTCGACCATTCGATAGTCGAAGTACTGTCTCTTTAAAAAAAACTTCGACCCCCTACAGAGGCCAGTAAAACCTACAGAGGCCAATGTTAGCCTATGGGGAAGGCTTTCTAACAATTTTCTGATTGAAGGAAAATCCTTCGATCGATGGATTAAAATCATTCGAACGATTTTTCCTTCGATCGTGCGATCATAAGAAAAGCGGTAAATCCTTTGACTTCGATATTCGAAGTTGAAGGATTTACATTTGGCAGTGGAATACCGAGGGTTAATTAACCCTCGATATTCGACCCTATGTAAATTTGCCCCTTGGTGTCTTTATTATGCATCATCATGTACATATGAGGTTCAGGTATGGTAAGTACCAGTACCAGTTGCTTTGCTTTTTGTAATGCATAAATGGAAATTATAATCCATGAGATAGTTCAAAAAATGATTTTGATGTTAGTAAAGAGTGACTCTTTACTAACATCAAAATCATATTTTGAACTATCTCATGGATTATAATTTCCATTTATACATTACAAAACCCAGCAAATCTTTTCCCCCCCTAAATTTTTCCCACATATGTATTTCTAACTAACAAATTCATGTATCTGGGACACATGAACTATCTGGCAATTCAACTCTTCAAAAGGCTCCCAATGTCCTGAAATTACATTTGCTAACTCATTTCTTCCATGTTAAGGAATATCTATACAAGCTGAGAGGTGCAGTAGCCTTAGGACATTAAGGGCCAGATTTACTAAGGTTCAAATTCAAATTTTTTAATTTGGGATTTTTGGTTAAAACAATTTTGAGTTATAAATTTCCCAGGTCGAATTCAAACCCGAATTTGAATTTGAGATTCATTACAGTCAGACCCTTTAAAAATTCGACCAAATCGACCAAAAATATGCCAAGTTCATGTAGAAATCAATGGCAGAGGTCCCTTGAACTATTTAATAGTTAGTAGTGATAAGCCAAATTTTTGCCAAGTTATACTGCAAAAATTACACCCAATAGACTCTATTGGGGAGAAAAAAATGTTGCTTGTCAAAAACATTTGATGTGCGTAAAACGAGTTTTTTTGGGGGGGAAATTTAAATTGGTTTAGAATTCAATTCCAGTTTACGGGTTGAGACTATTCGATTGAATTTTAGACGTTTACATTTTTTCATAAATAACATACCATTCGATTTGTCGATAAAATCGAATTTATTAGAGTTTTAAACAAAATGACATTAATTTGACCTTTCATAAATAACCCCCTATGAGTTTTTTATTTTATTTTATTTATTTTATTTTATTTTGAAAACTATTTTCAAAAAGTGATAACAGTATGACAGCAAATATTATGCAGATGAAGAAAGACATGTTGTAATCGATTCAATGGCATAGTATTCGTTTTTTATACCTCAAATGAACTCACAACTCGAATGGTTTCTAATTTAAGAAAAAAACTCGAATGGAAAAAAACTCGATTCAGCTAGTCAGATTGGTTAAAACTCACAGTTTTGAGTTATAAATTCCCCAGGTCGAATTCAAACTCGAATTTGAATGTGAGATTTATTACATTCAGACCCTTCAAAAATTAGAATTCAACTGTTCTCCACCTAAAACCTGCCGAGTTCATGTAGAAGTCAATGGCAGAGGTCCCTTGAACTATTTGAAGATGTTAGTAGTGATGAGCCCAACTCGAACCTTAATAAATAACCCTCTAAAATTATTAATATACTTCTCTTTTAATAACATTTTTAAAATTACAAGCTACCATTATCATACTGTATATGCAGCAAGCAAATGCAAATCATTCTTTTTTCATAGTGTCATTGATTTCTTTTGGCCTTCAAAAGGGATTTGAGGAAAGGGAAATTATTTTATTCAGTTTATTATTGCTTAACGTTCAGGATTAATATACACTAATTGATATTTATTTTTGTAGCATGGTGATAATGTGCTATTATATGTTTTACCGTACTTTAAACATTTATTATGCTTGATATTTGTTGTCAAATCATAATCCACTTAATATAATGAAAAATGCAATTTAACTTGGCTTCTGACATAATTACTTCACAGTGTATATTTTATATCGTAAACACCATGTACATCAAGCAATCAATAGGTTCATAAATGATTTAGAATAGTTGAAATGTATTTTATAATTTTCTCAAGGCATTGATTACACACAGTTACATTTGAACAGATACATATTCACTTTATAATAAAAAAATAATTGAAACTGATAAATATAAATAAATAAAACCGTATAAATACAGTAATCTAGGTCTTGTAGGGAACTTGGAGACTATCCCCACTGATAGGATGGTGATAAGTCTTCCAAACAAGAAGCATTTATAGTGAGCAATAAGTAACTATACAAGATGGCTGAATATCAGGAACACAACAGATAGGAATGGAAAACATATTTGGAAAAAATTAAACACTCACTATCACCTTGAACAACAGCCAATCCAGGTATACAAATAAATACAAACTGAGATGACCAGCTCTAAAAAATAATATTACAAGACTTATAGATGTTGAGTTTAGAAATACCAGCAACGTCACAAAAGTCAACATAATCAGAGGCACCACTGATAAGGTAATTTGTATTTTGGCCTGAAGGGTTCTTATGCTCAGCTGGCACCAGTCTTCTCATGTGACTGCACCTGGAGCTACTAGGAAAACCAGGAGGAAATACAGATTTTGGTGCCAAAATGGGATAGTATGCAATTTGGTGCCAAAATTCATGCTGTGTGCTTGCACCCAGGCTGACACAGTCATGGGAGAAGTTTGATGCCAGCAATGGGTCTCATTCTGCATCAGTCCCATGTGGCATTAGACTTACTGTATGTCTGTCTTCAAGTCTCTAATGAAAAGCCCCACAAATACAAATAAAAAATAGCCATCTGCTCCTCTGTCTTAACTCTGACCCAAATCAGTAACAACAGAAGCTCTTTAAGAACAATAGTATAGAGGTGTAAAAACCACTATAAATCTTAATCAGGTTCATTGACACTGTTTATTAATGGACATATATTTTCATATATAAGAATCCCATTAATATTCCATGTTCATTTACAGTGATGACATTTTGACTTCTACAAAAGGCCCAGACAGCAGGTTTTCTGTTTAGGACATTTGCTATCAAGCTGTAAGCCATTTGTGAATCACAATGCCTCCTTCTAACCTTTGTCTCCTTTTTGTTTATTTGATGCAAATTTTATTTGTCGCTGCAAAAGATTGCTGTGAGGAACTGCTCTGAAAACTATTTTTATGAAACCTGAGCCAACAAAAATAATCAGATTTATAAAGAATCAGCTAAGACAAACTTCATTTTAGATGGAATTAAGCAACAGGACATCTAGGCAGCTCACGGACTATGAAAACTTTTCTCAGGATTAAATAGAGGAGAAATAGAAAATAGTTAAGCACTTTTCTCTATATATTCCCACGGGAGGCAAATATAATGGAAACCAATCAAAACCTCTGGGGCTAAATAGTTCTGCAAAGAAATGGATAGCAAAATGACTGCATTTAGGGCTTACAAGTCAGTAGAGACAGTAGTATATTTTAATAATTACAAAAGAGCCTGAAATAAAGCAATTTTGCTAGCAGAAATATCAAATGGAAGCTTAAAGTCAAAGAGAACATGACAATGTAAAAAATCTTTCTAAATATAAATATAAATAATAAAATGCAAGTTTATTAACATCCAACTGAAAAAAACATAGTTAAATGAAGTAACAACATACCAACTCTTTTGTCCTTCATCCAAAATGGGTAACATCTGAAAGTAACCATTCTATTTTGCATAAACCTAAAGGACAAAGCCTCCTGAAACACAACTGTAGTTTACACTGACACCGTATACCTTGCTTTGTTAAACTGGTATCGAGCCATTTATGCTGTTTAATGAATCTGCAGATGCAATGCTTGGTAGAAGGAAATTGTACATATAAACTAGTATTAATATAAATAATTCTGTATAGAGTTGGAGCATCTTCTAATTGCAACTAGTGATTGCATTTTGTGATTTTCTTAAATCTGTTTTTGTTAAACAAACATTAAATACATTTTTGGATTTACATTAATCTCTTATATATTCAAACAAACGGATTCAGTTATGTTATAATTAAAAGTTGGACAAACTCATTACCTAAATATAATCCTCCAAATCCTCTTGTTAATTTGGTTGATTGTCTGTAGACTATTACCCCTATATATACTGTAATTAAAGGTAAAAAGTTTGCCCGGGAGCAGTAACCCATAACAACTAATAAGATATTTGCTATTAAACAGGTCACCAGTAAATGGTACCTGCTGATTGGTTGCTATAGGCGAAGTGCAGCATAGAGATGGGCAAATTTACTGTATTTGCCAGATGCGAATTCACTGTGAATTTGCGTGTTTCGCTGCCGGCAAATACATTTGTGAAAATTTTTAGGGCCGATTTGGAAGCCGGCAATTGGATGCCCATTGTCTTTAACGTGCATCAAAAGTCTCCAATGTCGGAATTGTCACCGGTGACAATTTTTAATTTGTCGTCGGTGTCAAAATTCACGTTTCGTGAATTTTTTGCATGTTTATTTTGTGGCTTAGACAAACGGGACAAATTCGCCCATCACTAATGTAGCAGACGTATGCTATATGTATTATATTACAAAACCCCTATAGCACTGTATTTTCTATGGCTCAAAAAAAGTATGTTAAAGACACCCTCATGTAAATGAAGAGATTTTGAGCGAGAATTAATAATGAGGAATTGTAATAACTCATATACTGACACGCCAGCATACTTAATAGACAAACATTGTTGCATAAAACTGTGCAGATTGATGAAGACCAGAAAACTTAATTAGGTATATTGTTTCTAAAAACTCTGAAGACATTCTAAATCTGTGACCAATGGGATACCTGAGTGATAGTGACCATAATATAGTCTTATATAGGGGCAGATTTATCAAGGGTCGAATTTTGAAGTAATGGAAGTTTTTTTTGAACTCCCATAACTTCAACATTTCAATATAGTCTTATATAGGGGCAGATTTATCAAGGGTCGAATTTTGAAGTAATGGAAGTTTTTTTGAACTCCCATAACTTCAACATTTCAATAAAAAGACCAACTGAAATTTATTAAGAAAGTTGAAGTTTTTTTCTTTGGCTGAATAGCCAAAGAAATTTCTCAAAGTCGACCAATTGACTCCAAGTAGGTTCTAGGAGGTCCCCCATAGGCTAAAACAGCAATTTGGCAGGTTTTAGATGGCAAATGGTTGAAGTCAAAATTTTTAAAGAGACAGTACATGATACTTTCCATATTTGAATTTTCGATTTTTTTTCAATTCAATTCGAATTTGGACTATTCCCTAGATGAAGTACACAAAAATTAGCTGGAAATTATAATTTTCTTAATTCAAATTAGGGGAAAGATTTATCAAAGGTCGAAGTGAAAATTTTAATTAAGAAAATTGAATTTCCAGCTAATTTTTGTGTATTTAAACTAGGGAATAGTCCAGATTTGGTTTGAATGTCTCTTTAAAAATTTGACTTCAACCAATTGCCATCTAAAATCTGCCAAATTGCTGTTTTAGCCTATGGGGGACCTCCTAGAACCTATTTGGTGTCAATTGGTGGACTATGAAAAAATCTAAGTTTTTTTTTTTTAAAAAAACTTTGATTCGAATTTGATCGAATGTGCTATCACTCTGATTTTTATGATTTGAATTCAATTGAATACGAACTATTCACTTTGAGTTTTTTAATACATTTTGGTTGATTTTTTTTATTTCGAAGTTATGTGAGTTCAAAAAAATTCCCATTAATTCGAAATTTGATTCCCATGATAAATCTGCCCCTAGGTAAAAAACTATTTTACTTGTTTCATTGCTTCAAGGCAAAGACTGGGACAGTACTTTCTTAGCTAAAACCCCAGAGAAAGTGTGTGTGCTTTAAACAGATATAAAGCCATTACTGTTCTCAATTTATTCCCTTAGGAAACAAACATAAAAGAGTTAAGGTCCAACCTATGTTGCTTAATTCAGATGTAAAAAAGTTCATAGGAAAAAAGATGAAAGCATTGAAAAGGGAAATACACTTCACTTAGGTGCTATAAATATTACAGCAATTGTTGGAAAAAAGCAATCCAAAAGCCAAAAATAGGAATGTAATAGAAAAGAATTGATTGCTTCACTTACAAAGATCAACTCCTCTTCTCAAAAATGTTTTGCTTTTGTCAATCAATGATAGAAGATGTGGGTTGAGAGTGTGGGCCCTTTAAAATATGGGAATATTTTGCTTTCCCACGGACTGAAAAATCAAATGTGCCTAATAATTTATTTTCCTCCCTATCATCACTAAAAAGCCACAGAACTTACAGTGTAATAGTATAGAAGGCTAAACCCAAGCAATGGTCCGAGGTTTGCATAGGACAATTTACTTAAATATTTAAAAATGTTTATGTAATGAAGGCTCCAGGGCTATTTGGAAAATGATTAGTTCATTATTTGTTAGGCCATTATTTTATTTCAGAATTTTTCAGACTCCATCTTGTCAGCATGGTTTTATTATCCAGATCATACCAAACACATTTACTTGCTTATTTAGAAAGTAAGAAGTACCTTTGTTGGCTGGCTTTTCATGTATTCATGTACAATTTAATTTAAGGTGAACTCTAAGAAGTTGTTGAAGTCTGTTCTTTAAGTGGCTGTACTAACACATTGTCTAGATTTAACTTTACATTTAAGTTGGATGTCTTTTTTAAAAAGTGAGAATAATACAAGTGCAATGTTGATTCAGTATATGCATATAACATTGATTGGACTGTGTGTTTTGTGCCTACTGCTCACTTATTATGTACAATGTCAGCCAGTTTCCCCAGCAGTTAGTAGTACATTACTTATAAGTCAGAGATTTCTATGGAGGAAGGTGTAATATTAACTATTTTGTAAAACACACTTTGATTATGCAGTGCTGGACACCATGAACGATATTATTGAACTGAAAAATGCCTAGAGGTGAGCTACACGTTAATAAAGATTGAAACAGTTTAGTTATAATGAAAGGCTGTAAACTGCCCTTGTTCTCAATGGAAAAGATCAGATAGTAGATGATAACACTATATAAATATGGTTACAGTCAATTGAAAGAACTCCACAATGAGCATTTTACTCCATACACTAAGAGAAAGAGGTCACTCTTTAATTTTTGAATTTTTGAATTTTTTTTATCTTTACCATAGGAAAGGAATCTACACCATGCCAGGGATACAATTGTGAAATTCTAGGGTAGACTGACTAAATATATAAAACATTTTGGATAATCAATACATTCAGTTCACCAGTATAGAATGTACTCTTCACCTCTAAAATGCCAAACAAGGAGTTGGAAATCGCTAGATTTCTAAGGTACAAACCTATGAAGAGAATAAAAAATGGCATCATGTTGTAATAATAATCCATCTGTGAGATAGAAAGAGTTGGCATCTCAAAGAATAGTCTATGCCTAATATTTAGCAGAAATAGTACCATAGTTGTGTGTGCACTATTAAAATAATAGTGTTACCAATGTAATCAGTGTCTCCCAATATCCTAACTAAATGGATATATAACAATACGAGCTACAGAATCTGTTCAGGTGTATTGAAACATGGAGATTTGTGTGATATACTGTAATTAGGATGAACTAAGAGTCATTGGACCAAAGCTTTACGTATAAGATGGAAAAGATTGGGGAAATGGAAAGCAGCAGAAAGCACAAAGAGTAATACAGTGCAAAACAGTTTGTATCACGTTCTGTGACCTTATTATCCTTATATATTCTCTTGGGGATAACTCTACACCTTGAACCAAGCCAGTTGGACTAATAGAAGTCAAAACTTCAATCAGGAACTTATTAGTTACATTGCACACAACATATGAGACACTATTGTTGGTGGCAAGTGAGTACAATTGCTCCTTGGTATGGACACTTTTTTTTTACTCTCTCTCTTTCTGTCTGTTCAATATAAGGTTAGTTTTGGGTCATGTTTCAGGGTTATCCTCAAATTAATGCTATCAGAAATGTTATGTGTAAATGGAATTCATTCCATCTTCACAATTTAATCTTTCACTTAATTTTTCCTGCATTCTCCTCCATTCAGATGTAAGATTATCCACATGAAGAAATCCTACACTTAACCCACAGCATTACAATTATGGTGTGTGTCTTGGAGGTTGGAGTATATTATATTTTCTTTTAATAGTGCATCAGAATAATGATAAAGGTTTTTTTAATATAACACAACCTCAAAATTATATATGTGCTGTATGGATGTAATGTATATAGTGATTCTAATATACTTCAAACTGTCCAAAGTACAAAATCCAAATTTGTTTGTTGTTTTTTTTACCCAGAATTGCAGCACAATAACTGCATCAACTTGAGCCTTATGTATTAATGTGGGCGCAAACATTTTGGAAAATAATATAATAAGTTGCAGTATAAATTTTTGCTCCATATTATATTTATTTCTCCATATAAGTTAGTACTATCATGTACTGTAGTGCCAAGAAAAACATTAGCACCCATTTCACTTCACATTTCACGCAGAAAGTGATTTGTTGTAATGGGTGCAACTTACTAAGGGTAAACTGGAATTATTGCCCAGGTCCAGGCTGCCAGAGATTTCCCGGTTTCCTAGTGTCCATATCTGTAGTTCAGTTCAGTTCTGCAAATCATGGCAAGTGCAATGGTGTTCAGAGCAAATTGCTAGGAATCAGGTACAGACACACTAACCTAGAGCAGCATTAATGCATACTAAATTTTATAACAATCTCAGTGCTATGCAGTTGCACTTGCATTCATGCACAAAAAAATCACAAATACAATTTTCTCTGCTGGAAATTCATTATCTGGTTGCCATGTGGTTTGTTTTGATGGAATACAACACACTGATTGTGTTACTTGGTCATCTTCATCCTTGAATATCTCTAACACTGTAACAAAGACTAATTCTGAATACAGAAAATATATGTATGTATGTATGTATAACTTTATTTGTAAAGTGCTGTAGACGCAGAGCTGTACAGTACATAAAAGTACAATATATACAAAAATATACATGGGAAAGACAAAACACATGATAAATATACACAGAAATTGTGCAATATGGTTAGAGACAAAGTGGGAAGGAGGTTATTGTCCTGTACAGTCTATGGGGGTTATTTACTAAACTCAGAATGCAAAAAACACGAAGAATTTGTGATTTTTTTAAATAAAATCTGACTTTTAAAAAAAATCACGAATTTTTCGGAATTTATTAAACCCAGAGGATGGAAAAGTCAGAATATAAAAATCTGGCATCTTAGACCTGTCGAGGTTGCATATAAGTCAACGGGAGAAGTCCCAATGATTTTTTGATGTGCGCATGGGTTTTTGGTAATACCCTGAAGTTTTCGGACAAAATTCTGAGTTTCTTTCGGAATCTGATGTTTTTTTTCGGATTTTTTCCCGCAAACAAAATTTTCGGGAAAGTGTATAAATAAATAAGCCCAAAAAAGATGCCGATTTGGTTGGAGTTTTTTTCAGAAAATATTGAGATAAATTCGGACTTTGATAAATAAAGTATAGTATATTTATTTATATCTACTATATACTGGGAGGGAAAACTATGAAGCAACCAAAACAAGAAAAAAAAAGTGTAATTGGCCCCTTGGAATTATATCATGCTTATGATTACTTCCACAGATATGTAACATGGTATAAATGTTATATTTAATAATTTATTTATTAGTTATTTATAATTAGTTGCTATTACTAATTATTTAATTTGGCATTAATGTTCAGAAGTTGTGTTCTCAGAATGTGTTCTCTTCATTCTGATTTAAAGGTAATTTGCCACTCATATGGCCTCCTATTTTACTGGCCTATACTTTGTTGCTTGAGATTGTCACAGATGACCATAAGTCATTGTTCTGTTGCTTTGGGAGCATCAGAGAGGTCCATAGGTTGTTACCTGAATTGTTTTCATGTACTGTCTGTTGTTCACAGATTCAAAACATTCTTCTTTTTTAGAAGTGCCACAAATCTCCTTCTTATGCTGCTGTGGGAGTGCCACGGTTGATCAATGAAGGTGTTTTTTCACACTAAGGGAAGTGAGGTTGTGGAATGCCCTTGGGGTTAATGTTGTGTAGATTTTTTTAATGCCGTCAAGAGTGGCTGAGATGGTTTTTTGAACAAGCATAATATCCAAGACTGTTGTGATCTTATTAGCTACAATTAATTTAGTATAGGTATTAGTATGTAGCATTAACATTGGTGAATGTATAAATAGATCTGTTTATGTGTGTGATACATGTGCGTTGGCATTCATTTAAAGGCTTCTTTCCCTTCAGGAGGATCCTTCAGGTTTGCCACAAGATCTTTCTAATATAACCATAAGGCCTTATGAGGAAAATCTAAATATTACCATTACAATATTCACAAGGTGAACAGAAAAAGGCCAATTTGGTGAGTGTAAGCTCTGCTGACCTTTTTCAATATTGAAGTTGAATTGTTCATCTTTCAAGTGACGGACCTGGGGTTTGGACACCCAGGTCACTCTTTCCACTCTGTGAGAACTATCTAGTGGCTGGTTTTCCGTCACTGAATGTTTTATAAGCAAGATTAGATTTTAATGCTTTTTGATAATATTTAATTGGTTTTGAGAGGGATTAGAGCCAGCAATTTCTTTTTCGTATGAACAGAAAAAGTTTGCCTTACATTAATTATATTTACTAAAAAAATAAATGTATGATTAATTATTTAACCAATCTTTTTGGAATAAATATGATGCTCTACTCTTTGGAGGATGATGCTGTCTACATTTATCCTGTGTTTTTTTGCTATCTGTGGTTAAAGTGACTGAAGTGCAACAGCGCGTAGATTCTACGATCTGCATTGTGAAGAGGCCCCTGAAGCAAAAGATAAAATAGTGTGTCCCTAAAATATATGTAAAAAAATTGTTTTGAAATTAATATTAATTATTTTCAAGAAATGAAGAGCTTGATTATTGGAATACTGACAGATGAGGGGCCTAGGAAGATGACATCAAAATGCAAAGAAATATCCAAAAGTCATTTAATTTATTGTATACTAATTACTTACTGTAAGTCAAACTCTATTCATACTCTTTAAAGGGGCTAATTATAGGGTTTTCTATAGCAAACCACCACAGCTTTTTTTAATTTAACTTTCTCAAGTAAAAATCTGACCAAACAACCAGAAATAATTTTAAATTTGAGGCAAAATAATTATTAATTAAGCATGAAAAATACACACACACGATGTAGACTAGTTACACATTTGTACATTCCCTTTACTAAAAAGTGTAATCTAAATGCTAGGCGGTCACTCAGATAAATGGGATTAAAGTCAATTAGAAATTTCTGAATGATTCACTAATTAAAATGCCATAAGCAGCCATTAATGTTATAAAGATAGACATTAGAGGAACTAAAAGTGATATAGGGATAAAGTCGGACGCAAGTTTAAGGATACAGTATGTCATTTGTACAACAAATAGGAATTCTACAGCTACATATAAATAACCATTGTCACTTGTGCACCTTGATAGAGAATCAGAACCTGCACATGTGCAGGCGTAGAATCTGACAGACCTCATGCGCAAGCCTCAATCATGAAACTATATCCAAGTATCTCTGTGAGAGACACAGTGGTTGCGGCTTTAAGACCCCAGTCATTATTAGGAGCCATTAGAATTCTGAATTAATTATATGAAGTTAAATAAAGTTAGATAGAGTTAAAAGTTACAGACGTATAATTTTAAACTGCAACTATAATGCTGCTGTAATAGACGATAGCATTTGATGCTTGTTTTAGATAATATGATAAAGATATAGAAGTAAACCTTCAGCTCCAGGCATTTTCTGAATTTATATTAGCCTTGAGTAACCTTAAATAACCACGCAACCAATGGCAGGTTGGCCCAAGTAATTACCTCATTGCAAAGACCCTAATCTACCAACTATGTTTTTTACCAACTACTATTACAACTTTGCTGGTTTTATCCACCCCTAAATACTGTGTTATATCTACCACACTCCCGGAAATCCACTCCTACTGCAAGGTCAAAACCCGCCAAGGTCCCTTATCAACAGCAATTTTGATTCACGAATCCACACACACGCTATTCTCTGCTGTTGGGGACGTGGTTCCTCTTTTTATTGTTATATCACCAACAGTATTATCCACCCCTGAGGCCAACTTCAATGATATGCACTGGTGAAATATATCTTTTACATGTTCCACATGTTTTTCAATTTTTTTCTCAATGTTAGCTTCAAGGGCAGATTTATCAAGGGTTGAAGTGAATTCGAGGGAATTTTCGAAGTAAAAAAATTCGAAATTCAAAGTAATTTTTTTTATTCTTCGACCATCGAATAGGATACTACAACTTCAAATTCGACTTTGATTCTAAGTAAAATCGTTCGAATATTCGACCATTCGATAATCGAAGTACTGTTTCTTTAAAAAAACTTTGACTTCAATACTTCGCAAGTTTTTTGAAGTCTAAGTATAATCGTACAATAAAATCATTTGAATCATTCGATTCGAAGGATTTAATCGCTCGAACGAACGGTTTTACTTCAACCACAGAATAACCAAATTTGATCAAAAAAGTTCGAATTCGATATTCTAATTCAAAGTATTTTAATTTGATGGTCGAATTTCAAAGTATATTTTTTACTTCGAAATTCGACCCTTGATAAATCTGCCCCTTAATCTCCTTTAAATAAAAATACTACCTTGCATACTGAAACGTGGAATTGCTAGGAATTCAAATCTAATCAAGCTGTCATGCTAAGTGGCAATATAAACTTAACACAGTATATTCAGTTCTTATATATATATATGTGAGTGTGCAAAATCTTTTTTTCTGTTTAGTTTCTTGATCTTATAGCTGAATAGTTTTGCTTGAATGTTGAATGTGCACCTTCCATTGACTTATACAGAAGCACATAGCTTTTAATTTTGTCATTCTAATTTTTTTTCTATAAGAAATCTTGAAAGTTAAAATTAGAAAAACCAAAATTCAATAACATTTGAGGCTGTGCTTATTTTTCTCAAATCCTGGGGAGAAAAAAACATAAGAAATCTGTAAAGTGGAAAGGGAAGTTTATAATGGAATTTCTATATATATTAGCTAAGCAAATACTAAAAAACTAATAGAAATATATTATGGGGCTAAACCCAAAAATAGTATAAATAAACAACACAGCATCTATATCAAACAAAGTCATTCTAGTTTTTAATACTTATGTTTATATAAATGCAAATGTGGTTCCATTAATGCATAAATAGCTCTATCTCAGATTGTATATATATATATATATATATATGTGTCCTGCTCAAGTGTTTTTACAAAGCTCAAGATGTTTTATTGAAACTGTAACATGTTAGGGAACTGCCATCCTGGGCAATGGTCTTCACAAGAGATGTCCTCGTTTGTACGGATGTCATACATGTCCTTGTTGGTCTTTTATCATTTTAAATGTGAACTTTTAACCTCTCCAAGGGGCTATGATTTCTACAGTGCTTTAATAAAGGACATAAACTATTTGAGACGAAGAAGCATTTGCTAAATAGTGAATTATGGATTTGTTACTAGGAAAGATGTTTTTTCCCCTGATCTGCAATATTTGAATCTATTTAATCAGCGTGGTCACTGTTAATAAACTTTAATCCACTTTGTGGCTATAATCTGATAATGCTGATTCATAAAGTGTAATTGTAATCTGAAATACAAAGCTACATAGTCAATGCTTTTAATTTGGGCAATGAATCCTCTTCACGAATGTGATCATTTTTCATTTTGTTTTCTGGAAAACATACATACATTTTATTTAAGATGGTATGTGTTATTCTTGTGTATTCTGCAATAAGGAAACCCATTTAAAGGGAGAATATATCATTCCCTTTATTTTTATAAAAGTGAAAAAACTGACAATACAACTATATTTGCATAGTTTGTCATTATATATATTCAAACTTTAGGAAAAATAATCATATCAGTGTTATTCAAAATATAAATGCATAACCCATCTAGAATTTTAAATTACCATTTAGGTAACACATTAATAATGTTTTGCATTCATACTTGGTTTATTTTTGCCTTTTACAATAATAGAAAATGAATGTAATGCACTAAAATATTTTGGTTCAACAGCTGCCATGGATGTCTTAAGCCTGAGTGTAAAGAAATAAAAAATGGCGGATTAGAAAATTTTGCATCAACTATGCCATAAATAAAACTGCTTCCTTATTGTTGTATAAAAACCATCTTTTTATCACTGTAAATATACATGTGTAAACCATTAAATCATGTCCCTTTATATTGTAACACATCATAGAATATGAATATCAGAATGTGTTCATTTTAGGTGTAATTAAAAAGAGGTATACCCCAATTTGAAGGCTTGTTTATTTTTAGATTTTTTTTAAATCCTGACATCTGAAAAGAAAGTTAACACGTTCTATATCCATTTTGCTGTAGTTTGAATTCGTGCAAACCATAAATGTAAAGAATACAATTCATTTAGGAAATCTGCACTTTCCCTAAATTAGATTAACAAAATATAAAATTGTCTGAGCAATGCTGACTTAAAGATGACCCTTTTTAGAAAAGTAAAGATAAATTCAGCCTTGGCTAATAAAGCTGCCAATCATGCTGACAGCATGTATAGTGAAACCATTAAGATGCTGACCTGAAGCCCATCACACATAGAATTACAGGCAGGTCCTGAACTGGGTTTTCAATGTGAAAGGTTGTTTAAGTGCCAAGAAACTCTCTCCTCTTAATATATATTCTGACTTCATTAATGCTCCTTTATATTGCTCACTTAAATCTCTTTCTTTAAATAAGTATATCCCACACCATTTTTGTCAGAACTACATTTTAGACAACTTCCTCATCTGAAGGGCAAGTAAAATAATTTTCTTCTATAACGATAATGTATAGCCATATATCAGAATACGACTGTAAAATGCATGTGTGTGTTTGTGTCGATTGAGGCGTTGTGGTCAGATGAGAACTACATTTAAAGATAGGGGCAGCAAATTATAGACTTGTACAGGGGTGCTTCGCCAGTGAGGCAAGTTGAGGCTGTCACCTCAGGCGGCAGCGCCCCACTAGGTACCAGGGGCAGCAAAAATGCTGCTCCTGGTACTTTAAGAGCGAATTTCCGGGGGAGGGGGGGCAGCAGCAACTAAAGTGGTTAACAAGCAATACTGTAATAACACAGAAATAATAGGCAAGTGATAAAGAGGAAGGAAAAAATAAAATAACGCAGTTGCAGCAGGATAACAAAAATTTCCTTTCAATGTGGCAGAACTGATAAAGGAAGTGGGCCCTCCAGATCTCTGGTAATTGCTATTGGCTCCCTTGGGACGTAAGTCTAATGTCCCTTCTGGCCTTTCAGAGAACCCCACTGGAGGACTTTGGTTTTACTGCTTTAGACCCACAGGACATGGCCAGCCACGAAGAAAGTCTTGCCAGGACAGGAAATAGCACAGTGCCAGAGCAGAAAAGCAAGCTGACATCCAAAAGCTAGCCAAACGTCAGGGGCAGGCAGTAGACAAACAAGGTCAGGAAACAAACTCAAGGTCAAAATACCAGAATCAGACAGGGAAAAGGGTTTAACAGATAAACAGAACCTGTTGAACAGACAAGAATTTGGCAATGTGAAAGGATGAAAGAACAGCTGTGATTGCCTGTAAGGGCGAATTTGTCCCAAAAAAATGAAAAAGCGAAAACGCATTGAAGTCAATGGGCATCAAAATTTTTTTGACGCGCCTATTTTGGCCAAACGCATTAAAGTCACTGGTTGTCTGAATCATTTTGACACACGACAATGTTTATGCGCACAACTATTCTGACGCGCGCCCAAATTCTAACAGCAAATTCTTGCAGCAGTTTTGCAAATGTATTCGCTGGTGGAAAAATGCGGAAATGTGCCACAATTTATTTTCCCATCACTAGTGAACAGAGCTGTCAACTTCCCCAATTTTACCTGGAGTTACCAGAATTTCCTCTCTGTCCCCTGGTCTATTGTCACTCTGATGCTTTCCTCCCATTTCTGATGATCTCTGATGATTTCTAAGGATTTGCAGGCAAAAATGAGTGTGTGCATGTTTAGAATATTTCAGTGACAGTGGAGTGGAGCAAGTACACATGTGCAAGGTAGTTTCGGTGGCTTCAAGAGATGGTTTTCCGAATGCACATGAAGTCACAAAACAAGGTATTTTCCTTCCCCTCCCCCCATTAACTTCCTTTTAAAAGTTCAGCTCTGGCTGAAAACAATGAGTATTTAGTTTTCACAAAGGTTTAACATAGGTAAGTTCAACAAAGTCTCTTGTTGGCCATGAAGATCATACACTATTAATGAAGAGGGCAGTGTTATGTACTGTATGTGGATATGCACAAATAAACAAAGAACATATTATTCTATGTCTGGAATTGGAACCCCACCCTTGCAGGGTAGAGAAATTGCAGGGTAAAGACAATTTGATTGTATTTGTAAGAGGTACTAAGTTATTAGGCACCCCCTGAATAAAATTTGTGCCATAAAAAAAAAAAAGTTCAGCACTTAATTACAATTTGTTTCCTGCAAGACTGTATTTTCCGGGAACACTTCCTGCTCTGAGGGAAACAACATGCACATCGTAGGTAGGAACTTTGACCTGATGCACCAGTTTCCATGTGCAAGATTAAGTGAATGATACTGTTGTCTTTTAGGTAGTTATCCTTAGCCTAATCGTATATAAACATATTGAAAACAGTTCATATGTCACCGCACCCTGGGCTGCACTTGAAAAAAGACAATAGGCCATCAAGTTTAGCCCTTACAAATGACTCCAACTGCATATCATATATACATAGATATATGTGTTTATGTTTGCACATATCTTACTTGTATAGCCAATCCAACTCTGATTGGCCTTTCATGAGTACTCATACTGTACCAATATCTTTTACTTACAAAACATATTTCATGATTTACTCAAATAATACTATAGCAGTAATAACCCAGAATAGTAACCTAGTGGTGCCCTTTACAGTCAGAAAAAACTCAGACTTCATTAATGTTTGACCTTTGTTCATGTCCAGATTTGTGCAGCATATACAGTACCTGAGGCATTCGTATCTTCCTTTTCTCATCTGCAGTTACAACATTTCATGTACAGTATACACCACCTTTTACTGGTGCTTCATTCTTTTTTAGCATCAATGTTCTATAGAATTCTTTATACCATTAGAAGAACAGTCTTTGTCAATTAAAACATAGTTGTTATGATTTAGCTCTAAACTTCGAAAAAAGTACACAGCTAATTACAAAAGAATGCATAAAGGTTACACATGGAAAAGGTTTATCAGGTGACATCAAATAGATATACTTGGAACAAAGCCTTTTGTGTTTATTTAATATTGCACAACAGGAGATACCAATAGCACCTAATCAGCTATCAGCTCAGACTTTTGTGTAAGAGCTGCCATGTTAGTTTAGCAATTTCCTAGCAACCAACCATGCATCATTTCCATGGCTGTAAAAATAATGTTGGTCATATGTAGGTCATATGTCTTTATTAGAGATGTTGGTGAAATTGCTTGAAGTGGCCACTCATTATTAGAAATGTCCAAGGATGCAAAATAAACACAAAAGATCTCCTCTATTGTCCTAGACATGAGCCCACCCTAAAACAAATGTGGCATGACCTAAATGTGGCATGGTTAAGAAAAAAAAAAAAATATATATATATATATATATATTTAGCAGTTACAACTTTTAAACATAATCCCACTTTCAAATACTGAAAAACGCCAGCGTTTCAACTTTTTTTATGACTTTGCGGTATACAGGATACAATGTCACTGACATAAGATTGAGGATGTAGCTTAATCTTATCAATTTGCCAGGTATAACCTGGTCAAGCAGACTCTGGCGAAAGGGGTAAAGTAATGTAGAATTCGCACTTTCGTTCGCCTGAGCAAAATTCGCCTGGTGAAAGGGCTTGGAACTTCATCAGTGTTGAGTTCATTCGTTAGCGAATTGTTCTCTACGCCTGTTAGTAAATTGGCAATGTCCCTGCGGATTGGATTTCTGGCAAATTTTTGCTAGAGACAGCCACTTCACCCTTTAGTAAATTTTCCCCCAAACAGTAAGAATGTTTTTCTGAAACAATGTGAAACAATTGCAGATTTTGCTGGTCAGGCCAAATGAATGTTTGTGGTAGTCAACTTGCAAATTAGGAGAAAACAAGAAGATCTAGGTTCTGTGTAAAGCATAAACTCTATGACCATAGGCTGAACCGACAGATCCAGTTCTACTAGCCACAGATGGTAAATGTCATATAATTGTGTTAAATTATTTTGAGCCGAACAGCCTGAAAATCATATCTTCAGGAAATAGCTACTGCTATTTACTTGCTTATCTGTGGATTTACCAGCTACGGTAATTAAATTTTCAGTTTCAATAAATTATGCGCAGCCTGGTTGCAGAATGGCCTCACGAAACTAGCTCCAAAGGTGTTACAAATAATCAGACAATTGGGCAGGATGGGCGAAGTTAACTGAATTATGGGTACATATGGCCAGTTTAATAAGTAATTAAGACAAACAGGGTAATTAATAAAAAGGTCACACAATAGGGTGTGTTAACTGCATTCCTACTATATAATTGTCTACTGTTTCGTACAAAACTAAAAATATGTAAGATGTTAAAAATCAATAATTTTCCATATCCATCTTCTAATGCCCCAAGCCAAATAGACCAGTTTTTTAATGTATTTGTATTAAGTATTTTAACAATATAATTTTGTCATATCAATGTATTATGCCAGCTATGATCAAACAAAGCTTTTGGGTAGTGGCTTAGCACTGACATATCTATTTGAGGCTTCGGCCTGGAGTAGCTTCACAAGTATTTTTCAAAATGAACTTCTTTCAAATGAGCAATGTTATTTACATGGTGCTGAATAAGCAGAACAATGAAAGCCGCACATCCTTAATGTAGTTTTACTTAAATTTGTGCCCAAGTTAATTATTTCTGTCCAAATGGCAATTACCTGTTTCACGCTCAAGACAAACTAAAATCAATCAAGTGATGCAGGAAAATGAAGCATGTGTAGAACCGTGACTAATCAAGTGGAAATAACAGAGTCTTCTTTTTAGCACTAAACATGCAGTGTACAATTCCTTTTAAAATACTTTACCTATGGAATCTCTGTCTTGCGTTCATAAAGTACAGTCACCTAACATTGTTTTCCATCTACAATCTATATTAAATGAAGCCCAAGAACAGATGTGCTTATATAAAGTAGGCATGTGGTGCTTTCTATTCAGTGCTGTCCCATTTCAGAAATACACAGCTCTCTGTGGTTGCAGTCTGATAATTATTATTGATTCACTCTCAGGCTGTCAATCTGGGGATAGCTCGGCAGCAGTCAGTGATGGACAGAAAGAGGATTGGACAGCCACCATCCAACAAGGAAACTTCATCTTGAAAATGAACTTAGATGAGATGGTGCAGGCGGATAAGGGTAATTGATGATTGTTTCAAAAGAAAAAAAAATATTAAAAAAATGAACTAAAGAAAATGTAGTATCCAATCATAACAGTCATTTTTTAGTACAGTATGATGCATCCATTTCATTAAAATCTTAATGGATTTTCTTAATATAACTACATTATAATGTTGTGTCTGTCCATCTGGTTCACTCGTGAGATTTATATTGTATAGAAAGTATTGTCTTGTTCATGAACAATTCTAATATATCCTAAACACACATATCACTGGTTATAGTAATACGTAATTGTTATTTTAATAAAGCTTTAAAAAAATACAGAATTCCTGTTCATAAAAAAATCCTTATCCTTAGCATTAGAATACCCAGTGCAAAAGAATGTTATAATAATTATAAGTACCCTGCAGTCTTGTTGCTGTTGTTGTTCTAACAATGCAAAGCATCTGTGTCATGTCTCACTATTGTGTCATGCCAACATGAGAAACAATGTACACACCTGACGAGAATCATGGTAATCCTGGTGGAGCCAGAGCTGGTGTCATGTTTAACCAACTCCACAGATATTTGTCTGGTTCACTAACAACGATAAGATGCTGCTGGTAGAAAATCACAGAAATCCTAAATATCTGATTAAAGGAATTGTGTCTAGTACAGGATGTCTAAGGAAAACTTTTGTTTCCATTGTCAGAGATTTCTGCCATTTAAACATTCATAGCACAAGGTATATGAAAAATAGCCATTGAGACAAGTATTGCATAATCTTTTTATTTTTTTGGAATATTCTTGACATCTTTCTGCTTTCTGATGTCTAATTATCAGTGAAACATCACAAAAGCTGTAGCTAAATCCTTTGTTATACAGGAATAAAGGGTGTCAGTTTAAATAAAGCTTATCACATTATAGCTCAGCCTTTTGCCAGGACAAGCACTTGTGTCTGTCCTGATGATGCTGTTGCTGTATTTGTTTTCCAATTACATACTGAGCGAACTCAATAGAGTACAAGGCATGATGGGAGAAATCCACTTTGATTGCAATTACTGTTCACTTTGTGCTGAAATGGATCTACATTCACAGTGATCAAGTGACTCCTTAGAGCTAAATGCAAAAGCACATCATATTAAAGTAATACATTTTGAACTATAACACAAACCTGAAATACAGAATACTTGGCAGATGTTTTTTCTTTATTGAAATACAATTAGTGTTTTTTTTATAATACTTATTAATTATATCTTTTGTGCAAAGTGCATTGTAACAACATTCTGATTAATGCATTGAATATTTAGTTAAATATTCCAAAAGAAACCCTGTAAATTCCAGTTTCTAATTTGAGTATGTTTTTATATCTTCTTTTACGAATAGGCTTTTTTTTTACCAGCAGAATGTAGGCATGTATCTGTAAGTAAATGTCTGTGTGTGTCTGTATACCTAGGGCACATATCTTACAGGGAATTCATATCGTATCAGGATGATAAATGGAGTTAAAAATATTGGCCATGGTTCAGTACTCACAGATGGATTTCCTGTTTCACTCTGATGCAGCTCACTAGCAGCTTGTGTATGTGTATTTTTATTTTTTTAAAAAGAAAACATTCTTCTAATTATATTTTCCTTTAAAATGTACAGAACTCATTGCTATTCTTACTTACAAACAGTTGCAGTAGTCCTCAGCTTTCATCCCTGTATGCTAAGTTTCATTTCTGGGCAGTTAAATAACACAAGAGACTAATAGAGACCAAGGACTCCCAAGCTAAGCAGGGAAATTAGTCCTCCTTCAGCCATATCATTCTGCTGTCAATCCTGATATTTAGGGTAGGATTACATTATATGCATTCTACCACTTAATCCCACACAACGAAATTTAGTGGGGGCCTCACCAACACAAAGCCAATCTGCAATCAGTACATCTAAGCAACTTGCAATTATTAAAGCTTAGGTGCTCCTCGGCCCCAACACAATTCAACCATCTGAAATGCACCAAACTGCCTCCTGTGGCAGCAGGACAGCACACAAAAATGTAATTGAAAATATAGATTGTAAACATGATAACTTGGTTTGAAAAAAGGCATGATCATATTGTTCAACTTTTTATGGCAAAATGAAACCTGCTTAACTGCTAACTGATCCAGACCAAGGCAAAAAATCTCATCCCCCAGCCCCCAATCTTTCCAAATTGTATCAGAGGGCGGAAAAATACTTACTGACTTAAAATATTAACTAAATGAAATAGTCCCTGTTGCACAACTTTATAGCTCCCAATGAAAAACCCTTTCTGTATATTAAGATGGAACCTCCGTTCTTCTAATTGGAATGGATTCCCTTATGTCTGTTGGAAAGACCTACTGGTAAATAAAGCATTAGAGAGTTTATTATATGATTGCCTTATATATTTATACATAGTTATCATAACCTTGAAAGGACCAGCCCTGGAGGTTTCATGTGCTTCAAATTTATGTGAGATTTATGTTGTAGCTGGTTTGGGGTGCCGTTAAGTTAGCTAAATGGCACTTGGCTAAGGAGCGCCACGTTTATCTGGGATCATCAAAATGTTCCCATTAAATGCATGAGCCTGTGGCAACAACATAGGGGTGCTACTTTTTGACTCTATAACACTAAAGTAATTATTCTAATATTGACGTGCACCGATTTAGGGATAATTTGATTCAGATTCACAAAAAAGCCTAAGGCAATCTCTTCATAAAAAGCCCCAAGGTTGCAAGATATTGCCAGACATGCTGTGGATTTGCCTCCCTCAGCATCACATGCACTCAATTTTGCATTGCCAGGGGCATATGTTTACACTACAAAGTCATTTCAGGGATGCCAGAGGGAGCAGTTTAGACTCTGTAGTTACAGAGACAGCTTGAAGCAGAAAATAATGACATTACTTTCTGTTGTGCTATGTGTGCTTTATGGACAAGTTACCAGTCTTTTCCCAATTGGGCACCATTTTTGATTGCTTGCCTGCAAATTTCAAAGAGAGAACAGTCACACAAAGACTTGCTGTAGCTTCTTTAATACATGAGCCCCAATACCAGCAATATAGGCTATAATACTACTCCTAGTTTGCACTGGAAATTATTTTTTATGGTAAAGCAAGTTTAAGATAAAAATTGTTGGTATAGATTTCCCCAAAACAGTCTTCATGCTTGATCCATCAGTTCTTAACTACAGGCAAATGTGAAGTACTAGGGGCAAAATGTGCCCCTATACCTTTCCCTACCTGGATTTGAGCTGGTGACCTTCTGTTTTCCATTCATTCTGCAGTACCAATGCTCTTTCTGAGCAGACAGCTATATATTTTATTCTGTGTTCACATTTAGTTTCCAGGTAGGTAATGTGAATTTAGCTGTTGTTAATCTTGCCACAGTTGCTCAGAATTAGTCTGGCTGTGAAATCTCCAGCTTTGTACTCATTTATTGCCTGTAGAAAGTCCAGCTTGCTTGTTTCTCTATGCTCCAATTCCTGTTTTCTGCTCACTATGGGGCAGAGGTATTAAGGGTCAAATTGAAAATCCGAATTTGAATTTGGACTTTTTTTTTTTGATAGTCAAAACTCGACTAGGGAGTTAAACTCGATTTGAGGTTTTTTTTTAAATTCAAATAGAATTTTCAAGATTTATCATACTCTGGCCCTTTAAGAATTCAAATTTGACTATTCGCCACCTAAAACCTGCTGAATTGCTGTTTAAGTCAATGGGAGAGGTCCATGGATCAATTTGGAGATGTTTGCAGGCTTCCTGAAATTCAAGTTTTTTTCAGAGAAAAAACTCGAATCGAGTTTGATCCAATTTGATTCAAATTTTTGGGTTGTTTAAATTCTTCTTAATAAATTTTGATTAGTCGAATTTTATGGAAGGTTAGGGGAGTTTTAAAAAAGCTCACATGAATTTTATATTCAACTCTTGATAAATGTGCCTCTAAGTCTTAATTCTGTCCTTATAGTCAGAAGAGCACAAAACAAAAACTGTGGTACCGTGTTAGCCAGTAGCAAAAATAACAAATAAAAAAATAAACAAAAATATTGTAGAAGTGTTACCTATGTTGGCTAACAATAAAAACCCATTGCAAGCTTTCGGAGCATCAAGGCCCCTTCGTCAGGCAAAATACAAATGAAAGCTAGAAAGGCACAGCATATATTCTGTTAGATTAAAAAGAAAACCTGATTCCAAAAGAACTTCAATTCAAACCTACAACAGCCACTTTTCACATAAATTATGCTTCAGAACTGCTGAAAGGCTTCGGAATCATCTTATCAACTTCTGTTACTTCCTAATTTATTGCCCATGAATACCTTTCACTGATATAACAGTATATATGCTGTGCCTTTCTTTCCTTTGTGCTTCGAAAGCTTGCAATGTATTTTTATTGTTAGCCAATTTAGGTATCACTTCTACAATACTTTTTGTATTTGTTTGTTTTTTATCTGTAATTATAGTCAGAAGAGAATGCCTAGACTGAAATTCAGTCGCTCCACCTGGGGTTTAAGATCGCCATACACGACACTACCCAACACTATTATAAAATGATGTTTGATTGGTTGCCATTGACTTATGGAGTAGGCCTTATTTTGTTCCTTCCCATAAATGTCACTATGTCAATTTAACAAACACAGGGCTACAACTTCTATTTAAAAATAATGTATTTACTGAGGTATCATGGCACAATGATTTGTGGAACTGATTCTAAGCATGGGGGAACCATCTGCTGATGAAGAGTGGGGTCTTGGGTCCCTCCAAGCTTGTATTTGAATCAGTTCCTCCAGACCCCAAACATATTGATCGGATAACTGGCTAAAACACTGGCTCTAGTGTGGTTAGCTGCATGCTTGTGGCTGGACTGTTATATTGGAAGTTCCAATGGGCAAGATATCCATTGTCTCTAGGAAGCATTGTATCATAAATAACAAAAATAAAGAACAATAAAGTCAGTGCGCCTTTGGAAAATACATTTTTCTTCAGATGTTTATAATAAATATTTGAAGATTAACCTTTCTTCAGTGTGCATATTCTTGCATGTACACACTCTTGGCAGGAAGGACCATTAAGCCTGCAAACTTGTTATTTAAATAAACTGTAATATACTTACATGTCGAGAAGGGAAGTGCATGATAGAAAACAAAGAGTTTAAGATACTGTCTCAAACGGATATAAGAGGGTTTGATGAGCAAAGGGATAAAAATAATGAATACTGAAAAACACAGAAATCAAAATTGTAACATAGCCTGTATTGAATGGAGACTTCCACAGCACTATACATCTTGTAATTAAGTTCTGCACTGAAGGACCAGTAGCTAAAAGTAGCATGTTGAACTCACAAGTCAAGGCTGTGGCTTGAATTGCTTAGAGTGGTGACTGGTGATTTACATTTGACTGATGACAGTGTTCTGTTCTGTTTAGAGACAGGGAAGAGTAATGATGGAGTACAGGAGGGGTTTCAGTGATATAGATAAGTGGTGAGGATCTGGGGAGTAAAGCTGTAAGTCTGTGTGGATTGAATTGGGTGTTTCACAGTTAGAAGAAAAATTTAATTTCATCAGAGAGCGATAGGAGTAGTTAAAATAGAAATTGTGATGTAGAAAAGTTGTTTGTATTTTTAAAATATCTGATGGAAATGTTTCAGAAAACATTTACAGTGTTTGTTATAATGCAGGTTAGCAAGGATATTAACAAGTAGAATGTCCCTTTGCTTTACACCTATACACCAGAAACTGAAATGGTGACACTCTGAGATCACAAAAATCCAATGCTACGTAAAGTAAAAGAAAAGTTTAATGCATAAATGTGCAAGTGGAGACATTTTTGAAAACTGAATTTTTAAGATACAATTATACTTTGTATGATCATCAAAGCCAAATGTCCATGTGGTTGTAGCACTCCCACACCTGTCCTATCAATGATGATTTTAAGTCTTCAAAAATGTGAGTTGTCTTGGAGATCTCTCCCCTATTAAAAGCTTCAGTAGGAGAGGATCAGCTTTTGAATCCAATACTTTGGCCAGGAGTCATTTTCCCATAAATCACAACCAGGGAGGTACAAGCCTTTGAAAAAATGACCAGGTTTACTTTGACATAATTTTATGATTATAAAGTTGTAAATACTGTATAAACTTCTGCTTTTGAAAATGCCTTTACTTGTACAGAATGAGTTACTAGTAAAAATTGGGCCACTAAAAAAACTAATACAAACCAGAACTATTTAAGTTAATGTGTTACATGTTATTTAATGTGCCCCTTAATGTGAAGTATTAGATGCAATGTTGGAGTGAATATTGACCCTTAAAGTTTTCTAAAGGAGCATTTAAAGATTTACAGAGACTGTCCTCATATCGAATAAGAGGCACAAACTTTGCTGAGGAATAGAAACCAATAACATGCTTGCTTTTAAAAAGGTGGACGGGCAAATTTATTCGGCAGGTGCGAATTTGCAGTGAATTTCCGAGTTTCACCCCATGCGAATAAATTCTCAGTTTTGCAGAAAAAATTCTCAGCTGTCATAATTTTTTTTTACACTGGCGTCAATTCCAACGCCGGTGACAAAACCGCCCATTGACTTTAATGCACATCAAATTGTAAAAATTTGTCCAAAAAAATTGCCAAATTGTCAAAATTTGGTTTTTGTGAATTTTTCAGCGAAACGGGACACGGTAAAGGCTACCGGCTGATTGGTTGCTTTAGGTTATAAGAAGTGTAGCAAACTTTGATCCTGATATTACATAATCATATTTATTTTCTGGCTGAGCTAAAGGACTTTATTCTTTTAGTTAGTGAGACAGCTTACAGTAGCAAAGTTAGATAGTGAGGCTCTTTTTGTCATTTTGCTAGGTGTGTTTCCTGTATTTGTTTCCCCTTTAATTTTAGATAAAGAGTTATTTAGTTTATCAAAGATTGTGTATGTGTTATTGTTGTTCCTCGGGTGCATTCCCAAATCCCACTAGCTGGAGGCAATGCACTAACAAGTATTAGGTCCCAGTCTGCCCCCCTGCAGAATGGTTCAGGTTTGATCCATTGCAATAAAGAAAATTGATAGGTGCTCCAGAATAACAATGTAAAGAGCTCACCAAGTAGATCCTGTGGTCCAGGTGCACTAGCCCCAGACCCCCAGCTTCAGGGTAAACCGAAACACAGCAAAAGAATAGGACTGTCCAGCACTCAAGGGATCCACAAGGCCAAAAATATAAGTTAAAAAATAAAGTCTTTATTTGTCGTATTTAAAAGTATAGCTACATCTCCATAGGCCCTACGTGTTTCGTACCAAAAAGGTACGTACCCAAAAGGTATGGGGTCATTTAGCCTGATAATCCTGATGGATTGATGATTAACAGCCCTGACAGATCATTTCCACTGGATGGTTGAAAGTAAAATGAGTTGCAGCTCCTCTTCACGTCAGGCAATCAGCCGAAACAAATAACACAACAGGAAAGTGGTTATACACAGGTATAGCTCCCCAAATGGTATCTGTTCATTTGCCCCAAGGGCCGAAGCCATGCTTACTGTGTGTTGGTTGAACAGCCCAGTATGGCATAGAAACAATGGCACATAACTCCTTTAATATGATTGGATCCAATGTATCCTATTTACGACCAATACATAATTACTTTCACTTTCCTTTAAACCTTTATGCCATTATCAGTGGGATCCTGAAGACCAACAACAGCTTGACTGCTAAAAAAATAGCATTTGATACACATTACAATATATATTATCTGTTTGTATTTTCTGTGTTTTTATATCCTCCCTAAGGACCCTCTGATTCTTTGGGGTCCAGGGAAAATGCACTTTCTGCCCTACTCTTAAAATGGCCTTGCTCACCAGGATTACTTCCATCTTCTTTGTTTTGGTATTATGCTTCTTTCCATCACGTTGTATTGACAGGCATTCTCTTATTTTCAGATTGGTGGCCATTCACTGATGAGCTTGTGCAGGCTGGGTCATGACCCCTTCTCTTATCTGGACAGCTCTCAGTCCCATGAATATTTTTTAGCCAGAGGGCGTTATTAATAGAGAGCTATAGAACAAAGAGAACATGTGAGATGAATCACAAATAAAGTTTCTTTTATTAAGAAATCAGTTTACATTTTAGTCAATCATTTTATCAGATTTGAGAGTTAGCAGAATATTTAATCTTACAGTTGCTGATATTATAAATGTAAATATTACAGAATGATGGTGTTAAAACAGTAAATAAAAATATGTAGTAAAAATATACACCCCTTTATCCATCACTGGTTTACATAAATGTGTACATAGCTGAAATAATAAATCGTTGTTCTTGATCTTTCTTTAGACATAAAAACATATTTCTCTGATCGCTAAATTGTCAAACAATATATATATATATATATATATATATATATATATATATATATATATATATATATATATATATTATATTATTAAAAATCTTCTAAATATCTGCTCTGAATGAATGTGGGTGCCACAATGAAATCTGTTGGTCTTCTTTCCTTTCTCCCAGAATATATTCATTTCCAGGCTTTCCCCTCTGTATGTAACAAACACAGACAGCAGCTAGTTCCTCTTGAGTCTAGGAGAAGCCTCAGGTGGCTTATTTCTGGGATTAAAAGGAGCTGACCCTGATAGTGAAATAGGAGAAGTTGACCTCTAGCCATACGGTGAAAGAAGAGAAGGTGAACACTGCATTACACTGTACTCTGCCACAACACAAAAAGGTGAAAAAGCTTTATAAAAAGCAAAATACTAGGGTGAACACTTCAGAGGGAAGGGATTTCCTTTGTGATTTAAAGAGCTTTATCCCAGTTTACAGGAGAGCACATTAAATGCATATATATTGGAAACTGTTTACATGAAGATAACATGAACTATTACAATCAGCACAGGCTGATATACTGTAGTTTAGAAGCGCTGTTAACTGAAGCTGAATCATGTTATACATTATAAGCTTACTTACCCCTCTGAAAAGTTTCTTTCACATTGCAATATGTTTGATCCAGTTTTATTTTTTTAGCACCAGATATGTTCTTTTGATCATAGTACTAGAATAAAAAATGAACAATTTATAGGGAACAATAGGCTTAGAAAAGTTAGCTTACTCCAAGGAAATGCTGGCATATATTTAGGGACAAGATTCTAAATAATTGGGGAATTGCTAGAGAACTATTTCATTGCCTGTTTAGCTGACTTTGCTCCACTTACATTATGCCATGCCCATTAAACCACAAGACCACCCTCTTCTCCCTTCCTTAGCTGGACTTAGGCAAATAACAGGACTTAGGCAAGTAGGAAAATAACTTTTTGTTTTTCTAGTTGACTATATCAGAAAATAAAAATATTAAACAGGCCTTTAAGAAAGATTTGTAGAAGTAACTAGGCTAAACTGTATGACTGCATGCCTACTGATTTATATAGCTTATACTTAAAAATGCTACTATATTAACACCATGCAAAATAGCACGTGGGTTATATGACCTGGACAATCTAATTATTGTATCTGAGGGAAAGGTAGATTACTTCTATTAACTGTTACTGTTGTAAATAGTTGATTGCAGAATTGAAACAAGCCCCCATGCCTCATATTCCTGCAAATGAATTAACGTATCACGGTTTCTACTGATGATGATACAGACTGAGCTTGTAAATTCTCCCAGTTGTCTTATTAAAATCGTGATTAGCATATTAACAGTGTAATCAGAGCACTTGCATCGTGCTGGTTCACAAGTATCTTTCCATTTAGAGATTGGTTCATTTTATTGCTTAGCCTACTTCTATTTAACTATCTAACTTATCTCTGTTGTAAACAGAGCACATTATCCCAGAGTATAATGTATATTTATATGTAAGCCCTATGGGGTAGCAAAAAGTGCTGTTATGTTGTGATTCATGGGGAATACATCCTCCTAGGCAAGCAGTAGTGCACACCCCATGTATTAATTCCTTTATTTATAATTTCTTGCTTTCATTCATGCCCAGTGCATATGAAAAAACTCTGCCCTATCATTTACTGTCATATTAAGAAAAAATGCACAGAAGTTAAGCTAGACATAGAAACGGTATAATGTTCCTGTAAAAAAACCAACGCATTTTTCAGAGAAACTTTTTCAAGTAAGCTGTCAAAGTGCCTTGAAACAAATGGATACAGATTACAGTATATAAATGATACCAGGCAATAGATCTGTTTAACACACCTCAGACTCAAAGTGAACAATAACAACAAGCCCTTTCAGTGATTTATTATGAAAGGAACTTTTTGCCTGACTAAGCAATAATAAAACAATTAAAATAAAAGAGCAGACCATGAGCACATTACTCATACTAAAAGTACCTTTCACCTGAACAGGCTTATCAGATGTTGTACTAGGTGCCAGTTACAAACGCAATTAAGGAAGAAATGGTGAGAGGCATTTTTGTCACAGAATCAGAAAGAATCAAATCTAACCCATCAAAAGAGAAAAATATTACAGAATGACAGCTGATCATATGCAGAATGTTTGACCACCTCAAGAAAATTCCGTGCACCAAAAGTGTGGTCCATTCACCAAACTCAGTAACACACATATTAGTGCTTGATGGTGCTTCTGCAGGAAAACATCTATCACGTATAAAGAGAAACAACAATCAGGACACTTGTATTTAATGTGCCAAGCAGTACAGTTTGAGAGAGCTTCACCCTTTGAAACTGTGCCACTGACTGTAGCGCTCTACCATTAGCATCAAGAGGCCAGTTTATTAAAGGTCAAATTTTAGTAGTATTAGAGCTTTTTGAAACCACGAATAAACCCATTTTCATGAATGTCAGTCATTTATCAAACGATCCAAATGAAAAAAGCACAAAAGGGGAAAATGTAGTAGAAGAGACAAGAAAACCATAACTTGTTCAAATTGTCGCACAACAACTGCAACTTTTTCATATTGTTTTACAAAAGCCAGCATCAAAAATACCCAAAAACCTCATAAACCATGAAGCAAAGAAAGATCTTAGAGGGACATCTGCCATTTACTTTACATAATTTCAACAGGTTTTACCTGGAGTATTTTTGGATTTAGAATTGTTACAGTTTTGTCGCATAGTAAATCCCTGTATTTTACTCCATTATTTACGCCACTTCTGAACTGGTGTAAGCAGGGTTGGACTGGGGGGCCCAAGGGCTAGTTGTCATAGGTATCATTCTATGAGAAGGATAGTAAAGGAACTGTAACAACAATATATCGCAGTGTACCAAATTAATTAAAATAGAATGTGCTGTTCTTCAGAAACTCTACTATAGTTTATACAATCAAACTGCTGTGTAGCCATGGGGGCAGCCATTCAAAGCTGAAAAAGTAGAAAAGGCACAGGATACACAGCAGATAACAGATAAACTCTGTAGTATATAATGGGATTCTTCAGAACTACTGTGTATCCCGTGCTTGAATGGCTGCCCACAATCACAATCTTCTGCATACTTATTATTGTGACACACAAACTCTGCCCAGTTTGTTTATCTTTGCTTTAGAGCCTCCTAAAATCATAATCCTGAATTCACTGTGGAGCCTGCATCTGCAGTTTAAAGGAAAGGCAAAACTTTCCTATGGCATGTTTACAAACAGTGCCTTATTCATGATTATATACACCATTCTGCTGGACTGAGAATTAAGCAGCCAATGTATTGATCATCTTTCCACCCTTGGCTCGGATATGTAGAAACTCTTTTTTTTTTCTTTTTTTGCTAAGAGTGTGATTCCACAGAGGAAGTTGTAGAAGAGAGAAAAAAAGCAGAAATCATATTCTGATAAATGAAATTACCATTAGTAGTTTTAAGACAATCCATGTTTATGATACCAAGTGATTTTTGTCTTTTATATTTTATGGAATAATTTAAAATCAAAGAAATTCCAAGTTGCTCATTTACAAGCTCGATTTTAAACAGATTTTGCATGTTACCATAACTTGTAGTTTTCCCAGTTTTAGTATAATCAAGTGTCTCAGTATCAACATGAGATAGAAAGGCTCCCCTGACAGTCCACTACGTGTGTTTGTGTGTGTGTGTGTGTGTGTGTATACACTATTCTGCTTTATTGAGTGTAAAACTACATTTGTGCATGTCTCTTGCATGTCACTTTTGCAGATAATGTAAAAATTTCTATTAATATTTTGATGATGGCTTTGCTTATATATTTATAACTGGCTGTTACATTAAATCTTATCTCTCTCTCTCCCTGCCTTGATACTGTTTGAGGGGTAGAGGGAGCTATGTACGAGCACTAACTGCTAAAATAATGATTGCAGGAAGAAAGACTGAATTTCTGAATAGCACAACATGACACCAGCAAAGCAAATTTACACATCTATCTATCTATCTATCTATCTATCGATCTATCTATCTATCTATCTATCTATCTATCTATCTATCTATCTATCTATCTATCGATCGATCGATCGATCGATCGATCGATCGATCGATCTATCTATCTATCTATCTATCTATCTATCTTATCTATCTATCTATCTAGGAAAAGGACAGTGCTAGAATGAAAAATTAAAACGTTTTAAACCAATTCAGATACTGTAGCTCTATGTTCATGTTTCAAACACAATGTAAACCATTTTGCAATTGATAAAATCCCTATACAATGCATCTCTAAGCAATTAGAGCATATTTAGCTAAGCTACACATAAGCTAGTTTTAGCATTAGTATCGGATCTATTATTAGTACAGGTATGGGATCTGTTATCCTGAAACCCATTATTCAGAAAGTTCCAAATTATGGGAAGGCCATCCCCTATAGACTCCATTTGATCCAAATAATCAACATTTTAAAAATTATTTCTTCTTTCTCTGTAATAATAAAAGAGTAACTTGTACTTGATCCAAACTAATATATACTGAATCATTATTGGAAGCAAAACCAGCCTATAGGGTTTATTTAATGTTTACATGATTTTCTATTAGACTTAAGGTATGAAGATCCAAATTATGGAAATATCCGTTATCCAGAAAGCTCTAGTTCCCAAACATTCTGGATAACAGGTCCCATACCTGTATATGATGTATTATCTGGAATGATTTAAGACTTGGGAATTTCTGCATAAGGGATCATTCTGTAATTTGGATCACCATACCTTAATAAGTCATGTAATCACGTAACATTAAATAAACCCAATAGTATTGTTTTGCCATCAATATGGATTCATGCAGCTTAGTTACCACCAAGTACAAGTTATTGTTTTATTATTGTAGAGAAAAAGGAAATTATTTTTAAAATTCAGAATTATTTGCTTAAAATGGACTTCATGAGATGGCCTTCCTGTAATTCGGAGCTTCCTGGATAATGGGCTTATGGATAAGGGTTCCCGTACGGTATCATGGCTAATACTCAACAGTTTATGCATGTTTTTTAATATTTCATCATTTTATATTTATTAATTATCTGTGTTTTTAATTCTGAATTGGCAAAAAAGGAACAGCACAAATACATGGGCATTTATTTTTTTTATTTATTTTTTCCTAATGCCCATTGATATATATATATATATATATATATATATATATATATATATATATATATATCAATAATCTTCAGACCAGCACTCCCTTAAAAACTTGGTAATTTTATTATTATTCTGTAGTATCAAATACGCGACATTTCGGTCCACATTTGGACCTTTTTCAAGGATGATACAAAACTTTAAAAATCCACAATAAATAACAAAAGTGCTCCAACATAGACCAATCAGTGCCCTCATTCAATTAACAACTCAATGTGAATCATGTGTTAACCGTGCACCCCCGCCATTGACAGCAGCTTTGGAGTGCGGATACTCATTGGAAAAAAAAATATATATATATATATATATATAGTTGAGAACTAATACAAATCATTGTTTATTTGAATTTATATGGTGATTTGAACACTGATCTGGTATTGATAAACTTAAACTTATGAGAAACTGCCTATTCTAATAATCTAATGTATTCAAATGATAGCCTAGGAGAAAATAATGGTTATCACCAGCTTGAAGTGGTTAAATTAATTTTGGATTATTGTCAATTTATTATGTTCACAGTATATAGACAATGTTTAAGATATTAATGGCAAACTTTATAGGAAAATACACAATAAGTGTTGCTGAAATGCATTGGTATATCCATTTGTGCATTAATATTTTGGGTTGCAGTAACCTTTTCTCTATGAGCATATGTTCTTTTATTTTTACATAAAATATTTGTATATGTCTCTGTACCAATGCAAGATGTTTTCTGACATCAGGCAATTCTTTTAATTAAATTATTTAGATACAGTAGAAATACATCTTGGTAGATATTTTACTCCCATATTGGCTCATACATTGCCTCAGCATATTTCAACCAATAAAACACTGTTCAGACTGTGATGCATATTTACTATATTTCAAATTGTGAGAGTATTCCAAAAAGTTCAATACTTTTCCTATCGTTTTTGAGTAAAAAGAATCATTGGAACAGCTTGTAAAAAGATACAGAATAATATTCCTGATTGATTTAACCATACACCTTTTATTTCCAATAAATATGGGAGCATCCTACCTAATGCATTGTGATTAGGGCTTGCACCTTTCCTGGAAAAAAATACCGGTCATCCTATATTTTTAGGGTTTTTCCCTATTAATAACATTGTTCTCAAGCAACATTTTTAACGGCCAGGCCGGTAAAATACGGGTCAGGTGGCAGCCCTAGTTGTGATCCTTTTTGATGTTGAAGTGTGCAGTATCTTGTGATAAACACTTTCGAAATTCGACCCTCGAATTGAAATACTTCGACTTTGAATATCGAAGTCGAAGTATTTTTCACCAAATTTGCCCATCAAATGATCAAAGTAAAATCGTTCGATCCGAATGATTTTAGCGTACAACCGAAGATTTAACTTAGATGTGTGAAGACTTGGTCAAGAAGGTCCCTTTAGGCTAACATAGCACTTTGGCACGTTTAATTTGTAAGTATTGAGGTCAAAGTTTTTTTAAAGAGACAGCACTTCGATTATGGAATGATCGAATATTTGAATGATTTTACTTCGAATCAAATTTGATGGTCGAAGTATCCAAAAAATTACTTTGAATTTCGAAATTTTTTACTTCGAAAATTCCCTTGAATTCACTTCGACCCTTGATAAATCTGCCCCTAAGCATCCCCCAACAACTGAAGGATTCTGGGAGCTCTGGCTCCACTATTGCAGGAGAGCCACATAATGGAGTTCCATATAAATATATGTTTAAAAATAATATGCTAATTCTTTAAAACAGAAACAAATCTGTCCAGATGTCAAATATTTTAAAAACAGAAACAGATCAGTCCAATTCATTGAGTATAGGGCAATACTGATTGTATAAAAGCATGTAACATGTCACCTGAGCTGTGCTATATGTAGGAGGAAAAGCTTTGTTCTGTGTATGGCTACCAGGGATAAAGAACAATACAGATTATTAAATCATACTCTGGGCATTTTGCTGATTTACTCCCTGTTTGGCAGATTTCAAGAGGCATTGTGTTTGAACAGTCCTGTAAAAAATTATCTGATACACACAGTGAATAGCCCTGCCCCCATTGTCAAGAAGGAAAATCTCCAGAGATTATATCAGAAGGAATTGCTTGTGGTCAGCATTGAGAACAATAGCTACTAAAATGGACAGAGGCAGCAGTTTGGTGGACAGGGTGGGGCACTGAACTAATAGTCATTAGAAAGTATATTGCACTGCCAAAGCATTTGTCACCAGGGCCCCAAATAAAAAAAAACTGCATCTATTGCAAGGTGTTAAAGGAACGTCTTTATAATTGACCACTGAAAACACCATTTATTACTTTCTCTACATCTTGTGATATTTTCTTTCTTTACTAGTTTCCCTAATTACTTACTCGTTCTTTAATGCACAAAATGGTTGCTGCCTCTAGCGCAAATAAAATGGAAGACATTTGAGGTTAATAAACAACCATTATGTGAAAGTATGAAACAAGGCTTTTTTTTTATAGAGTAAAATAAAATTTACCGCATTGCCTTATCCACAAGATCATTACATCCACCATCCTTATAACTATTCATATTATTTTATTGTCTTTGACATTCAGTTGCTATTGCATTTCAAAAGGCATATCTGTTGAATAATATAAATCAGGTAGTATCACATTGTTATTAAATGAATAAAACACTTTGGAATGGATTTCAAGGAAGGCAGCATTCTGTGTATACTTTAAAGCAGTGTAGATTTTATATTTATTTAAGATATTGTTATTTACCCAACTAGAACATTTCTAATATAGTGTGCATTGTGCTGACTCTGAATGAAGCCCCTTTTGCCAGGGAAGATACATGCTGAACAGTAGAATTCTGAATTATGTTCTCTAAATTATCCCATGCTCCGAGAGCAAGTATTGATTTTGAAAATGACAGAGGCAGATCTTGCTCTGCAAGCCACCCACCTCCCTTTCTCTACCCCAAAGCATAACAAACAGGAGGTATGGCTTCCAGAAAGCAAAGGGACCTGAGCTCTTATTGTTTCAAACTCCCAGAAGTCAATCAATCTGTCGAAAGGAAAATTGAAGGAATATTCTGTATTGCTAGAAAATGTTTTAAGCACTTAAATGCTTTATCTGAATCCAAGCAACATATATGGTTGATTTATAATGCACTTAATTATAACCAATATAATAGTGCAAAATATGACAATGTAATGCTGTGTTGCCAACACCTATATAGATTTGTTTGTAGTGCTTCAGAGCTTGCTTGTGAACCTTTTATTAGAAAAGGAATTACGTGCAAGTTAATTAATATGCCTTTAAGCATAATAGACTAAAATGTCTCAATTCAGTAAATATTCCATATATATACAGGTATTGGATCCCTTATCCGGAAACCCGTTATCCAGAAAGCTCCGAATTACGGAATGGCCATCTCCCATAGACTCCACTGTAATGAAATAATCCAAATTTTTCAAAATGATTTCCTTTTTCTCTGTAATAATAAAATAGTAGCTTGCACTTGATCCCAACTAATATCTAATCAATCCTTATTGGAAGCAAAACCAGCCTATTGGGTTTATTTAATATTTACATGATTTTGTAGTAGACTTAAGGCATGAAGATCCAAATTATGGAAAGATCCGTTATCTGGCAAACCCCAGGTCCCGAGCATTCTGGATAATAGGTCCCATACCTGTATATATGTATTTATTTATTTGACATTTCAATCAAGTATTTGCAGCACTGCATACAGACTATTCAAGAATAGGTGCTGTCACATTATTCATCAACAAAATCATGTTTGCTTAATAATTGTCACTGCTTTGAAAGAATATAAGTACATCCTAGACACCTGATATTTATGTTGCATCAGCCCTCGCATTACTTCAGAGATTATGTTCTGCTAAATATATGGTACAACTTAATTCTACTTATATATACACGTGTTGGGTGCAAGGGGGATCGTAAACAGTAGAGACATTTTACTGAACAATGTGGTATTATATGCCATAACAGAACATTCATATTTAAAAGCTTAGAAAGAGATTGTCACTAGGGATGGGTGAATTTTTTCGCCTTGTTTCGCCGAAAAAATGACGCCCATAGACTTGTATGGCTTTGTGCATCAAAATAAAAAGACGCGCGTCAAAAAAAAATTTTGGACGCCCATAGATTTAAATGGGCATTGGCGACATATTGATATTGGTTGCAAATATATTATTAATACTCAAGAGGTTACACAAATAACACTTTAAACTATAGTTGGCTTCCCAGTTAGCCATAAAGATGAGCATGTCCGATTTGCTAGCCTTAGCTACTAGTGTCCCCAAAGATAATGCCGTATAGCTGTTCTGGCCTCCTCAGCTGATCCATACACAGCAGAAGAATGCTTAGAGATCCTACGAGCCCCTGGGTGAAAACAACAAATGTACATCAAGTATGCACCTGTTGTTTCCTTTTTGTATTTCGGGGGACTTCTAAATGGCCAAAACCCAGATAACCCTGACAAAATAGCCAACAACTATATTAGCTACAGCGAGGCCTCATCAAAATGGTGGGTATGGCCAAACATACAACTATAATACCATCTGCTATAATAAATAGATAGAATAACAGTAACAAGCAGATCCAGAGACTCTACAAAAGATTGTCAGGCACAACATAACAGAGCCAGTTATATTTGAGTGATTGGTGAATCTGTCTCATTTCACTGAGAAAAAATTTGCAAAACTGCGAAATATTTGTAAAACGCATTGAAGTCAATGGGCGTCAACATTTTTTACGTGCGACAATTTTTCTCTCTCCAAATGCATTAATGTCAATGGCCATTTTTTTTTGGTGGAAACTTTATTTGTCTCTGCAACTTTTTTGTCCAAATGCATTAAAGTCAATATTCATTTTTTTAATGGCAAATTTGTCAAATTCATGGCTGGCAAAAAAATTCAATCATCACTAGTGGCATTATACTTCCCACATTCCTGTATAAGGATGTTTTAGGTTTAGTAAGTAAGTGTAGCAGTTAAGGGCCCAATGAGCACAACCCAATACACTGGCACTTGCTTGGGTCCTTATTAGTTGTGACTCATGTTCAACCACAGGGCAATGGTACATGTTTCCCGCACTTAATCTTCTCCATTAAAAATAGTTATTACTAAGCCTAAAATATGTAATTATTTAAAACAGTGAATTATTTATCATCTTTTATGGAATCAAGTCCAGAGTAACTATGAACAAACTGTAGGGTAAACATTGTAACAAAGGCAAACTTTCCTCCAGGTCTATTAGGAATTCACTATTGGAATTCAAATTCTGAATCTTTCATGAAGAATTCTGTCGAATTTTGACCCATATACGACACCTAATTTGCATATGCACATTTGGGCAAGGAAGCATTCAAAAAGCTGTTTATAATTTAGAAAAATGTTTTAATTGCAAATCACAAATTGTAAACACATTTATTCTAAATGAATAATAATGCAGTTTTGTATCTACAAATAGTATTATTAAAATGCTTCTAAAATCAAACACCAGCTTAGTCAGCCTAAGAAGAGTAAGCTACAAGTTAATTTGAAATTGAATAAGCATAAAAGATTCCTTAATTTATTCACTGCCTGTAAAATGGATTTCTTCTGCTGTATTGGTAGGTTATCAGGTCATTTTAAGTCTCTGTACTGTGGACTCAAAAACTAGCTCAGTTAATTTGGAATGGAGGGGGTGGCATAAATGGGAGTGATGGCATAGTAATCTGACATCATATCAGTTTAGTTATCAAGTCCACATTTTTGTTCTCAGAAAATCTGAAATGACCTGAATCAATAGAATCTCAAAAGGTGTTGGATTATCTCTCAGAACAGGCTCTTCTAGCTATATCAATCCTACAATGCCATTTCATTAACATGCTTAGATGTATTCTATGCTTGTATTGGTGTACCTCAAAAAATGTAGTTTCTTTTGAGAACAGCATAAAACTGTTCATTTGTCCATTTTAAAACATATATCTACAGGGAAAGGAACGGGCAAGACCTGAAATGACTGTGGTCACTAATAGAAATAGCTATATGGGAACAGTAAATTAAGGTGTCTGTATGAGAAGAATCAGTTTATTTGAAAAATGTACCTATCCCTTACTGTGCAATACCAAAATAATGTCCTTCCAAGTTTTTTCCTGCTGAATGAAAAGCAGGGAGAACCATTACTAAAAGTTATTGTAGCACGTCTGTTTTTTTTCTTTGACAAAAGATGATAAAGTGTATTTCATGGTCTTTCAATTATCTCATGTTACGGTTGCTTTTACTTTTGCTGCCTTTGGAGAGTTGGTGGGGGTGATTTATGAACTGGCCTCAAAGGTCAGTTCATGTGCAATGACGTCACTCAGAAGCCCATCTTACTGGTGCCATAAGGCTACCAGAACATCAGGGACACTTCTGCTAAATGCATTCAGTGCAGCCCTTCAGTGCAGCCCTTCCAGTTGAATCTTCTAAGAGTGTCCCTAATGTTTTACATGAACTGGGAAGCTAGCATGGTAACTGGGAAGCTAGCATCGACCTTTGTGAAATAAGCCATAATGACTTGGTCTAGTTCATATTTCTCCAGTGCCAGATGAATCTATAACAAAGAAGCTGCTGCTGTGAAATGAGCATATGTTGCTGAATCACATTCTAACAGACAAATACAAGAGGTCCTCTGCACTCAACTCATTATGAAAATATAAAGGGCTTTGAGACTTTTTGTGCATTAAGCTACTAAAAAATGTCCTCCCCTTTTAACAAAACATATATTGCAATATATTTAAACTGGCTAACTACGTCAAAGTCATCTCTGGTCTGGCCAGTCCTATACACACTTTCATCTGATTCATTAGTACTTCTACTGCTTCATTATACATTTTACATAGGGACTAAGTTTTACCTGCAACTTGCTTGCTTTTAAGGTTAAAACTCCCAATTGGTTGCCCTTTTATTGCCCACCACTGGGATCACCTGAATGTACAGTAGCTGGAAAGGGTGAGCGCTACAATGCTGACCGCTGCTCCTGTTTAAACTATAGCAAAAAAGGGAAAAGTTGCTCTCACCAATAAAATTAAAACTATTAGGCAGGGGACCACAAAATTTATACAGACAAGCAGTCCTCTGCACTCAACCCATCATGTCTTATAGTCACAGCTTCGTTGCATCCCTGTCTAATGGTTTAAAATTTAGTGTTGAGCACAACTTTCCTTTTTTGAATCACATTCTTGACAGATGATATGGGGCAGTTAAAAAGGGTGTCTAGCAGCAACTGGTTTAGAAGAAAGGTCATGGATCATACAGGTGCAATTCAGATAAGATGGTCATACATACATCATTATTAGTACATGAGCCAAAGTGATGGCCTGTCTTACTGACATATGGGATTGACTGGCTATCTCATTGGGCAGGTTTGAAAATCCCATGACAGACACCTTTTGTGATCCAATAGTTAGCCAGTCAAATCAGTCTACTCTGGATGACCACATTGGTTAAAGATCTGCAGAACTGGTTACCTTGACATATAAGCAGATCTTTCAATGTATGGCCAATTTAAGACTTAGAATTAAATGCTTTCCATTCTCCTTTGTTCCGCTTCTGCTGTGTTCATGTGTTTAACATATATCATATTTCTTGTGATGCATATGTATTCTGCAAGGTTGAAAAAGATGCTTGATAAGAATTAATTAAACACTGTAACGACAATTACTAATTATTAATAGAATCACACTGATTTGCATTTTATTTGATTGTGAACAAAACTTGTGTTAAGTATTCAATTTATAAAATGATAGCATTTATGTTGCTGGTTTTCATTTCTATTTCACAAATTATGATGAATGAAAGCAAATGATTTTTTTCAACATGGCTCAAGACATGTAAGGTTGCCTCAAGGCACAAAGGAAAATAAATCAATATTGTGAGGCTCAATTACAATTCTTCAGTCACGTGATTTTCCAGAAAAATTACACATTTTTATCAAAAATTCATGCATCAGCTTAAGCATTCATTCTGATAGTAAAGCATATGAATAATGGCTAAAGACCAATAGAATACAAAAAGAAGGGTTGTGAATATTATTTTAGTCTTGATTTCTTCATGTAAAATTATTTTTGTTTTGGAAGTTATAATTATTATTTTAAGCAATTATCCATAGACTCCTTCCAGGAGAACTTAACATTAAGAAAACTGAGCACTTTGTAAAGGGGGGTCATTCTAAGGAATTCTGCAGTATTTGGGATCAGTCTAAGCAGGTGTCAGACATTCACAGTCAAAAGCACAAGCCAGAGAGTGTTCAAGATGGATTACATAATGTATGTTAAACCAGGTAGAGGTTAAGGTGGTCATATTTGGGCAGATTTAAGCTTCCAATTCGGCCCCTTGTCATCTGTTCATCTACCTCTGTATAGGGCCCTATGATGGGCCTGCTCGATCAATACCTAGCCAAAAATTAGACAGATATTGATTGGATAGATTTTAAAGTCTCTTCAGGGTACATCTGTTCATTGATACCGTCATTACCGCAATGGCCTGAATCTACTGTTATTTTGATCTGTTAGTTTGGTCCACAGGAATCAGCCTGATAACCACCACCTCAATGGAACAGATCTTTCAATGTATGGCCAGCTGCAGAGTTAGATAATCCATTTAATTGATTTATTGAAGAGAAAGTGGACCTCATGGGTTAACACAGTCAGCACTCATTTTCTGAAGCTGCCATTCTGGGGGATTATTTTAGCTGGGGGTGAAATGAAGTTTTAGGGTCTTTGTGTACTGCCAGGCACTTGTGCTCTTTGTCCATACCTGATGTAGGCCATTGGCTGGTAATCTCACTTAGAGAGCTAATTCAGTTTACCTTCCATCATTCCCTGTTAACTTCTCTACTTTATTTATAAGGAAGTAGAACATTGTAGGAGCTTCCTTGCTTATCTATTCTGTAACCAATGCATGTCATTAATCTTTAATTGTCTAGCATAAAAATATACAGATATGCCCAAACAAGGTTGGAATCAATAAAGTTCCCGACCCAAGTGGCATCTGTACACATTTGATGATAGAGAATAATGTTAATTATAGTACAGACCATTATTTCTAATCTTTGGCATTCTCTTTATGGGCGTCAATACCAGAAGACTGACATAAAACCAATGTGGTAGAGTATTAATATTACACAAAGGAACAAGATAGCACCTAGGAAATGTAGACTCGTTAATCTGATGATATTAAAAAAAGGGGTAGTAATAGCTACTATGAGGTATTAAATGCTTCATATCTAGATTTGAAAAAAGCTTTACCTAAGAGAATAGTGTATAAAAATAGGCTATTATCCTGTCTATTAGAAACAGAGAGTGTCTCAATGCACAATGTGAATATGTGAAGAGATGAGAAGAACGGTTTTCTTGTCTCTTTTTTGTTCTTTAGGGAACTTGCATGTGGAACCACCATCCTCCTCTGCGTAGGAGTGAGCTTGTTCTCTGTAAAAATATTCAAAAAACATGTTATGATGAATGGACATGCTGTATTATTATCCAAATAAAAAAGTTTTAAAAGAAACAGAGAGTGGAAACAAAGATTAACCTATGTATAAATATAAATGATTATTTTTGTCATGCCTTAAATGTAAAAAAAAGATGGTGAATAAATTAATAAATCTAATGAATGGGCTCATGTCCCACAGGGACAGTGCCGGTAAGACACAAGTGTATTCACTTCTATGTGGGGTTAAAACTTCACCAGCCTGCTATAAGATTTGACTTTCTCTAGACCAATAAAGAGAGAATTTTACAGATGATGATCTAAATTAAACAGTTTGCCAGACTAGTGGGTGGGGCTCTCATTTGATTGTATTGGCAGTATTGCAAATCTTATTCACATACAGCCCCTTCAGTGTTTTGGTTTGTATTATAGAAACTGGCACTATTAGACTGGCAGAAATTTTTTCTAACTTGTAATATACTGATCAAAACTAGTTGTGATTGGTCACTAATGGCAACTGCACTTGTATATTTTGACAAATGTAATATATTACAGCTAAACCGATTCACGTCTTTCATTTCCAACTTCATTATTTACATCACTCTGTTTATGAAACAAGTCAGACAGGAGGCTGATTAGGTTAAGATAATTAATATAGACCCTGCACCCTTGGATTCTGAAAGACCCTCCAGACATGAGCGATGAGCAAAAAGGGCACAGTACGCTCTGCCAAAAAATGTGCGAAAAGGCAGAAGAATTTGCAAAACTGCAACATTTTGCCAAAATGCAGTGGGGTTAATTGGAAGGCAAAATTCCACTGTGGTTAAGTCATTTTAGTGTTACAATAGTATATACATTGCTCGACCTTAAATAATACAGAAAGATTCAAGCACTGTACAAACATATAAGTGGTGTGCACCTAAGTTGAAAAGTAACCACCAAAAATCCTAAATTGGGACAGAGTAATAGAAAGAATTCAGTTTATTTGCCCCTCCCACTGTCAGGATTCTTAAATTAAAATGTTATTAAACCTTTTAATAATATCAAGAATTAAACTGTATATACACATAAAATCACCCCCTAGGTGTATTGATTACATGTTTGCCCAAGCTTTGGTGAAGTGAAACACGCATCAGGCACTTTTCTATTCAATTTTAATTTCTCCTGAGTCTATTGCCAATTAGAAACTTTTTGCTTAATAGCCTGAAAGCACTAGTCTGAACTGCTTGACTGAAGCTAGACAGGCAATGGGTGATCTGTACTCGTGCACCCACCCACGCAGCGTGCAATGTGCAGTTCCTTTGCTCAATGTATTTTAACCTTCATAATAATGACATCAAGATTTTTTTGGGCACAATAGACTATATTTTTGTATGGCAAACACAACACGTAGGGAGATTTTAGCAATGCATGAAAATGCATGAAAATTACAACAATTGGTCAAACTGTGAATTTTGCCAAATACCAGGTGAAAAATGATTTTATCCCTAATCATGAACCCAATGACTGCTGTTGCTACTGTGGCAGGCATCCAGACCAGACTTGTAAAATCAGAGAAGATTTATTGTCAATTATAACATATGCTTGGCCTTTGTATCATGCTGTGACTAGCACTTATTTATAGGCAAAGTTCCCATCTGCATCACCGTATGTTTAGGTATCCTATATAGGGAGACTGTGAGGAGGCAGGCATGTCCCTCCTGTAGAAAAATTATTTTATTGTAATGACAAATATGACACTAAGACCAGCAATTTCGATTGAATGGGTGGAGATTGGCCACAGCTGTATTTACATACTTATTGAACATATTTATTGAACCAAATAAACAGTCCTTGCTATACCATACCCAGCTGTTCCAAATAACCAAATACCCAAATGCCAGCCACCACAGCCTGCTGCATTTCAGATGCCAAAGCATGCAAGAGGTAGGAAAAAGGCACTCTCCCTTTCTTATATCCTAACCCCAGGAAACCTCCCCTTATTGTCCCAGGCACCTTAGCTAGCCCCTGTGGTGCCATAAAATAAGCTTTTATTTAATTATTTGGGGTTGTTTTTCTTTTTTTACTTTTAGAACTTCTTAAAGTGCTGCCAATGGGATGTGATTCTCATGAGAAATTGCTATACTATGTGGGAGGGATTCCGATCAACAGGGACTCATAATACATAGACCTAAAAAAATGGCATTTACCTATTTTAACATTTTCTAACACACACTAAGTGGCAGAAGAGTAAAGGTACCCTAAGAGCAAAGCAATAATTGTTCCTCCTGATTAGCTGCATCTCCTTCTATGTACCATGGAGCACATACAATTCATTCAAAGACAAAAGGATCTCCGTCTTACGCAAAGACTTATTTTCCTTTCTGATTTTTTTTTCCAAACTGAATATTGCCCCAATGAAAAACCACAATGTCAAAAATAACAGTTTATTTTAAAATGGACACTCTCTGCATTACATGTACAAAGTGCAAAGATTAATGCACAAAGGGGATTGTTGATTGTCCTGGGCCTTAGTTTGAAGTTATTGATCAGAAGGCTGTTCTTATCTTGCAAATGGCAGCTAGACACATTAACTGGAGTATGATTTATTTAAGGTGATCATTGTGGGGTGATGTTTAATGTTAATGAGTGTTTGCTTAAACTTTAAATTTAATTGAAAAGGCATCAATTCAAAATTAGAGCCATTCCCCTATTACCAATATCCTATTACTACTCAAATGAGTGAATTTACTCACATAAGATAGAAATGCATAACCTATTACAAATTTCATGAATGTTATCAATAATAATTATGATGGGAAAAAATTTTGGTTAAAAGATGTTAAGAGAAAGAATCGCAATTCAATTGACCTAATACTTTCATTAGAAACTGAGCGAAACTAAAAGGATTTAGGTGGTAATATAGAATATTATGAGTAAGTGTATTAAATACAGGTGGCTCATTTATAAAACAAGGGATAGGTGCAAAGGGCAAAAATATGTTGCAATGTGCCTTTTTTTCTCACTTTGAACCTTTGCCCCAGCTTTTATTGTCCTAGAATGGAATTTTGTGCCCCTTAGTCCTCTTGCAGTTGCATGTATGGTAATGATAAAATAATCCTTGTATACATTGTAGTAAAAGAATATTATAGAGAGGTTATCTCATGACAGCTAGGTCAGCTAACAAAAATAGACATCTGTATAAAAGTAAAGCAGAAATATTAAATGCATAGATTAGTGGACGAAGAAGCACAAGAAAATGCAATGATTCACTTTTGCTTTTCATTATAATTAAGGGGGGAATTATTATAAATATGACATATAGCTACAGCAAACATTTTGTGTTACATGTGTTACAACCAATAACTCTGCAATACTCTTCTACTAAAATAAGGAGATATAGAAATTACCAACATATCAAGGAGAACTTAACCGAAGAAGGATGGTATAAATGCTACATATTATGTTTGAGGTTATGTACCAGCCCGATCTGTGCCTCTGAATATGCATCCAGTAACTCACCCTCTTCTTTTCTTTTTCAGATTCACAGCACATGATATGTGCTGATATCTGAGTTTAGGGGGCAAATCACAATATACTATATACTGTATAGTGTATAGTGTAGTGCACTATATATCAGTGCAGTTTACATCAAAAATTGATGACCAGCCATGTAGCATTAGTTTCCATGAAGAGGAACCTAATTTTCTGCTTGACGACAACCCCTATGCTTCACTTTCAACAGCTGCTCAGAGCACACTGAGCATGTGCAGAGTCAATGACGCGCCAAACAAAAGAGGGTGAGCTACTGTGCTGTGTAGGCCTAGATCATTACCGCTCATTATGGCTCATGCTGAACCTTTAAGGTGGTCTGTTAAGTTCAATAAATATATATATACTGTATAGGGGCCTGCCAGATGTATGTTGTGTTATATGGCCTAGGTATGGGAGGTTGAACTAGTTTTCTTCTGCGTCCATCCATGTCAGTACACACGGGCAGTATTGCCCTTCCCAGACTAGGAGGTAGGACCTATAACATAGTCAATCAAAATTAATCATGACCTATAAAACCACATGACTTCCTCCTCACCACTGTTATTTTTTGTCCTACAGAACAGGAAGGTAAGATCTCCCTCCTCACTATTTTTTGTGAATTTCGATAGAAGTCAAACACAATTGGTGTTTCTTTTGTATTTTTTGTTTTGTTTATTTTTTGTGTAGACACAAGGGGAGAATTCTCAGGTAATAGAGAAGAATTTACCTTATGCCCCAAGATGCATAATCTGTAAAATATCACTTATTGGGAAGAAATGCAGGTGTCCTAGCATTGTGCTAAAATAGCCCTCTGCTATATGCCCAGCAAGGTACAAGATGCAATCTAGTGCTTATTGGGAAGAGACACAGGTGTGGACTTCCCTTATTGTTACCTGTGAGCTGTTTTGGCCTCCCCTTTTCTTTTGAGTTATGCGAGGCTTTACAGAACTTCTGCAAATTGGGTATGGATATGGGCTAGTTATAACAGCCTGAAGCTGGTGAGTATTATTCTTCAGTATCTGTTGTGTGCTTTAAATGCTCAGTGTACTGGGAAGTCTGCATGCTAATTATGTCCCTCAGCTGAAAGCTATCAGCTATCTGGCTGGAGTTTCAATCCTGCTGACTAGTCACTGCTATCTGGTAAGGTGCAGATGCTCCTTTTGGGCCTCCTTGCTATTGTTGTTTCAAAGATTTTCTATCGGTGAGTCCTTTTGTGCAGACACAGAGGTTATATTTGCATTTTATTGCATAGGGTGCTGGAGGGTTGACTGGAGGTTTGCATTACTGAAGCATTATGGAACCCCTTTCCTTCCTTACAATGAGTCTGCATTTAACAAGTAGCCTGCCACCAGGGCTCTGACTGGAGCTCTGACTGGAGTGTTCCTACTGTCTAGCTCATGTTATCTGGTTGGGTACCTGTGTTCCTCTCACTTCTTCTATTGTTGTCATCTGAGGTCTTGTGTTTGTGAGCCTGGTGTTTTACCATGGGCCTTGAATCATGGCCTGCTGGCCTTTTACCATGGCCCTTGGCTCATGGGTCTGTTGGCCTTTTACCATAGCCCTTGGCTCATAGGCCTGCTGGTATTTTACCATGGTCCTTGGCTCATGGGCCTGCTGGCCTTTTACCATGGTCCTTGGCACATGGGCCTGTTGGCCTTTTACCAAGGGCCTTGGTTTATGGGTCTGCTGGCCTTTAACCATGGGCCCATGGCTCATGTGTCTGCTGGCCTTTTACCAGGGCCCTTAGCCCTTGTTCTGCTGGCCTTCATGTGGCCCTTATCCTTTGTCCTTGGCTCATGTGTATGCTGACCTTTTACCCTTGGCCCTTTGCTCATGGGCCTTCTGGCCTTTTAGCATGGCACTTGGCTCATGAGTCTGCTGCCGTTTTACCATGGCATTTGGCTTATGCGTCTGCTAGATTTTTTCCTGGGCCCTTGGCTTGTGGGCCTGCTGGTCTTTTACCATGGCCCTTGGCTCATGGGCCTTCTGGCATTTTACCATGGCCCTTGGCTCATGGGCCTGCTGGCCTTTTACCAAGGGCCTTGGTTTATGGGTCTGCTGGCCTTTTACCATGGGCCCATGGCTCATGTGTCTGCTGGCCTTTTACCATGGGCCCTTAGCCCTTGTTCTGCTGGCCTTCATGTGGCCCTTATCCTTTGTCCTTGGCTCATGTGTATGCTGACCTTTTACCAGTGCCCTTGGCTCATGTGTTTTGTTGGCCTTTTACTAGGGTTATAGTGGCTGTTGGCCTTTTCCATGGCCCTTACCTCAGGTGTTTGCTGGCCTTTTACAACAGCCATGTTTTTTTTCTTGACTACAGTCCATGCATGCATGGTTCTGGTTACACTGACATTGGGCATGATTGGCTGTTTGGTTGGATTTAACTTAGGTCGCACCATAAGCTGGTGTTTGTTCTGCGTTTTGTAGCCCATAGCTTGTTTTGGTGCTGATTAGTATTCAGCAGCTGCAGTTGGTCCTATGTTGTCGGTTTTATAGATGACCTTTGCTTCTGCCTTGCATACAATATTTTTGGTCATGTATGCCACTGCTTATTAGCAATAAGGCTGGCTTGTGGACCAGTGTTTTGCAAGTTGAGTAAATGGCTATTGCTTAGTTGTTGCATGTGTGGAAATTGACTTGTGTGTCAGGTGCAAGTGCAGTTGGTGGCCTTGTCTCCAAGGGTGGCATTCACAATAGCTGGCTTATGTGCTATTGCTTGTGTGGTAGCTGCTTTCCACTCTGGTGTTATGCATACACGGCAGCTGACTGGCATCAGGGCCTGCAAGTGTGACAATGTGTGACAACTTGTCCACCAGTGTTTTGCATGTATGGGGGCTGGCTTATTGCCAGTGGGTTATGCATCATTGCTGGTTGGTACCAGTGTTTGCAGTTTATAAGCTTCTTGCATGCCTGATTTCAGGTTGTGAACCCAGCTGTTTGCTGGTTCATTAGCCTATTGGATTCAGTAGCTTCAATGTATGGTCACAGGTTTGGTTCAGTCCTTGTATGAACTGTAGGATTGTACAGCTTGAGGTGTAGTGGCTTCTGTGGGTGTTTTCTAGCACTGTAATTGGCTTGGGTCCCATTTGGTTGCTTGTGCAGCAGTTGGCTGAGGCATATCTGACTGGTAGATGGCCTTAAGTCACTTTTGGCCAGCAGCTGACCATTGTGCTGTTGTATGCCCAGTTCAGATTTTGTGGTTTTTTGAGTGGCTGCGCTATGCCAACACAGCACTACAATGGTTACAGTGAAATGCTGGATTAGGATATCCCAGAGTTGGTGTTCATTTTGTTAAGTCTTCATTAGGTGTTTATCAGCATTGAGTTGGTGGATCTTTGGCTGGTCTCTGGTGTGGAGTTGACTTCTGTCAGTACTGGTGTGAGCTGCTTCCATTAAGCTGCAGGACTAGGCTAGTGTAGGCCAAGTCTTCTAGGGCCACTGGCTAGTGCTGAGGATAGAGTGTATTTCTCTAGCACTAGTGATAGATGCATCTAAGTTGTGGTTAGTTTCTGATCTGGATATTTTGGTTCCTGGTGGTTTCTAGGGTTTTAGCTCTGAGATGGCTGGTGCCATTATTCTGGTTATGTCCTAGGGGGCCTTTTGTTTTAACATTTACAGGATTCTGGTTCTTCCCCAGGTGGAGCTTTATATCTGATAAATATTGCAGGTATCCCTTTAGTGGCTGAGGGAACCCTTTAAGCAGAATATGGCTATTCTTGATCTGCGATGCTTGATCCTCATTAAGTGCGGTCTCGGTAATTTAGTGGTTGGTTTTTGTAGCTCTTGTTGTCAAGTAGTTTACCATGTCCAAGGACATGTCATTCTTGTTCATGTTCTTGTGCCTTTTGTCTAACATTTCAGGGGCTATACATTTTATCAGCTTCCCCATGGATGGGTGTGATGCTGGCCTTGTTACTCAGGGCTTCCTTAGTATCTGTTTGGTTAATGCCTTTATGTTGGTTACTCCCTCCCCTTGTTGATTTTGGGGCATTGCTTTGTAGATCCTGTGTGTACTGACATGGAGGGACGTAGAAGAAAACTAGAATTTCACTTACCTTCTTGATGTAAATTCCTTTTCTTCTAGTCCCAACATGTCAGTACAGAGTATTCCATGCCAAGTTATTTATTTTGGTTGCTGTACTGCTATGACAAATGTATAACAGCGGTGAGGTGGAAGTCATCTGGTCTTTTAGGTCATAATTAATTTTGATTGGCTATGATATAGGTCCTACCTCCTAGTCTGGGAGGGGCAATACTGCCCGTGTGTACTGACATGTCGGGACTAGAAGAAAAGGAATTTACGTCAAGAAGGTAAGTGAAATTCTCATTATTCCCAAGCTGGATGTGCTCAGTATCCTCTGTCTGTGTGCACACAAAGATAACATTTTATGGCAATAGTGGTGGCTGATGGAGGAGACTGAAAGTTGCAGTTCAGCAAGCTATAGAGGGTGGCAAATTGGACGTATCTGTTTTAGGGCTTTCTCTGATTTTTTTTACTGATGCTGGTTTCATTTTAGTTATTTCTCCTCATTTTCACTTTTAAGAATTATTTGCCTGCCCCTTTTTATTTTACCCCTCCATCCATTGTATTTATGCCCTTGTGCTTTTGCCAGAATATATAAATGTTGCTTCATTTTGTGCTTTAGTGAATTCTATTCTGTATTTTTTTGGAGGTTATGATCAGTTATCCAAATAGACAAAATAGTTTTATAATTAAGAATATTTTTTTCTATGTTTAATTCTAAATGTTGTATTGCCTTATGCCTCTGGAGAATGATGCATCCAAGGGCCAATGAAAAGGATACATAATGCTTTATATTTAATATGGAATCTGTCCTGTGTGCCATATATCTGCCATTTTCCTGGAGAGCTTGCTCTGCTAACTATGGGTTGTTGCCCGGTGCGGATTTGCCCAGTGTTTTTAGGTGTGCCTTACACAATTTGTATGGCAGGGATCTTTGTAAACCTGGACTGACAATATGATTTGGCACATGTACAGGGTCATCAGACCTAAATGGGCCTGAACACCCGCCAAGGGATCCAGTGGATTTTCTATTTGTATATACCAATATCTATATTAATTGTAGATTTTAGTATCACTATAGCCTTGGATATAATGCTTGCCCAAAGAAATCATGCAAGCCCCTCATAAAGGTGTTAACAGAATCAGCCCTCACAACATCATATGGCAGGGCATTCCATAACTTCACTGTCCTCACTGTGAAGAACCACGTACACTGCTTCAAATAAAGTTCTTTTCTTCTAGTCTGAAGGGGTGGTGTCTGGTCTGATGATCCATTTTATGGAAAAATAGATCTTCCGCTAGCAGTCTATAATGCCCTCTAATGTATTTATAAAGAGTTATCATGTCCCCTGACAAGTGTCTATTCTCCTTAATATTCTACCCTCATTAAAATCTTCCATTTTACCAGTTTAATTTCACATTTCTGCACTCCCTTCACCTCATTTATATCCTTTTTATGGACCGGAGCCCAAAACTGTACTGCATATTCAAGGTGAGGCCATACCAGGGACCTCTAAAGAGGCAAGATTATGTTTTAATTCCTTGAGTTAATGCACTTTTTTATGTAAGACAGCACTTTATTTGCTTTAGTGGCCACAGAATGACACTGCCCAGAATTAGACAATTTGTTATCTACTAAAACCCCTAGATAATTCTCAATAAAGGAAACTCCCAACACACTGCTATTTTGTGTATAACTTGCATTTATATTATTTCTGCCAAAGGGCATAACCTTGCATTTATCAACATTGAACCTAGCTAGATGAACTACTGCCCTGAGTTCCCACACCCCACATCCTGATCCTGCGTGGGTTTCTGTTTCCTGTGCTCCTGTCTTTTTCGTTGACTACATCCAGTGGTTTTGATGCACTTGATTATCTGTGTGCTGTGTGCCGTGTCTTGCTATGACTACCTGTTTTAATTCACCTTTATAGTAGACCAATCCTACACAGGTTTCAATGAGTTGCCCAGTAACTCGCAGGAACTTTTTGGATGCTTGTGTTGCTCCCCAACTGTTTTTACATTTGACTGTGGATCATGGGTAAAAAAAGGTTGGGGAACCCTGGTCTAAAAACACCAACAGTAGTAGGGGATTGTAGGAAACATACCTGCAAAATTCTTAAAATCAGCCAAGATTTCCCCAGAAAGTATTAAGTAATCATAGTTTATCATGTGACATATCCTTAGACTTTGCACTTATACGGTGCTGTATGGTGTTATTTCCTTAATGGGCTATAAATAAAAATGCTCATTCGTGATCTTTGTGTCAGCTCCTAACTGCAAACACTATGTGGACTATGTAGAAAACATTTAAAGCTGCTTTTAAACACAGCAGCTAATTGCTGATCAGCTTAATTAAAGAGAACCTTTTACTGTCACATTTACAAAGACAAATTAAATAATTAACTTTAGTCCACAACGCCTGGACGATGGATATATCAGAAGGTCCCGTACTGACAGCAGTATCAGTTCACAGGAAATATCCATATACAACATAGGTCCATTCATTTCTGAGGCAATTCTACTTGAGAAACAGTCTAATGTATCTAAATGCGTATAGCGGACATGTCTGATAAGACTGCAAATGAAAAGGATATTGGAAACCAGAATGCTTTCATTTAGACTGATCTGTTTGAATAATAATGTATATTCATTATCTTCTATTCTAACGATAACATAATTTGATTTATGCTTATGCTCGTATGATGTAGAACAAAATGTTCTTTAAGGAGGGGCTATGCAACATACATGTGATATGCTTTGGAAGAAGTCTTTTTCATGTGTATTATATTGTACAGTTATGGCGTCCATTGTCTGAAAACCTGTTATCCAGAAAACTCCCCACCTTGGTCTTCTGTGCTCCACCCACCTCACAGAACATATTTTTAAAAATGATCTATGACTTTATAATTCTATGTTATTATTATCAAATAGTGGGACAATTGTCCATTATAGCACTATGCACAAAGAAACAGCATACTGTGTATGCATTTTCAAGGACCCTTAATGTATGGGGGTACTTAAAGGGATACTGTCATGGGAAAAAAAAATTCAAAATGAATCAGTTAATAGTGCTGCTCCAGCAGAATTCTGCACTGAAATCTATTTCTCAAAAGAGCAAACAGATTTTTTTATATTCAATTTTGAAATCTGACATAGGGCTAGACAAATTGTCAATTTCCCAGCTGCCCCAAGTCATGTGTCTTGTGCTCTGATAAACCTCAATCACTCTTTACTGCTGTACATCAAGTTAGAGTGATATCACCCCCCTCCCTTTTCCCCCCTAGCAGCCAAACAAAAGAACAATGGGAAGGTAACCAGATAGCAGCTCCCTAACACAAGATAACAGCTGCCTGCTAGTAAAAACCCATGTCCCACTGAGACACATTCAGTTTCATTGAGAAGGAAAAACAGCAGCCTGCCAGAAAGCATTTCTCTCCTAAAGTGCCGGCACAAGTCACATGACCTGGGGCAGCTGGGAAATTCACAAAATGTCTAGATCCATGTCAAATTTCAAAATTGAATATAAAAAAAATCTGTTTGCTCTTTTGAAAAATGGATTTCAGTGCAGAATTCTGCTGGACTAGCACTATTAACTGATCAATTTTGAAAATAACATGTTTTTCCGATGACAGGATCCCTTTAACATATATTCTTAATATTTTTCAAAATCCAAAACTATAAAAAGTAAAATCTTTAACCCATGGTTTTAGTTTTACTGAACCATTTCCAATATGGAATATATCACCCTGTTTTATAATCAACACACTGTACTGTACAAGATACTGTATAAGATGTACTGTACTGTATAATGTGTTCTATGAGATATAGAAGGAATTCAGCATGCACACATGTAAAGAACTCCCCTCCAAAGTAGTTCAGTGACCAGAAAACCTGTGTTTCTGAAAAAGGCTGTCAGAAGTTAAAAAATAATATTTTCAGGTCTTTTAATTCAATGGCAGCCATTAGTTGCACATGTGCACTGCTACTGATCTTTTTGCTTTGTGTACAAGGATATTACTGATCATTTATTAATACTCGTAACCTAATAGCTCACATGAGGTTCTATGAAAACATGAGCTAATACAGCAATTACTGTGGATTGGCTATCATATAAACCAGTCTGTGAAAATGTAATTTGTGACTTAGAGGAATAAGGGAATAAGTAAGGAAACTGTCCATACTGGTACTATACAATGCTTTGTTTTAGGTTTAGTTATACATACTGTACAGAATGCCTTAATTGGTGTGTGTGTGTGTTATCAATTATCTGTGAGGGACAACTGAAAACTTCATGGTTAATTTGCTACCTTCAGTTTGCTGCCACACGATTCTGTAGCTTTAAATATATAATTATGCCATTATCCTGTGTCATGTAGCTAACAGCTATTTCTCATTACAGATGGAATATGACACCATCATCTCCTGCCTCCCACAGGACACATACACATAACATAAATAAATTATGGAGGAACTGTTAGAAATCAAATCACAGCCCTGTGACGTTGGCATGCTAGCACTACTGTTAATTATAGAACATTCTGAGCATTTGGACAGGTTTAGGTGCATTGTACCAAACAGGTGGCAACTTGAAAATAAAGCAACTAACTTCCTTCATGCAAATGCCTCTTCAATTAGTGTAACAATAAATTGTGAAATATTTACCGCCGTCTTAGCAGCGAAGTTAAGTTTGCAAAGGGCCAGAAAGCAATACAACTCATTCTGACTGTGTTTTCATCAAAGCTTCCTAGCAGTGGCTGAAATCCTGATCGAAGACAAAATCCATTTGTGTTAACATAGTATACTCGGGGGGATGTTAAAATGATTCTTGAATAATTTTCAAATCTAATTGTGTTTGCACTTCAAACTGCTATAAGGCCTTTTCAAAATGCATTGGCAAACAAGTAAAATCCTACAGGATTTTATGATTTATCCGGTAAGATTTCATCATTTGTGTTAGAGCACTGGTTTTTTAAAATGCTGCGGCTTAAAAATACACATTTTTAAAGATCAATTAGACATTTTGTACTCAACTTTAAATTGACAGGAATATTCTTAGTCTCCAGCCTGATTCTCATGGTGGGAAGAGAATACACTGAACCTGCTTTCTTAATTAGAATTTAGACGTTTTCACCGCAGCACCCATGCCCTAGTGGTATCCAACAAATAGAACTGCAATGTTCAGTTTTATTTTTACCCTATTGTCAATAATGTGTTGAATGTGCTGAGAATGAATTAAAAAAATATTATAATATGAGTCAGTACTGGAAAAATATGCCAAATAATTTTTGTATGCAATTTAAATGTTGCGTCCTGTACAAATATTTAACAACCTACTTTACTAGTGCAAAATAGGCTGAAGGCATCATTTATTTATAGTTTTTTTATAGTTTGTACCACATGGTCCCTCATTGGCATGCGTCAATAGGAGCAGAGCACTTGCACAACAGAATCAATGCACATGTCACTCTCTCACCAAACACCAGAAAGACACCAACTGGATTTGCAAAATATTCAGCACAAAGAAATCCAATTTTTTGTGCCATCTCTAAGCAGGCGTTTCATAATGCTCTATGTGCAATTAAAATTCTTATGTTTCATATATATCATTATGTAATAACTGTCTAATGAAGAATATTACTAGTGATGGGCGAATTCCCGCGATTCGCCGCTGTAGAATAAATTCACAAAAAATTTGCTGGTGTCAAAAAAACCAATGGAAGCAATTTTGGCAAAAACGAGACGCCGGCGCCATTTCTCTAATTTTTTGCCGTTTTGCGAATTTCGCAGGAAATTCGCAAATTTTTTGGCGAATCGAAATGCCCCAAATTCGCCCATCACTAAGGGGCAAATTTACTTATGGTCGAATATCGAGGGTTAATTAACCCTCGATATTCGACTGCCGAATGGAAATCCTTCGACTCCGAATATCGAAGTCGAAGCTTTTACCGCAATTCATTCGTACGATCGAACGATTAAATCCTTCGAATCATTCGATTCAAAGGATTTTAATCCATCAATTGAACGATTTTTGTTTGACCAAAAAAAGATAGCAAAGCCTATGGGGACCTTCCCCATAGGCTAACATTGACTTCGGTAGGTTTTAGGTGGCGAACTAGGGGGTCGAAGTTTTTTTTTAAAGAGACAGTACTTCGACTATCGAATGGTCGAATAGTCGAACGATTTTTAGTTCGAATTGTTCCATTCGAAGTCAAAGTCGTAGTCGAAGGTTGAAGTAGCCCATTCGATGGTCGAAGTAGCCAAAAAAAACATTCGAAATTCGAAGATTTTTTTCTTCTATTCCTTCACTCGAGCTAAGTAAATGGGCCCCTCAATATTACATTGCAAGAGAATTTTTTTCTATTTCATCATGTGTCTCTCGTACTGTTATATATATAGGGAGGGCAAATGTCCTCCTCGTCATGGCTTTAAAACTGGCCCCTGCTGGAAGTATCCAAGTTTAAGGCTTTTTTTTAGTCTCAAAACGGTGCCAGTTCAGATCAACTGAATTGAACTTCTTCTATATTTATCTTAATAATTAGGTCCTGTCTTTTGCAAGGATTTCCGGCCATAGAAGGTAAGTTGTCTTAGATTTTGTTGTCTTTTAGAAGATGAACAAATGATACTCATTAGCATTGGAGGCAGCTAAGCTTCAACAGCTTTCAGTCAATAAGGAATACCAGGACTAATGTTGATGTTACGAGCCTGTGTTTCTTTTAAGAGATTACAGGATGACGTGGTACATACTTATTGCTTTTTTGATGAATTCAACAGTATAGCTCAATAGCATCGTACGTATAGGACCATGTGAATAGGTTGTTAGAAAAAAATAGGATACTTTTTGTCGATACATTTCATAGCCAAACAATTTAAAGCAATATTTTGACTACATGTTAATACTGCAGTTCTCTATTATCTTCATTAATGGCATAAATGTAGAGGTCATTTATCAATCTCACATTGCTAGATACAAAAATAGTTGAAAAATGTCTTTGAAAATGCTATACACTTGCTTACACTTAGATGAGATTTGAGAGTTGAGCCTGTTTTTTTTTGTACTTCTTGCTGCCAAATGAAAAAGATTTAGGGGCCGATTCACTAAGCTCGAGTGAAGGATTCGAATGAAAAATACTTCGAATTTCGAAGTATTTTTTGGGTTCTTCGACCATCGAATGGGCTACTTTGACCTTCGACTACGACCTTCGACTTCGATTCGAACGTTTCGAACGAAAAATCGTTCGACTATTCGACCATTCGATAGTCGAAGTACTTTCCCTATAAAAAAAACTTCGACCCCCTACTTCGGCAGATAAAACCTACCGAAGTCAATGTTAGCCTATGGGGAAAGTCCCCATAGGCTTGCTAAACTTTTTTTGATCGAAGGATTTTCCTTCGATCGTTGGATTAAAATCCTTCGAATCGTTCGATTCGAAGGATTTAATCGTTCGAACGAACGAAAAATCCTTCGATCGATCGAACGAACATTTAGCGCTAAATCCTTCGACTTCGATATTCGAAGTCGAAGGATTTCAATTCGAGGGTCGAATTTCTTAGATTCTTAGTGAATCTGCCCCTTAATGTTTTAAGTAAGTTACAACCCCAGAGCATTTAAATAAGGGTATCCATTTCACCCCACACATGTTGGTGGAGCCTTAGTGGCTATATTGTGAAGGAGTACCAATGTGTAGTAGGCTGCATGTAATATATAGATTTGTACTATCCTTTGAGAATGCTTTAACTGGGCCCAGCTCTGTATCTCATCTGACCTTAAGAGTGCACTTCAGTCAGTAGCAATGTGTATAATTAGAATAACCTTTTCCCGTTGTCTACCACAGCTATCAGTAACCATGTTTCATAGTCAGACACTATATTATTCCAGTTGATTACAGAATGTTTTTTGGCAGGGGCCTTTCTCTTTTGCTCTATAGAGCAACCAAACCTCTATGGAGCATTAAAATGGAATAGGACCCATTTTCCCATACCTGTGATATATAATGTATACCAGCGACTAGAGATTTTAAGAGCAAGAGGTTTAGGAGCAAGAGCCTGTCATTTTTAGAGGCTTTTTTGGGTTTTTTTTATCAGTGATTATCCTTTATTTATAGAGCACGACATATTTCACAGCCCTTTACAGAAATTCTTCAACACTCGTGCCAATGCTCACCTCATAAGAACTTAAAAACTAATAGGAAATGGAATACAATGGATTACATGGAAGAATAAGGGTGTAAACATTGCTTTTCTTGTGTTGTATTAGGTATCTATTTATGCTGGGAATTAAAGCAACAGTTATCTGTTTTGCCCAGGAAAATTAATGTATGGTGATACTTCTGTATATTGTACTATCTCCAATGCAACTGGACAACTTTGGATTGACTGACAATGGATATGATGCATTTGGAGGGCTTGTTGTGATTGGTCCCTTATAGGTAAGGCCAATCAGGTTTGAGAATTTCAAAGGATGTAGTAAAATAATGAAGATCATTTTAAGAAACTGATCTTGCATTGATAAATAGTAAATACTAAATAAATAGTAAATGAAATGTAAATGTAATGAAAAAATACACCAAAAACACTAGTGAGATCTTAATTGAATCGTGACATTCATGCCTTGAAGTAATTATTTCCAGAAAACCATCTGAATACATTGATTAAACATGCAGCTGTAATGAAGTGCCTTAATATGAAGTGAGCATTAATTAAAGTAAATGAGACTCTACACATCTCATTATTCGTACAGGGCTTGCTGACGAACACAAAACTGGTTTGTGTATATCTTCTGTTCCTTCAAATCACACCGAATTAACAAGTGAAACAGAAAAACTGAAAAATAGATTTGTTGGGTGGAGAGATTCTTGTCTCCTCCTTTATATAAAAGTGAAGGTTTTCTGCATGGTATTCACATGAGCATGTTTAAAATTATTGAGTCACCATTAATGCTGCCTATGTTTTAATACTCCAAAACTGTTTATAGCATGCTGTAATGTCTCCTGTAATTGTAATACTCTGCTCAACCATCACAAACCTTATCTGTGGCTGATATACCTCCTCCCCCCACACCCATGAAAAACAAAGAAGCCAACAGTCTGTGTTGCTGAAGCAACACAAAAACATAGAAAAAAGAGAAACATGAAAAAAAAATCCAACTGATGAAGAAGTTTCACCTAATCTCTGCATTTGTGGAGCTAAAATAGTCTGAAAATACAGCATCAAAGTCATTATTCTATAAGGGAACAACCTTACTTCAGATGCTCAGTGAAAAGCAGTGTTTTCAAGTTGCTCTAGCTTCAGAAATAGAGCACAACAATATGCCAACCCTACGACATCAGGCCCTAAAGTTGGTGTTATTAACTCTTTAAAAACTCCTTTGTACGGGCACTGTATTTGACAAATGCAACCCAGATGATCAGAAGTTTATTCCTAGATTGTTTGATTGTCTCGTTCGCTAGCAAATTATTCTCTATGTTAGTGAAATGGCGATGTCTCTGCGGATGAGATTTCTGGCGAATTGTCGCTAGAGACGGCCACTTCGCCCTTTTGTGAATCTGCCCCAATAGCAGGGGTCCCTTGAACCATTTGATGATGTTAATAGCATGTATGATATTCAAGTTTTTTTCAGAGGGTTTTGCCCTGGATAATACAAATAATTGGACCAATTTGAGTTTTTTTACAGCAAAAAAACTCTATTTATTCGCGTTTCACAACTCAAACTCGCAGAATCTATTTTTTTTCTATTCAAAATGTTTCTTAAATAAGATACCATTCAAGTTGTGAGTTCATTTGAGGTCATTCAAATTAATCTGAGGTATAAAGAACTCTTAATATGATGTACACATGGAGAGAGAGAGAAAGAGAGTGTAATAATACTTGTCCTAAATGTAACGCTTGGGTCCTTAGGTCTAATAAAGTGTGTTCTTTTTGCAATCTGTGTCCCCCAAGCATCAGTAAATGTAATAACCAGGGATCAAGTTTTTTTTTTAATGTATAAATACATTATTCTAAGGTTCAGCAAACCTTGCTGCTGGGTAGGGGTCAACTGACTGCACAGCAATATGTAAAGAATTATAAGTTGTTCCCCTAAGGAAATCAAAGCAGTTAGTTCAGTTCAGATTTGTTCCTTCGTGGATTTCAACAAATGTATATGGGCCAAAGTCAGACAACTTACTATTTACCTACCCAGCATGATGGAGCATCTATAATGAGTCTTATCAGTTCCATGATTTAAAATCCCTCCCACAATCATATTATGACACTGTCTTTCCTATCTTTTACCTACACCACATAAAAAGTAACACAGTTCTTGTTGTATGAAATGAAAAACTGAGCATATAAGTAGTGATAATACAACATTGTTGTTTTCAGTATGACATGAAATGCATTTTTCTTAGTTCAGCCTGGGTGGCTAGACCATTGATATGGCTTATTGACTTATTCAATATATAACCCATTGCAGAGATACTTAAACTAATGGCAGCAAAGCACAGATAAGTTGTTGTTCTGTGATAATATTTATGGGCAGAATATAATGCAGATGTCGCACATGGGATGGGACTGTGAGAGACTTAAAGTACCCAATAACAGTAGCAAGTTAGTGCATGCAGAAACATTGTCTAAAAAACAGAATTAAATTAAGTAAAAAGTGAAATAAAAATTTAGAAGAGTAAGAATTATATTACAAGGTGGTTCTGCGGTTAGTACTACTGCTTTGCACTGCTGGGGTCCTGAGTTCAATCCCATCCTATATACTGTATAATCTGTTAAAGGTTTACATGTTTACCACATGGGTTGCTAAATAAATTTGTGGCCTATGTTTATTTATTAATACTTTTTTGCATAATAGTAGTGATGGGTGAATGTATTCGCCAGGCACGATTTTGCAGCAAATTTTCGCCGGCGCCAGTTCACAAATTTTTCGTCATTTTGCGGGAAATTAGCGGATTTTTCGGGAAACGCCCTAAAAAAAGTGCTATCACTACATTATAGCACTTTTTCCTTTTACGCTCTCTAATAGTGATGAGTGACAAAATTTTGCCATAAACAGATTCGCAGCGAACTTCTGCATTTCAGCAGCAACAATCATTTTCGCGAAATTGCATAAAAAATTAATGGCTTGTTTGGTTTATACAACAAATGTATGTGATTTTATCCTTCCCTTCTCCTTTCACATCAACCATATAAAGACATACATATAAATATATGGCTTATTAATTTTATTGTGGGATACAAAGCATTCAAATATTATCTATTGGTTGTCAGATTTATTATTAGTTGTGTATGTGTTTGTCAGTTAGTAGTAATATATAAACTATAGATGGTACTACTCTCTGACTAAACAACCTAAATTTCAGCAATCATTGGGGCAAATTCACTAATGGGCGAATTTTCACCAGCGAACTCTCTGCCACATTTTGCCAAATGTAAATTCATTACCACTATAGTGGTCTTTCGCTAGCATTCAATTCTGCCTAGCGAAACTTCATTAGTACTTTTACGCTGAGGTCAATTTGAATAGGGCGGGTACATATAGGTCATATAGATGTCTTTATTAGAGATGTTGGTTAAAATGCTTCAAGTAGCTACTTATTATTATACATGTCCAAGGAAGCAAAATAAAGAATAAAAAGATCCTCTAATGCCCTAGACATGAGCCCACTCTTAAACAAATGTGGCATACCCCTCAAATTGGTTAAAAAAAATAAATCAGAAATCTTTAATAGTTAGGACTTCTGAAGGCAATCCTGCTTTAAAAAATGAAAAAACTTACAACTTTTATGAGTTTCCGGAATACTGGATATGATGTCACTGACATAAAGTTGAGGAGGATGAAGCTTCATATAATCAGTTCGCCTGATCTAAGGTGGTGAGGCAACTTTCTGTAAAATTTGCACTTTAGTAAATTTGCAGAGTAACGATTGTTCACCTGAACGAAAATGCACCTGTCGATAGGGTGCAAAACTGAACTAGCAATGGTCTCTGAAGTCTACTCCTGTTAGTAAATTGGCACTGTCCCTGCGGATGAGATTTCTTGTGAATTTTCGCTTGCGATGGCCACTTTCCCCTTTAGTAAATCTGCCCCTTTGAATTTTACCAATATATCCAGTCGTACTTTAAGTCGTTGCCTTAAGAGAGATAAAAACAGTATTGCTCAACTATATGATATGTAAATGTTAATAAAATATAATGCTAAGTATATAATTAATGGTACAAGCTTACTAAGAGCTATCATTCAACAACAGATGGTTTGGGTTTTCTCAGCTCTCCAGTGCTAATGGATCACCTGATGTGGCAGCCTCTAATGGATCACCTGATGTGGCAGCCTCTTTCAATAAGTTTCTGTTATGCAACTGAATGCAGAAGTAGTAAACACTTTTTTACTTTTTACACAGAAGATCTAAATAGCACTAAGTTCACAATTCTAATATGTTATTACCATGTAGTATTACCAAGCCAAAATTATATAAACAGTCTTCTATATTTGTATGCAGCAAGATGACTGGAATAATATTGGTGGCCCTGATGGCTCTTTGAGGAGGGTCTTGCATTCTCATTGTTATAGCCACACACAGAGTGATCTAGTCCTTCATCTGACAGGCGAATTGAGCAGACTGGCAAGATGGCCAAATTAAATTTATTTGTAAAGTCAGCCAGCAGGATGATTGATTAGGTCACATGCAAATCTGGGGACAGTTCTGGCTTTTTATTCACCAATGGTGGTTATCACACATTAGGATATAATGTCATGAGTAACTGACAGAGTTTCAATAGGGTCATGCATTGGCAGCTCATAATTAGAAACGTACACTTCTAATTTGTTTTAAAAAACTGAATATTGTTTGCAGTGGCCCAGTTAAAACATTACAACTTGTCTAACACTATTGGAAACAGAGGGTTAACGTGTTATGGTGAAAAGTAATATTCTACACCTAAAGATGCAAAGCCTTGAAATATTGTGTTGTAAAGATAGATCTTGATTCCAGCATTCAGCTCATTGTACACATACAGTATATTGCAGAACAAGTTCTGGCCACAAGGATTTACTTCTCTAGTCAGTTGGTTCTGAATGAAGTCTTTTCCCACTGGAACCACAGAGTGGAAATAAGTACTTGAGTATTTCAGCTTGGTGATGTTTAATTCTAGAATATTACAAGTTAGATTTATTAAAGAATTATCATAGGACGCCTAGGTTCAAATAACTGTTCTATATTATAATGTTAGATTGATTTGATATAGCACTGTAAGGTATAATTGTTTATAAGGGTCTGAAGGTTAGCTTACCCATCAGGTTTTAAAGCCTTGTTGTAAATTGCTGTGAGCTAAAGAAGAGGTAAAATTATCTAAATTGTTCCATATGGGAATTGGGTAGACATGGCCAGTCATTTGGGTTTAATATATGTCTCTTCAATGCAAACATTTACTATAAAAGTACTAATCCAATTGCTTTAGATGTGTCACTACTAGATGCTGAATACCTTGAACTGAATGAATGAAAACCTTCACAGATATACAGCATAATTATAGATTATTTTCTAAGTAGTTAATGAAAGTTAACAAGTAGCTAAAGTGCTTGTCAAAGTGCAGCCACATGCCAAGGTGTATTTTTCTGACCCTAACATGCCCTCTAAAAGGCCAATATGTTTATTCTTTGCTTGTGAATAAAAGCCTGCAGGACAAAATGCCATTCTTGTCACTCCCTGTATCTGAAGGCAGGGGGATCATTGGCATGTGAGGCACTACCCAGATATTCCATTGTGATAGAGATAAGCAACCAAACATTTTGCTATATTGTTTGCCAAGCAGGTTCTAATATTATTTTGTGTGGGCCTAAATGTCCATACATTTTTTTAAGATGTACAAACTTGAAAAGGTTAGTGATCCCTGTAAGTGCCATATATATATATATATATTGTTTTTCGCAAGAACAATTATACTTCTATAAGGTGCGCAGTACACTTATTCGTCTCTTGGGTGCTTATTCCTTGCACTTATGTTGGGTGAGTGAAGAAGCAGAATTCCAATTACAAGGAACAACATCAATAGTTTATAGTGAACTTTTTAAGGCCTTTAGTATTGATTTGTTTTCTTTTTATAGCCATTCCATTTTGAAATGTTGGTGTGGTTCTCATAATAATGTAAAGGCGAGTATAAAATAAAGTAAACTTGGTTCTACTTGCAAACCAGTCTGTATAGTTATAGTGCTAACAATGGGAACACTGCATTGCTTGGGCCCTAAACAGTAATCACTGTCCCATTAGAATAAAGGAGATAGAAGGGACTCGAAATTATACCAAACCTTTGTTAAGTTCCCTCTACCTAATATGAGCAGATATTTTATTGCATACATTAATAAAGTGGCTGGGCAGTCTAGTATTTGCTCAAAAATAAAGAACGAAATTACATATTAAAAATAGTTAAAACATTCACATAATATCCACAATATCCACAAATGAAATAAAGAATACATATTATAGAATGTGTATGAGGTAGGCGATTGTGAGAATGGAGCATATACAGTTAAATAAATACAGTCAGTGATGGTAATAGCATTATGAGGCATGATATAATAAAGTATTGATATAAGTATTGATATGGCATAATGCTGTGTTATTGAGTGATAGATTTATTTTTAATTATTTGATGAATATAATTTAAATGTGTAACTCTATATTTCTATTTCATAGTATATATATTTTTACATTTCATTTTATTAATAGACATTTTTCTATTTTTGATTAAGTAATGATTTGACCAAACACTTTTTTAAAATGGTAGTAATCAAATATTTATGCATGTTAGTAAGAAGTAACTTTGCAAACATTTGCCTTCAGTTAGATTACTAGATTCATTTTTTAATTGTGTCTAGTCTATGTGTAGCAACAGAACCTATGGTGCTTTTGATTTATTTTGTAAATAGTTGTAGGGCACTCAAGAAGTTAAGTTCTCTACTGGCTCAGGAAGCTACAGGCGTGTCCCCATAAACCCAGGGGTGGAGTGAGTTTGTCCTCTTTGGACTTCCACTTCAGCAAAAGCAAGAATATGCCCTAAGGAATTGGAGGGAACTTATAGTGAAGTTGAGGAAAGGGACCCTTTAAACAAGGTGAAATAGTGGATAGCCGATCCTGTAATAAAGAGAGATATATAAACAGGGTAGTTAGAAAGTGCAGCATGTGTTCCACCAAGGAGATCAGTTCCCCAGGTGGTACTCACCAAATGTAGAGACTCAAGTTAGTAGGGACTATGTAAATTTTGTATAAAATACATTGATACAACCCTGAGGTAGCCAAAGACACTGAGAGACAATGGGGCAAATTCACTAAGCACCGAAGCGCCTAACGCTAGCGTGAATTTGCTAGCCTTGGGCATTTTCGTTACTTCACAAATTCACTAACGGACGCTGGCGTAACTTCGCTAGTGTTACTTCGCACCCTTACGCCTGGCGAATTTGCGCAACGGACGTAACTACGCAAATTCACTAACGCGCGCATTGTACTTAACGCTACCTTTTACGCTAGACTTCCTTCACCACCTCAGACCAGGCGAAGCGCAATAGAGTAGATAGGGATTGCTTCAAAAAAAGTTAACATTTTTTCTAAGTCCTAAAAAACGCTGGCGTTTTTTCTTTATTATGGGTGATGGGCTGAAAACGATCAAAAAATTTTTTGGGGCTCCCCTTCTTCCCCCCTACATTTCCTAACTCATGGCAACTTAACTATACAGTGGGCACATGTGTAGGGCAAAATAAAAATTGTATTTGATGTTTTGAAGGTTTCCCAGGCTTGTGTAGTACTGCTACGAATACTTCCATTGAAATTTGAATTTGGCGCCGTATGCAAATTAACCATCGATAGCGTAACTTTGCTTTGCTTGGCGAATCAATGCTAGCGCAACTTCGCAACCTTACGCTACCCCTGAGTGCAACTTCGGATTTTAGTGAATTCGACATCGCAACTACGATTCTTAGTGAATGTCCCACTATACCTGCAATGTGTTAGTAAACCTGAATGGAACTTGGTGCTCACAACTTTTACATTGTTCTGCCTGACAGCAGCTGGATTTGGGTCAATTCAGTCAAGAAAGTGTTACATAATATTTATTATTTAAAGATGCATTTGATGTTCTAAATGAAATAATCAGTTTGGGCCTATTACCTATAATTTCAGCATTATTGTGGCTGAGAGTGAGTTGCGCCCACCATCATAGCCCCCGACAAAATACAAACAAACAAACACAATCGAAGGAGCACAACTTGACAAATCAGAGACAATTGCATCCTGTCTGTCTGAGTGGGGACTGCATCATTTCCAGCTCCAGGGTTCTCCTGACTTTTAGAAGAGGAGGTGGGACTGATGCATTGGTGCTAAACCTATCTATAGCGAAGTGCAAGGAGCATCTTTGGACATAAGTAATTTTTATGAATGATGTCAATGTGTCAAAAGTTGTGTCCATTTTTACATAACTGCTATTGAAGCTGAGTTGGTAAATGAGCCCTAATATGTTGAAGATTTTCAGAGGCGTATATATAAATGGGTAAAAGTTAGACATCGCCATTTGATAAATATGCCTCTTAATATCCCATAGAGCGGTGGAATTTTACTGTGGTCAGCTCTAATTTTACACTTTGATAAACCTACCACTAGATCTTTGCAACTGTACAAAGCATGTATTGGTAGTGGCATTGTGGAAAGATTTCATACTGGCTTAAAATCACAATCCACATGGTCATCGTTTCCTAATGCAAGAGCTTAAAATAAATTCTATAATTAAGTTCTGCTCTTCTAACATGTTATATTAACAAGAGAACTAGAGCACTGTATATCTTAATGAAGAAAGCTGCAAGACAGATAATTAGAAGTAGAATTAGGAAGGATATTTCCTTTTAGCAGGAAAACAGTATTGCTATTTCTGCAAACATATTTGATAGGAAATCCTACATAACCAAAGAAGATACTATAAAATGCTCTAAATTTAAGGCAATTTACTGGAGTAGTATAGTCAGTGGAGGAAGAAAAAAACTAAACAAAGGAAACAGTTCTTACTGGGTAAATTCTTACAGCTCATGGTTTGGGGGCATTTGGACAAACAAATAGTTGTTAGTATCTTGGATATATCTCATGGCAGAAATTCCCTTTGAAGTAAACTGTAGACTTTTCTGCTCTGTTCCTATTGTTAAAGCAATGGAGGAAAATAATTTGTAGTTCTTCTTTATACACGTAGTACACAACCGATATAATATATAACAATGCTGTATGCAGCGTATATAGAGTGTACAGAAGCAAAATTATAAGTCACCAAACCTCTGAAGAGATTTTTTGATCATCTATACATGTCAAACAACTCTGAAGTGATTTGTAATGTCAGGGATAAAGCATCTTCCACTGTGGGTAATAAGGATATTACAAGTCACTGAGGAGATCTGTGTTCATAACTGCTACAAGGCCGGAGGCTGAGAGCTTATATAAGTAAACACATCTCCAAGGTGACAAGTTGAATTACCCCCATTGTGCATGGTAACTTCTACTCTTCTACTATTATTTTTTTTTTGGTAAAACGTAATACTTTGAACATTAGAAAAGTAAATAATAGATAATATCATAATATCATAGCTTGTGTATATATCCAACAGAACAAACCGCACTCACAGGCTTTTCATTGCAAACAAAAAACAAACGTTTCAGCTTTTCAACTCAAGCCGTCTTCAACAATATACTGTATACTGTATACATATTGCATTTTTCAGGGCCATGAACTAATGAAACAGAATACATTTTTCCGTGCATACTGGGCTGCCAAATATAATCTAGTGGCTGTCATATCATGAACATAATATAAGGATGGCTTGGTTATGGGAACAAATGGTTACATTTATTCTTCTGACTTTTTGTTTCCACTCCATCTCCTGTGCCATAGTTTGGAGCAAATATACCTGTGTGAATTTTCACTTCTGAAGGCTCCACCATACTTCGTGCAACTACAGCAATTGTTGACTTTGACGAGAAGGGTAACGCATTGGAAAGTTCACACTTTGATAAATTTTGCTGATTAACAATTGTTCTCCTGAGCGAAAATTAGTGTGGCGAAAAGGCGCAGATCTTCTCTAGCACTGAGATGTTTTTCTAGCGAATTGTCTTCTTTGCCTTTTATTAAATTGACGATGTCCCTGCGAACTGTCATTTTGGCGAATTTGCTCTTCAGTAAATTTACCCCTATGTCTTTTTATCCTCTATTTGTACTTTAAATATGATTACTTGTCTATAAATCATATGGCTATAATGTTATGGGTGTTTGAATTCAACCATCAACCAATTTGAAGAGTAACGACCGTTTCCCTGAGAGAAAATTCTCCTGCACTAGCGACTGTCTCTATCACTAGTGAATTGCCCTCTACGCCTGTTAGTAAATTGGTGATGTCCCTACTAGCGACAGCCACTTCACCCTTTAGTGAATCTGCCCCATAGGGAGAACATACAAATTCCTTGCAAATAATTTGTGCCCTCAGGACCCCAGTGCTATAAGGCACAACAGTTACTCTTTGAGCCACTGAATCTGTTAGTTACAAGAGTGCAGAATTTAAACTGCATTGTTAGCAAAAACAGAGCTCAAAATGTGCAGCTGTGATTGATGCATTAATGTGCCTAACAATATAAAAACAAAAAACTCCCTTATCTGGAGTATTTCACTTAAGATAAATAACTATTGAGACATTCAGATATTTGAAGTAATATGATGATATACTGTGGGGCTGATTCATGAAAGTTTGTAAAACATTTGCTTCTCTGAATCTTATTTTTTAACGCAAACAAACTAATTTTTTTGTATAATTTATTAAGTGTAAAATCCAGAAAATCTACAAATACAAAAGTATGGCAAATAAAAGTCGAGGTCGTGTAGCAATCAATGGAAGTTCCATTTCTTTTATTGTAAAGATCAGCCTTTCGTTGTTTTAGCGGTTTTTGGAGATCAAAATTTCCATTTTGATATCATACGAATTTTTCTTTCGTTCACAAAAATTTGTGGTTTACAAATGTTTTCAACGACTATTTTTGTTCCTACGTTTTTTATTCAGATATTTTACTAACTTGTCATGGCATTCAAGAAATAGAGTTTAATTGTGGTTTCAAAATGCTCAAATACCATTAAACTTCGACCTTTAGTAAATGGCCCTCTATGTGTAAATATTTCTCAAAAAGCAACACAAGGATGTTTGTTTTTGTCTTCTAGGAGCTTGTTTTAGCTGTAATTATTTTACTCCACTGAGGACTTATTATTATCAAGATAAATCAGGGCTACATTTGTTTAATTCTAAAAAAAAAAAAAAACATGCTATGCATCAGTTTTCACCTTTAAAAAACCCAGTACCACATTTTCAAAGCAGAGATGCTGCTGTTAGGATGCTATTCCTATTCTCCAGAAAGCTGATTTTCTTTTGTGCCAATTTGTTTCTTAACAACAAAATATGAGCCATGTGTAATGAAGTCTCATCTTTTACAGCCGAGGCTAAAAGGTTAAATCAAATCAGCTTTACATAGATGGGGATGTATGTGACCCTTTGTCATTGAAAATGGTCACTCTAAAGTGTAATGCGAGGGAAGGTCGGATGTTCGTCACTAATGAGAGGCAGTGATCTCAAGAGCACAGACTCAGGCTGCATGCGCTGTATGTATGACTGCCTTTTCAGGTCACTATGGATTCAGCCTATCTCTCTGTATGTCATACCATGAAATATGCTGCTAAATGAACTCTTACACTCTTCTTGTTCTGTTCGTTTAATTGTTTTCATTTTAAAGCTAACTCGCACGACAATCATACCATATTACAGAAAGGTTTTAGCACTTGATATGCATTCATTTGAAATAACATGTTGATGTAAAGTAAAGCAATTAGTAGCTCCTTCATACAATGGAAAGGAAAAGAAAATTAAAAAGGGGGGGGGGTGGAATAAGCCGCCACCAGCAATCACTAAATCATCAGATTTTTTTTCCAGATCAATGCTTGTTGCCATGCAACAAGAGCTATATAGACAGTTTTATGGGTTTTTAAAGCTCTAAGCATGGGACTATTTCATTATAGAATTTCATGTAATGCTGATATTGTTTGTTTTGGATGTTTTGAACTGCACAAGGTTTAGGTTCTTGAAAAAAGAGCAAGAAATACATTTTGTCATCAAATCCTACTACTGGGAACAATTGGACATCCCAAGATTATGACTATGGCAATTAAGATTTTAGTGGCTCCAAGTCAGTTAAGAAAAGGAGACGTTCCTATGAGGACGGTGCATACGCTGCAGTCAGGTAAGGAAAGGTACACCTTTATTCAAATGGGAATAGGGATAGTTCATCATGTTCTGTTTTTGTTAATGGTGATTCAACACCTGTGGTGTATTTAATTCAGTGCAATTGTGACCTACAAAATATGGGCCACATTGAAGACTGTTAGGATAGGGGAACTTATTAATTTTAGAGGGTAATGGTAGGGAGGGGATTTTGTTGTATACACAGTCAGGTGATCAGGATATCACTTTCATGACCATAGATCATAGATGGGGGATAGAGATAGAGATGTTGAGACAACAGGAACAAAGGTGTATTTTTTTTTGTCCAAACATAGCTATTTATCATGCTGGGTAAAAGTGGAGTGAAGCATTGCTGGTGATGTTGCCTAGAGTAACCAATCAGCAATTCGATTTCAACAGTTAGAAAACAAATATAAAGATCTGATTGGTTGCTATGGGCAACATCACTGGTAATGTTTCACTCCACTTTTTATACAGCATGATATATATATCCCAAAGTTCTTAAATCCAGATTTGAGGTGGCACCTCTTCTTTAGAAATCTTCCTCTTCAAAGATAATTTTAGCTGGTTAGCTTAGATAGAAATGTATTTTTTTTATAAAATGTACCCTAGGTATGAATATTTCTGGTTTGTGTAGCTTGAGGAATGGAGCAGTCGTGTCACATATTACAAAGGAGGAGAAGTGAACTGTTCAGGACACTGAGAATGCAGTGTATTCTACTGATTACAGTTACCACCGAGGTGCCATAATTCATAGATGATCCCTCCATCTTTATGGATCTTTATGCATCTATACACCACTTTTTAATAACTGTTTTGGTGTGGACACATTTTACAATGTTATTCTTTTATGTGCCAACTCTATCTCTGGTTACATTTATTATTGTCTGGCCAACCGGTTTGAATTGATAGAAGTGTTTTGTATTGTGTGTGATATAAGCATTTCATAAATTTTAGTTTGCATATACATTTGGTTTATTATTAATAATTCTGACAATGTATCCACTCCCCCTTCTTTATTTATTTTCTATTTTCAAGAAGCACTTTATCCAATAAACTCCAAAGAGCTGCAATGTAATCCCCAGCACTTATTTTGAACAGCTACCAGATGTAGGTGTGTCTGCTTTATATTTTATGTGCACATATATGAAAGTGCATAGTCGCTTTAGCACTAGAGATATATGAAGAGGAAAATGTGAGGTTTACATGTTGTTCTTATTGATTGGGTCTGAAATAGCCTAGATGATTCTCAAATGATGCTCATTATTCATCCTATGCAATTCACTGGAAAATGAGAATGTGGCTTTAGCCACGGCAGGTTCAAATTTAATGCAATCAACACCCTTTCTCTGGTTTGCTGATGGAATGCTAATATCAGGTTTAAATATACCTTTGTTCTCCACAGAGTGGAAAATATACAGTATGCACCTTAGGACGAGCACATAAGAAAACACCACTGAATAATTATGATCATTGGCTGCTGCAATTTCAAATGTAGCTGGCTATTAGCTCCTTTTATACAATGGTTGTGCAAGGATAAGGCCAGTGGGAGTGATAGAAACCTTATCCCTCATTAAGGGCTCATACTGTCAACAAAAGTGTGTAGTTTATAAATTTATATACTTTTTGGTGTGGGAGGAGCTGTAAAAACTATATAAACTTTTTGCTTTCTGGCTTTGATGTACATCTCATTTTCTTAACCAATGCACTCTAGAAACTCCTACATGCGCTGATGAAAACGCAGTAACATGCTACAGTTTTCCTTAAAATATTAACAAAGATGCTGCTACATTCCTAGAGTTGTGATGGGAATAATGGATCTTACACAGTGTGCTGAAAACCTCTCTAACATTGAGATGCCTCAATTGATTTACATAGTAGAGTGGAAGAATATAACAGGGCTGACTGGAGGAGAACAAACAAAACCACAGACTCGTAAAATGTAAAAAAAAAAAGCACTTGAAAATAGATTTTTTTAAACTTTTGTAAAAGGAAACTGCTTTATAAAAAGTAGAGTAAACAATAAACATTGATCTTAATATTCTTTAAATGTGTAAAGGTCTATGAGCATTGGCGCAACATACAAATTATTGTGTTTGACCAGCTGTCTGTAATCTTCTAATCAAGTTGCTTTATATGGCAAATCCTTGTTGCTTCCAGTTGCTTGTCCGTTAAGCTTTAGAATTGGGGCTTACCTCCTTGAGATCCTATCTTCCTGATTTTCTGTTCTTGGTTCCTTGTTTCTGCAAGGAAACTTGTCTTTCCCTGTTGTCTGCTTTCCTATGGCCAGGTATTATACTTTCCCTCCAAAACAGACTCCAACATTGTGTCTTCTGCCCATCTACACAAAACCCCATCCACATGACATTATGTACCCCTTCTGTTTACAAATTAACACATTTGCAAACACCAGCAGGCCGAAAAAGATTCTATAAAATGTATGAAAAATTATTGGGTAAATTTGTTCATGGATTTATGGGAGTTTCTAAAAACTCACATAAGCCCCCATAAGCTCGAAATTCGAAAAAAAGACCAATCTAAATCTAAAGTGGATTAAAAAATCTGAATTTTTTAAATCCGGGTGAATAGGATCGACCTGCAAAAGCCAACCAAACTACTCCAAATTGAGTGTAGGATGTCACCCATAGGCTAAAACACCAATTCGGCAAGTTTTAGATGGCGTAAAGTCGAATTCAAATTCTTAAAGGGACAGTAACTCATAAATTTCTAATTACAATTTTTTTTTAACTCGAATCGAATTTGGACTGTTCACTAGTCAAATTACACTAATATAAACAAGAAATTCAAATTAAAAAATTTGAATTTGCAATTTGATCCTTGATAAATCTGCCCCTTAATTTTATATCATAGTGGTACTGTATTCATAGTTATGCTCTTGTATATTTTATTTCTGTCTCGACTTTCCTGGGTGGCTTTTCTCCCCTTTATAATATCTTCTGATACTCAATGCAATTCCCAATACACACAACATCACTATATAACTAATAGTTTTCAATTTAACCCATAATCCAACATTTGGATTTTTTTGTAAAAAAAATATATGATTTTAAACAATATGCGAGTACCCTGACCTACAAATATATCAGTCAATAAATAAGGTTTACTTTACATTTGTCTTCTAGAAAATTGAATTGGTTTCTTTACTACTCAGTTATTCTTTGTCCTGCCCATTGTACCATTTGCAACTCTAACAAGCACTCTTTTGACACATTTATGGACACATTGATAAACCTAAGTGCACTTAAAGGATTCTCATCATTAACATTGATCCAAAATACTTCATTATAAAAAGACATTGTTAGAAGAGTGATAGTGGACATGACTCAGAAAGTATATAGTTTCTACAATCTTACTGTTCCATACATAGGAGCAGTAGCTTGGAAAAAAGCTAAGCCCAGGAGAGAGTAGATTGGGGACTCACTCCTGATCATTGATTGTGTACCTTTTGCCCTTAAAGAGGACAGAACATTTGTTTCCTCAAACCGTAAATTTTTTTTCACGAAACTGTAGCAGGTGAAAAAGTTAATTTATCCCTCCTACACTGTGCAGAATTACAAAGTAATAAAAATCAAAGTGCATTCTAAATGTAATGTTCCAGATTGCTGAGTACGAAAGCTCGAGCAATCATAAATGGTCCCCTAAAAGTAGTATTTTCTTTTGTTCACTTTGCTCCCATTCTCACCACTTTGTGGAAAGAGCAGGTTTATTCTGTTTCAGAAAAGAAAATTAATTGGATGACCACTACTCTCTTCTACCTTAGGTAACTGTATGCCACTGAGTATTTCACATCATAGTGAGCCAGCTATACAGAAAAGTATAGTATAAAATATTTTTCCAGTTATTTAAAAAGAAGGAAGAATGTGTGTAATAGAAAAAAACTCTCTAGAAAACCAGTATAGAGCTATACAATAATTGCAGAGAATTTAAAGTTGCAGAACTACAGACTATGTACATGGTAACATAGCAACCACATACTACTAAATAGCCATGGAGAACATTGAAGCAGAAAAGGTTTGCAAAGAGCCACAAGCAAGCTACATTCAGTCAAAAGGACAACAATGAGATTCTCACAGAGTAGCCAAGGCTGACCCATAAAATAAAAGTAATATTACAGAACAAGACCTAGAAAAGTCTGTTATGAATGTATGAAATACTTTTATCACACACAAAAACTCAAATAACGTCAACAAATAATAGTTTTTAAATAAGAAATAAGAAATATAAAAAACTTGTCATAAAAGTTAAATTTAATTTAGCAGAGGAGAAACTTTAATCTGGCTTTAAATGATCCTCAAGAGCGTATCACTTCAAGGCACAAAGCTCCTCAATGATCCATTTTAGTGAAATTCTCTTCATAAAACTCCTCAAAGCAGGACACACAGGTAGCTAAGGAAATGGTGTGGAAAATGTCTGACCCAAAGGCTATAATAAATTTTGCAAATAACCATAGCTTTGCATTTTGATCAATGATAAATATTTATTTAGTTTAAGAGAGGCCATCAACCATATTAACTCTGGTTATGCTTAAAGTAATCTGATTTACCTGAAGGTTTCCTTATTTGCTATGAAATAAAAGTCGTTATTACCATACAAATTATGAAGCACACCCCCATAGCGTAACTGAATCTCATGGACAATGCCATGTTGTTTTGTTTTTGAGGCTTGATTTTCACATCTCGTAGTTTAATATTTTGTTCCCTTGTAAAATTAGATTTTGGAAAGAATTTCATCAGGAAAAAAGTGCTTCAAAGCATTTAAATAATTACTCGCTGACTGACCACACATATGGTTGAAATCATCACAACATTTTGCACAGCATTTTGCATACCCTCCTCTTGATAAATCATGGCCTGTATTCTCTGTAATAGCTGATGAGGCTCTGGTACCTTATGCTGCTGCGGATGCAGAGAACTGGAAAGTATAGTGATCAGGTGACGCTGCATTGGTGTTGACTGGAAATATTGTAGTAACCAGCCAGCCAAACCATCTGTGGAACATTTGGTTTATATTCTTGACATTGAATTTCTATATACCTAGGTGATCAATAATTTTCATATTTATACTGAAACATTTATATTTCAAATATCAATGTAATTCACTTTGTATGCATCAAATATGTCCATAGGAACCTTAGGTTCCTGATATAATTCTCATATTGAATCCACCATCCATCCTCTACACTATATACACTAGTATATATACAATGCATTTATGCTAACATGTATAAAGGCTATTCTACAATTACAAAAAAAGCATTTTAAGCAATTGAATTTAGAAGCAGTCAGAGAACTGATTGTCTAACATCATGTATAGGGGCAAATTTACTAACCCCTGGTGAAGTTGCACTCTGGCAAAGGGGCGAAATTATGCAAATTTACTAAGCTTTTTTATTTTATGAAGTTACCTCATAAGTTTGAAAAAAAAAGTCCCAAAAAACGCTGGCGTGTTTTACTTACTTTATAGGGTGATGGACTAAAAAAGATCAAAATTTTTTTTAGGTTGCCCACCTTCCCCCTACATTTTATAACTTATGGCACCTTAACTATACTGTGGGCACATGTGCAGGGCATTAGAACACCCCTATATACATTTATTAACTTTCCCTGGGATTGGGTAGTGTAATGTGCGCTGCAGCATACACGTCCATTCATTTTTAAATTTGGCGCTGTATGCAAATTAGCCTTCGCTAGCGTAACTTCGAACGGCTGATTGTACTATTACTTACGCAACTTCGCAAGCATTCGGTAACCTGTGCGCAACTTCGGATCTTGATGTCTCTACGCCTGGTGAAGTGCAGCGAAGGCAATGCTAGCGGATTTTCGGAGGTAAGGAAGTTTCCCCCATAGAGTTTTATTGCAGAATGACAGGATACAAAAGTACAAAGTTCAGGTATTAACAGTTGAATCTCGATACAAAAGCATATATTGCGATCTTGTCTTTCCCTCTAGCTCTGCAAAAATGTTTTAGTTGTAACTCTTTCCAAATAATCATCTACTGAAATATTCATTCACATTACCTTTTCTGACATTTGAAGTAAAATGGCCTCATTAGTTCATGTGCCTGCACATAAACCTCTGTAGCTTGTGAAACGCAGTGCATGCTAAGTGAAATAGTTCTTGTCACTGACCTTCGTATCCCACCCAAATCAACATCATCCTTATAATTTATTTATAGACTGCATACAAATGATGGCGTGTTTTTCAATAGGTGTAAGGAAATAAAAAAACAAGGGTTACAGAATGAAACAGGAGAACTCTGCTCATAAGGGCTTCCAGATTTGGAGGGTTGGACACAGAGGATTACTGTGAAGAATTGGTGATTGCAGTGTGTATTAATAATAGTATCGATAACAAATCATAATAAATGAAATTATAACAATCTTTCCTGTGTTCTTTATATGGCTTCAAAATAATAGCAATTAAAACAAAGCATTAGTGTTCGAACTGCTTTAATAAATTATATTCTCATCTGCTACATCATTTGTATCATTTGCCCAGTCATCTACTTGTAGTCTCTAACTTTCCTCTCTTTCACTCAGTTTGTCAAATGTAGACCCCCCCAAAGTCATTATACTCCATAGTACATCCACAGTAATCAAACTTGTAAGTATAACAACTTGTATAAAATTATAAATTAAAAGAAACATACATAGAATCAAATCAAGCAATGATGTCAGTAAAATTGCCAGTTGGTCTAGCTCATCATATTATATGAAGTAGTGTGGTAGCAGTTGCAGAAACTAATTTGAGTAAATAAAAAAAATAAAATGTGCAGAATGTAGCCGTGTAGGAGGAAAGCAGCAAATATACCCATCATGTGCAAAATTTCAAATTAATTGCAATAACCCTAATTGAACAGATAGCTTTGGCTTTTATATTAACACTCCAGCTTTAAGACAAATTTTTATATTCAATTTTATATTCAAGTCATGTGGTCTTTCAGAAAATTGAATTCAAATTCAGGATTTTGCCACAACCCAACCCCCCCCCCAAATTGCTGTAAAAAGTCAAATTCAAACGTTTATAAAAATTTGCCCCTGAATTACTGAATTACAGTTTATTGACTACAACTCTCTTTTCTTATTTTGCCTTTTATTTGTTTGGCCATCTTAACAGAGTGTATTTTTGTGAGGATTCCAAGAAAAATTCTTAGTAAATTGAATTTCTTCATAGATTAGTTGAAAGTTAAATCTCATTCCTTGTAATCTCAAGGGATATTTTAGTGTTTCCTATGCATACTTGTTATTGAAAACATCTTCCAAGTGTTTCTGTATTGGCCATCAGCTTCATTTATTGCTGAGGATGTGTATGTGTGTTGGGTAGGGATGTAGCGAACGTCGGAAAAAAAGTTCGCGAACATATTCGCGAACTTGCGCAAAAATGCGAGCGGTTCGCGAACGGTTCGCGAACCCCATAGACTTCAATGGGAAGGCGAACTTTAACATCTAGAAAAGACATTTCTGGCCAGAAAAATGATTTTAAAGTTGTTTAAAGGGTGCAACAACCTGGACAGTGGCATGCCAGAGGGGGATCAAGGGCAAAAATGTATCTGAAAAATCTGCCTGTGTGTGCTTGGAAGAGATAGTGTAGGGGGAGAGCTGTTAGTGATTTCAGGGACAGATGATAGTAAGCTTGCTGGCTAGTAATCTGCTTGATACTGCTCTGTATTGGAGGGACAGAAGTCTGCAGGGATTTGAGGGACATTTTAGCTTAGGTAGCTTTGCTGGCTAGTAATCTACTGTTCTCTTTAAACAACTGCCATACGTTGACCTTGTAGGCATTGTTTGCCCAGTTTTTTTGGACGCAGCCACTGAAGCACAGTTGCCATAAAAAATATGCCATATAAATGCTGAAAATAGTCATTTTTCGCCATACGTTGACCTTGTAGACATTGTTTGCCCAGTTTTTTTGGTTGCAGCCACTGAAGCACAGTTGCCAGAAAAAATATGCCATATAAATGCTGAAAATAGTCATTTTTTGCCATACGTTGACCTTGTAGGCATTGTTTGCCCAGTTTTTTTGGTCGCAGCCACTGAAGCACAGTTGCCAGAAAAAATATGCCATATAAATGCTGAAAATAGTCATTTTTTGCCATATACGTTGAGTCAACGTATGGCAAAAAATGACTATTTTCAGCATTTATATGGCATATTTTTTCTGGCCTCTGTGCTTCAGTGGCTGCAGCCAAAAAAACTGGGCAAATAATGCCTACAAGGTCAACGTATACACTACTACAGTGGTGGATACGGATTACGTAAAATATATGAATGCTGCTTGAAAAAAAGTAACTCAAGTGGTTTTTCTAGAGACGATAATATTATCAATATTTAGACAAAATGTGAACAAGCTCACACAGCTAGATGGCGGGTTGAAGAAAACACTGTGCAAATAATGCCTACAAGGTCAACGTATACACTACTACAGCGGTGGATACGGATTACGTAAAATATATTATGGCTGCTTGAAAAAAGTCACTCCGGTGTTTTTTCTGGAGACGGTAATATTATGGATATTTAGACAGAATGTGAACAAGGTCACACAGCTAGATGGCGGGTTGAAGAAAACAGTGTGCAAATAATGCCTACAGGGCAAATAATGCCTAAAAGGTCAACTTATACACTACTACAGCGGTAGTAAAATAAAAAAAAGTAAAATAAAAAAAAATGAATATTAAAAAAAAAAAATTAAAGTTGGTGCTGCTGAACTACTAGGAGCAGCAGATTAGCACACCAGTCCCACTCCCCAACACTGCTAGACTAATAGCACTGGGCTCTTATAGTAGTAGTAGTAGTAGTAGTAAAACAACAAAAAAATAAATAAAAGCAGTCCTTACAAGGACTACTGTTATTGCAGCAGTCAGCAGATGAGATCAGAAGCAGGACAGCTGCCCACTGCAGCTACATACAGAGCACTGCAGTAGAAGGTAGATTACTAGCCAGCAAAGCTACCTAAGCTTAAATGTCCCTCAAACCCCTGCAGACTTCTGTCCCTCCAATAACAGAGCAGTATCAAAACGATTACTAGCCAGCAAACTTTCAACTGTCCCTGAAATCACTAACAGGCAGCAGCTCTCTCCCTACACTATCTCTTCAGCACACACAGGCAGAGTGAAAAAACGCTGCAGGGCTTCGGTTTTTATAGGGAAGGGGAGTGGTCCAGGGGAGAGCTTCCTGATTGGCTGCCATGTACCTGCTGGTCTGGGGTGAGAGGGCAAAAAAAAGCGCCAACAATGGCGAACCCAAAATGGCGAACGTCGCGCGACGTTCGCGAACTTCCGGCGAGCGCGAACACCCGATGTTCGCGCGAACAAGTTCGCCGGCGAACAGTTCGCGACATCTCTAGTGTTGGGGCACAATCCCTCCTTTCCTTCCTTACCTTACCTTTTCCTTACTTTATCTTCATCTTATTGTGGCATTTTCAATACTTTTCCTCTACCCACTAAATGAAACATTTTTCAATGATAAACATATGGGGACAAAGCCAACATTCTAATGAGCTCAAGTACCTGGATACATCCAAAGTCAGTCCTGTATAGTTATATCAGCATGAAGTATTTGTGGTGATATGGCATCAAGTTTTGTAACTTGGTTGAAACCAATGTTTCAAAATGGGGTGCTCATTTGTCAACTCTGGACTGCAACCCATAGCAAGGGCTTTTTACAGCAGCCAAGATAAAATTACTTGGATTTATGATTTGGGCGCACTTAGGCCAGAGGGTAAAATGACTGTTCTTCACATTTGCCATGCCCCTCACGAGTGCACACCTGCACAGGTTTCCTCTGGAGCACAGGGGATTAGGCAAATCTTTCGCATATCCCAGTGCTTCCAAAAATATTAGGATGTGGCTGGGCGACATGCCACCTTAAAATCTTGCCGCCCTAGGCTCGGGCCTTTATGGCCTTCCCAAAAATCCAGGCTTGATTACTTGGGGTGAAAAATAACAGTACATGTTATTTGAGAAAGTTTTATGAACTAATCCATGATAAATTCTGATGCTTTTGTTGTTTGTCTCCTTTAAATTAGATCATTTATATTTTAACACTACATACATTAATGGATGAATATCTCATTTAAATGTTAGACATTACAGGGGTAAATTCTATTTTGCAATTTCTTTTTGAAAAGGGCTAATTAATGGCATCAGAACACATACTTAATTGCACAATGGCTATTGACAAAGTCTTTAAACTATTGCATATTTGCCAAATGTAGCTAATGGAAATAGAATTGCCACTTAATGTCTCAACTTGCAAATGATAGAAAATAAATTGTTTCTGGCACCTCTCTTGCTTTTGAGGAATACATTTAGTTTGTCCTCCGATCCATTGGCCTCCAATTACACAGGCATTTGTAATGTTTACATATATATTTTGCTATAAATCAGTAAACAAGCTTACAGTATCTAAATTATTGTGTTTATAATATTCACAATATAATTGAATATTAACCTAAATACATCCTAACATATAGCACTTAGCACATGGAAAGGAAGGAGAGACAAAACTAACATATAGTGCATCCAGCAGGTCTTCATTACAAACCAGTGATAGTGTCTAAACTACTGTATTAAAAATATAAATAAATTTATAGTGATTAAGGTGTAAGGTACCCCCTATTGTAAAATATAAGGATATTATAAGTCACAGAGGAGTTCCATGACCATATACCTTTATATACCATGTACCATATATACCATATACGTTTTATACTTTATATACAGTGGAGGTGCCTGCTTGCAAGATCTTACAATCTATAGTTTTGGTAAGATCTATTGGAATGGAATTATAATGCACTGAGTGTACCATACATAAATTTATTAATATGAACTGTTAAATTAGAGGGCCGTTTTCTCTTTATTTCTATATGACATTCACTTTTAAACAGGTATTAAGGGATAATAGATTGCTTCATGGCAAATCACAATACTATGAGTTTGTGCCAGCATGGTGTTATGCATAATCGATCTTGACAAACAAATTAAATTTCCATTGATGTCGATGTGAGCAAGAACCTCGACTCCCCAATGGAATTTGATACAGTACCACACAGAAGGTTAATGGTTGAATTAAGGAATATTGGCCTGGAGCATGGTATTTTTTAATTGGATAGAGAACTGACTGAAGGATGGATTACAAAGAGAGGTGGTAAATGGAACATTTTCTGATTGGACCAGTGTTGTCAGTGGAGTACCGCAAGGGTCTGTACTTGGTCCTTTGCTATTAAACTTATTTATTAATGACTTGGAAGTGGACATTGAAAGTACCATTTCTATTTTTGCTGATGATACTAAATTGTGCAGAACTATAAGTTCCATGCAGGATGCTGCCACTTTGCAGAGTGATTTGACTAGATTAGAAAACTGGGCAGCAAACTGGAAAATGAGGTTCAATGTTGATAAATGTAAGGTTTTGCACTTTGGCAGAAATAATATAAATGCAAGTTATACACTAAACGGCAGTGAGTTGGGAGTTTCCTTAATTGAGAATGATCTATGGATTTTTGTAGGTAACAAAGTGCTGTTTTGCATAAAAAGGGCATTAACAGAACTGCGCTGGACAGAAATGAACTGGAGAGAATGCAGAGATGTGAAACTAAACTGGTTAAGTGGATGGAAGATTTAAACTACGAGGGTAGATTGTCATGTTTTCTTTGGAGTGAAGATGCTTGCGAGGGGACATGATTACTCTTTATAGATACGTTAGAAGGCATTATAGACCGCTAGCTGGAGATCTATTTTTCCATAAAATGGATCATCACCCCTTTAGACTAGAGGAAAAGAACTTTCATTTGAAGCAGCGAAGGTGGTTCTTCACAGTGAGGTTGTGGAATGCACTTCCGAGTGATGTTGTGATGGCTAATTCTGTTAACACCTTTAAGAGGGGCTTGAATGACTTCTTGGACAAGCATAATATCCAAAGCTATAGTGATACTGGCCTGAAGGATAAAATGGTGCCTAAAGCTAGATAATGCGTTTTAGAGACCTTTCAAGGGTCACACCATCTTCTTTAGATTGAGTAGAAGCGGCCCTCAAATGTGTGCTGTTTTTTTCCCTTGATAAAATGGTTTTGATGTAACCACTTGGACTTGCTTCAATATGTAGCATGGCCTTTAGCATTTTCTTAAATGATTTACAGGAATATCTGAGTTTGCAGTATAACATGTTTTAATCATGATTACATAACCCTCCTCAAATCTTGTGTCACTTAGACACTGTTGGTGAAAGTTATAAGTTGGAGAGTCCTACTTTGTCAACTACTTACAGTCCAAACAACAAATTTGGACATGTAGAGAAGACAACCCCCTCTCTCTATTTTGATGCTCTGAGCTATAGCTGTACTCACAACATAGTGGACATTCAGGAATCATTGTAAGTATTCTTAAGAACATAACTATTACCCTCAAGAAAGATACTTAAGTGCAGAGAATACAATTCTTGCCAAAAAATCGCTGAATATATAGATAGGATTTAGCACAAAACAGCCCTATTACACTGTGAGTTCTATACAATCCTTTCACTGGCATTATCTATTCAGGTTTTCTAAAAACAAGTCATAAATTCAGACCATTTTATCAATGGTACATTGAATTCATTTTAAAATATATGCCACATAGCTACAGTAAGATTTGTTTTCTCAGTTGTTCATACAGTATTATATAATTGATGTTTAAAATAGTGTTACCTCACTTGTTATCATGCAGAGCATAAAACACTCAATAGCTACTTACTTAAACATCTTTAATAGTTTTATATGCCGGATGTTTGATCTAGTGCATCTGTTGGCCGCTTTTATTATTTAAAAGCAACTTCTTTGTAAATATATTTGTACAGTAAATGAGCACTGGCATTTGACATTTGGCAAGATTTCTGTGATAAAAGCTATAGGCTCAGTGTATGGCTTTAGAATCATTTAGCACAGGTGTTTTCCTTTCTTATCAGCTAGTGTCCTTTGGTTTTAAGAAGGCTCTTTGTAAATGTCTAGCATTCAGAAGGGCTCTATGACTCCTTTTAGCCCTTCTCACCCTAACCAACATGTTTTTTTTTTTTTTGCTTTGCTGCTTTACAAAACCTACCCCCATAGAAGTAATTTTCCAATATCTTGCAATGGTGAGATCTAAGGAGTCTGCAAATTTGGATAAATGGTTCTGAATTATTAGCCTGTATCTGTGCTATTAAACTAGCTGTTGTTGATAGAAGTTGGCCATAGAAACATTAAATGTGATTTGCATGTCTCCACCCATGATAGCTTAAGTGAAAGTTAGATCCTGTGATTTTTTTGAATTTAAAGCATTGCTATGTATATAGCATGCAACAAATTACTAACTTCTGTTTTAACAATGTTCTTGTGAGGAGTAAGTCCTATCAGAGTATAATTTCTAAACAGCTTTCACTGAAATAATGTTGCAGCCTCAAGTACAGTTGAATTACATGGAGAAGCTGACCTATCAATTTCCGAGTTTGAATATTTGCAAAATTATGATTAAACTCTATAAAAAAAAATTTAATTGTGATTTTTTTCATAATTGCTAGAATATTAACAAAAGTAATTAACTGGCAAAACTCCTACTGACGTCTACAGAAGCTTGACAGGTTTTATCTGCCAAATTTTTTTCATTTACAATTTTGTCGTCCAAGAAAATCTTAAAAATTATACTTCATAAAACCCAAATTCTAAAAAATCTGTAGTGCAGGTTAAGGGTAGATTTAATAAAACTCGAGTTTGTGAAGGGAAAAGCATGCACGGGGAAAAAAATAGAGGTGCACCGAATCCATTATTTGGATTCGGCCGAACTCCCGAATACTGAACCGAATCCGAATCCTAATTTGCATATGCAAATTAGTGGTTGGAATGGGAAAACATTTTTTACTTCCTTGTTTTGTGACAAAAAGTCATGTGATTTCCCTCTCAGACCCTAATTTGCATATGCAAATTCGGATTTGGATTCGGTTCGCCCAGGCAGAAGGATTCGGCCGAATGTGAATCCTGCTGAAAAAGGCTGAATCTTGGCCGAATCCCGAACAGAATCCTGGATTCGGTGCATCCCTAAAAAAAAACGCTGATAAAACTCGTGACTTTTTGAGGGTTTTTCCTCTTGAATGCTAGGAAATTTCACAAAAAGGTTGAACCAAGCAATTCAATTTGTGCAGAAAAAGTTGCACTCTGGAAAGAATCACATTATTCCATTCATTTTCAATGCGATATGATTTTTCTCTGCATTTTTCTTGATTCCAGGAAATACACCAACTTAATTTTTTAGAAATCTGCTCCTAGGTTTTTTTTCTCTGCAAGTTCCTTACTTCAAGTCTTTTACCCATTGACATTAAGGGGCCGATTCACTAACTTCGAGTGAAGGATTCGAAGTTAAAAAACTTTGAATTTCTAAGGTTTTTTTGGGCTATTTCGACCATCGAATGGGCTACTTCGACCTTCGACTATGACTTTGAATCGAAGGATTCGAATTAAAAATCGTACGACTATTCGACCATTCGATAGTCGAAGTACTGTCTCTTTAAAAAAAACTTCGACCCCCTAGTTCGCCATCTAAAAGCTACCGAACTCAATGTTAGCCTATGGGGAAGGTCCCCATAGGCTTGGCTAACTTTTTTTGATCGAAGGATATTCCTTAGATTGTTGGATTTAAATCCTTTGAATTCGATTCGAAGGATTTTATCGTTCGATCGAAGGAATTATCCTTCGAACGAACTATCTGCGCTAAATCCTTCGACTTCGATATTCGAAGTCGAAGGATTTTAACTCCTAGTCGAATATCGAGGGTTAATTAACCCTCGATATTCGACCCTTAGTGAATTGGCCCCTTAATCACTGTATATTTATACTTATTTAATTACTATTATTATTTAATATTGTCCTCCTTGTGTGTACTGTTCTTTATTATAAATTGCACACCGTTGCATATCCTAGTAGCAGTTCATAAATAAAATAATACAAACATACAATATTAGAATATGAAATTGTGTCCGGAATAGGGCTCCAGGGCATTCCCATTTTCCATTTTAAACTATGTCTGATTTATTTTCATTTTGTACTAAATAGTGTTATTTGTTATAACTGAATATATAAAAAATATTTTAAAGCAGAGGTGGCGTGGAAGTGTAGAACTCTTTTCAAATACCCTTCCCAACCAGCAACCTCTTCCTAGTCAGTTAAAAATGTAGTGGATCCAAAAAGGGCATTTCTCTCAGTGAGAAGTTTAGTAGTCAAACTGCCATGTGTGACCCTGGACCACTAGAGAGAATTATGGAGTCTAGTGACCCACATCACCTTCAGTTATTCTCTTCATTATACTAGTATAGCTTGCCAATGGCCATTATACCACAAACAAACTCTGCATCTGTTAAATATTGCCTCAGAACTTCTTGTTTATAGAGGTAGGTATAATTTATATTTTCTCTTTTCCGCTGCTAAATATTTCTTTGTACATTTAAAAGCTGATTTTTTTAAAATTACATTTCTTAAAAATATATACTTTTAGTATTTAGTATACATTGTAATTAGTTGGTGTTGTTTAGCAAGTGAAGCCCTCAAAAGTTACTTTTTCTTGGCAAGACAGGCGCTATAAGTCTTTCTGAGCCCTGGACCTAATGGATAATGAATTAATTAGGCCTCTCCCAATAGTGTCTAGTGTTTGCGTCTGTAGCAATTTGTTATACCACGCCAATCTCTATATATTCTTTGACTCATATCTGCATAGTGAAGCTGCTAAAAATAAAGCCATGGATATAAACATACATTTGTTAGCTTGTTTGTTTATTGACTTTGTAAATTGTTTCTTGAAGCTTTGTATCTGTACTTATTGATTTATTCCTGGCATTTCAGATTTCCAATAAGACTAGCATTTTCTCTGTCAGTGTATTTCCACCAGCAGAGAAGCACCCAAAGTTGCCTTGCATACCCTAACTTTTTTTTAGACAAAATGTACATGAACAAGTGATGACATGCAATTGACATTAAAGTAAATTGCAGATGGCATAGATAGTTTCATAAATCATCCTGGTTATGGCGCACACATCATATGGGCATCCGAATTTTTTAGCAGTTATCCATAAGCAGTGCAATTATCCTGAACTTCCTCTGGTGTAATTCCAAATAATGCAGGTTCATTAAAAATCTGCATATTTTAAAAAATTGCACACATAAGAAGTTCCTTAAAATGCATATTAAGCAGTGATGCAAAGAAGTACTGAGAAAAAAAAGTCTGTACAGACTTTATCGTATAGAAAATAACAAAAAAAAATTGAATGATATATATAGTTTCAGTTCCCAAAACAACTTTATTTGGTCCATTTGTTTTCCTTATAAATAAAGCTTATCTGGTGTATGAAAGGTTTGTTTTCCAGTATTATTATGAGCACAGTGATTTCATAGAATAAGCCTCCTCTGTTCTACATACTATATTCATGGGATCCAGCTGCTTGCATAGGTCCCATACCTACTGTGTTGACTTTATTTGTACTCCAAGGGGCCGATTCACCAAGAATCGAATATCGAGAGTTAATTAACCCTCAGTATTCGACTGGGAATTAAAATCCTTCGACTTCGAATATCGAAGTCGAAGGATTTTAGCGCAAATAGTTCGATTTACGATTCTAAGGATTTTAATCCAACGATCGAAGGATTATCCTTTGACCAAAAAAACTTAGGAAAGCCTATGGGGACCTTCCCCATAGGCTAACATTGACTTCGGTAGCTTTTAGATGGCGAACTAGGGGGTCGAAGTTTTTTCTTAAAGAGACAGTATTTCGACTATCGAATGGTCGAATAGTCGAACGATTTTTAGTTCGAATCCTTCGATTCGAAGTCGTAGTCGAAGGTCGAAGTAGCCCACATGGTACATTTCTGTTCAGTGAGTTTGTAATTAATCCTCAGCATTCAGCTCAGATTCAAAAGCAACAGATATGACCCATGTGGCCCCCCCTCAAGTCTCTGATTGGTTACTACTTGGTAACGAGGGTAACCAGTCAGTGTAAACCAAGAGAGGTGAAAAGCAGGAAGTAGTGTTCTGTCTGACATGTTATAAATGAAATCACTCCAGCCTTTATACATTACATTTTTGCTAACTAACTATTTTAGAAACATTTTTTATTTTGTACAGCCTATCTATTTACACAGTTTTTATTTTTACACTGAACAATTCCTTTAAAGGGATCATGTCAATACATAATTTATTTTACAAAACTATTTCATCTTTTACACAAGGTTTAATGATTTCATGTTATTTTTTTCTTACATTAAAGGTCCTTAAATCAGCCACAATTATTTCTAAGCAGCAGTTTATCAAATGCTTTTCATATAAAAGGCATTAGTATTATGTACAGTACAAAGTAAAGTAAGAAGTGTTGTCAGAACTGTACTACTGTATATGAAGAAGTAGGCTAGGCTATATGAACATAGACTCTTCTAAATAAAATTGTAGTGCACATTATTGTACACATTTTTCTACTAAAATATAAAAAACACTTATTTTTTGACACAGGAAAACAGTAATGAGATCCCAGGAGCATCTGCTTCTATAGTAGGATGGATGCTGCAAAAACAAACCTTTAGTATGTTAGTATGAACCAGAAGAATGAAAATGGAGGAAATGTAAGGGTCACAGATTACTTACAACTGGTTGTGTTGAAAATTGTGCAGGAAAATAGAGAAGAAATCTTTAATAACAGCTAAGGTTAACAATGCTGACTGTAGTAACTGTTTTTATAAAGAAAAAAAACATTTGCAGAGGATGAACCAGTTTTCAGTAATTCAGTAATCAGTTAAGACTCTAAAATGATTATTTAATTATTGAAAACTGGTATGTGTCTCCAGTCACAACACCACAAATTGGGATTTCCCTGAGATCTAACCAATACGTTTTTTACTGTACACATTTAGGGGCACATTTACTAAGGGTCGAATATCGAGGGTTAATTAACCGTTGATATTCGACCATCGAAGTCATAGGATTTACCGCAAATACTTCGATCAAACAATCAAAGGAAAAATAGTTTGATCGAACGATTAAATACTTTGAATCGAACGATTTGAAGGATTTTAATCCATTGATCTAACGATTTTCCTTCGATCAAAAAAAGCTTAGAAAGCTTATGGGGAAGGTCCCCATAGGCTAACATTGTAGCTCAGTAGGTTTAAAGTGCCGAAATAGGTAGTCAAAGTTTTTTTTAAAGAGACAGTACTTCGACTATCGAATGGTCGAATAGTTGAACGGTTTTTAATTTGAATCGTTCGATTCAAAGTCGAAGGTCGAAGTAGCCTATTCGATGGTCGAAGTACCCAAACAAAAACTTCGAACTTCTACGTTTTTTTACTTCGAATCCTTCACTCGAGCTTAGTAAATGTGCCCCTTACTGAAAAGATATGTAGGTGGGTATGCTGCTGTTTTCTCCTGTACTAATCACTCTCATTGCATTTTGTAATGCAGCACTGTGGCCAGAATATACCAAATAAAATAACAATGCAATAAAAGCAAAATAAAATTATATATCCATTGTCTCTTTATACACTAGAAGGATTTTGGCATATTTTGTAAACAGAGTACCTATTCATTTATTCTTGCAATACATTTTGACAATTTTCTGTCAGTAGATGGTGAGCATGGTAACTAAACAACCTTTGAATGAATGAAAGAATGAATGAAAGAATGAATGAATGAATGAATAAATAAATAAATAAATAAATAATTATAAATCAACCTATCTATAATACATTGGTTTAGACACTCTTTTAACATGGAATACAATTCAAGCAGCTTCTACTAAAATATATTTAAAGTTTCAGCCATTTAATTTAGTTATTTAGGGGGTTATTTATCAAAGTCAGAATTCATCTCAATATTTTCTGCTACAAACTCCGATCAAATCCGCTTGGGTTTTTTACGCTTAATTATTATTACATTTTCCCGAAAATTTGCTTTGCGGAAAAAAATCAGATTTTCACAATTTTTGGGGATTTTTTCATCCGACTTTCACGAATTTCATGATTTTATCGGAATTTCGACCCAAAAGATCTGAAAACTGTGGGGTGTTGCACAAAAACCCAGAGCACATCAAAAAATCATTGGGACTTCTCCCATTGAGTTATATGCAACCTCGACAGGTCTGAGATGCCGGATTTTCATCCATCCTCAGGGTTTAATAAATTCCGAAAAATTAGTGATTTTTTATGTCATATTTTATTTAAAAAAATCACTAATTTTTCGTGATTTTTGCATTCAGAGTTTAATAAATAACCCTCTTAGTGCCTACCTGTCATTTTACCACTTGGGTTACTTTGTTTAAATATTTGTTTCTCTTCTCATTTATGTGACACATGGAGTTACCAAATTCCGTACTCTGAAGGTCTAATCTGATGTGGTCATCCAATATGCTGGAATACAGAACCTGCATTGATTTTTTGTGTGTATCATTGTCTGTATTTATTTCAACCATATGGGCCCTTTCACCAGAGACCCCAGTAGCAGTTTGTTTGTTTTGCAGAGCCCAGTATAAAAATGAAATTTGATGTCCATTTCTACTTACTATATAATACTTAGTATTGCTTTAGATGGCCCCCAGATTGACAGAATTGAAATATCCCTTTAACCACTAATGGATGCACCATCTGTTTGAAGACGTTTTTTGACAGTCCTTTAACACTCTGAAATGGGATTGAGAATTTGAATAAAGATAGTGTAAGCAGTAATCACCCGAAAGAGAAGTTGTAGCTCCTCTTATGATTAGTTAATAGCTGTGGAAAATTATTTTTCCTATTTTCCTATTTTTCTAGGACAGTTTGATGGCTGCAATTTTCCTATTTTTCTAATAGCTGTGGAACATTTTTCTATTTTTCCTATTTTTCTAGGACAGTTTGGCTGCAAGAGTTCCCCAACCTTTGGGTTATATATTCCCTTTATGAAAATTACATCTTTTATAAGTAGGATACCTCATCTGTTTCAGGTCTATTGCTGCTTTTAAAGTTCCCCCACCCCATAGGAGTGCTCATTTCACATTCCCAACAGTTTTACTGCAATGTATATTTGAATGCCTTTTATCTGACAGACTGATTGCATAAATTATCTTAGCTCCATCATCTATCACATACATCCAGATCTGAAAAAGAAATTGTGAACCTGTCTAGAATGCAAATCATTCCTAGGCTTTGCTATCAATGACACTCAACAAGTAGAAGCTCTTTAAAATATCAAAATACTTGTTATTGTAACAGCTAGTTCTTCCAATATTTCATGGAACGGTTAATTCACAATTCAAGTAGTCAGTTATTGACTTGTGGCAATCTATATCTGCATTAAAATAGTGAGTTCTGGATTAATGTGGAGCTGAAAGCCCAATTGAAGCTCTTTCCTACCAGCTTGTCTCTGTAATTGCAGCATGGATTTCACCAACCACAAAGGGCAAAATTATTGTGATCATCCACAGCAGTCAATAGCGCATCGATTTTGCTTTACAGGCTACACTTCACACAAAATATGGAAACCCATATTGCAAAGGGGAAGAAAAGGAGGAGATAACACTAGAAAGGAAGAGGCAATGAAAAGGAAGAGAATCACCTCATGTCTTAATACTGCTCTTTACAGCATAATATGTTGGGGAGATGACAGTTATAGCTTTGTATAAGTCCAAGACAAGTTCATTTAATAGTTTGTGCAGTCATCCTGGCCCAGAGAAAGAAAAGTATAAATGGTAATACCTTTAAAGATCAGTTTTTCCAAAATTTCATCTGACTACTTAGTGGAGTACCTACCTTCCAACTGTTTGCAATTTTTTTTCACTGCTACTGATTCATGTAGTCTAATGTTTTTGTGACCTGTTCAGGTCAATGCTGTACCATTATTTAGCATTTCATAGTCTTTTTTTTATAGCCTTAAATTAAAAAATCAGCTTTACAGGAGCACATGCTATTTGGGAAAACATTGTTTGGAACATTTTTAGACACTTTAGGGGGCCCATTTACTTCGACCATCAAATGGGCTATTTCGACCTCCGTCTTCGACTTCGAATGGAACGATTCGAACTAAAAATCGTTCGAATATTCAACCTATGGGGAAGGTCCCCATAGGCTTAGCTATCTTTTTTGGTTGAACAAAAATCGTTCAATCGATGGATTAAAATCCTTCTAATTGAACGAATATCGCTAAATCCTTCGACTTCGATATTCGAAGTCGAAGGATTTAACTTCGACAGTCGAATATTGAGGGTTAATTAACCCTCGATATTCAACCTTAAGTAAAGTTGTTCTTATCAGGTTTCTTCCTGAGACAATATTTAGACTTTTGGTTTATTAAAAAGTGTTGGATTATGGAATATATCTCCATAAATATGATTCAATATTAATTCAAAGCTAGAGTGCACAATATTAATATATAGGGATGTAGCGAACTGCCGATTTGGTGTTCGCGAACGCCGTTCGCGAACACCGGCAAAAAATTCGAACGTTCGCGAACAGTTCGCGAACTTCGAACACCGCTAAAATCGTTCGATTCGAACGATCGAAGGATTTTAATCGTTCGTTCGAAGGATTTTCATTCGATCGAATGCTTACAATCGTTCAAACGAATGGAAATCGTTCGATTTTTAGCGGTCGAAGGAATTCGAATGGTCGAATGGTCGAACGATCGAACGCGAACTCAAAATGCGAACGTTCCCAAACGTTCGCGAACATTCGGCGGACGCGAACGGTCGAAGTTCGCGCGAACTAGTTCGCGGGCGAACAGTTCGCTACATCCCTATTAATATATTTTAATTTATTAGATGAGATGTAGTTCAGCAAATTCTATAATAATTCTCTATTCTCTTCCTCTCAGAAGAACCCAGTCTCTTCTTACCACTACGTCACAATTATAGAATGAAATGACTTGGGATATAATGGGAGACAAGAAGTCAAACAATCCAGAGTAACACAGAACGAATGCAAGCAAGGAACACCTTGCACATTTATTGCAGAATAGCAGTCAATGTTAACCTGGAATTTTGTATGGACACTGGAAGTGCAAGGTTACAGATCAGCTCCAAAAATAATTAAACTTAATGGCATGTCTCTTGGCCTCTTCTTGGCTTCTTCAAGAAATTCACTAGAACATAATGTACATATAAATGGTTCTGATTCTATGACAAAATTATATAACTTCTATCATATTGTAAGGCACAGATCTCTTTGAGCTGCTCACCTGCAGATTCACAAGCAATTCCCAATTGGCAGGGCCAAGTTCTGCAAAAGGCAGTACATATTCCTATTAATTAATGTGAGGCAGTTCAGTGGAGGGCATTTAGACCGAAATATGGCAGGTAAAGCACACAGTGTACTATAGGCTATAATGTAAATTTAAGAAAATGAAATGAAGCTAAAACCCAAATAGAATGCAGGTAAGGTTGGTGCTTTGTAAGCTGTTTAATGAGAACAGCTGCATGTGGGGATGCCAAGATTGACAATCCTGAGTATTCCACACGAGTATTCCTTTACTGATGGGGGCATTGTGCAAGGTGCAAAAAACAGGTGCAGCAGAGCTCGGAAGCAAATGCTTCTTGAATGAACACTTAAGGAATTTTGTGCTTCATAGTGCTGTAACAGTTGCCTTTGAGGTTATTGTAAATGATCCCTGTGATGTGCAAAAAGTCTTTGACAATGAGATCAAAAAACTTAATTCAGCAAGGCCTCATATTCTTATCATAAAAATCTCCCAGGCTCAACCATTTTAAACATAACAACCAAATCAAACCCAGGACAGATGGAATTCAATGTTTTATAAATACAAAAGAACATCTAAAAATTTAAATATTTACCAAACTTCTGTTTTTTTAGCTTTTGAATTATTATTGAATGCAAAATATTGGGCATGCACCAAATCCATGATTTTGTTTAGGGTTTAGATAAATTCTGCACAACCAAACTGTCTGACTTTAAAGCTGTACCATTCACACAATAACTTTTATAAATAGAACAACAGTGCTGCCAGGTCACTCTGAAACTTTGTTAAAAACCAATGTATTTGCTATTGGAGATTGTACTGCAAAACTAATTCGCTAGCAATGTAACATTGTCACAAAGTGAACGACTCTAAAATGTGATGGCAGTGGGAAGAAAGAAATTTCCTGTCCCTGGAAAATTATTGTTGCATAAGTGGAGAGGAGTGTAATTATGGAACATACCCCTTTGTAATTAATTAAGGTTTGAGTTGTGTTTTCCACAAATTTGAGTTTTTGAGGTTATTTTTTTGGTCACATTTTCAGGTTAAAAAAAAACATTTTTTGAGATTGAGAGATTTATTATACCCCAACCCTTTAAATATACCATCTAAAACCTGTCAAGGTCATGTAGGAGTCAATGGCAGAGGTCCCTTGAACCATTTGAAGATGTTAATAGCCTTCATGATGTTTGAGGTTTTTTTTCAAAGTATTTTGCCAGAAAATAATTTGAGCAATTTGAGTTCTTTTTGCCAAAAACTCGATTAGAGTTTTCAGGTTTTTTTTCTACTCAAACTCGCTGAATGTAGTTTTTCGATTTGAGTTTCAATTCGTGAGTTAATTTGAGGTATAAAAACTCTTGACCTTTGATAAATAAACCCCTAAATGTTTGACTTTCACCCCCCCCCCTTTTAAGAATTTTGAGAATCGACAGACAGACCTAACTACTAGTGATGAGCAAATTTTTTCCCGTTTCTCTTATCCAGAAAATTCACGAAAATGCCAAACTACAAAAAATGTGTCAATAGGCGACAAAAAATCTTTTATGTGTCACAACTTTTTACATGTGAAGCAATTTTTCTCACTCCAAATGCATTACAGTCAATGGCCATTTTTTCTAGTGGCGACTTTTTTTGTCTCGGCAGCTTTCTCACTCCAAATGCATTACAATCAATGGCCATTTTTTCCAGTGGCGACTTTTTTTGTCTCGGCAGCTTTCTCACTCCAAATGCATTAAAGTCAATGGGCATTTTTTCTTATTGCGACTTTTGTGTCCAAATGCATTAAAGTTAATTGGGAGTTTTTTCTTATGGCATCTTTTTTGTGTCTGCGACTTTTTTGTATTGGTGACTTTTTTGTTGTGGCACATTTTTCCCATATCCATGGCTGGCAAAAAAATGTGGTCGTTACTACTACTTACTGCTTTCTCTAAACATTATTTCAAATAGTCCCTTGGTTTGCCATGTTTAAATAGATAACAGAATGAATAGCATGACAATATATTGTATATTCTAAACTGCTTGACTGACAGCAGTTTAGTGTAGATGTGCAAAGTTTTGAATATAAAATTTATGTAGCAACTTGTTCACAATGCTCAGTAACCGAATGATTTTTCAATATGGATGACATGTCTCCAGTGAAATGAAATTATATGTAACTCGGCTCCCTTATTGCATTTTGTTTTTCTTTACTTATGAGAGACACCCTAAATTTATGCTGTTCTCAAACAATGATTGGGAGAATTGGGACAACACACCAATCTAGATGTTGTCAACAACAGCCATGATTGGAATTAGCTTGTACATAGCCTGCAGAGGCTAAAAGGACTGGAGCTGATGTGACCGAGGAGGTAAATCAAATCTTCTGCCAATACATTCTGTGGCCGTCCAGATAAAATGTTGGACTAAGCTAGCGAACTTTCACCTTTCACCCAACTCTCTAAGCCAAAGTACAGATTAAAAAAAATCAATAAACTGAATCGATAGAAAAATATTTTTAGTCTCTAACTAAACGATATGTTTTGACAAGGCCAAAGAGGAGTACAAAAGAATGGTAAAAAGATAAAAGACAGAAAATTAGGAATTTGTTTTATTGGATCACAAATCATATTTTTGTAAGACTGGAAAGATTCCCATTGTAGGAAATAAATGTGAGTGTCTTTATTTAATTATATGATGTTCATCAGCCTTAACATTTCCCAGCCTGCATTTGTTCTTATAGCATGCATCTTGTAATCTGTAAACAAGTTACACAAAGCATTTTTGAAAAAAATAACAGAAATCTAATTGAAATGCTTTGTTTAAGACAGAAAAAGCAGCAGATGCAAAATTATATAGCTAAATTCCACACATAGGGGTAAATTCACTAAAGGGCGAATTTCTGCCAGCAAAAGCTCCGCCACACTTTGCGCCACTTCGCCAGACATAAATTCATTAGCACTACGCTAATTCACTAGTTCGCCTGAGTGAGAATTCGCCTTGTGATAGGGCACAAACTGTACTAGTGACGGTCTCTTTCGCTAGCAAATTGTCATCTGTGCCAGTTAGTAAATTGCAGATGTCCCTGCAGATGATATATATCAGGCATGGCCCGTTTTCAAATTTACACCGGCCCTCAGCCTCTATCATGAAATTAATAATAATGAAGGTGTCAATAGATGCACTGACGTGCCAGTACAGAAAACTAAAGAAGTATGGCGTCACTACGTTCCAGTACGTGTCTATTGCTAAGACCATCAGCACACAGGCAGCAGTATAGATCAAGTGGCAGATCATTTCACTAATGTGCCCAAATATTACTGCTACGATTACTTGATTCCTGTAATTTAATGTTCATGGTCAAGAATGTCAGGCTGAATGGTCGGCCCCCACACATTTTCACCTCACCAAATCTGGCCCTCATTGCAAAAAGTTTGGGCACCCCTGATATATATATATATATATACATATATATATATATATATATATATATATATATACATATATTCATATATATATATACATATATATATATATATATATACATATATATATAATATATATACATATATACATATATATATATATATATATATATATATATATATATATATATATATATATATATATATATATATATATATATATATATATATATATATATATATATATATATATATATATATATATATATATATATATATATATATATAGTTGCCGTTAACAGGTGTGTACATAAGAAACTAGTTCAGCCTCTGTCACAGTTCACAAATTAAGGAAGATCAAAGAAAAATAGTGATGGAATTGTGTGGCTGCCTATTATTTTATTATTATTATTAACATGTATTTATATAGCGCCAACATATTGCGTAGCACTGTAAAGTAAATGTGATTATACAACTACATCACATGAATTACATATATAGAATATATGGAGTAACAAACATCACAATCAATACAGGTACAAAAAGGTGAGGAAGGCCCTATGCATAGGCATACACTCTAAAGGGAAGGGAGTAATACACAAGGTGTGGGAGTGGGCAAGATCAAATTGAGTGGGTGAGAAATGTGGTATTGTATGTGGTGTTGCGTTTGGTAGTTAAGCAGAGTGAGGGTAGGCTTCTCGAAAGAAGTGCGTTTTCAGAGATTTTTTGAAAGCAGAAAGGTTGGGAGAAAGTCGGACAGACCGTGGAAGAGCATTCCAGAGGAGGGGTGCAGCCCTTGCAAAGTCTTGAATGCGAGCATGTGAGGAGGTAATGAGAGAAGAGTTGAGTAGCAGGTCAGTAGAGGAGCGTAGTAAGCGAGTGGGTGAGTATATAGAGATGAGTTCAGAGATGTAGGGTGGAGCAGAGTTGTGAAGTGCTTTGAAAGTCAGTGTCATTAATTTGAATTTGATTCTGAAAGGTAATGGAAGCCAGTGCAGGGATTGACAGAATGGCGAGGCAGAGGAGGAGCGGTTGCTGAGGTGTATGAGCCTCGCAGCAGTGTTCATTATGGACTGGAGAGGTGACAGTCTCTGGAGGGGGAGGCCAATTAAAAGAGAGTTACAGTAGTCTAGACGCGATATGATGAGAGAGTGAATAAGAATTTTGGCAGTGTCTTGGGTGATAAATGATCGTATATTGGATATGTTCCTTAGGTGGAAGTGACATGATTTAATAAGTGACTGGGTATGAGGAGTGAATGACAGGGCAGAATCTAGGACAACCCCAAGGCACCGGGCCTGGGGAGAGGGGGTGATAGTGGAATTGTTAACTATGATGGATACTTTGGGGATGCTACTGGTGTTAGTTGGAGGAAAGAGAACCATTTCAGTTTTAGAGAGGTTTAATTTAAGGTAGCGTTGCGACATCCAGGTAGAGATAGCGGACAGACAGGAGGAGACGCGAGTTAGGAGTTCTGGGTTGAGATCAGGAGATGAGAGATAGATCTGAGTATCGTCAGCATAGAGGTGGTAGTGAAAACCATATGAATTTATTAATTTGCCAAGGGAGGAAGTATAGAGGGAGAATAGTAATGGTCCCAGGACAGAGCCTTGAGGAACTCCAACAGAAAGAGGTAGGGGAGAAGATGATACTCCATTGTAGGAGACACTGAAGGAACGATTGGTGATGTAAGATGAGAACCAGGACAGGGCTGTGTCACGAAGGCCAAGCGACTGGAGGGACTGGAGGAGGAGAGGGTGATCTACAGTGTCAAATGCGGCTGAGAGATCAAGCAGTATTAGTAGTGAGAAATGATTGTTGGCTTTAACGGTTAAGAGGTCATTAGTTAGTCGAGTCAGGGCAGTTTCCGTGGAGTGTTGTCGCTTAAAACCAGATTGTAGGGGGTCCAGCAGGTTATTGTCAGAGAGGAATGAGGTAAGTCGGTTGTAGACTAGGCGCTCAAGTAGTTTAGAGATGAAAGGTAGCAGAGAGATAGGTCGGAGGTTGTCAAGATTGGAGGGATCAAGAGAGGGTTTTTTCAGAATGGGGGTGACAAGAGCATGTTTTAGTTGAGAAGGAAACAGTCCAGTTGAGAGCGAAGGATTAAATAGGTGAGTTAAGGCTTTGATTAGACAAGGATTGGTATTGCGGAGAAGTTTTGAGGGAATTGGATCAAGCGGGCAGGTGGTAAGGTGAGAAGAGGCCAGAAGCTTTGAGACTTCCTCATCAGTGACAGGGGTGAAGGAGCACAGGAGAGACTGGGGAGTGTGGAGGGAGGGTGGTGGAGGTCTAGGGGGGTTGAGTAGTGTAATGTCCCTTCTGATAGTGTCAATTTTGTTTTTGAAGTGCTCAGCAATATCTTGAGCAGAGACAGATGTGCATGGAGGGGGTGGAGAAGGGGAAAGGAGAGTGTTAAAGGTGGAGAAAAGTTGTGCTGGTTTTTTAGAAAGGGAGTTAATGAGTGAAGTAAAGTATGTTTGTTTAGCTTGGAAGAGGCTGATGTTAAAGGAGCGCAGGGCAGATTTGTAGCTCCAAAAGTCTGATTCTGAACGGGATTTGTGCCAGCGACGCTCAAGTGCACGTGAGTGTCTTTGGAGCGCTTTTGTATGAGCAGTATGCCAAGGTTGAAGTGGTTTGGGTCGAGAACATTTAGTTTTTATAGGAGCAAGCTCATTTAGGGCAGTGGTGAGAGTACTATAGTAGACAGAGGTAGCCACATTAGGACATGAGATGGCTGAGATATTAGAGTGAAGCGAGTCAAAGGAAGAAGAGAGATGTGACACGTCTACAGCTTGCAAGTCACGGTAAGTACGTGTTTGGGGAATAGCAGGGGGTGAGGAGGGAGTTAGTGAGAGTTGAAATGTGAGCATATTGTGATCAGAGAGGGGAAATGGGGAGTTAGTAAAATTGGAGGTTGAACAGAGTCTGGTAAATATGAGATCCAGAGCATTACCATTGGAGTGAGAGGGGGAGTCTGAGCACAAAGATAAACCTAGGGAGGAGGTTAGTGAAAGAAGTTTAGAGACAGAAGAGTTGTTAATGTTGTTAAGGGGTATATTAAAGTCACCTAATATGATGGATGGGATGTTGATGAAAGAAAGTAAGGAAGCCAAGCAGCAAAGTTGTCCAGAAATTGTGCAGTTGGTCCTGGTGGTCGATATATAACTGCAATGCAGTGAGCCTCAAATGAGGAGAATGATAAAGAGGGAACAGGTGGAAGAACTTTAAAAGTACAGCAGGGAGAGAGAAGCAAACCTACCCCACCTCCAGGTCTGTTACCAGGTCTGGGAGTATGAGTAAGGTGTAGGCCCCCATAGGACAGGGCAGCAGGTGAGGCAGTGTCAGAAGGAGAAAGCCAGGTTTCAGTAAGCGCAAGTAGGTTAAAGGAATTTGCAATGAAATGGTCGTGTATAGCGCTGAGTTTGTTGCAGACAGATCTGGCATTCCAGAGAGCACATGAAAGATTAACTGGGTTTTTGGGTATAGGAGTAAGTGTTCTGTACTGTTGGAATTTGCTCCGGAGAGAAGGAGCTCGTGGCCGTGATATAACTGGGATGGGGTAAGGGCCAGGGTTTGGGGAAATGTCCCCAGCTGCCAGCAATAGAAAGGAAAGATAGACTAAGTGAGAGTGGGATTTATAAGTCCTTGGTTTGTATGAAAAGGAGGAGTTTTGTGGAATAGCTAAACAGAGTACTTTATAAACTTCATGTGTGGAGAGGGAAGGAGAGGAGAGTAGAGAGGATGAGATTTGTATAGAACTGGAATTTGATGGAGGAGGTAGTGAAAAATGTTTTATGAAGCATAAGAGTGAAAGGAGTGCCTACAGAAAATAACATCAGATGAATTGAAAGATGTCTGATTTTCCTCCTATCATTTAATTTATTATTTAACATTAGACAGAACAATAAATATTCCAATTTCAGTTTAAGATTATTAAAATCTTTCTGTCCTCTGGCCTTTGATATTTTATCAATATGGAATCTGCTAAGTACCATGTAAGCCCCTGAAGCATATGATGATACTATCTATGTACAGATTGAATTTATGGCTACTCATCTACATGATAATCTAAAAAAAGATATTTATTGTTATGGTACAGTAGTTAGCTTGTTGTATTTATGTGTGCATCAAAGCATCTCACTTGAATAATGTTTGATTTATCACTTGTTTTTCATTTTACATACTGATTTGACATCGATATAGTTAAATTTTAAATGACAGGGAACATTCTAATCTGCTTTTCCTTTGCAGTAAGCCCCAAAGTCTCAATTACAAGCCTGATACAAGGCTTTTTGCACTTTGAGACGTGAAGTTTGCTGTTAAAATCTAACTCTGTGCACTCCCAGAATTGCACTTGCGCCTCTCTAGTAGGTTATCAACAAGTGCCACCACCAGAAAAAACAAAAATGTGCATTATACAGGTATTATCCGGAACCCCTTTTTCCAGAAAGCTCCGAATTAAGGAGTGTCTGTCTTCCATAGACTCCATTTTATCCAAATAATCCAAATTTTGAAAAATAATTTCCTTTTTCTCTACAATAATTAAACAGTACATTTTACTTGATCCAAACTAAGATATAATTAATCCTTATTGGATGTAAAACCATTGTATTGGGTTTATTTAATGTTTACATGATTGTCTAGTAGATTTAAAGTATGAAGATCCACATTATGGAAAGATCCATAATACGGAAAACCCCAGGTCCCAAGCATTCTGGATAATAGGTCCCATACCTGTACTTATATTCAGAGGTGTTAAGAGTAAAAGCATGCTCAACCCTAATCTCTAATAATTTCTACTTACCTTTTTCTTGATCTAAATAACATCAATATGCCCTAAGCTTGAAAAAACAAAAAAAAATTAATTTAAAAATACATTTTACACTCATCCAATACTCTATCCTGCACCAGCATAAAATGTATTTTCTGGCCCTATTATATTCTGAAGAGAAGACCAAACTGCTTTTCTGTGCAGGTCCCTTGTGTGTGCTCCCATATTCAGCTAGAAAGAACATTCTAAACTTCTGAGAATAAAGAGAGAAATAAATGGAATTTGGTAGCTTAAAAACAAAAATTGCAGTGTGTGCTGGAGAACTTTCCTCTTTCAACGTTACTAGCAAACTGATTGAGAAGCCCGTGTGTAGCAAATATGGCAAATAACTGCAGAGTGTGCTGGAGAACTGTCCTCTTTGAACGTTACCAGTGAAATGATCGAGAAGCCTGTGTGTGGCAAATATGGTGGCAATGCCATACACACATAAACACCCACACATAATTATTTTATTTCATTACATGTTTTTATTGCATTACTTTGAGTGATTTCATTGTGCTTTTTATATTCTGCATTGTTTTTGGCTACATTTTTTTCCCTATACTTTTCACTGCACAGTAATGGATCAGGTATTTTGTCATTTGTATTGCACTTTTTGTACTTTATTGTTGATTATGAATTGTTGCCTGTACATCTGTCATTGTGCATCATGACTAGTGGATACGGTATTTTGACCTCTGCTGTCACTGTGTGTTCACTTTTTTTATTTATTAGAATAAATTTGCTACATTTCTGGAGTGTTTATGAATATTTGCCAGCAAAAGATGATTGTACATTTTTTTTATTGAATGATTTAAGTGGTTTTATGAGATTTTTAGTTCTATACTGGTATTTCTCGCAGTACTTTTTGACCACCAAAAAGGTCGGTCCATGACCCTCCCTTGTGTGACCTTCCACATGAAATTCTGCCTTCTGTGCCTGCTTTCAATGTGTAAACTTTAAAAGGTATCACTACAGAGATTAACTGGCCCCTGCATTGTTTAAACCTCAAATTCAGACTGTAATCACCTGTATTGTTCACAAATGTAAACCCCCCTGCATTGTTCACACCAGTGACACCTCTTTTGTTCACACCCTAAAGCCTGTACTGTTCACATCTGACACCCAAACTGAAACTGCCCACATTGTTCAAATGTTCACACCTAAAATGCTGATGGGACACCAGCACTGTTTCATTGTATGTAGTATATTTTAGAGTGGTCCTGATGGGTTTCCCTGTCTCCTGCTCTGTTCTGCCTGCCCTATGCTTCCTGTGTGTGCCATACTTTGCATGTCCTACTCTGCCTGTGTGTGCCATACTCTGTCTGCCCCATGCTCCTTGGGTGTGCCAAACTCTGCCCTATTGTCCTTGGGGGTGCCATACTCTGCCAGTGTGTGTCATACTCTGCCAGTGTGTTCCATACTCTGCCTTCCCTGCGCTCCATGTGTGTGCCCTGCTCTGCCTGTGGAACATACACTTGGTATTTGTTCTGGGGGTTTCTTAGCATTTTGAAATTATTGATAGGGGTCCCTAAGGTGTTTAATCATGTGCTAGGGGGTGCTGTGTTATCCACAGGGGAGGAAGAGGTATATGGATTTAAAGGTATCTCTTAATATGACTTAAAGGGATCCTGTAATTGGAAAACAAGTTTTTTTCAAAATGCATCAGTTAATAGTGCTACTCCAGCAGACGTCTGCACTGAAATCCATTTCTCAAAAGAGCAAACAGATTTTTTTTATATTGAATTTTGAAATCTGACATGGGGCTAGACATTTGGTCAATTTCCCACATGCCCCTGGTCATGTGACTTGTGCCTGCACTTTAGGAGAGAAATGCTTTCTGGCAGGCTGCTGTTTTTCCTTCTCAATGTAACTGAATGTGTCTTAGTGGGACATGGGTTTTTACTATTGAGTGTTGTTCTTAGATCTGCCAGGCAATCTTGTGTTAGGGAGCTGTTATCTGGTTACCTTCCCATTGTTCTTTTGTTTGGCTGCTGGGGGGGGGGAGGGGGTGATATCACTACAATTTGCAGTACAGCAGTAAAGAGTGATTGAAGTTTATCAGAGCACAAGTCACATGACTTGGGGCAGCTGGGAAATTGACAATATGTCTAGCCCCATGTCAAATTTCAAAATTGAATATAACAAAATCTGTTTGCTCTTTTGAGAAATGGATTTCAGTGCAGAATTCTACTGAATTAGCACTATTAACTGATTCATTTTGTAAAAAAAAAAAAATTCCCATGATAGTATCCCTTTAACTTTTTTTCACATATGAGTGATATCCCTGCAGTCAGAACAAACCATTTGGGTTTTTGGTGTGCTATTAATGTGGACTTGGTCTTGTGGTAACATGGGTGTGGTTTAAAGTAGGTGTGGACAAAAACAGGGAGTGGCTAACACTGGCTTCCATTATCAGCCCTCCACCATGTAGACCAGAAAAATTCCGGCCCTCAGTACCACAGAAGTTGGACAGCACTAACTCTATGTTATTACTACTTTTTACATCTGAATTTGTTTTTTTCCTGCAAAACTATCACTGCGCACTGAGACCAGTTGAACATCTATTCTGGCTATACACTGACAATACTGATTACACTGTATGTCACATTAACAAGTATTGCATTTATGTCATTGACAAGTGGCACAGAGGGGTATTGAGTGTTAAAGTGTCAGTGAAAATATGTTGGTGGAAAAACCCTACATGCACCATTGGCCCAATGGTACAGTTTAGCATAGCAATATACACTTAAAAAATCAATAATAGTATTTATTACAGAAAAAATAATATTTGTGTATGTTTATCATTTTGATTAAATTTTGTTTAAATTAATGAAATAAAATAGTTACAACTATTTAAAACATGTTATCTATTATATTAACATATATATTTGTAGTCCAAATGTGACTAAAATGACGCATAACTCATAAAGCATAGAGCTATATTGATTTTGGTTGTTGAAATCAATACTGATGTATATTTTGATATATGACCTGCATATCCACCACAGTTTGATATTGACTTTTTATATGACATCAAAATAGTGTGTTCATTTGTTTTAACCCTGTATGTTTTTAAAATATTGAATTTTATACAAAAAATCTAATGTACATAATAATATCTTAAATAAGTTGCATTTACTATACAGTGCATATGTGAATGGTAAAAGCATTTCAATACTGTCAACTAATAATGGATCATATACCAAGATGAAATATTCATCTTTATCATTATAACTGCTACATAATTATCTTGTAAAAATAGTTTCTAATGATAATGTAGAACTTAGTGAATGAGCCTTGAATGAATAATAAACATGTTTCAGATTGATTGCATAAGTCTTATTTGGAGGATTCAGGCAATATCAAGATGTGAACACACATTTCTAAGCAAAATGCTGTTTAATTTAGATGTTGCAAGTTACCATTATTCTTAATAAATATACAGTTTCCCAAAGTCACTCTCGGTTTGTTTTTAGACTTACTGTTGCTTAAAAATACACAGTCCTTGACCGTGTAAATGTATTCAGTACCCTTGAAATGAATGTTACATCATTTTCTTTTCTTAAAAAATATTACCTTTAGGGTAATTGCATATTTATGTTGTTTACATTCCCCAGGAGTATTAACACCAGAACCTATACAAAAGGTTCAAACATAGCATTAGTTTATTCTTTAAACTGCTTCACACCAGACTAGTATTTTCTGTAATGAGAGCTACAGTGCCTGGGTCAGCATAACAAGAGATAACTGGGTCAACAAAACTATTTATCCAGCACAGAACATTAGCTATATGCAGAAGACACCTCCCAGAATGCTTTGGAATTCTATACATATAAAAGGATTAACTAGTATGGAGTGTCAACAAAACATCCTACTCATGACACTACTGATGTATTGTAGTGTAGTGAAGTAATCTTAGAGTACCTGAGAAGTTGGGGTATGCTGGTGTCAGGACTAACCACAGGGGAGTGGATAGTTGGTAGGAGCCTGGGTGCTGCATAACATGAGAAAAGTGGGTATTGGACTTGATAAGAGGTTGGGAACATGATATTGAGTTGAAAGATGACTGTAATAATGAATACAATACAACAGGGTTAATGTAAGTTATCCCCAACCTGTAGCTCATGAGCAACATGTTGCTCTCCAACCCCTTGGATGTTGTTCTCTGGGTCCTCAAAGCAGGTGCTTATTTTTGAACTCCAAGTTTGAAAGCAAGTTTTAATTGTATAGTGCCAAGTAGAGCCTCTTGTAGGCTGCCAGTCCATATAGGGCCTACCAAATAGCCAATCATAGCCCTTATTTGGTGCCCCAAGGGACTTTTTCATGCTTGTGTTGCTCCCCAACTCTTTTTACATTTGAATGTGGCTCACGGGTTAAAAAGATTGGGGACCCCTGGTGTAAGGTATCAGAAAATACTGTGTTGCAGGAAGAGTTTGATTCCTCACAGTTCCTGACAGTTCCAAAACAACAGAAATTTGTAAAAATATTATTTAATATTATTATTTAATAATAGTTATGCGTAACAATTTTTACACCTGTGCTCATTTTTCTTGCTCCAAATGCATTAACGTCAATGGGCATTTTTTCTAATGGTGACTTTTTTGTCCTAATGCATTACAGTCAATGGGCGTTTTTTCTTATTGCGACTTTTTTGTCCTAATGCATTACAGTCAATGGGCGTTTTTTCTTATTGTGACTTTTTTGTCCAAATGCATTAAAGTCAATAGTCGTTTTTTTCTTATGAAGACTTCTTTGTCCTAATGCATTAAAGTCAATGGGCCTTTTTTCTTATAGCGACTTTTTTTGTACTAATAAATTAATGTCAATGGGCGTATTTTCTTATGTTTTTTTTTTCTCCATATTTTCAAATACACATATGCATTTATACATGTCCCCTTCAACTCGGTATAATCTCTGCACAAAGTAATATGCATAACTGTAGAACACAGGTCCGGAGAGAGATTAATCATCTTTCAATCCAGGGAGAGTTTTCTCAAGAACAGGATAAGTTAGGGCAGGGCAGTGCTCTGCAGAGGGGGATGTACTGGAGTAGAGCTCCAGTAAAGCATAATTTTTATAATATTACTTTAGGTTGACCATTTGGGAATCAGATGCAGTTGAGGCATTTCTCAGGGGAAGAATGCGAAAGCACTGAGACTATGAACTGCTAATTCACATATACACATTTGCTACAGAAATGTATATCTTGATATGCACCATTTTTCATTGTGTGAAAACATTTTCCACACATTTTGACAGTTGTCGATTTACATAGATACCTAGTGCACACCCTTCAGTTTACATAACTGAAAAATCAGGGATACATTTAGGATACTCATTTTTCTTCTCTTCTGCTGCTATTATCATACATGCATTTATGTTGTGTAGGCACTAGACTGAACAGCTATCCCAAAGAATAAAACCTATAATAAACACTATACACTTAAATAAATATATAATAACCAGGGATGATTTTATTGCATTCAAGGCATCAATTGCCAGGAATATTTGAATGCTATAATTAGAATACCAGCATGATTTGTCCAGTGTGCCATGGGTGCCAAAACCTAAATACTGAGGTCTAGAAACTAAAGTTAGCATAACTGTTATTTGCCCATTTTTTATGTTGTGTTGGCAACAATTTACATTTTTTTTGTACGGCAATTAGTATAGATAAATGCTTGTCAATGACACTAGAAAGATTACTTGTTATTATATTATAAAGTTTGTTATGATCCCCCCGTCTTTGATCATGTTGACCATGATGCCACCCATAATAGGTTCCTGATGGTAGGTGTTGTGATATTTTGTATATCAGGAATGTTTTCTCATACATATATCACAGCATAAACTCCAGGGACAACGTGGGATTTGTAGAGCAGGGTTACTGGAAAAAAAATCAATAAACATGCATAGACGATACCTAGATTTTTTTTTCCTGTCCATTCTGCACACAAAACCTTTTGCATAAAGAAATATGCTGCAACCATTAGAATAATACATGTGTTGTGGTACCCATATACTATGATAGAAATAAAACCTAAACATAACCTTTCAAATACCTTTATATTATATTTATTATATATATTATATTCATCCAGGTATAAATGTCATGTTTATAACACTGGTTATTACCTGATGGATACAGAATCCTCACAAATAACAAAGCTATGAATAACCTCAACAATGGAGGCAGCTTTGGCAAGAGCAAAAGTGTTATCTCTAAAAGTAGTTAGGCTTTCTTTGAGAAGAAATGGCATTCATGTTTATTATATCCTTAGGTGAGCTTTTGCATGGCTCAGTGAATTTGTATTTTTTTCTTTAAAACCATTTAAAATGGAAGCAAATGAAAGAATGAAATAGGTGAGGGAGAAAGAGAAAGAGAAGGCATGTACAGATTAGTTTAAGACATGTTTCTTGCGAGAAAAGCATACTGTAATGGAAACCGATGGTCTTTGCCAAGATGGCGTCCAAGATGGCGGCCTCCTGGATCCTGCTGGTCGCAGCACGATGACATCCGCGTCTTTCCGTCCTCGGATTGGTCGCCGGCGTCGGAACGGACGCCGGCGTCAGAATGTGCGCCGGCGTCAGAATGTGCGCCGGCGTCAGGACGCTGGCGTCAGTGCGTCAGCGTCCGCGTCATGACGTCAGCGCATCCAAATTGGCGCCAAACCTAGGCCTATTTAAAGCAGCTTCAGACTCTCCTCAAATGCCCAATTATAGGTTTTAGCTTGCTATTCCTGGGTGTGATCTCGTGAAATCTTTGTTATTGTGTACCGACCTTTTGCCTGAATTCCTCGACCTTGAACCTCTTCTGCCTGGACTGACCTTGTTGCCTGTTGACCATTCTCTCGTCTCATCCTTATCTGTACTGCGAACTTGGACATTGCTACCTCCTCCCCTGGTCCTCACTACTCCTGAGGCCTTTGGGCCTTACACATACATGCTAGTCTTTAAAGTTCAAAGTTATCTTTTTCTTCCTCAAATGAAAAGTAATATTTGTGAGTCACTGTAACCAGAGGAAGCAGAGAATGTATATGTTTGTGGTAGATTTTAAATGATGACTACAATAATGCCCACTAACAGGATGAAGCATAATGAATTCAGCAATTGAGATAACAGTAGTACTCAGTCAACAATGATTGAGGTTTTTCTGCTCTATGATTGGTTCAAGAATGAGTTGCCACCAAGCTAGATATCTCTTATGATGCAATATTTCCTTTGTTATCATTCCTAAAAGCTTTCAAGCAGAGTGAACGATCATTTCTGTAAAAATTAATTTGCTTAAACGGACAGTGTGTCTGTCCGGAACAATTTAGAAAACATATGAGCTTATACATCCTTGTATATTTTTGTCAATTATTGCTTTCCAAATCATATGACAGAAATAACCATCCTAAATATCTTAGTCTTAAATGATTTTGATTAATATGCAGGCTAACTGTGTTCCATTACAGACATTTATAGTCTCCACTGCAAGCTGTGAAATGCTGTTTGTTCATTCTCTTTTTAAGCGACGAATATAAAATCTGTTTGCTAATGTCTAGGTGGAAGTTTGTCAAGAACAATAGAAAAAAAGCCACAGGGAAGCTTTCAGATTTCCGTACTTGTCTTTCCCTGCTGGATTTACACTACACAGCAGATCATTAGTTAGAAGAGTGATTGGGCTGGGGAAGCCAAACAAAGGAGCGAGAGAGAAATACAGTGATAGAATGCAGTGAATCTGCACAGTCCTGCAAAAACATTTTCATTTAAATGTAGAATGCCACAACCTTTGCATTTTTTTCCCTTGTAAATAAAGGGGAAAATTGTGATAAATATCCGGAACTGTATAGTGTTGATGCTTTTGTATTAAAGAAGCCCCAACTGTCGTGCAGAAATTCCCTATTCTTTTTAATCAATGTTTGCTGCCACAAGGCATCTAGTAATTTTTGATTTGGTCTCCTGTAGCCTTTTCTTCAATGAAGTGGCACAGCAGGCAGAGGAAGGACAGCTGCCAGGCATTGGCTCCTACAACAACAGTCAAAGGGAGAGAGCGAGGATAAAAAAAGGAAAAGGAAAACAGCAATATCATTTAGAATGAGGAGAAGGAGGCAGTTTTCAGCTCCACCCAATACCTTAATCATAAACTCAAGGTTCAAAAGATTGTTAGGTTGTTGGTCACCATTCTCATCTCAAGGTGATAGTCACCTCTGGCCTTTCTGCAGACTGCAAGCCTACTGTCCATCCATCTTAAAGCAGCTTGACACTGGCTTCTCTACCCATTTTACAGCCAACGAACATATTCTATTGATTTATTGATTTCTGTCTGCCTGTGGAAAGGAGCTCAGAACAGACTCTATGTACTCTCACAGCCTCCTGCATAGATTTTTTTTTCTTCTTTTTATCCCAGCCGAGTTTGCAGTCTGTGGAGAAACAGGAATTAGACCTTGTGGGAGCCCAATTTGCTGGCTATGAATGTGCCAGGCTCCAGATGGAGGATATGCTTGTTTTCCTCTTCTTCAGCATCCTCCATTGTAACCCATACTCACATACTACCAACCATTTTCTTCCTTCTTTTTTTGTATGGTCTCCTTTTCCTTGACAGAGAAGCTATTAACTTGTTTTTATGCTGTGCTACCTGTCAAAGGATTTCTGTGATTTCATTGGCAATGAAGGAAATTACAGTGATAAAGTAATGCTATATACATTTTTAGTGGATTAATAGTGTAAACATTAGCAATGAGCAAGCAGTGTTATAAAGAAAGAGATATTTAAAACATCTGAATTATATGTGACTGAACACAACACTCATTCAACTCTAAGGCGCAATATTTTAGACCATGCATCAGCTTCTCTGTGGTTTTTCATTTCCAAATGAAAAATATGTTAACAGGTAAAATCACACTGGGCATCATTAATGCACTAACAATTAGTGTCATATTTTAGTCCAGATTCCCCATTAGATCAATTGCATCCAAAAAATATAAACTGTCATTATCAAATTAAACATTTCAGGCAGATAGTCAAAGATGCATCCAGATGTGCATAATTTCCATATCTAAGTTTATGGTAAATAATAGAATTTTGGCACGAATATGCAGGGGATGCTAGATATATATAGAAGGCATCAGACTTGTGTTCAGCAAGGGAATATTATAATATCATTTTTCATTTATTTTTATTTTTTTTCCTCAAAACAATTGGCTTGTACCACCTGGTTGCATAGTCTACAGTTCCCACTGTATCTGGTGAGGTGACTTGGTGAAACAGTGTTAAAACTTGCAACAGTGGTTTTTGCTATGTGATTAAGTGCCAGTTTGATGTGTTACATGGCTATAACAGCTCAGTTTGGTGTATTTGCTTTGTTCCATGATTTTTTTTTATTACATCCTGCATCACAGTCAACCAGTCAGTGTTAAGGATAATGTTACACAGAAACCCTTAAACCATATTAATAAACCATAACAGATTTACCTAAGATCACCTGTAGGGCAAGACTTTTGCTTAACCTGCTACAACTTCCAAGGAGCATCACAAGCAACTGAGCCTCAAATCCTTGAACCCTTGGGGCTTAGGACTTGGTGCTTGGCTTCTTTCTTTGAGGAAAGATCTGATTATTTGTATTAGCAGGGCATCCTTTGTTCCCAGTTGCAACCACTTTAACAAGGTTTTAATATTTCTGGTTTGAGTTCTTTTTATTGTGTCTGAAAAATAAAAATCTGGTGCCTGACATGTTTAGAGAAGAAGCATTTTTTTAAATTATCAGCCACTTACTGGTTCAGATAATTGTTTACAGTGGTAATTAGATCTAAAAAGCGACTAATAAAAAATGATATATATTGAACACTATTTTCTTCATCATTACTATTATCCATGCCAAGCTACTCATACTTAGGCATTCACTGTGTTTGTGATTAATTGTATAATCTTTTGTCAAGGAAGATTTTAACATTTAAAACATTTAAAAGGAATTGATATAGCAGATCCAATAAGATCACAGGAAAAAGAAAACAGATGCATAGTATGGGTAGCGAACTAAAAACAGAGTTTGTCTGTGTTCACAAATACGGAGATTATTTTTAAATACATGTAATGTGCAAAATTAAAGTCCTCTTTCTCCTAGATCTCAGCTCAGTAATATACTGAGTAGAGCAGTAGAGTACAGTAGAGCTTGTTTATTACAGGCTGAGCACAAAAGCACTAGTGCTAAATGCTGTAAAACACGTCTCTTAGAGCCCCACTGTGCCTGTTTTACACTATGCACCTTTCCACTCAAAGCACCGAAATAGACACCATGCTCACATAAAAACCACTTCAAATCAAATCACTGATAATTGTATCTTTCTGCATGCCATCTCTCATTGCAAACTCCATAAACTGGAAATTCCTTTGTTTTCTTATTGGGATATACGTAACAAGGACAAAAACCTTATAATGATTTCTTTATGTGATAATTTATTTTCTTTCTGTATTTTCTTCTGGGTTAATATTACAGATAAGCATAGATTGTTTGCTATTGTTGCACAAATGGGTCACTGTATTTATTATAGATGTACTGCATAGGGATGTTTCAAAAGTGTATTTAATTTTAGCAAAAAAAATACATAAAAAACATTATTGGATTGCTTTATAGAGTCAACACACTTCCAAAGTAAAGGTGCTTAATGGTGAGATATTAGCTATAATTAGTGTCACAGGAATCTATTGAATACAACAAAGCCAGATAAATGTCATTTATAAGTGGAGGGAAAGTGCCTCGCTTTTTACTGGAGCAGAAATAGAACCAGTGTCCTTGTTCCAGTGTCTAATGCAGGAAGGCTACTGTACCTGGCTTTCTTTACAAACCCACAGAGCTGTTATCAATGTTCTTTAGAGCATATTTCCAGTTCTTAAATGTGCTGAAGTATTGTTAGTTTTATGTGCATCTTTACTGAGCACAAGGATAATGGTCCTCAGATGATCAGACTATGACACAAAAGATGTTTGAAAAGCAGGCCTTTATTTGTAGTAGTAGCATTTCAACCTTCCATCTGTACTGTCAGTGATGCTATGTAAGAAGGCACTCAGGGGAGCAGAAAGGCTGACAGCTTTTATGTGAGGTTACAACACTTTCTTTTCTGAGTAAGATGGCCATTGTCTGCATCCAACTAACTCATTCAATGAGTATGTCACTTCTGGGATTTTACTCATTGCTACGGTTTCAAAGTGATTTTACCACAAGTGAAAACATCAGCTAAGCATGTCCCAGGATAAAAAGCAAAATGATAGCATGTCCAGTGACAGCTGCAATTAACATCTGGGAAATCATGACTATCTACGCCTAACTCTGGTAATAAGAAACAATGAAAAGCAAATTCTATTTTTGCCCACTTTGTACAATAGTATAAATATAAAAGACTTTAAGAATGGTCATAGCATATCAGCTGATTGAGATAAGAATATTACAGTTGACACAGGCACAAAAAAATGCAATACATTTCTTAGTATTCAGTTGGTTCTGGGCTACATAATTGGGGAACATAAATGAAGTGAACATATAAGTCATTACATGCAGCACTTAACATAACACCAGTGGGAATTATGCACATCAGTTGAAAGACTTAAAATCAGTGGAAACAGTTGCACTTTTTTTTCAAGTATGCCATTATATGCTTTAGCATTAAAGTTTGCTATTCTCTTGAATCCCAATCCAAGAAAAACAGACCCAGACCATGATTCCTTCTCCACCAAGCTTTACATATAGGTAGCTAGCATTCTTTTGGCATCCTCCAATTCCACATTAATCTGTCAGAAAGTGAAATGAGATTCAGAAATTTAGAAAAAGCATTTTCACTGGTCCAGTGGTGGCAACCTTTGCACCACTTTCCTGCCAATGCTTGGTATTGTATATGGTGATTTTACATGTTTTTCTGTAGACATTGCTTCAACAGACATTATAGAAAAAAGCTGGCAATGTGCCATTTTAGAAGGGGAGAATGGATATTTTCAATGTTATCGTGAATTTTTCTTCAAGTGTTGAGTGAAAGGATAATTATCCTGATAAATATTCTGTTGTCATCCATTCTACAATCACTAGGCTTGTCTGAGAAGTGAGTGAAACATACAGTAAATATGTGCCCATTGCTTGAGTATTTATTACAGTAACTAGGCTCTTTGATTCTGTGCAATTAATTCCGCATTGAAAAGTCAATGTTGTAAATAACTACTGCAGCATTTTTTTAAGGATTTATATAGGTGCCATATTTTGATTATCATTATTTATTTAAAAATAAGTGCTAAGCACATCATCAGTCTGACAGAATTAAAAATATGATATATGATATCCGTATACAATACACAAGCACCACTAATATCCTGAAAATGATATCCATATGAGTGGTGCTTAGTGATTAATATATATTATCTGTGCTTAATGATGTAACTGTTGTCACTGAAATGTGTGTATTATAACAAATAAAGTACCCCCCCTGTTGTAAAATATGAGGATATTAGAAGTCACCTCGGAGTTCCATGACCTGTACAAAAGCACTCGGCCTTTGACATTGTTCCTTTTATACGGTATGGAATGCCTAAGGGACTTTTAATATCCTTATATTTTACAATAGGGGGGTACATTATTCACTATATGATGTCCTTTTTTTCCCCTACTACTGTCCATTTGTCCACATTATGTGTCCTTTTGGGTTTTGTAATATTCCAACACTGGTCATTGCCACACGTATTTCCACTACACCTTCCCAATATATGTTGCAAATGACTGCTTGTGTTGTCCTTGCCTAGTGCCACTACACTTAAACACCATTGTGCACTGAATTTCTTAACTCAAAGCCCTCCCTTAGTGTATGGAATGAATGTAGCGTTGGTGTCTGAGACACAAAAGCATTCATTGACATTAGCACATGCATGTGTTGTTAAAATGGGCTTCACTGGCATAGGTGAAATTACTCATCAAGAACCTGTAAGTTTTGTGCTTTACCTCAGGGCCAAATTATTATTATGTTGTGCATAGAGTTGGTATATGCTTGAAAGTGTGAGGCAGCTTTGATTATATACTCCTTCATTGCTTATCCTCCACACATACATATTTATTGTCCTCTTCCTGATGTCCTTGTCTGCTGCCTTCTGTTTACTGCTGATATGCTGTATACTTTAACCACCTCTTTTGGTGTTCCTCTATTGATAAAAGGTAGCTCTTAATGTTATTTGTTTGGCTGACCCCCTGATGACCCGTGTATCCATAGCAACACCTCAGCTTTACGGATCTTTTTTATGTCCTCACTCTGGATAACCATATTTTACTTCCTTGTTTGTGACATCATACCTAGGCACCGGTGGCAAAAAGGATTGATCAGAACCAGGAAGTCACTACGTTAAGCTTACTGTGATAAAGCAAATAAACTAGAGTCCTGTATGCTTACTGCATGTCATGGCAAATAATTGACAAATGAGCACACTATAATTAAATGTCTCCTATACAAGAATATACTGTATGTGCAAAGCAATGGCTTTAAATGAATTGAAACATAAAACCAGTTTTAGCATTTAGACCAATTGTTTTCCTGTGATTAATAGAACTTATTTACTTTGACAAGGTCAAAGCAAAATGGCAGACACAACTGGACCAATATTGAATTGTTGCTGTGCCTGAAAGGTCATGAGATTTGCCAGAGCTATTTTGAAAATATTCTCAAGATCAACATTCTAATAATATTCTCAAGGCACTATTTTTGAAGTATTAAGGGGGTTATTTATCAAAGGTCGAACTCACAACTCGAATGTTTTCTAATTTAAGAAAAATTTGAATCCATGAGTCTGGGGTTAACAACCCGAATTCTCAAAATAATCACAGTTTCCGCAGGAAACAACTCTGAAAACCAACCTGAAAATTTACTTTGGACCAAAAAAAAAAAAAAACTCGAAAACTCAAAACTAACTAACTAACATGGGAGCAAGCACAGGTCTGCTCAGTGCTGATTGGACAGTGTGGAGCAGTGTGACAAAACAGGAAGGGGAGTAACTGAGTTGGGAAGTTAGATTTTTTTACCTCAGCAGTTTCTTTATCTGCTTCAGACTCCATGGTGCTTGCACATCAGTTTCCTTCCAAATATCAGAAAAAACAAATGGTGGAATCTCCTTTATATCCTAAACATGAGAAGGAACAAAACTTTAAAATGTGAAGTAGTAGAAAATTAAGCTAATCTCCTGTGTCAGTTTCCTCCATTGCTATTTTGGGTAATCAGGCGTTAAAAGCAAATATAATGGCTCAATTTCTTTCAACATTCCACTTCAAAGTGGCAAATGCTATTGGTCCGCCACTGCTTTTGGTCAATGTGGAACAAGAAGGCCTTGATAATAAATTCTTGCCATGAACATAGCTCTGGCCTAGAATTTATGGATTCTGGCAGATGCCAGAGGGGCTGCTGTACGATACCTCAGACACTAATGATTGGGCATGTGAGGTCTGTTTGGGCCTCTATGTACATGAAATGCCAGGGCCTCCTTTGAATCCCAATCCAGACCTGCTTGAAACTCGTATTTCTTCCTAATTGCTACATTTATTGGCCCAACCATCATGTGACCAGCCTAAGAAGGTCTCACAACAGCTGCAATAGCTGACCTAGCCTGCAAATCTACCCTAATGGTACTTCCGCCTACAAGTTTGGTTCAAATTTCATTTTTTCATTTCAAATTTCACTTTACGTAGCACTTAAAAGAGACCAGGACACATCATACAACCTCAATTTCTGCCATTGTCACCCTCTCTGAGAAGAAATCTTGGAAGGCCATGTATTGGTTAATCATAACATCAGATCCCTGATTATTCAGGATAGTAAAAAAAGGGTTTGCCCCTTTCTATACTGCTATTTCCTGTAAAACTATGTGTATTGCACCCCTCTTGTGCAAAAAATCTAGACAACGTCTTGTTAAATAGAGGCACAGGATATTCCACTGGGGAGATTTCTTAAATAGAAGCTGTGTCAGTTCCCTGTTTCTTGTGAAAATGATAAGACAGGTAACATTCAACAAGTGCTGAATGCAAAAACATATATTACCTGCACCCAGGCAAGCTGTTGGCCCAGTTATGTGCATGTTCTTTTTGGAATACATATCTTTACAGATGGAATGTCATGGTATTGACCTCTCAAACACCCTATACTTTCTCTATTATGAAAGAAGTAGTGGATTAACTACACCAATTTGCATTTCTTGTCTGTGTTACTTGGATTATCTTTTATGTGATCATATCAATGGTCCTTGATAATGTAGAAGATCAGATCAACAACAGCCATTTATGAAGCTCAATTGTAACACGTTAACCTTAACTCTTTTTTTTCTGGTTGAGGTTTTTTGGGCAAAAAAGGAAAAAAACTGAACTTTTTCGAGATTTATTATACCCCAAAGCTGCTAAAAGTCAGAATCCAAAACTATTCCCTCTTAAACCAGTAGAGGTCCTGTAGAAGTCAATTAGAAGATATTGTGGTCTGGGCTGGGTTTCTTATGATAATCTGAAAAATTTGGGGGGGGGGGTTTGGGCAATAACTTAAAAAAATAGAGCGATTCAGGAGTCAAATCCCAAAAATTCATAAGTTTGAGTATTTCCACAATTTTATCAAGACTTTTCTTGAACTGATTTTTCTAGTTATTTGATTAATAAATAAGGTAACATCATAGATGAGAGTTTGGTAGAGTTTGTTTTATTAAAATTATGAGAAAAAATGATTGAGTTTTAGTAAATAACCCCCTTAATCTTAAAACATATTTGCAAAATTCTAGAAGCAAAACAAATCACTCTAAAATGACTTGTGACAAGCATTGTCTAACTTCTGGAGCTAGCCCAGTCTTGGCACCAATGCATTGCAGCGATTTCCAATTTCTCCTGAACTTTCTACTAAATGAGCAAGACTAGGGAATGTGCATAGAATCAAAAAACAAAATGAAACAAACACAAAATAAACATGAAAGTCCCCTTCTCTCATAGATGAACACTTTGTAGTTCCAACCAAATAATTAGTCAGTTTGGGGGAGATTCTTACAATTCCAGAACAATAAAATGGGCCTGGTCTCCAATACAGAACAATACTACACACGTTTACTAGAACTCATGGCTGCCAAATTAGCATTTTTACTGCACTTTCTCCATATTAGCCACACTACTTTCTGATGAGCAAAAGTAAAGTTAAATAATTTCTGTTCTAAGAAGCCATTTTGCTTCAGAGCCAGACCTGTTGATCAGAGTCAAAATACATACCAGTATTGCAAAAAGAAATAGCAGGCAGTCTATCTATAAACATATGAGGGGGAATGTAATATACTCTACATAATTAGCCCAAAAAATGTTCACGAAGATACTTGCAAATGTTAGTGACTTGCTCAATTTTTGACTGATTAAACGACTTCCACAAAATGTTTTGGACCAAATTTCCTTTTGTTAACATGCGCAGTGTACTGTATGTAATAAAATTTTCCAATTGCAAACTGTATTTAACAAAACTGCAGAGGAGGTGTTAAAGGTTCTCATTGTGCAATTAAGGTTCGCAATGCAATAAAATCCCAGAGAAGGATATTACATTGTGACAGGCAATTTCCTTGTTTTTGTGATGAAAGGTTTGAATCCTAAACTGAATCCGGATTTGTTGCATTCCTAGTTTTGGGCTTTATCAAGTGTTAAGAAAAAGAATTAAAAAAACTGAAGTGACCTCTGACATATTCAGAGATTTAAAGAGTTTTCCTTATATCTGGGCACAGCCAATTGATATGTAATGATGGCCTCTATAAACTTTACAGCAGACATTGATCACAGTGGACTTTTGGTCTTAAACTGAGGAGTGAATGATTTCGTAATGTCATAATGAATTCAAGATGGACACACTTTTGGTTTTCATCAGGAGTTTTTTAAATGCACAAAATGCTCCTGTTTTTTTTTACAACCGATAAAGAGTTCAGCCTTGAAGTGTTGATAGAGGATTTGCATTTCTTAATACTGTAATGAGCCGATATCGTTCATGTACTTTCCCAGTCACATGTCATCATGTATTGGGCAGGGACAGTTCTAAGGACCTTCTAATGTCCCTATAGATCTCATGCATTGACAGCTTAGGAATAGGTTCATCCATACCAATGGCATGACTATACTGTCATGATTTGCTATAAATCATTAGATAAAAGTGGTCCTCAGTGACAAAATTGTGTGATTTTGGCATTGTGTCACCATGATAAATGATCCTACCTGTGCCTTTATAACTTGTTGTTTATACTTTTTCTTAACCTTAGATTATGGTACATGCCCTTTGAAAATAAATAATCATCACATTTATACCTTAGACCAATTATAAAGGTCTAATATTACTAAAACAATCACAACACAATGCTACAGGTTTGTGTATGGAGTTTATCTTTGCTATAAATCGATTTTATTGTCTTACCTAGACATTCCAATGTTACTATTTTCTGCATGTCTCCTTTCTTTAACCAACATCCTACTTGCTGTTGCTGACGCCATTTGCCTGGGAGTGAAGGTGTCTGAGCAATGAATATAGGATCACAGGGAAAGCTCTATGCCGGCCTTGGTCTTGCTGTCGGCAAGCCTGATCGATCAATATTCTGTGTGACACTTCAGGATTCATTGGAAATGATGCCCTTTTTTAATCTCTCTCTCATTGTATTGAGGGCAGGCACTGCAGAAAAATGCACCAAGTGTGTTTTTAGAGATGTGTTCTGCTGGATGTAAAGTTTGCTGCTGTGCATCTCAGGGTTGGGAGCATTTTCTCCCTTCTAAACAAAGCAAAGGTTTAATCTTTAAACAGCTTTGCAGTTTGACATTTCAAGTCTGAGCCATTGCTTGCTTAACCCCTTGGGAACCAGAGAAGTCTAAAATACACTGCTAGCCAATATCATAAAGACTCTTCAGAAGCCCAGTGGGGTTAATTAGTAGATCCCCTTGCCACACACAAAAACTATGATCTGTTTAAGAACGAACTCCAGAGCTGTGACTTTCTGCCTTCTGGCTTCGTTATCATACACATGAATTAAAAGGGAGAAGTAGCAACATTTCCTTCAAAATACATATGACATAGGGATAATTCTATTTATTAACCTAATAAAAACCTCCTGACTTTGTTATCTTACACATGTATTAAAATGAAACGAGAAGTAGCAACATTTCCTTCAATATGCATATGACATAACCAAATAAATTACATTTATACCTTGGGTAAAAAAAGATAAAATAGATTGTTTTATATGAATGTTGTATGAGCAAGGCCTGAGAAAACAACATTTAGGAGGGAAATTACTGTATGTATAAATCCTTACCTCCCCTCAAAAATAAAGAAATAATGGTTTAGTAAAGGTTTTACTTTTTCTTTTCTTATATTTGACTGCCTATGGATATTAGGTGCACATATATTCACACCATTTTGCTTCGTACTTGTGTCCACTGCAGCATTTTTAATGAATGGCCATTTACTACATTCCTACTTTAGGTTATTAAAATCAACCAACAACGATCACTACACTCTACTATGCCATGCTGTGGCATGCCTGACACTAAGGGGCCGATTCACTAAGCTCGAGTGAAGGATTCGAATGAAAAATACTTCGAATTTCGAAGTATTTTTGGGGTACTTCGACCATCGAATGGGCTACTTCGACCTTCGACTACGACCTTCGACTTCGATTCGAAAGATTCAAAGTAAAAATCGTTCGACTATTCGACCATTCGATAGTCAAAGTACTTTCCCTTTAAAAAAAACTTCGACCCCCTACTTCGGCAGCTAAAAGCTACCGAAGTCAATGTTAGCCTATGGGGAAGGTCCCCATAGGCTTGGCTAACTTTTTTTGATCGAAGGATTTTCCTTCGATCGTTGGATTAAAATCCTTCAAATCGTTCGATTCGAAGGATTTAATCTTTCGATCGAACGAAAAATCCTTCGATCGTTCGATCGCAGGATTTGCGCTAAATCCTTCGACTTCGATATTCGAAGTCGAAGGATTTCAATTCGAGGGTCGAATTTCGAAGTATTTTTTACTTCGAAATTCGACCCTTAGTGAATCTGCCCCTAAATCAAGCACGTGCTTCAAAGTGATGAGGAGCAGGGGAGTGTTATTTGAAGAGCATTTACTTCTTACTTGGCCACAGCATGGTTGCACTATTGCAGTTGCACTATTGCAGTGATACGTTCCTAGGTGTTTGTATGTTCCTGTGTCTGTGTGGTTTTCCTCCAACACTCTAAAACATACAGGAAGGGCAATTGGCTCCAGATGTAACTGACCCTAGTGCGTTGTGTAAATGTGATAGGACCTTATTTTGTAAATTCCACTGGGCAGGGACAGCTGTAACTAATGTATAATATCTATAGGGGTATAAGTCATATACACATAATAATTCTAGACGTGTGCAGTGCTTGGATACTTTACTGTAGTAACAAGAGTAGGTGTGGTTTGTCGAAAGAGAAATGTTTGTGTGCCTTGAAGATCTTTTTGGGCACTATGAAGCATTTAACTGCAGCAGAAATTCAGGAATTGGCATTTCTCTCTGTTATGATAAGGTATAATTATAAGTATTTTGTAAAAATACAATAAAATACTATAAATATGTAATGTAGTAGCCTTGATGCAGATATGTGGAGATACAACCACTGTCATTCCTGTATTCCTGTGCATTCTCACAATTCAGTATACATAGATTTTCTGAAAAGAGGTCCTGATAAATACAATGTAAAGATTTTTATTTTGATTATAATAACACTTTTTGAGCAACATGAAGCATTTAATTTTCAGGTAAAAGCTGTAGCAATCACCCTTTTTCCATTATTTACAATATGTAATCCTTTGTCACAGACTGAATAGGCACTTCTTCCTGGTTAGGACTCCACAGCTGTTATCAAAAATACAGTTAAGAGGGGAGCCCAGATCCCACACTATGAACTGGTAAATAATTGTATATTCAGAATACAGGTTACTCAACATGTTTTGGGGCCCATAGTGCCTTTTCTCAAGACACTTGATACTAAGGAAAGGACACTAAGGAGTCTGAAACATGTCATGGAATCTGTAGTGTTAATATACACTCATCAATTTATGCTGCGTGGTCTGCGCTTCCCTTTTAAGTGTATTTTAGATGAGCAGCTATACCTTTAAAGGTTGATCATAAAGTCTAGTTAAGGCTGTGCACCAAACACCTATCTATTGATTCTTCATCACCAGCTGTTATGCCTGGTTTGGTTTTCTGCTAGGACACAAATAAAAATCCTGAAGCTACTGTCATGTTAACTTAAAAATGATACACTGTAAGATAAATCCTGATTAAATACCAAGTAGGTAAAGGTGCTTCATATATTCCAGTCTTATAATTTTAGGAGATAATATTGTGGGAGAAAATGTAAATATTAGAAAATCATTTTATCTCAAAAAGTTATGGATGTGCAATACAGTAATTGCACATCCTGCAGCCCAGTATCCCTGTTAATGTTCCGGATTTTATTATTTGATTCTAACCACTCCAAGTGGCACTTTATGATACATAGAGGTAAATTTATCAAAGAGTGAAGTTAATAGTGAAGTTCCGCCACAAGAGTGAAATTCCGCCACTCTCCATTCATTTCTATGGGATTTTTATAGGCGTATTTATCAAAGGGTGAACTTTCACTTCACCCATTGATAAATACGCCTTTTAAAATCCCATAGAAATGAATGGAGAGCTGCGGAATTTCACTCTAGTTGTGGAACTTCACTCTGATAAATTTACCCCATAATGTTTTGTTTTGGGTAGCCAAAGATGAGTAGAGTATAACAGTGCTTTATTAGTAGAGTCATGCAGCTATTACATAACAGTAACTTTCACTTTTAAGCTACCAGGAAGTATGCACAGTATAAGTCTGGGCACAGTGGCATCTACAGGCTATTTGTATAAACCCCACACATAAATAAGAACATACTGTAACCCTGATATACATGAGTAAGACTAGTAGAGCTGCTCACCAGGGATAACACCATGATTGTGCCCATTATTTATGTGCGCACATTATAATTTCTTCTAATTAAAGGTCCAGTTAAAGCGAGATACAAGTTGGCAATATGTATCCACCCTTGTAGGGCTCTATCTACCTTATTCTATAATAAGGACTGCGTCTGCTAATACTGAGGCAGGGACACTGTCAAGTGAGTCCATGACATTATTTTTCTTGCCACCACTGTTACACTTACTTTGAGGGTTTGGCATAAACAGTAAGGGCATTGTCAGGGCGTGGTCTAAAATTATAAAAATGGTAAGTACGTGGTGCATTGCACAAAATTAGCCTGATGCTAGGTAAAATGCAGACACATTTTGTATGCTGAGATAATGTACATATGAATAATTATAAATAAATATATGTGTAACTGTATAATATTATAAATATAATTGTACAAAATGAACCACACCATACTATAATTTTTCATAAAAGGTGCCCAAATTATTGAACTGTTTTCTGTTATTACAGGGTGACAGCTTGGTATGTTCCAGCTGGGAAAATGGTAGTGTGATTTCACATGTGTATTATTTTGACATTTACAAGTGTGATTTTGATCAGTGCCGTATTTCTTGATAAAACCCCTGTTTATATCACTGCAGTGTTCAGTTATATTGCATTATTTATAAAACCAAAACATTGTCTGCAGTGCTTTGCAAACATGAAGGGTACCATAAGAACAAACAATGCACTGAACAGAGGCAAATGAAAAGAAATGGCCTGAGGGTCTGACTCTGGACTTAGCTTAGATATTTTCAAGTACAGTTGTATTTGGTTTCTTTTTTTTTTCTTTGCTGTCTGTCTTTATCTCATAAATAAACTGGGGTTCTTTTGTCAGAGACTTAAGTGTGCCACTTGAGCATTGTTGTTTGGCATAATATGATCATTCTTAAATATTAACTAAATTATATGTTTCTCCTTGTGAATGCTTAAAGGAGAACTATACCTTCTGAATTAAAATGCATTGACTTTTTAATAAATGACTTATGGGGTTATTTAATAAAAGGTGCTAAGTTTGCCCAGGTGCAGTAACCTATAGCAACCAATAAGCAGGTAGCAAACATCTTATTGGTTGCTTTGGGTTACTGCTACAGAGCAAATTTAGCACTTTTCTTTACATATGGGGGTAGCATTCTTACAAAAATTGGCATTTACAGATCAGTAAATATTGGCCCTTTGCAATGTTTTACCTGGAGCCACCATTTTCTTATGATCTGGGTGCTCCCTTACTAATCACTTAACAGGTGGTTAGTAAGGTGTAACAGGGGGAAGTGCTTAAATACGGGATTATTCAATGAAACCTACTATTAGATTAATATATTTTTCATGAAAAGGTATCATTGATTTGAAAGTGTTTTACACGTGACTGTTTTATGTGATATATTTTTATAGAGACCTACACAGTTCAAGGGGCAGATTCACTAAGCTCGAGTGAAGGATTCGAATGAAAAATACTTCGAATTTCGAAGTATTTTTTGGGTACTTCGACCATCGAATTGGTTAAATTCGTTCGAATTCGATCGAAATCGAACGATTCGAAGTAAAAATCGTTCGACTATTCGACCATTCGATAGTCGAAGTACTTGCCCTTTAAAAAAAACTTCGACCCCCTACTTCGGCAGCTAAAAGCTACCGAAGTCAATGTTAGCCTATGGGGAAGGTCCCCATAGGCTTGCTAACCTTTTTTTGATCGAAGGATTTTCGTTCGATCGTTGGATTAAAATCCTTCGAATCGTTCGATTCGAAGGATTTAATCGTTCGATCGAACGAAAAATCCTTCGATCGTTTGATCGAAGGATTAGCGCTAAATCCTTCGACTTCGATATTCGAAGTCGAAGGATTTCAATTCGAGGGTCGAATTTCGAAGTATTTTTTACTTCGAAATTCGACCCTTAGTGAATCTGCCCCCAAGTGTATAGTTTCCTTTTTAAAAAAAAATGTCATTGGCCTTGAAGAAATAGCTTCGATCACATTTGAAAAGTATGGTCATTAGAAGTATATCATCTGTCACCTTTGGGTGATAATTAGAACAGCAAGTCAATAGCAATAGTACATAACACTATTTAAACATGTTGCTATGTTGTTGAACATCTATTGATGAGCTACAAGGTGCCATTGGCTAATGAGCAGAAACAAGAAACATTGATGGGATATGTTCCATTATTAATCTGAAGTGGATTTGTAGTTGAATAGTGATACTTCTTATATTAGTAACATAACATAAATGCACGCACTTCATAAAACTTCAAAAACATTTATCTATAATTATGGGTTTCCTGAACTATATGTTTCCTGAACTCTTACACTGCTGTTCATGTCAAAACTGTTATTTGCTGATCAAGAAGGTTTCACTGTAGGCGAGAAGGAAACAAATCATCTGATTTATTTATTAATACAACATATAAGTGAAGATTCAGGGTCATGTTATAGTCCATCAAAATTGCCTTTTTTTGCACAGTGTTCTTGGGAATAGTCATCATTTGAGCTTTATTACCTGTTTGCGCCAAAGGTGTTCATGAACTTTTTTCCATATGTCATAATGATGAAATTGCATGTGTTGCTCTTGGCATTGTTACCAAAAACTGAAACACCATCACTGATTTTATAGTGGTGCTACGTGACATCAATACACCCCTCATGAATATAATGCCCAGAATGCAGGCATTGCACCCTTTTTTCCCTTTGCATAATGTCTTGCAAGTCATAAATTACCCCTATAGATGTACTAATCTCAATAAATATAGTTTGTGTAAACATTGTACGAGATAGAATAAACTGCACTAGCATCTCTCCAGTGCCATATTCAAACAAAATAATCAATTCATGCTTTCCACTGTCAATGACTGAACTTTGGTAAACAAAGTGCCGTATATGAACACAAGCATACAGTGAGCTATATACAGGTATAGGACCTGTTATCCGGAATGATTGGGACCTGGGGTTTTATGGATAATGAATCTTTCAGTAATTTGGCTCTTCATGCCTTAAGTCTACTAGAAAATCATGTAAACATTAAATAAATGCCTCCATCCTTTGCCTCCAATAAGGATTAGTTGTATCTTAGTTTGGATCAAGTACAAGGTGCTGTTTTAATACTACAGAGAAAAAGGAAATCGTTTTTTAAAACATTTCATTATTTAGATAAAATGGAGTCTATGAGAGATGACCTTCCTGTAATTTTGAGCTTTCTGAAGAACGGGTTTCCAGATAATGGATCCCATACCTGTACTTTTACAGTGTATACAATGGCTGCAAAATTGTTTCCATCAAAACCCAATGTGTGTTCTATAAGGCATAGGTTATATTTACACCAGTGGAGAATACCCCGTCTGCTACTGTTAGCTCCTTGTATGTGTGTGCACAGGCACAGGATTAGCCTTGCAACACACATGGAGAAGATGTTGGTGTAAAAATGCAAATTTTCCTGTATCTGCAGTGATATCCACTTTTTGTGTGCTCTAACAGGCCAATCCCATGCCTGTTGGTGTACATGCATACAAGTATTTGTAAGGCAGCAGATCAGTTTTCTCCATCTGCTGTTAGCCTTAGGGATGATGTACTTAGAAATATAACAAGAATAGAAGTCACCTTGGAGTTCAGCGACCTGTAAAAAATTGCTTAGCCTAAGACCTTTAGCTTTTATATAGTCACAGAACCTCTTTGTGAATTCATTATTTCACAGTAAGTGATGCATCATCTATTATATATGGTACCTTGGTATTATGGGGTCATACTGAAAACACCATTTGTACAAAAACATGAGCAATATGAACCAAAAATTGAGAAAATAGAGCAGTCCTTTTTTGCTTGTATTTTGCATTTTTTTATGGAAAACTCGTTATACAGAAAGCTCGGAATTAAGGGAAGGCCACTGCCCATTGACTCTATTTCAATCAAGGAATATAAAGAAAGTTGTTCGTTCTTTTTGGCAGAATACATGAACTCATTTACTAACTAAAGCACAAGGAAAAGGTGCAAAACTGCTTTCATTATATTGCTATTCAAAATGAATGCACTTCTAAACTTGCACCTTTGGTATAAATGTTGGTTGCAGCTGCATTGCTGCATAAGGTGCACATGGCACACAATATTTAGTGGGATACCGCAATCATTTTGAATTCTGGGTAATGCTGCATTGAAGGTAAAAGGCATGGCAATTCGGGTCCATTTTACAGTACTGTACTTCCATTATTTCCCTAAAGTCTGCTCCACCCAGCCACCCCCTATAGCGTCTCTTTAATATAACTGCAAAGCAAAGCACTGAAAAATTGTGGCTATGATTAGAAGCTTATATAATTACACTGAGTGCTTCAGGTGACATTGCCATAAAGCTTAAATCTGAGTGCTTTATGATGTTGTATGTGCTGCATAATGTGAAAAGCGCCTTTTAGATTTCCTTATTTGTCACTTCTGCATAAAACCTGGATTTTTTTGCTGTATGTGCTGATTGAACAAATGGGCTACAATCTGTTGTACAAGCTATAACTCATGTTACAGAGATTTTCCAATGCCTACAAGTTCATCGCTGTAAAGAGTAATGCATCTTTTTAGAGAAGCAGCTATTGGTAAATGTACTGAGTACATCAAGCTTTTTCTGAAAGAGGATGATTCTTTAATTATGAAGAGAAAACTGATATAAAATTGATTAGTAATTAAACAGACTGTTTATTTCGTTTTAATCAAGCTACTGCAGAAAGTAGTAAATTCCTTGCAGTATTGACTGCTTCCTTTCACAAATTTTTACCCCAAACTTTATCAGATAAATCACAACTGATAGTTTGATGCGAAGACAAAATGGCTTTGCATTTTAAGTTTGAAGCCTTATTTATTACACCAGTGAGCCCTTTTTTCTTTAGCTTTACTTAGGTTTTTTTTATGAACTTGTATGATTGATGGAACCAAAATCTAAATTTTAGCAGATGAAAGGATTCTGAATCCATTTTCCTCAGCCATTTTATTAAGGGCCTCTTAACAGCTCAGACACAAAAGATTATTTTCATCTCTTCAACTCAAGGGTATCTTTTGATGGGAAGCCGAGCCTTCAAATGTACAGGGATTAAGATAATCTTCTCGAACCATTTCTTCATACTGTCTTTTTCTTGCGAGGCATCGGTAGCCATCTGATGAGGTTCATCGTAAATTCTGTTCTCAAACTCTGATCTATAGTTGCCCAAAAAGAAAACACTGAAGTGTTTATTTGTTTTTTATTCTTTTTCCCTTTGATAAATATATTTTTATACTGGATCTAACTAATATACAAAGATATTTGCAATAACAAAGTGAGATTCATGTGTGTATTCTCTTTTCTAGTCATACAGAACCTTAGGCAATGGATGAGTGCTTAGTACCTCACTAGGACAAAAAATAATCAATGAATTCTGTGGCGTGTCTGACAGTTCATAAAGTTCCATCTTCTAAAGACGACACTTTATCACTGAATAGAATTTATAATCCTGTGACAAATCTGGGATTAGGTAACAAATTGTTCCAGCATGAATAATAGGAAAGGTGCATCAAATGTGCACCTGAAAGTATGCTATTTCTATTAATCAGGAGCATTTCATAATTAAAGTAAAACATTTAAAAAGAACTGCTGTCTCTTGATCCTTATTTATATCAACAAAAAAGTTAATGTATAGTAAAGGGCTTTTTTCAGTATCGTCTATCTAGATCTTCAATGGGTGTACATAAGAGGTTTGAACTTCCTGCTGGGGTTTATATGATCAACATTAGTTTTCTATTAATGTTCACATTTTGAAGAAGTGCATTATATGAGGTGCTTAAGTTACAAGTGCAAGAGCTAGGGGCTACGGAGGCAATCCCAGCCTTCTTTATAGGAAGGTCAGGCATGTTATCTGGAAAGCAAAGTGTTTTGGTAAAAAAAAAACCTGCATGGTTTCATTAACTCACACAGGGTTTCTTTTAAGGTTGCTTGAGCTCAAAAGCTTGAGCAATCTTATATAGGTACCAATAAAGGAACATTTAAGAGTCAGCTTGATATAACGTCAAGATTGCATTATTTTTATCAAGTAAACATTTGCATGACAATAACTCACCAAGTAAAACTTGGCGAGTTTCTTTAAAAGTCAAAGAATTGTCTCTGAAGACATCAAGCAACTTTATTTTTTTTATGACCGGTTTATTAACAGTCAAGATTTTCAGTTTCTTTGAAAATCAACAGAAAAATAATTTTGTGTGACTTATTTTCTACAACTAAACAGGAATATTTTGTTTTATTCCTCTAAAAAAAATATTTTTAAACGCCATTGTGGAGAAAAAACACCTTTTTATTCTCAAACTCAAAAATGGTTAAATCTGACTCTAGGGGTTCATAATTTTTTTTCACGATTGAAACTTTTTTTAGAGCTGCTTTTTATTAAGCATAAAAAACACCAAAAAAACTCCAATTAAAAGTATGCCATCTAAAAGCTAAAAGACCATGTAGAAGTCAATGGGAGCTATCCTTGGCAGATTGTAAAAAATGTAATTACTTTTTTTTGCTTTTAAATGCACAGCAAACTGTTTTTTGTCATCTCTACTCAGAAAGGCCAATTTATAAAAATTTGTATTTGTACATTTTTTTTAATTTGAAAAACATCAAAATGTTATCAGACTCAAATGTTTGCTTATATATTAAAAAAAATAGATTCAATAAAACCTGAATAATACAACCATGAAAAAAACTCAGATGCATCAATTTTTTAATTTATCATTTTCAATAGGTGTACAAACTCTCCAAAAAGTTGGAAAAACTAAAAAACTAAAGCTGAAAAAATGTTTTGCCTCGGACAACTCCCATTGACTTTTGCTTTAACTCTCAAGTTTTTTGATGCCAAAGTTTTACATTTTTACTAAATATCGAACATTAAAGTTTTGGAAAATTGTGCACAGTACTGTACACGGTATTATTTGCACATGCTGGAGAGTACCATGATATTACTGACCATTATTTATATAGTATTGGAACATAATTAGATACTATCTTGCAGATCACCACTGTATAGTTTATTACTATTATATTATTTCTTTCATTTACTTTTCATTGTAAAGCATCATTTGTTGACTAACATCAGCAAATGAAAAGGTAATTATTTGACAAGATTCACTTGACATCTTCTTTATTGTTTAAGGCTAGTGTCCTATGAACAATTTATGACATTGTAATAATATACAAGTACCACAGGGAGAAAAAGCCCCAGGACGTCATAACAGTTTTTCCCCAGTGATTGGCTAATAGCCAATTACTTTTTATATCAAACCTGCAGGTCCCCATTTCTTACAATTCAAAATAGGGATAAAACTAACCTTTGACAAGAAAGGGATCTATTGTCCCATTAAGGGCAGATTTATCAAAATTAGAAACTTTTATTTTACACAGAACATTTCTCATTGCATTATTTCTCTACTTCTTTTTATTCTCAGGTATTTATAATAGGTTGCTTTTATTTGTTTGAACATAAAAATGCCCACATTTAAAAAAATAAATAAACAGGGTTTCCATGCATCTTACCATCAAAGCAACTCCAGAATTCCCAAGTATGTGCAGTGCTAAAAAAAGATTTTCATCCAAATGCTTATGTGCCCATCAGTTTCTATAGAAAAAAAATCAAAACATCATCTAAAACCATGATTTTGGTGATAATTCTAGCATTAGAGTTTAAGTAATATTGAAGAGGTAAGATGCAACTTGGGTTAGAAGTAGGTTGCAGTAGCCTAGGTGGTATAGGATGAGTATTCCAGTAGTTACAGGAGTTGAGTGATAAAGGGCTGCATCTTGACATATTGGGAAGATAAAAGCAATAGATTTTGAAATTGGTATTAATTTGATTAATTAAAGATAATTGTTTGGCACTATTCCAAATCAAAAGGTACAATGAACATGTCATGAGTTAAAGAGACAGTACAAGACGAGAAAGATTAGAGCCAGATAATCAGTCATGTTTTTGACACCGTTTGAGATGACGTTGATTCACCCATGAGAAGATAGTATGAGCATCAATGGTTAGGGAACATAGTATGAGTATCAATGGTTAGGGAAGGGTTGTCTGTATATATCTGAATATATTATGTGCATGCAAATAAGGGGCAAGGCATTAGAACTGAATTGAAATTAATGATGAACAAAAAGATTACCCTGTTTTGTCAAAGAATGAGAGAAGTGCAAAAGTGAAGAAAGTTGCTAAGATATCAGGATATCTGAGCTAAGTTTGCAAAGATAGGAGTTTGGTGAAGTGACAACATAAATCCCAGTTTTGAGGGCTTTGGTCCAAACTGGTCCAGTTAGTTAAATAAAACTATATTCTATTAAAACTCACAGACATCAGATGAATCTCTTCACACACCCAAAGAGGTTGAAATTATTGGTCTTATAGCATGTTTTATCTTCAGTAGTTGGATCATGGCTCTTCTGCAAAGTTGCATTAACATCAGATTTGTTTTATACACTAACCGAAATTACGTTTTAAAATGATGATAACTTGAATATAATGCTGTATGTAATTGAACGGTGGCACTCATTAGAAATGGATTTTAAGTTCTACAAATGTGACACGGAGGGAAATTGTCTATGAATGATTCAATTAGCCTAGAGATCCGGAATATTATTTCTATTGACGATACTAATCTGGATTTCCTTCACCCTCAGATACCAAAGTAGTATCTGAAAGACATTCTGATGGCATGGGAGTCTATAATTTACTCTGGCAAATATCTATACTCTATAAATCCATCTACATCTTAAATCAGTATATTGAAATGACTGTGCTTTAAACCCCAGTGGATGAGGTCCAGCCTCTAGGGTATTCCTAGAGTAAATATGTAAATTTAAATTTTATGGTGATCTTGGTCCTACTCCCAGAATTCCTTTTGCAATCCCATACAGACAATCAGAGTTTACTAAATGGGTCACAGTAACAAGTAAGATTTTTTTTCTAAAAGCCAGATGGTTACGTTCATGTTGAGGAACTCAGGATTCACACATTTGCATAGCAATTACATTGATTTATACTCCTTTTGTTGATTTATGCAGATTCCAGCAATGCAAACAATAGATGTACTCCATTTAATGGTATTCATGATCAATACCCTATAGCTCGAAATAGGAGAGAGTAGTTTTGCATGCTTAATATACATGTTATATAATAAGCTTGTAAAAATCTGTGTAAAGTTAATTTGTCCTATGTATAGCACTGAAAATCATAAGAAAACAAAATTACCATAGACGTAAAGCCCTTTCATTATTTTAAAAGTAGTTTGTCTTGGGCACTCTCTAAGGGTTAAACGTTCCAGTTCTCAAAATTATATTTTCTGCTTGGAAAAAAGCACAACTAAGTCCTCAGGCACAAATGGGACTGTGCAGATTTCTGCTTCTATTAGATAAGGGCTACTACACCTAAAGGCCTTTCTTATTATGCTTAATTTTCCAATTCATAATTTAGAAAACCTGTACTCCAGAGGTGTCTAGTTAACCATGTCCTCGGGTCCTGGAGGGAAAGGGTACAGCTGGACAGAAACAGCTTTCTTGTTCATGCTGATTGTGTGACCTGTCCACCAGAGACTCATGGGACATAGTCTGTTCTGCAAATTAGAGTGGTCCTGGTCTGAAGGTCAATAGCCATTCCTCGCTAATCATGCCACCCAGTCAAGCCCATAGCCCTGGAGATACTGAGGAAATGGCAGAAATATATTTCTCTTAATTAAGAAATATTTTACAAATGTATTGACACCCACAAAGCATCCAAATGTTTTTTTTTTTGTGTTCCTATATGTATACCATAGTGTAATATAAGAACACACTGAAAAAAACACTTCCCTTCATGCTAGCAACATATGTACATAAAATATATCAAATGTGCATGTATTTTTAGGTCAGCAAAAAAATATTTCTTCTGCAATCAATGTTTCAGTCTCCAGTGAGAGGGTCTTTTTTAAAAGACCAATTAAAACAGCACCTTCTGTAGTATAGTATACTATACTCTGAATTATGGATGAGCTGGCATTTTTAATATGTTTAATAGTCAATTGAAAGTCAAATGGGATAACGCCAAAAAAATTAGCAAATGTGCTCCAGGTAAAGCAACTGAAAGCAACAGGTAGCATTGTACTGATCAGCAAATACCTGATTGGTGCCTATGGGTTACCAGACTTGGTATAAGCAGGTGCCCCTAGGCCCGCTGTTGTTCGTTGCCCAATCCCCTCCCTTTTGTTCAATCAAATTGGACAATGGGGATTGGCGTACAGGAAATGTTAAAAACTATTTTATCTCCTGCGCCTCCCCAGTGTTTCTGAATCAATGTGGGTGTGGTTGGACAGCATGCCACCCCCTAAAATCCTGCTGCCCTAGGTCTGGGCCTTGGTGGCCTCTCTACAAATCCAGGCCTGGGTATAAGCTTTGGAGTTTTGTATTAAACACAATATAAAAATGTATAACCTAAGTGTACTGGCAATAAAAACACTAAATCGGAAGTATAATTAGGTTTACAATTTCGGATATGGAATTCAGAGTTTTTTATGAAGTAGCACAATAGTAATGTCCTCCAACTGCCCTATCTTTGTAGTGCTTACCTATATTTCAGTGTTGCCCACTGTAACCTGCAGCAATTAATATCCTCCTATATCTTAAGTTACCCTGCCACTTGCATCTTTAATACTTAGCTCTTAACATGCACATGTCATGAGTTAAAGAGACAGTACTAAACGAGAAAGATTAGAGCCAGATAATCAGTCATGTTTTTAACACCGTTTGAGATGACGTTGTTTAACCCATGAGAAGATAGTATGAGCATCAATGGTTAGGGAACATAGTATGAGTATCAATGGTTAGGGAAGGTTTGTCTGTATATATCTGAATATATTATGTGCATACAAATAAGGGGCAAGGCATTAGAACTGAATTGAAATTAATGATGAAGAAAAAGATTACCCTGTTTTGTCAAAGAATGAGAGAAGTGCAAAAGTGAAGAAAGTTGCTAAGATATCAGGATATCTGAGCTAAGTTTGCAAAGATAGGAGTTTGGTGAAGTCACAACATAAATCCCAGTTTTGAGGGCTTTGGTCCAAACTGGTCCAGTTAGTTAAATAAAACTATATTCCATTAAAACTCACAGACATCAGATGAATCTCTTCACACACCCAAAGAGGTTGAAATTATTGGTCTTATAGCATGTTTTATCTTCAGTAGTTGGATCATGGCTCTTCTGCAAAGTTGCAATAACATCAGATTTGTTTTTTACACTAACCGAAACTACGTTTTAAAATGATGATAACTTGAATATAATGCTGTATTTTAAACGGTGGCACTCATTAGAAATGGATTAGAAATTAGTGCACCCAATTTACATTGTTGTGAAGACAATGGAAAACTATAATAACTGTAAACATACATTATTTACAGCATGTTGTGTGTATATATATATATATATATATATATATATATATATATATATATATATATATATATATATATATATATATATATAAATAAATATATATATATATATATATATATATATATATATATATATATATATATATATATATATATACACATATAGGGGCAGATTCACTAAGCTACAAATTTATGCTAGAGTCAGCTTTGCTCACATCGTAACACTTCGCCAGGCATAGATTCGCCAGGACAACACTAATTCACTAAAATCTGAAGTTGTGTACAGGGCGCCGAATGCTGGCGAAGTTGCACTAGCGTTACTGCAGCAAGCGAAGTGAAGTTACGTTAGCATTGCCTAATTTGCTTACGGCGGGAAGTTAAAGTTGAATGGACGTATAAGTTGCAGCAGATACATAACACTACACAAGCCGGGAAACCTTGATAAAATAAAATAGAGTTGTTATATTGTACTACACATGATCCCAGTGTATAGTTTATGTGCCATATGTAAGGAAATGTAGGTGGAAGCCAGGTATCCCAGAAAAAAATTTACAATCTTTTGCAGCCTATCACCCTGAAAAATGAAAATTCGCCAGTGTTTTTTGGGACTTAGAAAAATGTTCATCTATTTTTTGAGGAAATACTATCTACTCTATTGCACTTCGTCTGGTCTGAGGTGGAGAAAGCAAGTCTTGCGCAAGAGGTAACGTTCATTAAAATCCGCATCCTAGTGAATTTGCGTAGTTACGTCCCGCCAGATCACAACTTCGCCAGGCATAAGGGAGCAAATTACCACTAGAGTGTATTTTCTTTTTCTAGCGAAGTTACGCCTGACATCACGCTGACGAATCTTCGCTAGCGTTAGTCACTTCGCCCTTTAGTGAATCTGCCCTATGGACAGCACCACCTTCAATTAAGCTGCCCCTGTGCACAGAGAAGCAGTGCATATGAAGAGCGAACACCAGCACCAGGGGTCTTTTTGCATCAAAAAAGCAGTATATTGTGTTGCATGTAAATAAATATATATATATATATATATATATATATATATATATATATATTAAATAAAGTAACCCATCTTGTAAAATATAAGGATACAGTATATATAAGTATATATCTGTGTGTGTTTGTGTGTATGTACATATATACTGTAATTGGTGATGAGTAAAATTTTTCACCAGGTTTCACTGTGAAAAAAACACCCACAGACTTCTATGTATTGTACAAAAAAGTTGCAGAGCTTGGTAAAAAAATTCAGCAGAGCCAAATTTCAGTGGAGTCGAGTGTTTCAATCACTGCATTGTGATATTCCTTTGCTTTGTCTAAGTTCGATCACAATGTAGGGACTGAAACATATTTTTTTGTACAAAATACTATCATCACTGATCTTATTGAGTGCGGTACTTGATTAATTGTTATGGATACTTTATAGGTACTTTACTTTATAGGTACTTTTACCTTATACCAAAACCAAACAATTACGCACAGGCATCAAATGGATAGTTCCCAACCAGGGAACTGAAGGTGTAATATCTATGAAATATGTTGGAGCAATGAGATTGTAGCCTTTTATCAAGAAGGTACTGAGAATGTGGTAAGTTTGAGCCAATGTATGTAGGTATTGAATATCTAAGGCACACTGCATGTATATATGTGGTGACCCTGTAGTCTTTATTCTGGACAAACTTTTGTTTAATTGTAGGTGGAGTGTGTTTGTCCCCCCATAGTTCCATCATAATTTATCATAAAATTTTCCCCCAGGTGTTTACATTTCTCATTGAGGATGATTTCTTCCTTCTTCTGATCACCAAAGCAGTTTTGTGAAGGGTTATAACTATTGAACCAATGTCTCTTTTCCAGTCTATGTGCCTGGTTCCATATAAATTATCGTAAGAGCATGTAAGAGTTTATTGATTGCTAGCAGGGGCCCATATGAATGGATACCAACATATATACAATAATACAGATGGAATAATACAATAACAGACCAGAATAACACACTAGAATGTAGACTTCAGTTGAAAATATTTAAGCATCTCAGTTGAACACCTCATTGATCTGATAATACGTCCAAAGTAGTATGGCAAGTACTACTTCCTTTTCAGTGCATTGTCCAGCTGAGTCCAAATGTAGCGTACAGAAAGATAAATAACATACGACAAAGCTTAGGGGAATGGAAATTAATGCAATTCAAGTTATTCTTCTGAATTGGCTCCAAAATGATGCACTGTTCCTTGATTGTTCCAACCAACCACTTAAGTGTGACTGGGAGAATAACATTGCTCACAACTAGGACAAGCAGAGCAATTATCAAGGAGCATAAAGAGTAGAACTCAACATTATTGGAAGGGGTCAATGAATGTAAGGGCGCTATAAAATTAAACACTGCTCAAATACATTGGGATAGTGCACCAGATTGTGAAGTGGGTTTCTAATGGTGGAAAACTGCAGAAAGTAACATGCCAAGAAGACCCTCAGATTCATTCTGAGTAATAATTTTAATAAAATATGTATGTAACTAGGAGTTGGGTGTCAGATGAATTATTCAATTTATCTTATAAGGGGACTCCTTTTGCTTAGAATATGTATTAGAGCTCACCAGAAATCATGTCTTTCTACATGCAGAATTTGTGCAAATGCAGTTATTTTGTTAAATTTTGTTTGTACTGGAATCAGTTATTTGAGTGAGCTCTAATACATTTGCTAGGAAAGGGAGCCTGCCTATAAGATATATTGGATCATTCATCTGAATGATCAGAATGAAGAGAAACAGATGATGGGAGAGGAATAGTGAATATAAACTTGATTATTTCAGAAACAATGCAGAATTTTTAATTTATTGTATTCAGACAGTTTCTTACTTCAGTATGAGGAAGCATATATGTAACTGCATATATCTGTATACATTGAAAAAAGTATTTAAGTTTTTTCACTCCTTCATAAGTCCCGTGAGTGATCCATTTCTTTTCATGTGGATATTCATTTCTCTTGGATGCACCTGGGTCATTTTCTCCAATATTGGGAGTCTGTTACAATCACTTGTTTGTTTTTTTTATATATATATATTACCGGCACTCACCTCCGCCATTAAGCATTTTGCCGGGTGCTAAACAAGTTCAATATACAGTCTAGTAGTGAAAGGAAGCACTCACCGCATAAAGGTTTTTTTGAAAAGTCCTTAACTAGATCATATAAACATCTACGCATTTCGGTACCTCAAGGGACCGTCATCAACGCATAGATGTTTATATGCTCTTGAAAAGGACTTTTCAAAAAACCCTTTATGCCATGAGTGCTTCCTTTCACTACTGGACTTAATAAATATATATATATATATATATATATATATATATATATATATATATATATATATAGATATAGATATAGATATAGATATAGATAGATATATATATATATATATTGTAGCTCCCACCCTTCCCAGCTATAGTCAGGTGATCCCACTGGTGTCTAATAAAAGGGCAGCCAAGTTTGGGAGTTTTACTTTGAAAGCAGCAAGTAAGTTGCAGGTAAAACTTAGTCCCTTTGTAAAATGTATAATGAAGCAATAGAATTCTTAATGAATCAGATAAAATTGAGCATAGGACTGGCCAGATATGGGATGACTTTGACATAGTTGGCCAGCTTAAATATATTGCAATATATGGACAAACAATCCCTGTTTTGTTTAAAGGGTAAGGCATTTTTCAGTAGCAGTATGCACAAAATGTCTCTGTCTTAAATATATTGATAATGGGTTGAGTGCAGAGGACTCTTGTATTTGTCTATATGTATTTTGTGGTCACAATCTCATTGCACCCCCACTTAATGGTTTTAAAAATTAGTGGTGAGCACAACTTTCCCTTGCTTGTATATATATATATATCCACAGCCATACACACAACAGAAATGAAACAACCAAAATAAATATTTTACTAAATACATAAAAAGAATCCAGCATTTTGGTCTCATAATATGACCTTCCCTGGAGCAAGGTCTTAGCATGTGATGGAATTCTTTTTGTTTGTTTTTGTTTTGATCCTGTAAAGTCCAGGGTTGTGTAAATACATATATAAAACTATATTATAGTTTTGTCTTCAATGGGTCATCTGTTGAATGGGAATTCTTAGTGCTGGCAGAGGATTCTGAATGTTGTAGTTTATCAGCAGCTGCAGCTAATGGTATAAAACAGTATAACAGGATAGCAAGGAACTATTGAAATAGAAAGCCCTAGAAAGCACACATGTTTACCAAATAATAATACTCATAACTAAAGGTTACCTGCCAAACATTTGCTGTGATAGGTTCATTAGATATGTATTAGAGTTGTAATTTCTGTGTAATTTAATTGGAATATGGTAGTACTTGTTTTCAAAAAATAACTGTGGTTTAATAAATGCACTTTGGTTAGCAATCCCCCTCATTTCAAACTTAGAATACAGCATGCTTTGTGTGCCATGCACTAGGGATGTTTTTAAGGAGAAAAAGATGAGGGTAGCTTCACAAAACATTCATTTTTCTGCTGATCCGTAGGTATTCAAGAATTAAAGTTATACAGGTTTAAGTGCTTCTTGGTACAATGCTTCCTGGCCACAAACAGATGAACCTTCTCATTTATTCGGATGTCGGCTCAATGTACATTGAATTGCAGAATGTGTCAGCTTTTAAGAATGTTTTATTACTGGGCTTTCAAGCTTCAAACTCATATATATGATGCTGCTTCAACTGCAAGGCATTGTGATGTCTAAAATGATTATGTTAGTTTTTGGATAACATCTTTCATTTTTGAGAGCAAATTTATCATTTTTTTGTCAAAACAGCCTCAATACACAAATCCATTTTGTGATCTTTTTTGCCTGGGGCCTTAAGCTAGGTAGGAAAGGATTTATTGGTCTTGTTGCATGTTTTCCAGAGCAATGCCTGTGTAATTCCTTTTATTAGGAGTGTGAAAGCATATATATACATATATTTAGCAAACCCAGGGAAAATGTGATACCTACCCAGCATGTGGACTGTATCATGATAAGGAACAGAGTTGTAAATTTCTGTGTGTGTAGATAGATGGCAGTTTCAGAAAGGCAACATGTAATTTAGGAATTCTTATGAAAGAATAAAAGGATTAAAGTCACTGGAATTACTCAGTTACCCAACAGCTATAATTATGATCTTATTAATAATGCATTGTCTATGTTTGAAATGTGACCATGTTGTGATTTAATCCTTCAATGCCTCTAACAAATCCACATCTGCTTCCAGAGCATCTCTCCCCCCCCCAGCACACACACACAAACACACACACACAAAAACTCACAGTTACAGCTTTAAAACACCCAACAAAAATAACTATAAGGGGAATAAATACATTCACAGATAAAAGTTGCATGAGTTTTGTTTTTATTCCCCTCAACCTTGAAAACTGATGATTCTGCCTCTTAATCTTTATAACTATTTATATTAATTTAATACAATAATTTCCCTCTGTTTGTTCAGCTCCTGTATTATAAATACAGTATATACAGCAAAGTGCAAAGTGAATGGGACATACCATACTGAAATCACACCTGGCCCTGCTTAAAAACAGGTGTGTATCAAATAATATTTTCTGTATATGACACATAGCGCAAAAGTGCAATAACAGATTCAAATATGATTCTATACCTGTTCTGCTTAGAGTGTTTTAGTTAACAAAATAACTTGCTTTTGTCAAAGTAAAAATTCCGTATTTTGCCTGTATGATATTTCCAAACAGCTTTTGCTTCAATGTCATCTGTGTAAGCCATATATTTGTTGTTAATGAGTATATTTAATTGTATCAGGGGAGGGATTGACTGTGCACTCCTTGACTGACCCATGTCATGGGCACTTAGATGCTGCTAAGACTGACCCATGTCATGATCACTTACAGTATTAAAAGGGACATGACATTCATTGAAGGCATACAGCTAATTTTATTGAACCACCAACTGTCTTGTGTCTTGTGAAGCCGACAAAGGAATGGTTATCCTCTTGTAACATCGAGCTTCATCACGAACCAATCTGTGAAGTTGTAAATGCATGCGAGTGCCATTCCTATCATTATTCTCAATAATATCTGATGATGCATGGTAATGCCTAGCCTGACATCAACAGAACACGTGCCTCACTAAAACTTCTGGATGAATGGACTGCTGTGATTTTTTTGTAACTATGCTGCCTACACCGAATCATAGACTGACTACCAACCATTAGAACCATTGTATTCTGAATTATTTTGAATTAACTCTCAGTGAGGGACCAATTTATGCAAAGTCGCAGAATTGAGAACAGATGATGTTTTATATCACATCAGCTAAACCCTGTCAAGATACCATAAGTCAGTTGGAAGTGTATCTTTAGAATTTTGGCAAATTGTTTTTTTTGGGGGCAAAATACAACGATAGTAATTTCTCAAATGGCTTTAGAATCCACTGAAAACTGCAATTTTTAACTTGTCCTTTGGGTTTTTTCACTGCTTTAAGAAATTGTGGAAAAATTCAATAGTGAGATTAGTCGTGATGAAATGTGCCCCAAAAAGCTATTCACCTGAGGAACCTTTGACTAATGGTTATTATTCGGCTATAGTCCAGGAAGGGCATAAAGCTCAGTTATCTGACATCACACTAAAGACATAGCAGAAACTAAGGTCAATATAACATTGGAATTAGAAATGGAAACCAGTAGCTTGATTGCTAAACAATCGCAAAGAAAAAAGTCAGTATATAAGGGAAATGCAACACTGTCTTGATTTCCTTGTCCATGTTTAGTAATTAAATCTACGATGTGTAATACATATAATACAAGCAGTGCGCAGTATACATATTGAACATTAATCCTTTCCTTCCTTTTTGCTTGAAGTGGTAAAATAAGTTGTGAATGATTCCCTCTGATACAGTTGCTAAATCTTGGATTCAAAAACTAGAATAAAATTCATAGGCACGTAGTGAATGTTTCAGTGTAAATATTCTACTGTTTTTTTGCATCACTCTTTTGTAAATGTGCTCCTTGGTGGTTTGCTATAGGCAGATCTGTCATAAAGATGCATTCACTGATCGATTGGACTGTTTTCTTGTGAGATTATCTCTAAATACTGTTTTATTAGAGTTGAAACAGGCAGGAAACTTACATTTTAAAGATCTGTATTTTTATCTGAAAGAATGTTTTGTCTGGTTTATTTGCCATTAACTTCCATACTGGATATGAAACTTCCCCTACATTGTTAATAGTTGGCACAAGTGTACTTTGTTGGTGGAGCTTAAGAGTGTCTCATACGCCACAGCTAGAACTATAACGAAGAACTAGCTAGATCCATCAGCATACTTTTGAAAGCTGAATTTTGGCTGCAAAATGTGCCACATGTGAGCTGATGTTTGCAACAGTGTGCGTGGTGGTGGATGAGGCTCATGCAGCAAGCAGGACCCCAGAGGTAGGCCTTACAGTAGTAACTAACTTGTATACACGGATTACTCTATCTTTTCAGATTTTTTAATCAAAGAGAAGATAATATTGCATGAAATCTGCATAGCACATGAATATAGAAACAAAATAGTCTTCTAAAACCTTTAAAAGCTTCAGGGTTCCGGGCCACAGAGCTGACATTGATTTGAATTGTCATAATTGTCATCAACATTGCATTGAAATCACCCAAAATCAATGGACCAAATGCATATTTTTTCTGAAATGAACTACTACAAAAATAAACAACGTTTTACTGTGATTCAGCTGAGATTCTTTGGGTATCATGATGGACTTGATATCTGAAAACATATATAGGAAGGGAGGTGCAATGCTGAGCACACCATACAGGAGCTGACAAAATGCACATAGGAATGATGATAATTGCATGCTTTCTACAAAGAAAGAGCTACGGGCTAATTTTCTATTACCTGGACACAAGTGCAAGAGCATTGAGGAATACAAAATCCTGCCCTATGCACCCAAGCAATAATGTGTACATGCTACACAAGAGTACATTGCTGCTGTAGGCAAGGCAACCCTGTGCTCAATGCTTGCCTATGGCTGAATTCAGTGCTGCCGAATTCTTACAGTGCTGTATTCAACACATAGTACATAGTACTCTCGGGAGTGTAAAATGATGCACCATAGGGCAACCCATCAAGCAATGTGCAAAGCGCTCTCATTTTTGGCAAATGAGCCATCTGATATCCTAATGTACGACAATTTTAAATATTTGTAACTTTCTAGTTTAAACAGTTTTGATAAATGTTCAGAAACAAAGCCAGATACATTTGATCTTCCATTCTAGCTCCCTTAAAGGGTAGGTCAACTCAAAAATAAAACATAATTCTAAGCAACTTTTCAGCATATATTTATTAAATATTTTCAGTGTTTAAGATTATTTGTAAAAAACAATAGATATTAAAGTTTGCTTAACTTCTGGTTGTTACTTTTAAAACAGTTTTGCAAAAGTCTCCCCAACAAATATAGGTCTTTTAATCAGCTGCCTTGTCTTATATTGTATCAACAATCATCAGCCCAGAGTATAGAAATGGACAAAGGCTGATTTTAATAGCAATACATACAGTATACATGTACAAATAACATAAAAACAGAAAATCTGTAATGAATGTATATTGCAAAGTTGCTTGCAATTATGGTTTCTTTTATTAGGCACAAATTATAATGTATAATATATTATATATAATATTATTTCATAAACATCAATTACTGTGTTGGGAGTAAAGTGAAGGACTGCAGAAAAAGAGATTTTTCAGAAGAGACTACTCTGAAAGCTGCAGTTGTCAGAGGCCATCTGGATGCAACGTGCTTTACGCCACCATCCCAGCCCCATTAAACTATGGTCCCTGTGAGAAGAAACCTGACTTATGTCACAACAAATTACTTTAGTCTGCAGAAAAACTCTTGTCATATTTACCCTGGAAGGTCAGCAAGATGGATGTAAGGTCTCTAACAATAAAAGTTAGTCAGGAGAAAAGCATCACTGTAAAAAGTGGGGTGTGGAACTAAAAAATAATTTCAGCAACTCAAGCAATGCAAACAAACTCAGATTTTCTTTTGCAGCAGTTTTTAGTTCCAGTGAATTATATTTTATTTGTTTTATATAATCCTTGTTGCATTTTTGTGTTTGTTAGATAAGGTTCCTGCAAAAGCATTTTTTACCACCACAGGTATGGGATCCATTATCCGAAAACCTTTTTATCCAGAAAGCTCTAAAATATGAGATGGCCATCTCCCATGAACTCCATTTTATCCAAGTAATTCAAATTTTTAAAAATAATTTCCTTTTTCTCTGTAATAATAATAAAACAGTAGCTAGTATTTGATCTCAACTAAGATATAATTACTCCTTATTGGAAGCAAAACCAGCTTATTTTGTTTAAATAATTTTCTAGTAGACTTAAGTTATGAAGATCCCAACTATAGAAAGATCTGTTATCTAGAAAAACCTTGGCCCCAAGCATTCTGGATTATAGATCCCATACCCATATGTATTCTTCCCATAGGGAACCACTGAGATTCTCCTTTCCCCAGGTACCCAAGGCCCTAGGCCACCAAGGCCGGGGCCTAGGGCAGCAGGATTTTAGGGGGGCGGCATGCTGCTCAACCACACTCACTTTGGTTCAGAAACACTGGGAATGCGCATGAGATATGATTGTTTTTTTAAATCCCCTGTGTTCCAATACCCATTGCAACGGTCCCAATGACAAAAATTTGCCCGAATAAAGGGGAGGGGGGCGACGAACGGCAGTAATAATTCACTTGGTTTTGCAAGATATATATTTATCATATCTACTTTACTATATTTTTTTCACCTACAAAGACTGCAGTTTTTTTGTTTGTTTGTTTTTTTTTGCTTTTTGTAAAATGTGTTTATTTATTCAGAATCATCAAGTACAACTCATTGTCCTGGGAAAGACACTGATAAGAATGCATTTGTGTGCTGTAGAGCCAATTAGTCTTTGAAGCCCTAGTCTATGAATACAGCTTAACTGAAGGCAGAGACAGAAATGCTGGATGCATCCCCACTCTATTATACTAATGAAATGCCCATTGATTGCTATAGATTAATGTGAGAAGGAATACAGCTGCTGAGTAGCATCTAAGTAACACCTTGTAAGACAGCCTGATGGGTGGTGATCACTGATCATCCAAGACTTGGGTGCAAAGGAAGCGGATTGAAGCACCAAAGAGGAGAAGGGTAGTACCAAATACAGTAGGATGATAGAGATCACTGGCAGGTCTCTGTGTGATATTACACAGGCTGTGGTCTCTTCTATTTGACTTTGCTGTAAGGCAGGGAGAGTGCTTACAGGTCATCTGGTTTTGTTAGATTAATTTGATTCAGCATTTAGAAATAGAAGGCTGATGCTGAGCCCACTAATGGCTCTCTGCAGGTGACATTGTAGTTGGTCAATGCTATCCACCCCCATTAAAAAGGGGGGAAATAATCACAGCGGCTTTCGTCTTGTTAAAAAGAGTATCATCTCCAGTAGATATTATTTTCACTTCCCTTGTGATTCATTCACAAAGCTTCTTTTTAGGAACCCGGTGGAAAAGCTTTGATTCGGAATAATTACGTTTATTGGAGTTATCTGCCTCTCAGCAATGTCAAACAGAAACTCTCTCTGTAAATGATTGATGAAACTTATACACAGTATACACACATATTTCTAAAATACAAATTATTATTTCAAACCCGCAAGGTAGTATATTTTTAAAATAACAGTATTTTATAATATTATTCACATATGTATATTCGTTTTTGGCAATTTCTGGCAAGCTAAGATATACAGTAGTGATGGGCGAATTTATTCGCCAGGCGCGAATTCGTTGGGACTTCTCCCATTGAGTTATATGCAACCTCGACAGGTCTGAATTTTCTGATTCCGACTTTTCCCTCCTCTGGGTTTAACAAATTCAGAACAATTCGTGATTTTTTTAAAAGTCTGATTTTAGAAAAAAAAATCACAGATTTTTCGAGATTTTTGCATTCGGAGTTTAGTAAATAACCCCCTAAATAATTTCCTTTCTTCACTTTTCAAAACAAACAATGTGTGAACCATCCATATACCATACGTATAGATGCAATAGATAAGGGTAGTATTTTGCATCTTATTTATCTATGGTTTGATCTGACTTTAATTAAAGGGTTTTGCTTTGGGTCCCATTATAAACCATTATAAAAATAAAACATAAATAAACTTTAAGGGGTTTATTTACTAAAATCCAAATTTATCTTGTATTTTATTAAAAAAAAACACAACCAAACTCCCATGCTCAATTTGACCTTATTTATTATTTTAATAACCCGGATGAATTGAATAGAGGATAAACTCAATAAAATCAAGTGAAAATCCGAATTGCTCTCATTTTTAGTGCTTTATTCCAGAATCGCTGGATTTTTTTTTAGTTTTTTTACCGAAAACCCCCCAAAAAAGTCGGATTTTTGGGAAATGGATGGGACATAGCGCAGACCGCGATAATTTCCAATTTAGATGGGTGCCTCTCCCACTGATTTACACAGGACCTTGACAGGTCTGAGATGACGGATTTTCAGATTCTGGCTTTTTGCATCAGGGTATAATAAATCTTCAAAATTAAAGTTTTTGCCCTAAAAAGCCTGACTAGATAAATTTGAGGTTTAATAAGTAACCTCCCAAGAGTTTTTTAGACTGGAATTTAACCTTTTTTAGCAGGTTATTTTCTCTTACAGTAAATTAAAAACACGTAATAGAAATTTTTATTTTCAACGCTATGACTAGTAACACAAGGTCATCTCATGCAACTAGAAGTGTATGGCATTTTTTTCATTGTGGTGGTAGAAATGGTTAAATCTATAGATAAATGTTATAAATTATTAGATGGATTTTCAGATTCTAAAGGTGTCTAATGTTATTGATCCAGAACCCTGTCTATTTATTACTCCAGGGAAAATGCGGTTGCCATATTAGCATCAGGAAGGAATTTATTTTTTCCATTATGGATGGAGTGGCTAATGATTCAAGTGGGTTATTTATTTATTTTACCTTCTCTAGACCAATATAAATAGGGTATTCTCCTAGATCAATATAAATAAGGTCTATCTAAGGTTAAACGTAATAGATTTTATTAATACATACTAATTAGGATGTATAGTGCTGGCAAATTTTTAAAAAATTTTTTAGACAAAAACTGAGATTATATGAAAACTTTAGACTAGCTAACTGTATCTTCTACTTAAAACAAAATTTGCTGCAAGAGGCAGACATAATTTCATTATGTGGAGAATGATCAGATCAACCTCAGCCTAAATTGACAATAAGCTTGATCCCATTTGTACAGGATGTAGAGCTGAAATATTAAGAGATAGCATGTTTTGTATATAACATAGGCTATGACTTCAAACAGAACAGAATGCATTTAAGAATATACCTAGTAAATATAAAACATGAATACCCACCACATAATAGTATGCAGTATTAATTGTAATTAATAGTAGACAAGTTAAGATTTTCCACTTTTGAGTATGGTTTCCATATTTATTCATGTTCCCACTTGTATGGAATATCCTCCAAGCTTTGAATTTTCAAGGGTAATTTTGCAAGCATTCATAAGCCCAGAGCTGTGTCCATAACTGTGCCATACAATTGCTGAGCGGCCAGTTTTCTTTCCCCTGCCGTTTCCTTGCTCACTCCATGCTGACCACGTTGGTCTAAGACTGCCTGAGGTTCAGTGCCGCATTGATTTTTCTCCTTTTCTTTTTCCACAATACTGACAGAACCATAGATCCAAGGCAAATACAGAAACGCATTCAGCAGTGATAAAATATATTTCACTTACTTTCAACTGCATCAAAGATTGACTCCTGTTTTTACACTCTGTTGAAATCCCAAATGTTTAAAATGAATTGCCAATTTTCCTAGAACTAATATGCCCTTAAAAATCACCTCTTGGAGAAGAATAAGGCACTTGAAAAATGCATATCCATATGAGGATAACAGTGTTTGAGTATAGGTGAGAGAAATTCAAGTGTGAATGCCTTTAAGTGCTTGCGTGCCCTGCAAGAATCTCATTCTTCAATCTATGCCTGACCAGAATGTCAAGAATCTGATTCCAACACCAGTTATGCAGAGTATAAATTGAAGTAGCTTGCATAATTTCCAATGTATATATGTACTTATTGTCTATTCTATGAGAAATATTGCACAATAATTTGATTAAAAATCCATAATCCATTTAATTACGTTAACACTACAATAATTAGTTCAGCTTTCAATAACATGTACAGTAAAAGCTGACATTTTTATTCATGCTATTGTTATATTTAAGACCCAAACATAGCATTTCATTTATAAATATTTTTAATAATATTTTTCAGTGTTAAAAAAATGACAAAATTATCAAATGTTTACCTGTATTGTGTTTATGTATATGTATATATATATATATATATATATATATATATATATATATATATCTATCTATATATATATACACACACACACACACACACACACACACACACCCACACACACCCACAATCCTTAAACCTCCGGCACACTGTTCATAACAAAAGACCCATATGCTACCATTTTGAGCTCTGTTATTTAGCTTACAAAAATTAGATGCAAGTTAGAAGTCCATGATTTTATTTAGCATCTTTAAAAACGGGCCTGCTTTTAAAGATGTTAAATAAAGATTTTCTAAAAATTGCACCTATTTTTTGTATAATATATACACATATATATATATATATATATATATATATATATATATATATATATATATATATATATATATATATATATATATATATATATATATATATAACATAGTTTAAATAATTTCACATAGCACTAGAATCAAAATAAAAAACACACGTGCGGTCGGATGCAATGCTTGAATGAAGACTTTTAAATGAAAAATATAATTAACTGCATTCTTAACAACAAAAAGTCTTAAACTGCTATTTACCTAATGGTCCCCAAGGGTGTATTTGTTTTGAATAGACTTAAAAAAACAGCAGCAAAATAAGCAGGTGATTCCAATCAATAAAGCTTGAGGACTATATTGATTAGAAGAACTCCATTCTTTAGTCATTAACCCTCTGATTTCTTTACTAAAGTGAGAGTGTGTGTCTGCTTGAAATATTGTAAAATACAACAGTGCAAAAAACAACAGATCACATTATATGGTACAATGCTTTCTTCTGTAGAGAAAACTGAACATTTCAGGTAATAAATATGAAATTACAGGTAGACATTGGGGATACACACAATTCATCATTTTTGGATTTGTCTGAAATCTGAATTCTCCAAAAAAGGATTTATCCAAATATTGAACTGAACTGTAATTTGGAAATTCTAATTTTAGATTTATGAGTAAGCAAATTGATGAGTTCAGTTGTGTAGAGCTTACAATAACAAGAATATAAGTGTTTTAAACCCTAAACCCAAATTCTTAATTTATTCTGAATCCTGCAAATCAGAGCTGCAAATCCACAGAAATCCTGAACCGAATCTTGAAATTGATGCATCTCTCTCTCACACACATGCAAGTAACAGATGTAAGCAACTTATAATGAAATCATTAAAAAAAATAAATGGCAGGAAATTTGGCATAAAATATTTTAATTCTGATAGATGCCCTTAAATAATTCAGAGGCTTTAATGAAAGACCCTATGATATTGATTTGCAAGTGTGTATAGTGAGGGGGGTTGCTTCATTTAATTATTTTGTTCCCAAATAAATTCAAAATACTTGTAAAATGCATATAGTACAAATAGCTGTATTACCAATATGCCCTTAATTACTAAAAAAAAATTCCCACATAACATTTCTTGAGAATGGAATATTCAACTTTTATTTTCCTAGTGAAATTTCTATACTAATATGCCACAGCTACTTTGTATGTCAGTCGTGCACAAAAAGGTACTGATTATAAATAGTATTTGCTTAAAGTATAGTCTGTGGGTTATCATTCTTTTAATATGTTATAAATGTGAATGTTTTGAATATTTATAATACAAACAGTGCCACTACTAGCTATGGGTTCAGACTAATATATTTGATTGACCTGGAACCTTACTATGCACAATGGCTTATTTAGTACAAAGCTGCAGGGTTTTCCTGCATTTGATTGGCTATAACTGTGTTATTCTGTTTATTCCTGTTGTAGCCCTGGGAGATTCCTATAGAGAGATTTTCTTCATCATATGACCACTGGTCCCAGCATTCATGCTGCACCCTACATACAAAGCATAGTTAAATTTTTATGTATGAAATGGGCGATAATGGAGATAAGAAATCCATCTCTATAGAAACATTCTACTCTTCCAAGGTTTTAAACTGGGTGCAAAATAAAAGCATAACTACAGGGGATGCAGAAGAACCAATGCCTGGGAACCTCACGCGGTCCCACAGAATTCGATTTGATAGAGAGATAAAGTTAAAAAATTGGTTGTTATATAAATACTGTATGTTATTGCTAATGTCTTTATTTTGTTTAGTTATGTTTCCTTTTCTTACATTTTCTTGTCTTGATTTTCTATTCCTTTACAGTTTTATCTCCTGTTAACAAGCAGCAGGTCTTACAAAACCCCAAAATAAAATGATTGTGAAAAAAAACAAAATTTGGATGTGATTGAAGATGTGGTATCAGAATCAACCAAAAGGGGTATCCAGGTCCCAATTTGCACTGATGCCTGTGGGACTCCAATAATGCCACTGACTTGAAACACAAAGCTCAGCAACAGATTAAATACATCTAACCCCACTGTTCATAAATTCATGATATACAAAAGTCCATCAAAAATCCTATCTTCATCCATGGGCCGCGTTATTTGGTAGACGCTTACAACTTTCCAGGAACCACAATAAATTAGCAACTCAAATCTGCTCAGCTACAAGATGTGTCTTAGCTTCAACGTGAAAGGGCTCTGGGCTACACCAATCAGCACTGGAAGGGAAAATATGGTGGATTGTGGCCAATGAAAAAATCACTTGTTGAAAGATAAGCTGGACAAATATAAGTTAATATGGAGTCCCTGGATTGCTAAAGATGACCCCACATGGGGCAAATTCACTAAGATTCGTAGTTGCGCCAGGCGTAACTTCGCCGCACTTCGCCATACTTCGCCAGGCGTAGTTTCGCCGGCGCTCCGCAAATTCACTAAAATCCGAAGTTGCGCTCAGGGGTAGTGTAAAGTTGTGAAGTTGCGCTAACGTTGATTCGCTAAGCGAAGCAAAGTTACGCTAGCGATGGTTAATTTGCATATAGCGCCAAATTCAAATTTCAATGGAGGAATACGTACAATCACTACAAATGCCTGGGAAACCTTCAAAACATCAAATAAATTTTTTTTTTCCCTACACATGTGCCCACTGTATAGTTAAGCTACCATGAGTTAGGAAATGTAGGGGGGAAGGAGGGGAGCCCCAAAAAATTTTTCGATCTTTTTCAGCCTATCACCTATAATACAGAAAAAACGCCAAAATTTGAACTTTTTTTGAAGCAATCCCTATCTACTCTATTGCGCTTCGCCTGGTCTGAGGTGGCGAAGGAAGTCTAGTGTAAAAGGTAGTGTTCAGTACAATGCGCGCGTTAGTGAATTTGCGTAGTTACGTCCGTTGCGCAAATTCGCCAGGCATAAGGGCGCGAAGTAACACTAGCGAATTTACGCCAGCGTTCGTTAGTGAATTTGCGAAGTAACGAAAATGACCAACGCTAGTGAATTGACGCTAGCGTTAGGCGCTTCGGCGCATAGTGAATTTGCCCCATAGGATGTATATATCTCACTGATTATGATATAGCTATAATCTCAGTTCGTGTAAAGTAGCCAGTAATAATGACACGGTGACAACGGAGATATATTGCAAAATGTTAAAATTTTATTTTATATTATTTTATTGTATGTTGTGACACAGTATTACATTTTACAGCTGCTCATTGGCATTTTGTACAAAATGTTAAACTTGAATAAACAATAAGTTTAAAAAAAAATCCTATCTTCAAAACCCCCTCTGTTTGTTTGCATGATGCACTTATTTTTCTTTTAAAGGAATGTAGAGTCCATAATCCAGTTCCAAGAAACTACACTTTACCCATAGTAAACTCAAAGTGCATTGACTATGCAGGTTACAATGTTGTAGCTGCTAAAGCTACTACTAGACACAAGTCTAGAAGATGTGACAAGATGGGGTTTTCCTCTCTTTATGCACATGCAATGTTCTCAGTTGCATGCAAGGGTCCCAAAAAACACACAAGATGATCACAGGGATCACCAGCAGCAGTTCCAACATCAGAGCCACAAATAGAATGTGACCCATATGTTAAAGGGGCAAAAAACAATCTTAATAAATTGTTCCTATAGTTGTACTGTACTAGATTTACCCATACAGTGTGCTCCAAAGGGAGAATTACCAGTAGAAGCATTAGCAAGCAAAATGATTACTGCTGTTTTTGCCTAAGAACAGGGGCGTAACTATAGAGGAAACAGACCCAGGTGGTATAGGGTCATAATTCATATACCATTTCAATAAATATTGGTCAGGTCAACCTCTATACATTTTGGGGGCCTTAAAAATAATATGTTGTGGGATCCAGTAATATCTAGTTATGCCACTGCTTAAGAACCTGTTTTGTCTTGACTTGTTTCTGTGATGGCTTCATGGGCCAAATGCAGATAAACATGCATTCAGCATTTGATTAACTAGAGCACAGTCTATAGACTCAGGTCCTTCAATGTCGAATTTACAATCTATGGAGCTAAAAGAGTTAAACAAACCTAAAAAAAATATATAGGTTTTTCTAATGTTGAAAGCATCCCCTTTATAATTACAGTGTTGATTTAACCAATAAAGTAACAATTAAAGGAGATGGATTTAAAGGCTTGTTGCATTTTTATGTCAAACTGCAGATGATGGACTGGCTTAGTGGCACTATTGCTGCACCCAAGGAGATAACAGCCTATTGAAAATCAATGAGCAAGTCTTATGACTTCTACCAAGATACAGTCTATAATATGCCATGCAGTTATCGTTTTTATCATTTTTTTAATGCTTCAAATAAACATTTCCACTTATCACTGGCATGCAGGGTCAGCCATAGGTTAACTACCGTCATGTGCAAATACTGAAATGGCAGCTAACTACAAATTAAATAATCAGCTTACACATATTGTAGGTTACTATGGTCTCTACTGTTAATATGCATTCACAGAACCACATTTCTCACATAGCATTTTGCATTTTATATGTTCTAAATACATATTCATTATGGGAGGTATATATTTTTTTATTTCACCATTCATTTAGTGCAGCCTGCTTTTAGACCAACTGCTAGCTTTTCTAACCAATTTGAAAAGCAATGAAAACAAAATATGTAACAGCCTGCCAATATAAAAGAATCGAGAGTTACATAGTGATCTCAAAACTGTTTGCCATGCTCATTAACCCAACTACCAATCAGATATCTGCTTTCTGTGCATGAACTGTACCTGGCCAGTAAAAAATATTGGAATAATTTAAGAAAAGGTGGAAAGTTTGCCTAGATATAGTAACCTATAGAAATTAATAAGATGTTTTTTAAATAGATACCCTGCTGATTTGTGGCTATGGGTTACTAGACCTGTAGTAAACTATGCATTGTTTCCTATGCACATTACTACATATTATGTTACATGTTGATTAGTTACTGCTGAATACTCGATGCACCATCTTAATAAATAATGGGGTTGATTATTGTTAATGTGGGGTTTAGCCAAGTCTGGAGTCAATTACAATAATTTCTGATGTAAATTATTTGTTACCCTAGATATTCTTGGAAGTTTCACAGGATAACTGTGGGTATGGGGTGCTTGGACCATGCTTTAACCATGTGATTGGACCGATGTACAGTAGTAGATAGTAGATCCTAAAGGGAGATGGAAAAAGTATATATATTAAATACAGAAGAAAAACAAGAAAATAACTATAAATATGAGCAATGTGTTAAATAGAAATCTAAACCATGGAATGTCATTTCAATGCCTATATATATGTATATATATATATATATATATATATATATATATATATATATATATATATATATATATATATATATATATACATATATATATACACACAGCTTTAGTGAGCATGCCCCCTCTACCAAACATGTTCTAATTCAGCCCACTGCTTCAAACACTTTTAAACATTTAGCATGATACAAAGAATTATATGCGGTGATGATTTCGAATTGGACTTTTTTTTACTGCAGAAATGTACAGTAGATTCCATGCTGCTTTTGTTGTTCGCAACGTAGTATGAATGTTTCTAGTTAGGGCACCAATAACCATAACAACCAGGCAGTGGCTTGAAGAACAGACTAGAAGATCAGCAAGACACAAAAAAACACAATACAAAAAAATAATAAGCCAGCAAATAAAATAATATCAAAACTTAAAAAATTGAGTGCATTTAAAATTTTAGATTAATGAGAGGAAAAATAGAAAGCAACTAAAAAAAATGGAAAAAAAATGTATTTTATATTTCCCAGTTACTTAAATATAGTGCAGTTCTGAAGCCTAGGGCATTCATTTTACAAAAGCTATTTGTGTAATACTGATATCGTTTTTTTTAATTTGGAAAACGTTATCCTCTCTTACGATTTGCAATAAAAATTGCATGATAATATTTACTATTAAGATAATTTACAGGCCCTGTTTTTTTAAAATAGTGACTGTCAAAACTCATAATCTTGACAGATAAAAAAATATATGTATTTTGTGCCATCCCAGTCTTCTTCCCCATGTTTTCTAACACTGCCCCGGAGCTGTGGTATATCATTATAGTAATAATAGTAACAAGGTGTAAAAGAGAGTAACAATATGGAGATCATAAAAAGGCAGCCATACATCTGTAAATGTGAAGTTGTTAATTTAGATACAAAGATCATTGGCGGGTCAGGCAAAAGATAAAATGAACAGTAAAATAGGTATAAAAGCAGGTATTGTATAGACAGGCTATGGACAACAAAGGTACCATGGAACAGTTGGTATGGTCCATACCAAGGGGATAATTTATAAATTGACATGGGGCACATTAGAAGTATTTATTTTTGGTTAAAACCATATAGTTTGGTGAATGGGATAAGCAAAGGAAATATTGCATGCACTTTCATGTTATATGCACTGTTTCTGTACAAATTCTTTGGTACACATGACCCTATCTACTTTTTCCCAGTCACGTGAATCTACATTAGTTCAGTTTCACTCAGTAAAATTCCTTTGTTCTTTCACATAACACAGTAGCTTGGTGATTAATTTACAGAACAAAATGTGAGATTTTTAATGATACACAAAACAGTAAAACATTGTCTACAGAAGTTTTTAATTATAAAGGGGGCTAATTTATTATGGATTAAACTTGGGAATCTAGGTTTGCCAGCCATTCTAATTATTTTACAATTTATCAAAACTTCCCTGACTATCGGGAACATTTTCAGGAAGGTGTTTAACAAATAGACAGGATTATCAAAGCTGACACCTGTGCCAATTTGTCAAAATGCATTTGACTACTTTAAGCAGTCAAACATCATTCTCCTCTAGTGGATGATAGTGCTAAGTGCTGCTCAGTAGCAATAAGGAACATTATCATCCTTCCTGATACTCACTCCTTAATGCATATCACATGTGGGGAGAAATACTTTAATCAGTATTTTAAATCATTTAATGTTGTCAGCAAAGTAGTGCTAACCTTCTCAATACCTTACATTTTATATGCTCTCATTTAAGACATTACTTGGGTTTCATTACCTTCTCTGGAATGCCCTACCAGGTTCCATCAGATATCTTCCAATCTCTCTGCATTTTAGGGCAGAGACACACATGGAAATTCGGGGAGATTAGTCCCCCAGTGACAGATTGTCTCTTCTTCGGGTGACTAATCTCCCTGCAATGCCTTCCCACCATCTAGAATCTAAATCGCAGGTGGGATAGCACTAGAAGCAATCCATTTTCCGAAGTTGCCCGAAGTTTCCTCGTGAGGCAACTTCGGGTAACTACAGAAAATGAAGCGCTCCGAGTGCCATCCCGCCGATGATTTAGATTCTAGACCGCAGGAAGGCATTGCAGAGAGATTAGTCACCCGAAGAAGAAGCAATCTGTCGCTGGGCGACTAATCTCCCCATCTATATTAAAACTGTGTTAGCCAAAGAAAATATAACAAATAAGCACATTAATATATAATATACTGGTTCCTCCTGTAGCTAATAACCTTCCATAATATCTTTGAATGGCACATTTATTGGTCATATCAAACTTGTATAAATGGCAGACTGGGCAGATGAAATTTATTGTGGATAAATGTAACTCTATGCAATAACATAGAGGGAGAGAAATGGTTTTAGAGAGAAGTAACCTTGTGTGTTTAAAGGACAGAAAGAATGAGAGGGTGGGACAAAGATAAAGACAGACATAAAAGGCAATTAATATATCCACTTCTTGCACCAGGTTACTTCTCACTGATTTTAATGGAATGATCAGCAAGTAGCTTTGGACAATGATAGTGGGCCAGGAAAACCATAGTGCTTAACTTTAAATTCAAAACCAAATGTCCCATTTTCTTTAAAAAAACTTTTCTGTAAAGGGAAATTCACACCAAGGCTCCTGAGATCCACATAAAGAGGCAAAATTATCAAGGGTTGAATTTCGAATTCATGTGAATTTTTTTAAACTCCCTCAAATTGAATTAATTCGAAATTCAACTTGGGGAGTTTTACTAAAAAGATCTAATTTGTAAAAATTTGTCAAATTCAAAATTCTTAAAGGGCCAGAGTATGATAAATTTCAAAGATCAGATTCAAATTTTTTAGAAAAACTTGAATCAAGTTTGGATAATTCCCTAGTCGAATTTGAGAGTTTTGACCATAAATAAATTAAAAAAAATCGAATTTTCAACTTGAACCTTAATAAATCTGTCCCACAGAGTCTACTTCTTCACAGGTGAGCTTTTCTTGTGCTAGTGGAATTCAAGAGTAAATAGTAGTTGCTGTATTAAGGGACAATATCATGTACCTTAAGCTTATTGATTTTATAATGTTACATCCTCTCATCATTTCATGACATGTGATATTGCTCTTTAGTGTCATCTTTTAAAAGCAATGTGGTTGTCTGGAGCAGAAAATGTTCCTCTGTGTATATAGATGGAAGGCTTTGTGCCCTCTGTGCACAAGCTGACACACAGTGAAAAGACAATATTGTGCACTATACTAAAGTGTGATAGACAATTACGCATTGGTCACCCTTGGCTAACCCTGAGCAAAAGTACAAATCTGGCTATTCTATTATAATGGGAGACAGGTGCTGTAATTCGCTTATGGGACCTGCAATATTATATGGGAAATTCAACTATACCTGAAGCCTGGTACATAGAATCACTGCACTGTTGTCAGGAGTCACTTGAAATCTAAACTCTGATCTGCAAGATGAACTATGCCTGCATCTCAGGCACTGTGGGTTTTCAGAGTGGATATGGGTCAATTATCCTGGTGGACATGGGCCACTCTCTTCCTGCTGGTCTCTTCTTCCTACAAACTCATTAACATCAATTGTTTCCAGTTAATCAATTAAGGGGCTTTATAAGCCTGGTTCCTGCTCATGTTCCTACCGATGTTCCTGCCTGGTTCTCTGTTCTGTACCCCTTCCTCTGCTCCAATTCCTTTTTGGCCGACTCTGTTGGATCTTCTGGTATTTGACCCCAGCCTGTTTACTGGGCTATCCTCTGTCTTCAGCCTGTCCCTGACCTGTTATACAGACTTGTGTTTGCTACCTGTCTCTGATCACAAGGTCCGTTGTAAGGACTTAGTATTATTTAATCTTGCTCTTATCTGTTATATTGCTTCATTAATAAATCATCCTTCTCCATAACAACTTATTTCCAGCCTATCAACATGTCAAATACCCACTTTACCCATGTTTTACAGTACAGAGGTTCTTACCTGCCAGCTACTCACCTGTGACTGTACCTGACAACTGTTTTCTTCACAATTAATTCCAGATCCTTATAATAATTTCTTTGCTACACTGACTTCCCATTCTTTTGTGTAGCATTCTCTTCCTCCCACCACCCTTCTTTGGTTAGTACTAGATTTTTGTCCTCCAAATAACCCACCAGTGACTATTGTCTTCCCAGCTTATGAAGTCACCAATGAAAATTTCTTCTGCCATGTCCCTCAGTTAGCAACTGCAGGCTATCATCCCTGTTGGCACTAGCTGCAGACAAGTAATGTAAATCAATTTGGGTTTAGGAATGCAGAAGTTAGCCATTGTGTTTGTTTTTGATTTAGTAAAACATTGTTTTAGATCATTGGTTTGATTCAGCTGCAACAATATTGAAGTTAATGAGTTGGTAAGTTGCATGATGACACCGACAGAGACATCTGAGACAAACTAATTGTGCTCCTAGAAAGATGTTTCTTTCAAATTATTCAGAATGAGCAAGCTGGGAACCCAATACTCTGTACCTTTGGAAAGAATTATGAACATACAGTACAACATGCACCTGCCAATGCTACAGGTGCAAACACTTTGTGGGGCACCAATGGACCATTTGGTGTCGCCCATCACTTGCATCTGTAGCATTTGTTATTGAACCTTTTGTATAGAATTCACCCATAAATATTTTTATATGTAAAACAAATTGTTCCAAAACAGATATTTTCTTTATAGAGCTTAGTGTAAAGGGACATTTATGAAAAGTCATGTTTTTCTAAATGTACACTAGCTAAAAAAATCATCTAGGCAAAGTACTTTTTGCTCATATAAAAAATATTATATCAAGCAGTTGTTCCAAAGAGGAGAGACACTCTATGGTACTGCTTGAAAGACAGCAGTGTATACACTCAACATGCAGTAAAAGGTAACAGCAGACAGATACACAGCAGGAGACAGATTAACAGCAGACATTCTCTTTATTACTGCAGCAAAGCATGGGCTCATCCAGTGAACTGAATGCTCAATAGCTAGAAGCCTGGAAACCTTTCTTTAGATGGCAAAAAAAGCAAATATATACAGCATATGATGACTCAATTACTGCTAAGACAAGGAAAAAGTAAGAGCTTGTAGTTATGCATTGCTTTAAATATAAATATCTCTTACATTAGGGAAAGACTGTAGGATATTAGGAAATGCAGAACATGTTTATCATTTTTATTTTTTTGGAATATGATGATTAATTTTATTTACATGATTTTTTTTACCCAAATTGCAACATGCATTCCCAGAATTCCAGTGCAATTGCACCCTGCACCTGCACACAGGGATCCATTGCACCAGAGAACGCCAGGAAGTGCAAATAGGAGCATGACACTAGTATAGGTGAACCCAACAGGTATAAGCTCTCTGTGTGGCATTTCTATAACGATTATTGCCTAGCGGTGTACTTTAATATTATAATATATTTTATAATTTAATATTATAAATGAACCATATTGCATTTGAAACAAAATAAACAACAACTATCTTTACAAAAATGAGCTGTAAATATCATTCAGGAAAAAAAAATCAGCTATCACAAATTGTGTGAAGAAAACCTTTTTTCCTCTCTATTAGATGGAATACCTTGGCATTCAAACCGGAGTGTCACTTGATTTTTTTTTAACAGTTGTTCCCAAGTAACACTGGAAAACATGATGAATTGTCACTTAAGTTCCCTTGATTTCCGATTTGTCAATTTATGCCACAAATACATCTTTTAATATCCCTATTTTAACAAAGAAATCCTTGTGCTTCTTAAAAGCTACACAAGACATTCATAAATGTAAAGGAAGCAATTTTTCATTATTGATAAAATGTAGTGTCATAATGTCATGGCCTTTTAGGTCATCGTTTTGAAAATCGAGCATGACATTATCACATGTAGTAATGATAATAAATTACTATAATATTTGCATGTCATTTTGAACATTTCAGAAAAGTATATTGCAGACCTTCCTGTCAAACAGAGGTATTACTGCCTCATGATGAGAATTTTCCAAGATCTGCTGGATTGGCCAAGAAAGCCTTCTTTCTCAAGAAAGAAGGCTTGAAACAGATGGGCAGTAATGTTAAAAAAAATCAGAGAAGGGAGATATGGAGTATATTCTCAATAGAAGAGAGCAAAATTAAAAGGGAAATGGTGCAGAAGACAGAATAGTTATCAGTTAGTATAGAATGGGCAATGATTTTGATGGTAGACCTACTGTTTGCCCTGTCTACATTCTTACCCCAATCAAATATTGTTTGGTGATCTGTATTAACATGGTAACACAAAATTAATGGCCTTCAAAAGTTGGCATGAATTTGGTACATTGTGCAAATATGCTGCACACGAAAAGCTGACAATGTGTACAATATTAAGTACATATGTATGTGTTGTGTCAATTGTCAGTCTCTCTTCTTTGCCCTCTTCTCTCTGTAACTACTGACCAATATTGATGTTTAATGAATGGTATTCTTTAAATAAGACATGGTTGTCAAAGATCTATGATCTATGCTTAATAAATGCAGACTATGAAATCTGTTCTTCAACCAAACATATATGTTAACACTCAATAAATTATACCGAAAGTCATGTATGTTAATTATGTGTTCTAAATCATTGAATCTTTTTTTATTATTTTTGATTAAAAAATGTTAAATAATCAGAACTTAACACTTTGATAAAAAGTATAGGGTAAAGTATGGTACATATAGAGAGCTACCGCACACATATATGGGTGTAAAATGCCTGCATATACAGTATACTCTTTAAACTCTACTTTTATTTATGTTTCTTAAATAAAAAGCTCAGTTGGTGTCACATACAATACTTCCATAATGGTTTCTGGTTTCTTTATAGAGTGTAAAAAGAAATACAAGGGAGTATTGACTGAACTACCAGTAATTAAATGGCTTTTGGTCCTAGTTTGTTACCATACTTATTCTATATTGTCTGCCTTTACACTGATGTTCATGCTGGTGTCTGTGCTCAATAACAAGCTGTACTCCAGCTGTGAACTCTGATCTCCTTTATCATGTAACCCTGGATCTCTACCCAGACTGACTTCCTAGCCCAGTGGGAGATTTACAGGGCCAAGGGTAAATGAGACCTCTTTTGATCAAACCAGAAGTCTTCTCCATCTCCTCATCAATAGGAATCTATGATGCACATAATATGAAGATGGGTGGTTTTGTTTCACTAGGCTTGTGCTGATTTCTTTGCTGTTTGTCTAGCAAGCATCATCTCTTTGAATTTTCTTTTGTTTTGTGTGCTGCCGCTCATGTTATAACAGTCAGGCTACCTTAGAGCCATTGTAACTCAAGTGTTGAATTTTATCTTTTGATTTTTATCAAAAGGCTTTACTACCCTTTAGGGGCATGTGTGTATTTCTACTTCACATTTACCCTGCTCAGCAATTTTCCACTTACTCACGGACAATTATCTTTCCTTCTGGCAGGGCACGGATTCACTGAAAAGTCAGAAAAATACAGTAATGAGTTTTCAGTTAAGAACTTCAACAGAGCATCTGAGATGGTGCAGGTTATCAACCAGTGCGGCTAGAATCTAAATAGTATAGGGATGTCTAAATGGAGTTGGGAAAATAATCATTTTTGTTTCACATCTAATGCTTTTTTGAATCATTGGGAACTGCAATGATGTTAAATATAACAGTATGATATATATATATAAGGATATTATAAGTTACTGATGAGTTTCATGACCATATAAAAACACGAGGCCGAAGTCTGAGTGTTTTGATATAGGTCATGGAACTCAGAGGGGTACTTTATTTATTATAATACACAAGTTTAAGTGAGTCATGTGACAGAAATTACATCAGAATTCACCGTTTATAACTGATGACATCAGACATCACCGTTTATAAGGATATAATTTACAAGATATTCATGGCTTTTGTGTATTTTATATATATATATATACATATATATATATATATATATATATATATATATATATATATATATATATATATATATATATTTGTTCATCTCTAACTTATAACCCTTAAAAATACTTTTGACAATGAAGAGACCCTAACTTAAAATATGCAGTATACTCTACTACTGCATAGACAATGGATAACTTCAGTACACAAAAATATTCCATTCTTTTCTTTATTTTTCTATTCTTCTGCACACACGTTTTAGCACAAGATGGTTTTTTAAGACTAGCAAAAGGACCCAGCTTGGGTCTATAGCTAAAACTGCTGCTAAAATATACATGGAAACCTTAAAGTGCAATATACATTATGAATATATATATATATATATATATATATATATATATATATATATATATATATATATATATATATATATATATATAATACCCAATAAATATCATGTAAACATGCATCCTTATAAACAGTGCTTAATGATGTCTTCATGACCCATCAAAACTTGGATATTAATAAATGATGTACACCTAATGAGGATAAAATATGAGGATATAGGGGCTACATTATTCAATATATATATATATATATATATGTATATATATATATATATGTATATATATATATATATATATATGTATATATATATATATATATATATGTATATATATAAATATATATATATATATATATATATATATATATATAAATATAGACATAATGAATTGAAGAAATGAATAGAATGAGAGAAAAGAAGAATGATAGAGTGAAATAATAATTAAATCTGTATGTAAATGTTTGAACACTGTTTTACAACCCTTGCCTTACCTTTAGTTCCATTAAAAGGTATCTCTAAAGCATATTTTATTCTCTTTAAAATTGTGTTTTCTTTGAAAATGACACTGTAGTGAGACAACCAACATTTGACGACTGACATGAAAACAAGTTCTTCTTGTGCAACACAGAAAATAATACTTTACAAGGGCTCTGTACTGGTACCAAGGGTATTATGTCTAAGAATTATATTTCCTTTCTGCAGCTCGCTTGCCAAAGCCAAGAATGGAGCAGTATATCAGAATACAGGAAACTCTGCACATTTCTGGCATTTGAGAAATACACTGTGTTGAAACTCTGTAGTCACTGTATGTCTTTTCTAAACTGTATGATTAATACTTGTGGAAAAGCACACAATATAATAAGCTTTTTTCTATAAAATATTGTACACCATTGATGGTTAGCTGGGCTACCCTTACTCATAAATGAAGAACAATTCTTCTTGCATTACGACTTCTTTACTTCTTACACCTGTTATGAAGAGCATAGTTTAAAAGGATATTGTGTTACAATCACTGTTTGGCAGGCACTGAGCGATGGTTTACTTGTTCTAAAAATATAGATATGGAGCTATTTCTCTTAGGAATTTTTCTAACCTAATTCTAATCTGGATATGTCTCTCGTAAACAATTCTTGTATCTATTATTTCACTCCATAGATTGCCCAAAGCTCATATTCAGGTGAAAGAGATCTGCTTTTTAACGCTATGAAGAAGCAGGTGTTCTGGGAGAGTGATCAATGAGAGAAGACATCAACCTATAGCTACTACTAGGAAATGCCCTGTAAGAATGAAAGAAATTGATAAATATTGGTTTAGTAGACATAGGCAGAGCTTCTGGCCAGATCCAGGCTAGTGAATGTACCCTGGAGAGAAAAACAACTCAGTCTCAATATAAACAACTTGTTGCTCAGTTGAATCGCTGTTACTGAGCTACTCAACAGGTAATTAAAGTCTGAAATATATTGTTATGCCTTCACGTGTAGTAAAGTGTTATGTTGTGCTTTGCTTCCAATGATTTACTTTTTTTGAAAATAAACATTCCCTGCTTACAGAACTTGGAGGCTGAAGATTCCTGTGCAGATCAAAATGTTGGTATACGAGACCTGTGATGTGAAATAAATATTCTGCAGATGCTTTTGAGTGTGTGCGTTTGGCAACTTTATGAGAATTGGGGGTTACATGTTGGTAGGGTGCTGAAAAAAGGAAAATATGTCCCAGTCTGACAGATTATCTGGCATGCTTTAGAGTGAGTTCCCCTTGAGCCATGCTGCACTTTGTTTTGTGTTGTGTACTAGAAGTATGATAGTGCTTAAGGCAAACTTGGCAAACTTAACTTAATGGCAGTGCATCTATCCATAGACTTTGTATGTTTCACCACCTTAAGAAGATGGAGTAGGCTTTGGTTCTTTAATTGCTACTATATAAGGATATAGTGGTGTTTGTGCACTTTAACACTGATAGAGATATGTTTGAGAATGAAAGGATAGTGTGTATTGCATTCTACCTATGGTGAACTTTAAAGGCCAACTTGTCACTTGTTTTGGATAATGGTTACTGGGGCTATAAGAGGCAATTTATTTCTTCTTGTAGAGGAAATGCAAGTACTTTATAAGCAAATGGGATAGGGCCATATAGTGAATATGTAATAGGAATTAGTTTGAACCATTTATCAGCCATTGGGTAAAATAGTGTTCATTATGTGTATATTGAGTATGTTGTCCTTAAAGGGCAATAGGAACATAGTGTGGTGAAGAGTCATGTGATTAAGAAGGATCTCTGGCACAGGAGATCTGCAAACGGAGCATCACCCCTGCATGTTTATCGAAAAGTGATGGAACATTTTGGGGACCCCTTCGTCAGGCATGTGCCATAGTTAATGCACAGTGGAATAAGGGGTTGTTCCATTCTGAAAAACAATAACCTGGGCCTATGGGTGCTGAGTGCAGGGTAAAGTGCAAAAAAACAGGCTTCATCACTGTACGTCAGGGTGCAAAGTGAAAAAAGGGCAATGCTCAACAACAATGCAGGGATATGTGTTTGCCTCATACATACAGAGCTGACTGCATTTAGCAGGGAGGCTTGTAGGCTTCCCCTCCTCACACCCACTACCTGTCTCCTAACTTGCACATCATTCATACTGTATACACAAGTTAGGTAACATTGGAAGGCAGAGGCAGCAATTGTGCCCTGTACTGATTGTTCCTACAGCATGGCAGTATGGATCTGGCTGCCTTGTGCTCACCATCACTGTGATATGATAACTATGTATAAATATATAAGGGGATCATATAATAATCTCTCGAATGCTTTATTTACCAGTAGGTCTTCCATCTGACACAAGGTCACCCATTCCAATTAGAAGAAAAGCGGTTCCGCCTAAATATTAGTTTTTTACAGTGAGAGCTGTAAAGATGTGGAATTCTCTCCCTGAATCAGTTGTACAGGCTGATACATTAGATAGCTTTAAGAAGGGGTTGGCTTGCTTTTTAGCAAGTGAGGGAATACAGGGTTATGGGAGATAGCTCATAGTACAAGTTGATCCAGGGACTAGTCTGATTGCCATTTTGGAGTCAGGAAGGAATTTTTTCCCCCTCTGAGGCAAATTAGAGAGGCTTCCTCTGAATCAACTGGCAGTTAGGCAGGTTGAAAAAAAGTTAAAAGGTTGAACTTGATGGACGTGTGTCTTTTTTCAACCTAACTTACTATGTTATGTATGTTACTGCGTTCGGCACAAGGTGCAAATCGTAGGTAGACCCCAGACAGAAGGGCTCTCTGAATGAACACTTGTTAATTTTTTTCAGTTTTGGTGTTTTTACAAAGCTAAACATTAAAAATATATTGTTTTTCCAGGACTCCTTTGTCAGCTCTCACACACTACGTATGTTTCATGCATTGCATGTAATCACAGAGCAAGGCCTCGGGTTCAAATCCAAAGGCAGGCTGTACATAACAGTCCTACAGGAATTGCCTAAAACACCAAAAGCAACCTTGATAGACTTGGTCATGTGGTCTTCTGTGGGGCTGTTAACTAGCAAATGGCAACGAAGCTAAGTCCTTTGTGACTACAACTTTAATGAAATCAAAACACTACAAAAAAGATCAAAGTAATCTAACAACTATTTCTCTTTCCATCCACAACTAGAACAGGTATGGGACCTGGGGTTTTCCAGATAATGGATCTTTCCATATTTTACATCTTTATACCATAAGTCTAATAGAAAATCATGTAAACATTAAATAAAGCCAATAGGCTGGTTTTGCTTCCAATAAGGATTAATTATATCTTAGTTTAGATCAAGTACAAGGTACTGTTTTATTACAGAGAAATTTGGAGTCTATGGGAGACAGCCTTTCCATAATTCAGAGCTTTCTGGATAAAGGGTTTCCAGAAAGCGTGTCTTCATGCAGTTCTTCAGAGCAGGCTGAAAAAGTGTATTAGCAATAAGTGCAAGCTGTAAGGGCCATAGTGCAGGTAGGCAATCTATTATCCAACAAGCTCGGGACCTGGGGCTTTCCAGTTAAGCGTCTGTTCCCAAATTTTGATCACCATATTTTAAAAATTATTTAAAAATTATTAGGAACGTTTTGCCTCCAACAAAGATCAAATACAAGGTACTGTCTTGTTGTGACAGAGAAAAGGAAAATCGTTCTAGTAATTTGAATTACTAGAATAAAATGGAGTCTATGGGAGATGGCCTTCCTGTAATTCAGAGCTTTCTGGATAATGAGTTTCTGGATAGTGGAACCTATACCTGCACGCATTCAATTTTGTGTCTATTTAAGTGCTTTGCACTTGCATTTTTATTAAAGAGTTCTGTGCTGTACTCTCCAGAGGGTTATGTGCGTTGCTGTTGCATTTCAATTCCAGCATGAGCACATTAATCCAAAAATCTCAGATTTTTTTTGTGACCAGATAATAAAGCATACGTTTTTACTTGCAGCCGGGGAAATGTACGTATTTTGTAAAATCACAAATACCTGAGTTTATGTGCAGTTTTAAAACACGATAAAATCTCCTTATGACATGTAATTACACTCTTACCTACCAAAATGAACATGCTTTTCAGCTAATGAGCCGGTTTTCACAAAAGGCACACGCTCTGGGTGCTGGACATTTTCACTGCTCAATGCTTTCCCTATAAGGGCCAGTCTAGGACAATTTACTTTTTCATATGTCAAAGGCAAAGAGAATTGTGAAGGTTTGCAGTGATTTCTAGACAGCAGCAATAAACTGCGTTTGCACCCACACACTTACTGCCTAACACCCCATCTGGTAACATTTCCACGTCTCCCGGAAAGAAATCAATAGCAATAATCTGTGAGGGCCTCATAGGGTGTATATTTTTTATCACACCGCTATTTGAGATTTTTTTTTCCTGTCTACTTACTGAGATAGATTGTTCTGTGTGTTGGCTAACATTGAACACTTTGAGCAATTATGAAAAAAAAAAATCTGCAACTTTCATCCAGGTCAGAATAACAGATTCTAAGCACTCCGACAGAACAGCACAAGAGCCTTTCACCATGTTTAGAGACATTGAGAAATCAGATGCTCAGACACTTGTGCATTCAGCAGTGTGTTTTAATGCATTTCAGAGTGGAGAATTAACAGAATATTTTATGTTGCTATGTTACATAATAAATCACTGAGTTTCACAGATTGTTTCCATGTAATATTGTCCTTTTTTATGCTGGAATCTCGTACTGTCACTGTTGGTTTTCTGAGAACTGAGAAAATATGATGCTTTGTTATTGCTCTTATTTATTGCAGACCTTGTCTGGCATCCAGTATTGAAGCTGAGCTTGATGAGTTGTTGCCTTGAACTTTTCCACTGATCAATGCAAGTGCTGGAGCTGCATGAAGGAACAGCTTTCCTAAAGAGAACTTTTTATATAGGAAAGGTGCTACATAGAAGACCAAATATGCTGCCATAATTGCATCTGCTCAAGCTTAGCAATTTGTCTACCAAGAAGGACTAGCAGTTACTATGTCAAGAGCATTAATAATGATTACTGCACTTAGTAAACATATGGGGGGATGTACTAAAATGTGCAAAGTGCAAAACTATGGGAATAAAAATTTGCATGTTGCAATATAATATGTTAGGCTTTTATTGCATTGTGAATTTAATTGCACATTGCGAACCTTTAACGCCTGCTCTGCAGCTTTGCTAAATATTTTGTCACCAAAAACGGTTTGCGACCACTACTGCAAACTATAAACTTTGCAATCGCTATAATACTGTAGCAAAGTGTTCGCAAAGGCAACATTTTTCCCTTTGTGATCATTTCTTCTCATTGTGAATGATTTTTGCATTAGCGACCAATATTACATTTCCCCCAATATGGTACAAAAGGGGGAAATTAATAAAAGTTGTAAAGGCATAACCTTTTGCATTTTGAATATTTTTTTCATTATCGACTTTTATTACATTCCCCCCACAAGAATTTAACTTGTATAAAATATTGAAAGTCTTTACAAGGTACGGGTGTATCTGTTCCTTTAATAATCAGAATTAATGCAATTCATCCATTGTAAGTTCTTGAGTACAGAAACACCTACTTCTATGTATTGAAGTTCCTAGTATTGTGGCACGGTGCTTACTAGACGGCATGTTTTTCAGCAAAGAGGAAGCAATTATAATCACCGGGAGTGATTTTCTTTTTTCTTGTCCTTTAACTGTACCCCTGTTTGTGGTTACATGTTGTACACTGTTATTGCTAGATAAATAAATACTATACCATGAGCATTTTGAATGCAACAATACTTGTAACAATGATGACCCAGCTAAAATGCAGCACTAGATTGTATTATATGTTTTCATCATGCAGGCAATCATGCAGGCAATTCTACAAGCTTTGTTTGCCTTCTGATTTTTCAACAGATGCTCAGATAACAGTGGGATTGCACTGAGTTTCTGAACATCATAAATCAATCACATGATGAACCAATTGAACTTTTTTAAAGCTGTTGTCCACAGGGCAATAGCAGCTAGTGAATAACCCGAAATTTCACAGAAATGCATTGGAGTCAATTAGAAGGCAAAATCACAATGTGATGAAGACATTTTTAGCTCTGCAATAAAATATATGTAATCCTATTACGGCTTAAAAAGTCAAAGGGTCTCTCCAGTTGCTATTCTGTACACTAACTGAGCTCGTTCAGGGGATCCCTGCTTCCCGACTTCTCTAAAGGACTTTTTGATTCCAGGTCATCCACCCAGATCTGATGCAGGCTGCCCGCCCTTTGCCAAGCACAGTGAAGCAGGAAATGGTCATCAACCTAAGGGCCAATGAATTGGGTATGAAAGTAAGTACAAACGGTTACATGGGCTTTTACCCAGCAACAAGGAAATTAAACACTTGTGCGGGAATGAAGCCATAGGGGCCATTGATCCTATGGGTCCCTACATATACATTGTCCAACATTGTTACAGAATCTCTTTTCTACTTTGCTGTTTGTTCTTTATAGAAAAAATGGCCATGTTGCCAGTTTCTTCAAAACACTGGGTTGATGTGGAAAACAAGAGGGCAGATAATAATGATATCTATGGGGTTTTCAAGGAAAACAAACCACATTTTTTCCAGTTAAACGGATCACAGGATGAGTGTGGATTTGCAAACAAAAAAAAAATTATCTGCTGGTGAAACTGCAAAATTCACCACAAAACAGTACCAAACAAAAAAGTTCACACATCCCTAGCAATGGAGTAACATTGACTGTGACAGTTGGGATGAAATGTAAGAATGTGCTTAAGGGTTATGGAATGGGAAGAAGTTTAATGGGGTTGTGTGGCTGATAAGAAAAGTAAGAGAACGTATGATATTATAATGAAGCAATGTAAGATGCTTTGAAAACTACAGTTACAAAATTCTCCTACCAAAAACATTGCTCAAGTTGTATATGTATTCTAACAACTAAAATAGTCCTAATATGAAGGCTTTATTTGTCACTCAGTGCCTCCAGTGAAGAGTGGCTTTAAAAATCTATAAGCAAGAAATCTGCTTTATGAAATTATAATGGGTTGTTCTCTGTACTATATTGCACTAGACTATCCAACTACCTTGCAGTTATCACATATTTGATGAATGTGGAGAAAGAACTCACTTCAGTTCCACTTTTAAAATAGGGGCTTAATGGGGACATTATAGTAACTTTGCAAAACAGATGTTACAGAAACAAAACTCCATTCCATTGTTTCAGGTCACTGTTTTAGCAAAAGCCCTTTTGAGGAGATATTTAAAACACCAAGCAGTTCAACTCTCATTGTACTATGGGAGGATTTTGTGAAAATAAAAGGGTAATCAGCAATGATCTATTGCATGCAAGTTGTTAATCTTATACTATAATACAGATATGGGACATGTTATCCAGAATGCTATGGACCTGGAGTTTTCAGTATTCTGTAATTTGGATCTACATACCTTAAGTCTACTAAAATATCATAGAAACATTAACTTAAGGTGGCCATAGACGTAACAATTACAATCTTTCTTGGAAAAGATCTTTCCAAGAAAGATCGTTTGTTTCAATACACACGTGTAGAGCTGAATCGTCAGATATACAGGTAGAAACAATAGAATTCTACCTGTATCTGACAATTCAGCACTAACAATGGCCGATGTTTGGGTCCCTTCAAAGGCACCCGATCAAAATTTTCCGTCCAGCCCGATCGACAAGCCGACCGATATCCAAGTCTTCTGCCGATATTGGTCGGCTCTTTTTCCACCATACACGCAACGAATATCGGACGAAAATTCGTTTTGTACGATATTATCTGTGCGTCTATGGTCACCTTAAAGCCAATAGGAGTGTTTTGCCTCCATTAAGGATTTTAATAGAGGAAACGGTGGGATCAAGTACAAAGGTACTGTTTTATTATTACAGAGAAAAGGGAATCATTTTTATAAATCTAAATTATTTGATTAAAATGGAGGCTATGGGAGATCCATAATTCAGAACTTTCTGGATATTCGGTTTCTGGATAATAGATCATATACCTGTGGATATTGCCTGCTTTTGTCTATAATGTAATGATCTACCTTATTGCCTTGCAAGAGATTACGAAGTATGGTCAGTGAGGGCAGGTTCAGAACTAGGGTTAGCAAAGAAAGGCACATGCCTCAGGTGCAATGGCTGGGGGGTACAATTGGAGAGGAAACTTTCGGGAAAGTACTGAGGAGAATGGCAATTGGGGTGTGCATAACAAGCAGTGGTGGTAGCTTGCCATGCTGAACTATTGATGCGGTGATTGGGCGGTGATGTTGATTGCTATATGCAAGCCCAATGGAGGGGACAGGCAAGCAGAGGTCAGGAATTATTGTCTTGGGTGCCAATACTGTTTGGCTTAGTTCTAACTAAGGGTCTATGGATACAATTTATATTGTCTTATACTGTTTTTCTTTCTTTGTCAGTGGACTACAGATATAGCAGATATGTCAGCAATTCAGTATGGTATTAAGTATGCTAGACAAGTGCATACATGCTAAAAAGAGTCTTATTTTCATTCTACCAGATGCTATGATGTTTTGGGGTGCTGATTCATAAAAAGACCATTATGGAACTGTAGCAAAGGTGTAACAAATAAGATGAAAAGATGATGAAAGAGTGCAAATTATAGACGGTATCAGTTTTGTCATCAATGTGCTTATCTATATCTGAGCTATGGAGCCTATGGAGGTGGGATGTCATGATTTTTTAATCCAAATATACATACCCTTATTACAAAAATTTCCGGGAGACCAGTTCATTAAGAGTTTTCAAACAGGCCAACAGATCATATCTTAAAACCCACCGTAAGGTCATGTCATTTTCAGATGAAGAACTTTTTTGTATATTTTTAAGGTGTGCGTTAATGTCCACATAATGTCTCAGAAGTTGATATGAAATGTCTAATAATTTTCTTATTTCAATCCCACATAGTTGCTTCAGAGGTTTTAAAGGCAGAGTTAGTACCAAGAACTTGTACAGGTATGGACCCTGTTATCCAGAAAACTCAGGACCTGGGGTTCTCCGGATAAGGAGTCTTTTCATAATTTAGATCACCATATCTTGGTTTACTAAAAAATCACCTAAACATTCATTAAACCCAATAGGATTGTTCTGCCTCTTATAAGGATTAGTATCTCTTAGTTGAGATTAAGTATAAGGTAATGTTTTATTATTACAGAGAAAGAGGAAACATTTAAAAAAAAAAAAAATTATTTGTTTAAAATGGAGTTTATGGGAGATGTCCCTCCCTTAATGCGGAGCTTTCTGCATAATTGGTTTCTGGATAAAGGATACCATACCTGTACCTACTGGTAGGTAAGTAGGTGGAGTAATTGTCACAAAATATCAGGTGATTAGGTTAAATGCAGCAAACTTTAACTTTTAGTTATTTTAGTGACTGAAGAATTGGGCAGTCATTTTCATTTCAATTTTTATAAATACTGCAAATGTGTTTTTTTCTTGTTCAACTACCAACCAAAAGTCAGTTTTTATCACAGTAAGCCTTAATCAAAAGAAGTATGAGTATTATTAATTAATAGGCCTCTGTTATGAGCCATTTGTGAGCTTTGATTGTAGCTGCTTGTTATGTATGCATCAACATGGCTTAGCAAGATCTCATGTCCTGTAAATGGCAAATGGACGGCAAAGAAGTCATTATCACATTTTTAAACTGAATTTCATTAAACCCTAAAGCAGTTGTCTCAAATGGCATGCTATGAGCTCCAGTTACTTACTAGATCTCATTCCCAGACCATTTCAATGCTCAAGAGGCATCGGCGCGTATCTCAAATGCATTGCAGCATTACTGAGGCCATTAATTAAAACTATGCAATTGCGATACACCATTTGGATAGCAGAAATTGAGAACTGCATTGAAATTACTTCATAAAGTGGCTGTCGTACAGGAGTTCATGTGTACAATCTTCCTCAGTCTATGCAAGAGATTACACATCCCACTGGTGATTTGTGCAATATTTTGTCATTCTGATTGAAATGTGTGATGTCTGGTCCCTATAGTTTAATTTAGAACAATTAAGGTTCAAAGTACAAGAGCTGGCAAAGCACATTACAAACAATGACTCCAGAATATACTGCAAATCAATCCCCACTAAATCACCCTGAAAATCCCTTCTAACACAACAAAGACATCCAAACACTGGCTCCTTCTGTAATATCCCCCTCATCCACACAGCATTCCTTCCAACCTTTGTTCTATCACGTAATGCTTGAGTACAGTTGTTTATCCTGCAAGACAGAAAATATAACCCAATTTAATATCTTAAGAAAAGAATCAGAGATGGGGAGAAATCTTAACTGGCAGTTGCTAATAACAAGTGTCTAAGAGATGAATGAATAATTCATTTTGCATTGAAGAAGTTTAGTATTCTTGCGTGTGGTAGGTTTGGCTCACAACATTATATTTGTGTTAACAGCAGCCTTATTTTATTGAAAAATACTCCAAGTCTATTGTGTGGGCAAATTAATAATTTACAGCTTAAGCCGTCCAGACATAAGCTGAGGTGTTGTATATCCAAGGGAGGACTGGCTGGACATTAGTGCAATGTGGTGACACATGTGGATAGCCAGCTTGTGTTCATCCACCCCCTTTGGGACAGATCACCTGGCAGAAGTGCAGGGAAATGCAGCCTGTGCATCGGGACAGTGACTCAGTACATGCTCTGAATCAGGTCATCAGTCAACTCAGTTCTTCATTTTGACCAATCAACCTTTGTGAAATCGCAACAGTGGTTGAGTGACCAAATTGATCGCCTGACATGCTCACATATGCATAACAAATTGCATGCATGTGTTGCCAGAAATAAGCCTTAGCTTGAAAAAAATTTTTATTTAGATTTTCCTTTTTAAAGATTTTCATAATCAGCAACATACGTATTAAATATAATACTGTAAAGAAAAAAATTGTATGTATATATTTTTTAACACATATTTAAAATGGGTAGTGAATCTTTCCTGTTTCACAATGTTGAAAAATTAACAAAACTAAAGGGAAACTAGATTGGGCATTTTTTCATGGCACCTTTTTTCCGCTTTTAGGCTACCAAAATACATTTTGTTTCCTTACTTTCAAGTCTTGTCGACTTTGTTGAACAAATCTGCCAAGTTTTGCTTTGTGTCAAATTTGCCATAGAGCAGTAATCTATGCAAAAATTGGAGGTTTGCTTGGGTTTTTAACACTAAACAACTTGGTTATTAATATGTCTTAGTTCCTGCTTGGCTAGGAGTAAGAAACAGCTCTATCTGCAAGCAGAAATGCAGACACAGAATTGGCCATTACTATTCTTTGAACATTTTTGGGGTTTCTTGAAAAGGACTGGATATGTGGCCTATTTCTAATCTTATAATAAATAATTAAAAAAGGTGTAAAACCAAGTTCATACGGAATCATCATCATCCTCATTTATTTATATAGCGCTATATACGGAATGTATTGTGCCTTGCACAATCTCCGTTTAGAGATTCGGGGATCACCTAATTTAACCTAAAAGGATACCCTTAAAGGAGAAGGAAAGGCATCCTGCACTTGGGGGTGCTAAATGTTAGGCCCCCCCCAAGTGATTGTATTCTTAAGAAATTTCTCATTACCGTGAATTGTAAATATGGTATATTTAGCAAAACATGAATTTATACTGACGCAGTTTTGTTTCCTGGCCAGCCAGGTTTTAATGAATTGGATAAATAAAATTAATACATTCCATATCAACTTGGTTTTTAATTACACATTTTTAATTATTTATTGTTATCCTCAAAAGGACCTTGGGTGTAATTAGGACTAGTTGGAAAAAATATTTTCCCTTTACAATAATTACAACAACATTAACAATATATTTTCTCTATTTCTAATCTTGACATTTTATTTTTACATCTGCGTATGCTGTATAACTTGCCACTGAAAGGGCAACCTTTTAACCTTTTTTCCTAAAATGTCCTGCTTAGAGTTAAACAGTGAATGCCAAAATATATCCCCGATGTATTCAATAAACTATATGTGTGCAATTATTATTTGTAGCGTGTGCAATTATTGTATTATGTAGTAGAAACCAACACAAACACTAAAGAACCTCCAGCCAGATATACACACATGCCCCATGGGGATACATGGACCACTGGATCAGGAACTAGAAGTTAAAGGATCCATTACTCATGCTCCCCTTCAAAGGTGATAAAATGCCATAAAGCATGAGATGTCTGTTCTTATTTGAGAACAGTGAATTATACATGGTCACATGATTGTATCAGGAAATCCACTTCTCTGTGCAAGAAAAAAAAAATGGAACAATTACTTTTCCAGCAAGAAGTAATATTATACCCTGTGTACTTCTGGACAAATAAAATGTTTCTCCTTGCTTTGCCAGTCTGTCCTTAACTTACCTTTCTTAAGCACTCTATACATACTCCCAAAAGGCTTACATGATCAAACATAAAGGGAATGTTTCTATTTAATCCAAATTCAGTTGCACTGGGCCTTAGAGAATGCCACTAGTGCAAGACACAAATATGATCAATCACTATATGAAAGAGTTAGAAAAAAAGACAGACTAGTTATAGTACTACTGATGGAACAGACAATACCACTCATCATTGTAATATTATACACCAGTAAACAGACCTTAAGCAACTACACATGACCTCTCTCTTATAGACATTTTGACAGCTATTTTAGTATCATGTGTATTTGTAGTCATTTATTTTGTGCCTGATGCCGGTCTAATGTGAAAGGGACCTGCTAATCTCCCTTTTCCACCCATAGTAATGTTGGGGACCTCCTTTCCCCGCTTAAAGCAGCTTAATGCAGAACATTTTTTGCAACCTATGCGCAGTCCAAAGAAATTGTTTTTCCATCACTCTTATCCAGGATCTTGGGGATCTCATTTGAATCTGAAACTACATCTTAGCCAGAGGGGACAAGTTAGTAACCGCCTTGATCTATAACACTCGCATGCTTGGGTGGGGAAGAAAAGTAAATATTATGATCTCCCCTTCAATACTATTTCCGCAATTCATCCAAACATATTTCAACAATTTACAGGTCAGCTGTTAAAGAGTATTGGTTGACTTGGGGAAAAAGAGGACAACTGATTAAAGGTCAATATCTAGCTGCACCCACACAAGATGCCAGTATGTAATAGCCCAGTAACAAAGAATATAATGATGCAGGAAGCCCTACAAAACATGGAGCACAACCACCAACATATAATTGCACAGTGACCCCAGAATATAATGGCAAAGTGATTAAAGTATAATTGGACAGCACCATAAATGATGATATACTGACAAATACATGTAATGGCGGAGAATCCTAGCATATAATTGTACAGTATTACTGAATATAATGATGTAGGAACACTGGCATGGCTTAGTGGTCCTAAAAATCTAATGGCATAGTAATAATAGTGCAAAATTATGCAGTGACACAATCATATTATGACACATTGACAAAACATTCATGCACACCATGGTACAATCTAAAGAGTAGATAATGGAACAGTGACAAAATAGTAAATGGTTGATTGAACACAACATATAATGATACAGAGACAAAATAACACAATGGCTCAGTGATCCCAGTGTTTCAATTGAGATACTGAAAATAATTACACTGCCCCCAGCTCTACCTTAGATCCTAGGAACCAAATGTGCTTATTGTGGATATCCAACCTCACCTATATAACAAAATGCTTAGCAGAGTGGGTGAATTTGTGAGTTTCTTGATAAACTGGGTGTCGTTATTTGTGGGTTTTTAAAGCACCAACCTGTCAGTGGCATGTTTAGGCTACTTGTACACACTTTCCTTAGGCTTCTAGTTAAATATACAAGTATGGGACCTGTTATCCAGAATTCTTGTGACCTAGTGTTTTCTGGATAAGGGGTATTTCTGTAATTGGGATCTACACACCTTGAATCTACTATCATTTAAACAAGAATTAAACTGAATAGTATTGTTTTTTCTCCAATAAGGATAGATAAGATCCCAATTGGGATCAAGTACAAGGTACTGTTATTATTACAGAGGAAAAGCAAATGTTTTTTTTTAATGTTGAATTATTTGCTTATAATGGAGTGTATGGGAGATGGCCTTCCTGTAATTCAGAGCATTCTGGATAACGGGTTTCAGGATAACAGATCCCATACCTGTATAAAGAACATTTTGGCTTGCTCCTGTCAGTTACTGAGTAATACTGCCACACCTCCATTTTCTTTTTCCTGCTCCATCCACAAAATACAACAGGTCAAGCACACAGTGCATTCTGGGTATTGTGCTTCATTTTAACATATAATTTTCTGGGCAGAGCAGAACAATTCTTCCTCCGGTAGCAGCTTTGAGCTATTCTTCTGGCTAATCCACCATGTTCAAGATGACACTCGTGGCCATGTATGCTGTTTAAAATTAAAGTACCCATGTTGCAAAACAAGAGGATATTAGGATATTAGAAGATTCGGCCGAAAACCGAACCGAATCTGAGCCCTAATTTGCATATGCAAATAAGGGGTTGGAAGGGAAAACATTTTTTACTTCCTTGTTTTCTGACAAAAAGTCACGCGATTTCCCTCCCCGCCCCTAATTTGCATATTATGGATTTGTATTTGGTTCGGCCGGGCAGAAGGATTCGGCCGAATCCGAATCCTGCTGAAAAAGGCCGAATCCTGGCCGAATCCCGAACCGAATCCTGGATTCGGTGCATCCCTAATTAGAAGTCACCTCTGAGTTCCATGTCCTGTATAAAAACACCCTGCCTTTGGCCTCCTCGGTAACTTATAATATCCTTATATTTTACAAGAGGGGGTACTTTATATAAAAACTCCTCCCCTGTATATCATTGGCTACATTATGTCTAGGTCCACCCCAAATGTAGTCAACTCTACCCAGTGGTTTAATTATCTCTGCCCCTATTGTAATCCAGCCTGCCCCCAGTCTGCATTGTCTCCAGGTTTACCCCTACAAAGGAAATTCATTGAAAGTTCAGGAGTTGATGTGTTATGTATATCCTAGCTAGAAAATAAAATGCTGTGTTGATTTTGGATAAAAATGGAAAGAAGATTAATAATTTTACACTGAATATTTGGGCTGTGGGGTCCACATCAGTCATTATTAGCTTTATCTATAGGGGCACTATTAAATCTATCAATCTCTATATCCATGTGCATCAACAGTGAAAATCTTTGTATGCTTTCCTTTCCTATCACATCTTATAGCCTTCCTTACTTAAGCTAAAAAGTCATCTGACTTGCTCTGTCTCCAAAACTAAGACTGTGTGCCATCTGAAGGAATATTGTGCAAGTAAAAGTCCCTTGGCAAGTGTTGCTCCATGAAATGATCTGACAAATGTAGGCCACATAAGTTCAAATCTATCTTCGAAGTCAACACAAACTGATAATTTCACTGTCCAGTAACCCCCTGTTTCTACTGTGGAAAGAAGGATGATAAAGTGTCTTTTTTTTCCGCGAGGGGTTCACCAAGTGTGTTGGTATCACCTAGAAGGCAGAAATAATTTATTTTATTGTTTTGTGAGTACCTCTGTTAATAAATACACTGCAATTAAAAGGAAAAATATGTCTGTTATGATACTTACACTATCTTTCTTTCCTAATGTGAGTTACAGTAAGGAAACTGCTAAGTTTTCTGTATTATTCCATTTCACCTATTGAACACCTGTAATTCTTTAGGACTAAGCAAAGACATACACTTCAACAATACAGATGCACCCTAGAAACATTTGTAGATGCTTTCAATATTGAAAATAATTTTATATAAATGGTATGTTCTTATTCAAGGTATATTAAGAAAAAATACTTTTAAATAAATAAACACAACCATGTATTAATCTCAGAGCTCACCAAATTAAAGATGTCTATGACTATGGGGCAGATTTACTAAGGTTCAAATAGTAAATTTGAGTTTTCGAGTTGTTTTTTTGGGCAAAACTCACCATTTCGAGTTTAAAATCACCAACTCCGAATTCGAAATTCAAATTAGAATTTTAACCCGAGATTTTTCATTCCCCTGCCCTGGAAGTAACTCAAATTTGATAGGTTGCCACCCAAAACCTGCCAAGTTCATGTAGAAGTAAAAGGCAGGGGTCTGCTGACCTTTTTGAAGAAGTTAATAGCCTTCCTGATATTCAAGTTTTTTATGGATAAAAGCTAGAATTGAATTGCATTCAAATTCTATTGAATTTGACTTGAGTTTTCGGGTCAGTAACATTCTATCGAATTTTTTCTTAAATAAGATACCATTCAAGTTTGGACGTCATGGGAGGTAATTCAAGTTCATTCGAGGTAAAAAAAACTATCACTCAACCTTTGATAAATATGCCACTATGTGTTGTATAACATAATTTTAAATAAAGGAATTGTGGGGCAAAGATTATGTCTATTATAACTGCTCTTGTATTTGACCCTGCCTGTTTCCTGACGATACTCTGCTTGGTTCCCGTCCATCTGTTCATATGTTCTGGTTTCCTAGCTCGCCCAGAAATTGAACCCTGGTTCTCTTGCTGTAAGTCCTGACGGCATCCGAGTAGTGGAGGGCTCCTCCAGAAGTGAAAGGTGGCAGTTATAGACAGAAGAGTGAGCCGAGACCAGAACCATGGGTTCTTTTCTGGGTTTTTGGAAAACCTAGCTTGACATTACGTAGGGCCAGAAACAGTGGATTCTAAAGTTGCTTCTGCTACTTGCTCTGCTACCCCTGAAACATTGCTTGCCAGCCTTCTTCAGCATCTCGGGGGAGTCTAAGCAAGGCTATATAGTTCAGTGTCTGCAAAGGCTCTTGGTGAGACTGGACGCCATTCAGCAACCTACGGTGCCTGCTCCTACTTCCGCAGTTCTGGGTAATCCTATGCCAGTAACCGTAAATTCCGCTCCAGTGGAGCCTAACAACCCTTTTCCCGGAAACAATTTTTGTGTTTCAGAAAGCTTGTAAAGTATCCCGTTCTTTCCCCACAGAACAGGAGCTGGTAAGATTTGTCATAACATTGCTCCAGGGGGACCCTCAGATTTGGGCTTATAGCTTGTCTTCCGCTGACCCAGCCTGATACTACTCTCTTGAGGCTTTCGTTAAAGCAATGGGTAATATGACCCTGATCGCACTGCCACTGTAGAGTCTGCTATTCGTAACTTTAAACAGGGAAAAAGAAGGTAGAGGTTTTTTGCACTAAGTTTAGTCACTGGGCAGTAGAGACAGGATGGAATTATAAAGCTCTTTGCAGCCAGTTCAGAGTAGGACTCTCTGATCTTGTCAAGGACAGCTTGATTAATTATCCTACCCCTGCCTCTTTAGATGCGTTAATGAACCTTGCAACCCAAATTGATAGGAGACACAGAGAGAGGTGACAGGAAAGAGCTTCATCTGTTATGTCTCATAGTTTTCCTCAGGGTTCTGATTTGGTGTCTAGAACATTAGACTCTGATCAGGTTGAGGAGCCCATGCAATTAGACAAGGCTCGGTTGCCTCCTGAGGAAAAAGTTTGCAGATGTACTAATGGGTGGTGCCTGTATTGTGGGTTCAAGGGTCATTTCTGAAGCTCCTTTCCTTAAAAGCTGGGAAACGTCAAGGCCTGAATAAATGTGGTTATGCTTGTTTGGGTAATACAGATTGTACTTCCCAAAGATCCGATTATAGAGTTATTATCCCTATTCTTTGACTTGGGAAAAAGGCAATATTGAATTTTCAGCTTTTTTGGATTCTGGAGCCGGCCAGGAATTTCTTGGATTTCAACTTTGCCCACAGGTTAGGAATCCCTACCTTTCCCTTGGTACCTCCTGTTAGGTTGTTAGCCATTGATGGAAATCCATTGGGTTGTGGGATTGTATCCTCTAAGTCTGACTTTGTCACCATGACTATTGGGGTTACTCATGATGAGCAAATCTCTTTTCATGTTATCGGTTGTCCTGGCTCTCCAGTAGTTATAGATCTACCATGGTTGCAGAGCCACAATCCCATAATTGATTGGGTCACTTGTGAAATTCTCCAGTGGGGTTGGCCTGTAGGAAGTCCAGTAGTGAGGTACCCCATAGGTTAGCCATTGCTTCCCTTGAGGGTCTACCTGCTAGTTATTCTTCTTCCTCACAGGCATAATGACTGTGCCATCGATCTGATTCCTGGGTTCAACCCTCCCACTCTTGCTCCCCGAAACTCAGGACATGGAGGAGTATATTAAAGAAAATATGGAAAGACGCTTTAAAAGGTCCTCTACTTCTCCCACTGGTACTATGTTCTTTTTTGTTGATAAAAAAGATGTTGATTTTCGACCGCGTATAGATTACAAAGGTATAAATAAGATTACCGTTAAAAATCGATCTCCCCTACCCTTAATCTCAAAACTCTTTAATAGAACCAAGGGTGCTACTACTTTTACTAAACTTGATTTTAGAGGAGAATATAATCTAATCTGAATCAGAGAGGGTGATGAATGGAAAACAGCATTTAATACTCGGAATCAGCACTACGAGTATCTCATAAAGCTCTTCAGGCTCTGTAACACGCCCGCTGTCTTCCAGGAATTTGTCAATGACATATTCCGTGATATTTTGGGGTGATGTGTTGTTGTTTATTTGGATGATATATTGATATTTTCTGGTAGAACATCGTTCTCATGTGCAGGAAGTGCCCGGAGCGCTTAGCGGTGCTCCTACTGCTATTTTTCACGCCATGCTTGGTGTTGGTGTTCCTGGGTGTTCATAAATTCCTTACTGATTGTTATCTGGACTTTCTGATCATTGCTATTGACTTTGACCATGATCCTGTGCTGCCTGCCTTTGAACTTTTGCCTTAATCTGTCAACGTTTATTTCTTAACCCTTGCACCTGGCTACCGTGAATTTGATTTCCTGGCAAGTGCTTCCTCCTTGGTCCAGACTTCTCCACTACTGACAAAGGTTAGAGTAGATCCACCATATACATATATATATTTCTAATTTTCAGCCATATAAATTCACTGTTAACGTCATTTATTTTATATTAATAATTATTCGATTGGTTTTGTACTTGTGTTGTTAAACAAGTTTATCACACGTTTCCATCATTGCAGCATTGAATCATGGGTATATAATTTATTGTTTTTTAATTGATCTATGATCACTATTATTAGGGCGTAGTGCAATAAAGGAGCAAGGTGCAATTTTATATGCATGTGCTATGGTGGCTTATTATCTTACCTTTTTTCTTTCTAATCACCTAAAGCACATTAAAGTCTTGTACTATACTCACTATGGGCTGGCATTCTGGAAGCTCAGAACACTCTATGTGGTATTCCCTAATGGGAAGATCACTTTTGATCTAACAACTGAACACAATGCACTTTAAACATTAGCTTTTGTTTTTCACAAAAAAATGATTGAGACAATAATGTTTATTAAACATTTAGTAAATATGTAAAGGTGTTTAACATCAATAACTGTACTATGAGCCACATATCTAATAATGCTACATTAATACAAGCTAAGGATTTAGAGTTTCATGGTTTGGAGGCACAGTTTGAAATTATATCTTATATTTTGTGAACACATCTTAGAAGAGAGATTCTCTTTTCAAAACAGGAATTTCAAGTAAATGTTTTTTCAAAGCTGAGTCCACCAAGACATTCACATATGTTCACATTGGTGTGATGATCAATAGCAAAGAAAAGCACAACATGAGCATGCTGTATGAAAGAGGTGGTTTCTAAAAGGCACCACTTTACTTAGGACTGCCGCAACAAACGTGAGAGACTGAAAGCTTACTCCAGATGACTAACCCACAGAACAAGTTTGCAGGGAATAGATCTACATTAGAGTCATATGTGGCCATTTGCAGCTTTTCTGACTTTAAGAAAAGAGCCTGAAATATTGATTTTGTGTGGATTTGTGCAAAGCCTTCTTTTCATTCTGATGACAATGAGCTATTCCCGACAATCACAGTTCTGCAAAAAAAAGAAAAAGATGTTATTCCACTGGCCAGAAGAAATAAAAGGCTATGCTCATTGCTAACAATCTTCCTATTAGTGGTTAAACTGTAGGTGAAAACCATGTTTTAAGAATTGAGCAGCAGAAATGCCAGGCAAAGGAAATGGATTTTTGTTTATTTTATAAATGTTTATCTAAATCCTTTTATTACCATATTATTACATTATGGAAATTTTCAATAAAGGGAAACACTTGCCTCTAGAAATAGTAAGGGATTCTCATTGGCACACAGAAATAGAAGCAAGGCAATGCTCACATTTGGCTTTTAGTGATTCCCTTAATTTTATTTTCTAATAAAGGGGCATATTAATCTTCTGTAGGTGCCCTGCTCCTAACCTGTCCAACCTCTGGCCCTAGGCCACCTTTTGGCAATGATGGGCACCCAGTGGTGGGGGGCAAAAGGTTACAAGTCAATCCTTCACCCCCTGGGAGCCCACAGATACTGAAGGTACTGTATATTGAGGAGCTGCCTATCAGACCCATTGGGAGAGAGACTGGGAAAGTATGTGAAAACCCGGCACAAGCAGGGGAGGAGTCAACACAAAATGAGCGTAAGATAATGGCAATGGGAAGAGGAGGGTGCAGAATGAGTTGACAAGAAGAAGTGGAGGGAATGGTAGAAATGGAAAAACCATACAGGGAGAATAGGGAACACAGAAGGTATTTAGAAAACACAGAAGGTGACAATATCAGGAGACAATTTTTTGAGTTTTTTTGAGATTTATTATATCCCGAGCCTGGAAATAACTTTTGGAGGGTTTTGTTCCCGCTTAAAAACTCGATTAATTCGAGTTTTTTTGGGTTGTTAACCCCTAACTCGCCAAATCAAGTTTTTTCCATTCTAGTTTTTTCTTAAATTATAAACCATTCAAGTTGTGAGTCCATTTGAGTTCATTCGAAGTATAAAAAAATCTCTAAAATTACACCCTTAATATTTACTTGATTTTCTAATGTCTGGAAAACCCCAGGTCCTGAGCATGCTGGATAACAGGTCCCATAAGTGATTTCCGGTAAGATCATTTACGGGTTTATTTATTAAACCTCGATTTTTTTTCCGGTTTGGGTTTCTGGAGCATAAACTTAAATTTTTTGTGGGGAGATTTATTTTACCCCGCTGCTGCAAAAAGCCTGAATCCAAAAATCCGCCCTATTGAACCTGTCGAGGTCATGTATTAGTCAATGGCAGATGTCCCTAAAAAATTTGGGGGTTACGGGCAATGACCTGAAAAAAATTGAGCATTTCGGTAGTAAAGCCAGAAAAAATCAAACTATTCAGGTTTCGCTCAATTTTGGCTAGTCTTTCAGTGATCTGCTTTTTTTCAAGTTATTTTAATGATAAATAAAGTAAAGTCATGGATGGGAGTTTGGTCAAGCTTTCTTTATTAAAAAAAATGTGATAAAATTAGGTAAATAATCCCCTTAAACATAATGATTGAATCTTTCTAAATGAGAATGCCTTATTAACAAGTGATTTGTGTTTTTTTTTTGTTTTGTCTGCATTATTTTTATAGAATTAGGCATCTGAAAATCATCCAAATTTGAGCATAGCTTACTTCAGTACTAAGACCTGAATTGGTATATGGAGCATACTAATTTTGTAGTGGATTTATTGGAAACAAAAGGCTTCAGATTGAATTATTCTGTAATTATGAACTGTATTGTGTGTCAGCTCTAAGGCTGGGCAGCCTGCCACAAGGAGCATTTCATATAACATTGTGTTACATTGTACTCTGTTGTGCCTTTTTCCAGAATAATTCTCGTTATAAATTATTATTTCAAAGGTAACATTTGAAACAAGATCTGTAGAAATCGTAAAAACTGTAGCTCTAATGTGAAAACTCATGACATAATACACAGTGTTAATGCACCATAAGAAGCTCCCCCCATAGACTTGCACAGGTCGACATTAGCTGACAGGCCTGACAGACTTACATTTTCAATTCACTTGTTGGCTGGCACAGAAAACTGGACTTCACTCCAAAATATGATGCAAATAAAAATTGTTTTATTACGCAAAAAGGAACATCTCAGAGGATGGCCTTACGCGTTTTGTGTCTTGTGGGCACTTTGTCATAGGTTAGGGATATTCTGTACAACCAGTAATATTTAAATGATAACACAACAATCAGAGAAGTGTTTTGGACAACCAATTCGAATGCTTAGTAAATATATGATTAGTTTGTCCAAGGAAAACAAGGTACATATAGGATTTACATTTTAAAACAATTAAAATGCATATTACAGAAAAAACATATGCAATAACACCATGGGAAAATGCTTTTTGCGATAAAAATTTTGTAAATTACATAGTTTTACAGCTAAGGAGACAATTTTCGATCCACATTACTTTAGATATAAGAAGTTGAAAATCATTTTCTTAGACAACATTTCGAGGAATTTAAGACAAAATGAATACACTAGAGTCTAAAATTATTTAGAATTATTTAGAGATTAGAAATATTTTTTAGAGACAGAATTTCAAAGGCCTTGGACCTGGACCCCCTGTTAGTATTGGTAAGTGTACCTTACTGCTTACAAGTCTACAATACTGGATATATTTTCCCTTACTCCCTATTTACCTTTTAATATTATACAGTAGGCCTGACAGACTGACTGACTGAAATGTGGCTGCAAAATGGCCAAAAATCTATCAGAAGAGTTTGAAAATACCACCAGACAAGAACCACATCAGCTGATGTTGCACTAAATGGGTCGCCATACTGATGTTACTCCAACTGGTGTACACACTTTGATAAATAGACAAAGCACAGCTTTTATACATGAGAATAACACACAAACAAACCTAGGCATTCTTTTTTGTCTTTTCCCTACAAATGAAATGAAGATTCATAATGCAATAAAAGCCTAATGTAATTTTATTCGCAAATTTGTCCAATTTGTGAATTTTATTACATTTCCCCCATTGTTTAAGTCAAGCAAAAATGTAGCTTCTTTCCCATTAATTTATCATTTTCTGCATATATATTTTCAGCTATAAGGTGTTCCCTTGTCCAGTCATTTACCTTACAAGGAAGTGAAAGTGTTCTGTGAGCCATGGATAGCAGCCAGCCAGGCTTGGAGGAGGGGCGGCCATGATCTTGTGTAGCTTCTAAGTGGGTCTTGGGTTACGGAATTGCGTGTTGGGGGAGGGATAAACCAGGGCTAAGCAAGCACATTTTTGTTCAGGCTAAGATCAACAGGCCACTATTTTAGGATAGCCAGGCAAGAAGGAAAGTCCCCACCTACCCTCCCTGGGAGCTGTAGGTTGGTTGGTCATGAGTTTGTGTGCTAGTTGTCACTTCGGTGGCCTGGGAGCAATTGGGGCACACCGGTTGTTAGTTAGCTAAGTAGAGGGCATAAGCAAGGGCTGGAGCTATGGAGACAAGTGAGAGGATTGTCACAGCTCTGGGCGGGGCCCTTGTCAGTCTGCGGGGGGTGAGAGCAGGTGCTACAAGAAGTCAGGTGTTTGTTCAATGGTTTAGCCCCTATGGTTGGTGGCCAGAGTTGGTGGCAACCTATTACAGGAGATGGGTTGGGACCTTGGGAGTTACAGAGTCAATGGGCGGCAGGTTCTCTGAGCCAGGAGGTTGCCGCTAGATGACATCAAGGGCCAGTGTTATGAAGGGCAGGATGACAGGGGGCTCGGTATATTGTTATTACCAGTTACGGGTATATATATATATGCAGATGTTATTATATATATTTGTATAATATATATATATATATACATATATATGTTGTGGAATCAATAAAGCTGTGGCCAGTATCATTCTGAAAAAAGTTGGCGTTAAGCATTTTATTGTTAGTCAAAGGGAACACAAGGTAGGCGATGCAAGTGCCATGTTCCTTACCCTCTCATTCTCTGCATCTTAGTTATTATTAGCATATATTTGTAAAGCACCAACATTTTTTGCAGCACTGTACAATAAATTGGTGTATTTGTTGAGCGTACAAAATGAATACAAAAACATAATGAATAACAAATACAAAAAGATCATTTTAATTCTAAAATTATATCTGTATACAGAATAAGAATGGAGGCCAGGAACTGTTCCTCCACATATCTCATTTATCAGGTATTTCTTGAGTATTTTTGTTTTCATGTCATTTATTTATCCTTAGTAAAGCCTTCTAACTGTCTAAGTTTCTGAGAAAAATATTAAATATATGTGTACATTATTATTACTACGTATTTAGAAAGAGGCAGCATATTCCACAGCACCGTACAAAATGTATACAATAGACCTACAGATTACACACACATATATACAAACAATGTATATATATATCTATATAAAAAAATCAACTAAATCAACTGTGCTAAATCAACATTTCATCACATAATAAGACCTTTATCATATATACAGTATATGTATACACACACATATAGTCCAGAAAGTGGTGCACTCAAATGTAAGAAGTAAATGACCAGGTGCTGTCTACTAATTCATGTAACAGCATTGCAGTATATACATGCACACTAGTACTTTAAAATAAAATAAAAAAATTCAAATTTTATTTTAAAGTCTCTCTCTCTCTCTCTCTCTCTCTCTCTCTCTCTCTCTCTCTGTATATATATATATAAATATAGTATATACTGTATACACATATATAGATACTGTATATATATATATATATATATATATATATATATATATATATATATATATATATATATATATATATAAATATACATAGTGAGTATGAGTGTGCACCCATATATCTGTGTGAATGTATTAAAAGAATTAGAGTTGACATTTTCCAACAAATAGACCTCATTTCTTTTTCCCTCCTCCTCTTGCAGCCTTATCGTACCAGCATTAAATTATATATCAAATTCCAAACAGTGATAGTATAAAATCATTTTCTAATTGCATTTATCCGAATCGCACTACATTACATTGCATCTTTTAGGTATTTCCTTTTCCATCGTTGTTTATTTTATTTTGTATTGTGCTAGGAAAAAAACTGGATCGATACGAGTGCAAATAAAAACCCAGGGAAATCAGTTTATGTCCGTAGGTGAATTGCAGCTGTAGAGTCATTGCAGTTTGACTTTGTACAAAAAGGGTCACTGAACATAAGGTCAAGCAGATGGTCATTTCCATTTCAAAGATGCTATCAAAAGGCCAAGAGTCAGTTGATCCAGCAGCCCTTTAGCAAACACGATTTACTGTCTGCTCATTTAAGATATATTCTCTATGCAAAGATAGTTTTTCTGGTGCTCATATACCATTAGCTATTTTACCATAAGTGGTTTAAGTGGGTGTGACAAAATACTCCAACTGAAGAAAGTGAAGGTCCCCATGCAATGAGCCTTATTTTGAACTCCATTTGGTTTGGGGACAGTGAGTTTCACAGATTTGGAGGCCATTTCTCAGGTTACAATGCATATTTGTAGAACCTGTGTTACAAATATAATATAAAACAATAGCCCATTAATATCATTTTTTTATATATAAGCTATCAATATGTATTTTAAAAACCATATCAAAATATTTACAAATATTTACAAAATATTTACACTTGCATTAGGATATTAAATTGGCCCGCAATGACCAATTGTAAGTTTGATAAACCTCTAAAGAATTCAAAAACATTTCTTTCATTTCTAAACATGCTGTTACATATCTAACACATACTGACTTCTCTTTAGTGACTTCACTTTCAGGAAACTCCCCAAAAATGTAAAATATGGACCCTAATGATTCAAGACATAGGATTATTGATATTGAACACTTTTAAGGGGCAAATTTATTAAGGTTTGAGTTGATTTTTCCTCGAAAATTCAAGTTTTCGAGTTGCATTTTTGGCAAAAACTCACAAGTTCGGGTTAAAAAAAAAACAAATCAATCAAGTTTTTTTTAAAAAAAAATTCACTATTTATTATACCCCAACCCTGGAAATAGGTTAAATCCGCAAATACACAGCCTAAAACCTGTAGAGTTTCTGTAGAAGTCAATGGCAGAGGTCCCTTTAACCATTTGAAGAAGTTAACAGCCTGCTTTTCAGAGGGGTTTGGCCAAAAACTTAAATCGATTTGAGCTTTTTTCCTCTGAATACTCAATCAATTTGAGTTTTTGGGTAGCGGGTTTAAGGGTTTTTTTTAAATAAGATACCATTTGAGTTTCAAGGTCATTCGAGTTCATTTGTGGTAAAAAGGACTCTAACACTCGACTTTTCATAAATAACCCCTTTAATGATGAATAAATGGTGAATGCTTATGCAAGGTTATAACTGCAAGCTGAAGGAGTATCACCAAAGGTGGTGGGGGGAGCAAAAGGAAAAAAAATACATTCCACGATTTTATTTTTCATTAGACAAATTCAAAGGGGAAATTCCCTGTATCTCCAGGGAAGGTTTTGCCAAGTGTAAGATATTGTTCCGACTTTCCTACTACTATTTACTTACTAGAGTAACAAATAATACTGACTAAAAGGGGGCAAATACTTAAACAAAGGACTGCCATTGCTATGATGTTTTCAAGTCAGCTGCATTTTCTGTATTTTGCCCAAATGTCTTTCTAAAAAAACTTGAAATGTAGAACATCGTTCCTTAGAGAATACAAACTGGGGCATGCTGCTTAAGGCTGACATAGAGATGACATTGACAAACACGATAGAATTCTTTGCCTTTGACATTACATCTCAGTGACAATCCAATCACTGGCATAACTTCCTAATAACAATGGCCACAATGAATGTATTCCCTGCATGAACTGCCTCAGTATTACTCTGATGCCTAGAAACCACATGTAAAGTACATGACCATCTAATGGTTTCTAACTTGCACAGCTATAATCTATACATGCATAAAAAGTCATTTCTTTTTTTTATTTTTTGGTGTCACTTGCCCTTGCCATGCTTATGCAAACAATACTCAATAGTCATATAGTGGTTCTTCACTTTCAAAATTTAGTCCATTGTAAAGTAACTGTCATTTACCATACACAACATAGTAGGCCTGTGGACAGACCTTACCAAGGGTATGTACTCTGTAGTTATCTGAAAAGCAGCAAAATGGATCTCTCAGATTTTCCCATATGCCTGTTTTTTTCCAGAAGATAAAATCAACATCATCAACCTTCTGTCCAGCTACTTTTCTGTTACTAGTTGTGCAGACAAGCCAGAAATACATTATGTTGTCTCTTATTTTTCTATTCCAGCCAGCAAACCAATAGGCTGCATCCAGCTGTAGCTTCTGCTTCTGTAGCCCACTGCCATAAAAACACTAGTATAGCATAGTGAAAGCACTAGCATAGTGACATAACACAATTTATTAAAGAATGCAAAAATGAAATAAAAAACTCAACAACTAAAAGCTGCCAAGCTTAGGAAAGATCTCAAAATATCAAGCAACATTTTTTTTTCACGCTTATTTAAGGGGCAGTATAGCCCCTTGTTTAGCATGCATTCAATGGATAATACTTGTGTTTTTGTAATTTACTGAGAGATACAGGGCAAACAGGGAAATTCAAGCTAATTCATGTTTAGTTCTTGTGATGTAGATTAGATTACGAGTATACGACCCCATCCAATCATCTAATGTTGTGACTGTTTTAAATTTTTAACTAAATTGGGCTTCCTGTATGTTTCAAAGGAAATTTACCACGGAGTTCGTGATGTAGAATTGCATAAATGGATGTAATACGCAGTCAACCATATAACATTCATATTTACTTTTACTTTTTTTACACATTCCCTGCATGTTCGAAAAAAGGACTTTTGTTTAGACAACTTTATATGCCATTACAAAATGCAAGATGTTCAATCATTTATATCAATAGATAAAAGTAGGCAAATGACATCCTTTTAATGTGTTTGCTGTTGACCCCAGTGTATCTAGTCTTAAAATGATCCAGTCATGATTGTAATAGGATTTTTATTTTATATTTTCTTTTTGTCAGAAGTTATTATTATGTTCATCATACTAGCCATCTAATACCTGAATTCATGATTTCTGTATTTCAAGGTGCAGCTTTGTGGACTGTGGATAAAAGCTATTTCTTATTTAGTATCTTCAAACTCGCTAGCCATGCAGAATAATCTCAGGATAATTACTACCTTTCTATGTACTATCATTCCAGAGACTTAGATGGGCTGGCAAAAATCCAGAAAATAGCAACTATTCTGTGTTTAGCCAACCATGGCAATGAAACTGATCTCTTTTAGCATTTATCTTACTGACATTACATACAAAGTGAATCTAAAAATTAACTGATAATTGCTCTATAACAAATTCACAACCCTTTTTAAGTAGCTGTTTTGCTTGCATAAAGAAATTCTTAAATTACAGTTTTCAATTCCGACAATTGCCAAGGGATGTCTACAAAGACAAGAATACACCAAATATATCATTTCATGTAGCAAAATTAAGTAACAGTTCAAACAGTTTTCAATAAAATAGAGTGGCAATAATAATAATCTGAAATGGGACACATTTCATTTTTTCGTAAATCAAATGTAGATCAAAGAATAATGGAATAAAAAATTCTGGTCGTACCTTATGGCAGTGCTTATCAGACTTTTTGCATTTATCTTCTGGGATAACACAGTAATATGTAGTGTTTTATAAATATGCGTTAATAATAATACCATAAGAACCCCTTTGCTACACAACACAAGTACTTCTAAAATGTTCTTTGGCCTATCATACTGCTAATAATACAATCTTCAAACCTACTGGCCTTTAGGCTGGGACTGTGTAGGATTATATATTCACAACAGATTTTCCCTAACTGGTCTTGACACTACCCCTACATTAACTATAGCTTTGCGCTCCTTGGGGGTAGATTCAAAGTCTGGGAACCTAAACTTTATGGTTAGCTTAAGGTTATCTTGAAACGGCAAAGATTTGTCACTCAAATTACCTAACAGAGATCACATAACAGAACTAAAGTGTATCCTTCCAAAGGCTCTTCTGTGGGCAAAAAGCAGCAAAGGCTATGTCATGGCTCCCTTGGCTTGACAAAGGGGTTACGCCCCGAAACGTTGCATCCGCAATAAAGGAGCAAGGGTTTTCCCTGTTAGAAATAACCCAAGTTGTGCCAGTGATTTCTCTGCTTTTCACTCTGAAATTGAGGTTGCCAATGCCTCCTTCATTGAGCACCTGGGATTCGTACAGATCGGGAGGGCCAGGGTGTGCGAGGGTAATTTCTTTTCTATTTCCCTTAATTTTAAACATGAGCTTGTGGGCTCCTCAACACGGAGCACATGACAATAAAGAGTATAAGGTTGGAAGATAGGTGAAGGATCAGCCTTTACAAACCATTCATTGGTCAGGAGAGACTTTTCCAAAGATAATGCAATTGCCAATTTAAAATATGACCAGAGATAAATAATGACACCATATGGAGCTTATCATGGGGACATAGTGGTTTAGAAACTTTGTAGTCAAAAACGAATGTGACTAATGTATGCATCAAAGAATCATGGAAGATTAAGTAAAGTGGCCTGGCACCCACAGAGCTAAGCTCCTTCCCTGGAGTGAACACCATCAGGTCCTGGACCTTTGTTTATTTTCAAATGTCTCTTTTGAACTTCCTCCTGCATCAACCAGTGATGTGTGAAAAGGAAGTTTTCATTAACAGACTTCTTGGTGTTGTAAACTGAAGAAAACATACATTACATCACATTATCCTCATAACAGCTTTAACTGGAACCAGTGAACATATCTGTGTGTTTTGGGAGTGAGGGAAGTACTTCAGGGGGATACAGGAACAAACTCCTTGATAATAGTTCCCATGTTTGACTCAGGACCCCAGCAACCCAAGAAGGTAGTGCACAACTATGCTTCTGTGCTGCAACAAATCCTCTGTATTTTTAATGTAAAATACCCATAATTGCAGTGGAAGCTAAATAAATGTGTTCGCCTGAAGTTTTAAGTAACCTTTGTATGGAGAGAAGATTGCTATTGTGAGAGTCAATCCAATAGCTCAGGGTTGACTACATGGCCTTTTTTTTGTGCCTTCTGTTTCATTTATTTATGTATGCTTTTGTTACATGTATGTATCTATGAGTTGTTGGAGAGATGTAGCAAATTGTAAATAGACTCACTTCTACCAATAATATCATACTCTAACGGTTACATAGTAGACAGCAATAAGCCTCCAGTTCCTCCCATTATGATGATCTCATTTGCCAGTGGTGGGTTTGAATTGCTAGCGCAATACGTGATTTGAAACATATGCACTTTCTCCCACGATCACTGCCTTTGACAAACCTCAGTGATAGGGGAATTGGGGAAGGGATCGGTTGGGGAGAATTACAAGCTGGTAGGAGAACGCTGGGATGAACGCATGAGTTAGAATGCGAGAGCGCTTCCTAGCACTACCAGCTGCTGCTGCATAAGTTCAGTGACTCAACCATGGCCAGGCAGGCTAAAGACCGATCCATTACACAACATATGCGGGAGCTGCTTATTGTCTCCATGAGCGTTTTCCCATAAACACTACTACCTACAATGATTTTGATTATTGTATTTAATCTGGACATGCTCTGTTTTTAAGAATAGTAATAAAAGTTAAATATCCATTGACAGAGAGAATCATGGACCACTAGGTGGGAAGATGCAGCATTAAGGGTCATTCTTTTCTCTAGCCATTGGCATTATGGTGTACCTAAGATCCATCTTGTCACTGTAGAATGTTGGTTATTTTCTTTTTGATGTACAGATCAACATAGAGTGGTGTTCTTTTTACAAAGGGGGAACTGATTTTAATAAGAGGCTGGAATATGAATAGAAGCATGCCTATAAGAATGAGTAATGAAAAGTATCAATAACAATAAATATGTAACCTTACAGAGCATTTGTTTTTTGGATGTGGTCAGTGACCCCCATTGAAACGTTGCTTAGAATTAGGCATTCTATAACATACTAAAAGTTAACTTAAAGGGATACTGTCATGGGAAAAAACATTTTTTTCAAAATGAACCAGTTAATAGTGCTGCTCCAGCAGAATTCTGCACTGAAATCTATTTCTCAAAAGAGCAAACAGATTTTTTTTATATTCAATTTTGAAATCTGACATGGGGCTAGACATATTGCCAATTTCCCAGCTGCCCCAAGTCATGTGACTTGTGCTCTGATAAACTTCAATCACTCTTTACTGCTGTACTGCAAGTTGGAGTGATATCACCCCCCTCCCTTTTCCCCCCAGCAGCCAAACAAAAGAACAATGGGAAGGTAACCAGATAACAGCTCCCTAACACAAGATAACAGCTGCCTGGTAGATCTAAGAACAGCACTCAATAGTAAAAACCCATGTCTCACTGAGACACATTCAGTTACATTAAGAAGGAAAAACAGCAGCCTGCCAGAAAGCATTTCTCTCCTAAAGTGCAGGCACAAGTCACATGACCAGGGGCAGCTGGGAAATTGACAAAATGTCTAGCCCCATGTCAGATTTCAAAATTGAATATAGAAAAATCTCTTTCTTCTTTTGAGAAATGGATTTCAGTGCAGAATTCTGCTGGAGCAGCACTATTAACTGATTAATTTTGAAAAAAAATATTTTTCCCATGACAGTATCCCTTTAAAGACGGACCACCTCATTATTGAGTTATTCATAATAAAATGTAACAGAATACCCTCTGTATAACAAAAACTCTTCTGACAAATTTTTGACCGTGAATCTGCGGTCTATACGTTTTATTTCTTTGGTTTCGATTACCTTTCAAATAAAAGCATTGCACATCGGTCTCCTATATACTGTAAACTCTGCGTGAACTGTCTGTGTATCTAATAATTGTTTTAATGTGCTCATAAATTTTCCATAAATACCAATATATTTTAAACATGATAAGGACAAACATGATAAATTTCAATTGTTAATAGCACAATCTTGGCAATAAAGTCATTAAATGTATGTATACTGGGAGGAAAAGTCATCTGTAAGTTCACCGATCAAGCCCTTTACAGCACACATTTGAAGTTCGTAAGATTGCAATGTAATTTAAATTTCTGTAACTTTTTGATAAAGCATGCATATGACTGCACCCATACTTCCCACTTCTATAGTTATATAGTTACATAGTTAAATTGGGTTGAAAAAAAACAAAGTCCATCAAGTCCAACCCCTCCAAATGAAAACCCAGCATCCATACACACACTCCTCCCTACTTTCATATAAATTATATATACCCATACCTATACTAACTATAGAGTTTCATGTCACAATAGCCTTTGATATTATGTCTGTCCAAAAAATCATCCAAGCCATTCTTAAAGGCATTTACAGAATCAGCCATCACAACATCACCCGGCAGTGCATTCCACAACCTCACTGTCCTGACTGTGAAGAACCCCCTACGTTGCTTCAAATGAAAGTTCTTTTCTTCTAGTCTAAAGGGGTGGCCTCTGGTACGGTGATCCACTTTATGGGTAAAAAGGTCCCCTGCTATTTGTCTATAATGTCCTCTAATGTACTTGTAAAGTGCAATCATGTCCCCTGGCAACCCCAACCTTGACAGTCTACCCTCAAAATTTAAGTCTTCCATCCCTCTAACCAATTTAGTTGCACTTAGTCTCTGCACTCTCTCCAGCTCATCTATATCCCTCTTAAGGACTGGAGTCCAAAACTGCACTGCATACTCCAGATGAGGCCTTACCAGGGACCTATAAAGAGGCATAATTATGTTTTCATCCCTTGAGTTAATGCCCTTTTTTATGCAAGACAGAACTTTATTTGCTTTAGTAGCCACAGAATGACACTGCCCAGAATTAGACAACTTGTTATCTACAAAGACCCCTAGATCCTTTTCATTTAAGTATACTCCCAACACACTGCCATTTAGTGTATAACTTGCATTTATATTATTTTTGCCAAAGTGCATAACCTTGCATTTATCAACATTGAACCTCATTTTCCAGTTTGCTGCCCAGTTTTCCAACTTAGACAAATCTCTCTGTAAAGTGGCACATCCTGCATGGAACCTATAGTTCTGCACAATTTAGTATCAGCTGCAAAAATAGAAACAGTACTTTCAATGCCCATCTCCAGGTCATTAATAAATAAGTTGAAAAGCAAGGGACCTAGTACATATTATGATATATTAACTGTATTTTTTGTATATATGTCACCATTGTACCTCTCTAGACCATTTCTACCTGAATACCTGTTACAGAGTACATTGTGAATACACAGTACAGTTTGACACTGAATAGTCAGTAAGAAGATTAGAAAATGAAATCAGAATTGAACCAGGCGGCCAATATTTAAACTGCTAGATGGTTCATGAAAGTTGTACCCAGATACACAGCCCCAGGGTACAAGCCATAACTAAATGGTATTGTGCATGGGCACAACTATGTTTGATAATACATTTAGTAATCCATGAATATGTATACTAGTTGAATGCTTATAATGTGGGTATGCATGCTAGGAAAGGCTACATATTGATATTGACATTCTTTATATTAAAATTGACATAAAACAAAGTGGAGGATACCAGTGTCCTTCTAGAAATAATTGCTAAATGATAGAATTCCTCCCAGCTCATGCCCATACAAAATTGTCAGGATTGGTTTGGTCATCTGTTTCAAGCTGTGGCCTTAACTGTACTCAAGGCCTCTGCTGAGACAATTCATAAGAAGTAGATCCTGACAAATGGCTAAATAACTGAAACAATATATTTTAATATGTCTTCCTATATACAGGTTGCATGCTTTCAGGGTGCACAACTAATGCGTCATGGAGAAGGTGAAGGGGGTGGGGAATAGTGCTAGTTAGGACTGATATCGCCCAGGTTTAAGTATAAACCAAAAAAGGGTTTGTGGTAGTTAAGATAGTGTTTACGCACCATTTCTAAGTCCAACTGAATGAGCTTATGTCTATATGTCACTTTAAGAAGAAAGAATGATCCCAGTTAATATAATATTCTAGCCAAATAAGAAGTAACATTTTATGATAAAAAGAGGTAGATCTGCAATATACAAATGCAATAAATGAAAATATAGTAATAATAGGTTTATAATTATTTATACTATGTTGTACATTATTATATATATACTGTTTATGATACAATATAGTATTATGTATAATAATAATAATAATAATAATAATAATAATAATAATAATAATAATAATAATAATAATAATATAATGCACTGCTGCATAAGACAAGTACAATAAAAAAGAACACACTGGTAAGAAGGAGGCATCATCATTCCTTTTTCTTCTTTATGCCTTGTGATTGCTTGTGTTGTTGCCTTGTATATACTTGTTAGTCTATACTTTGCTTTGGTTGACATTGGTACTGTACAAGTGAATAAAAACAATTTGGAACCATGGCAGTGCTTACTGTACTTACTAGTTTTCCCCCACAGAATGTACATTTGGTTCTATCATTGGTGCCAATCATTTTCAAACAGGCTTCGTGTTTTTACTGAATAGTGATGTGGCAAAAGACATGTTTTGATGCCAGCATTGAATAACGTGCCTTTAGCACAAAATGTGTTTTCTGTCATCTCATCACCTATTGACTTTGTGGCTCCAGTGGCTTGTCACAATTACATGCTCAGTTTATCAGTCATTGTAAAAAATGACCATTGGTAGATCGGTAGAATAAAAATCTAAGATCTGTTTCCCATACCCGCCATGTGATTTGATCAACACAATTCTCATCTTCTGCTTTTGATTTTTCATTGGCTTCTTCACTTTGACTTCTAATAGCATTGTCCACATTCATTAACTTCAATTGTCTGCTGTTTGTGTGTTTTTTTCCTGAAATTTCAGTGTATACAGCAGCATGAATTTACAGGAATGTAGGCAGTGAAGCCACAGAAACTCGACATATTTCTAAAGATGAATCCAGCTGAACAATTATATTGCTTTATTTAAGACTTTCAGGAATGCACGTTGGTGCTCCCATCTCCGGCAGGATTGCATCCAAGAAGGCAGCGCCCACGACTTACGTGGGCTGAAGCCGGCATGGAGACGTCACATGGCCAGCGCGGAAATTGCAGATAAAGGGACTTCCAGGTCACGGGTTTAATGCCCGATTATAGGAATTACTGACTTGTGTTCCTGGGTTTCCTAAATTCTTAAATTACTGTTTCCTAGATTCCTGACCTTCTGCTAAGACCCTATATTGGTAACGATCACATGAATCCATTGCCAATAGTGTTTAACTGACCCATGGTCATCTCATTCTTGATCAATTTAACCCACCAAACAGGTAGAAACAGTCTTATTTTTTTACCTGACCAAACATGCAGATCTTTACAAGTATGGTGACCTTAACAGATAAGCTAATAAGTTCTAATAACCCACATCCTCCTATCAGCAAGTAGCATTTACTGGTCTGCTCTTTGAAAGCAAACATCTAATTGCTTCTCATGAGTTACTAGACTTGGAGTAACCTTTGCACCTGTTAATAGATTAACCACCTAGCACTTAAGTGTAGACATTAAAAAATATATAAAATATTTTTATTAAACTTAGGGCTGTTGCTGCCAAGAAATATGTTGCTAGCAGATGTCGGTCACAAGAAAAATAATGTTTCATGCCTATTTTTTTTTTTTATTAAGCAAACAGATTTCCTTTGTATTTTTTATTGCATTATTCAGAGAAGAAGCTGATATTGCTAGAATATGTCATAAGAGTGAAGGATTGCAAGGGAAGTAATCATCATTACAAGGGTTATTTATCATGTTTTTTTACCTTGAATGTACTCGAATTACCTCGAAACTCAAATGGTAACTTATTTAAGAAAAAACTAGAACATCTAAAATTCAAACAAATGATACTGACCCAAAAACTCAAATCGAATTCTAATCAAATTCAAACACAATTTGTTTGGAGTTTTACTCTAAAAAACTTGAATGTCAGGAAGGATATTAACTTATTCAAATAGGTCAGCGGAGCTCTACCATTGACTTCTACATGAACTCGGCAGGTTTTAGGTGGCGACCTAATGGATTTGAGTTACTTCCAGGGTAGAGGGATGATAAATCTCAGATTCAAATTCAAATTCAAGTTTGTGGTTTTAAACTCAAAACTGTGAGTTTTGACCAAAAGAAAAAAAAAAAGAATAGGTTCCCATGTTACTTTGTATCCCACTCAGTAGGTGGAGAAGTACTGAGTGGCCAATCAAAATCAAGTAAACAATTCAACCCAACACTACACAAAACAGGTACTATGTTTAGTGTAGCTATACTCCAAGGGCAGTTATACATCAATTTGTTGACCTATACAATGGAATTTATAAAGAATGACACACAGAATGAGGTTTCCCTAGCAAGTACTAGACTTGTTAATTAGTTTGTTTCTGTATTCCTTGGCAATTCATTAATAACGTAGCCCCAATTATGGTATTAAAAACTATATTAATGAACTTTACTTTTCTAAGACATGTTTGTATAACTGTTAACTGCCCCCTCCCATCACCTTCATTGTGCAAAATACAATGTTAGTATTAGTCTGGCCTTCTGTTTGAATTTCTGATTATTCTCACCCGAGGAATCATTGAGTGTTAGTCTTATTCAAATAGAGAAGGAAATGGAATTTTTGACACTCAAGCACTGTGTTGGTCAAAATACCATGTGTGCCAGAATTAAATATTTAATTATGATGGTAGCAAACAGTGTTGTAACTTGATGTTACTGGGCCCACAGCAAATTATTTTTCAGGCCCCCAAAACATCTAGAGGTGAACCTGTTTTAACAATATTTATTGCAATTGTATATGAATTAGGGCCTCATGGGGCCCCTATACCTCCTGGGTCTCCTTTCTCTATAGTTACGCCCTTGGTAGCAAATCTATTGGGGATTGGTAGCCTTTGGCAAAACTGCAAGTACCAGAAATCCACTCCACCAGCTCAGCGTGCGCTAGAACCATTTACTTAAAGTTTAAAAGTTCAGTTCTAGCCCAATCTACAAGTGAAAGCAAAGAGTTACTGCAACTTGATAGCATATTACACGAGCATCATAAATAAACCATCATATTATTTTAGTATGCAAGCTGCAAGCAGGAGATTTTCTGACTGGAGCCAGCATATAACCACAATTAGGATTCATCCTTTTCTGTTGAGTAGATTTGGTCACTGTAATTTTCTTGTAATGGGTATACTTTAATAGCGTTGATTAATTTACAAGGCCCTTGATTAGGTCAAATTTGGCTCAGTCAGTTCCATTTAACAATGACTTTTAATGACTGTACATAAAATTCTTGTGCGGTTTTGAACTTTTTTAATCTAGTTTCTCTTTTCAGTCGAAGATGTACCTTTATTTCCTTTACCCTCATCAGTACACATTTATATCTAGTTCTCCAAAAAGCTGATGGTATTTTTTATTGTACAGGCAATATTTATTATCATTTTCATCATCACTGAAATGATTAACATACACAGGTCATAATAATATTTATAATCATTATCAATTTATTCTGCACCAGCAAAGCAAACCAGAGTGTAAGATCAGAGATACTTTCACTTTTCATTTAAACTTTTTTATAGTGTCTCACTATATCTTTGTCATTTCACTGAATGCAGCCATCTTATGGTTTCATTCAGGCCAGCCCTGTTCACTCCTAAAGGGCTCCAGCTAAACATTGAGCTAGAGTAGACATTGCTGCCCTATCCCTAAACACTGTGGGGCAGATTCACTAAAGGGCAAAATGGCCGACTCTAGCACAAGAAATCACATTCACAGGGACATCACCAATTTACTAAGGGGCTTAGAGGACAATTCACTAACGAACGAGACTGTCAGTAGATTTCATTCGCACCCTATCATCAGCCAACTATTTCCTCTGCCAAACAGTCTGCAAATTCACTAAGATGCAAATTTTACTGAACTTTAGCTCTTTTGACATAGTTTACCTTGTCACCTCAGACCAGGTGAACTGATAAAATGAAGCTACATCCTCCTCAATCTTATGTCAGTGACATCATATCCTGTATGCCGGAAAAGTTGTAAAAAACGCTGGCGACTTCTCTTTTTTTTCAGCGGAATTGCCTTCAAAAGTCCTAACTATTAAAGATTGCTGTGTGAACTAATTTGAGGGGCATGTTACATTTGTTTAATGGTGGACTCATGTCTAGGGCATTAGAGGATCTTTTCTGTCTTTAATATGGCTCATAGGCTATTTGTATAAAAAAGTGGCCCCTACATTTGCCCAAACATTACTATTAAAGACGTCCATACGACTTTTAGGTACCCTATTCAAATTAACCTAAGTGCAAGAGTGCTAGCAAAGTTTCACTAGGCAGAAACGAACACTAGCGAAAATTCGCCAGCGTTCGGCTGCTGAGACATAACTTCGCATTTTAGTGAATTAGTGTAATGAATTTGCACCTGGCGAAGTGGCGCGGAGTGTGGCGAAGCATTCGCTAGTGAAAATTTGCCCGTTAGTGAATTTGCCCCTATGTGACCCACATCAATACCTTCTGTCATCAGTTATTTTACCGGCTATGTTAGGAGAGAAATCCTTGAAATGCAGGCATTTTTATAACCAGCTGGTCATATGGTACATGACTCAGTAAAGTACAAATTCATCATCAGCACTGCCAGGCGAAAGAATCGCTGCCTGATTTCTCCACCAGTAATGTTTGTGGATATGGTATTGCAGAAAGGTAAACAGAGGGGCAGTACGGCATATTATAGGCAATCAATTCTGCTAGGTAACCTAAACACAAATGGGTTTAAGCATCTACTTCATAATCATTATGTTTAGAGTTTTCTTTTTATTTAACAATTTTTACATTTTTTTTACCAAATTCTTGCATTGTGATGTGGCTTCAGGCTCTGGCTTTTAAACATGCATATAGGATCTTCCAATTAGCTTTATTTATTTTATGCATGCAGGTACTACAAGAATTATAGGTTCCCTCAGCAATATGTATTTTATATTCATTACTGTTCCTGCATTCCTGCGCCCTTTAACTCCGATGCCTGAATCTTCACCGAGGGGTAAGTAAAACATTAGGGGTATTTGCCCGGGGAAGGAGGGAGGGAGGTCTATGTAGGGTAGGGGGTAGGGTTTTTTAACGATAGGGTTGAATTCTCCTTTATGGATTAGCACCCCCTGTAACCATCTTATGACTGCTCTCCTTCTGATAGGACTGTGTGTGCAGAAGAGTGGAGAAAATCAAGAAATGATTGTGTAAACAAAGTAAAGAGAAATGAAAAAACAAAAGTACTGGGGATTAATTAGAAGTATCTGTACCTTCACCCACCCTAGGGCCGGACTGGCAATCTGTGGGTTCTGGCAAATGCCAGAGGGGCTGCTATAAAGTGCCATAGTGGGAAAACTTACCCTGGTGATCTAGTGGGAGGAGGTCTGCAGGGACGCCTGCAGCCTAGTCGGCGGGGACGCTCGCCGCCGCTCCTCTCGGCCACAATGAGGGTACTGTTTGGGCCTCTCTGTGGACTGATTGGGCCTCTATGTACCTGAAATGCCAGGGCCTATTTTAATTCTCAGTCCGGACCTGCCCCCCCCATTCACATCACATATATACTAGAACTCAAATAGTCTGTTTGAGGATTGGAGCAAGCCTACATCTCTATAATGTGTCCATTTAGTTTCCAAGCAGCTGAAATGAAATCAATGGGAAACATTAAAAAGCCTAAGACCTACCAGGAGACACTGAAGAGGGCCAGTAGCTTGAGTATATGCCAGAGGCATCAGACAGATAGTGCAGGAAGCATCTGCAGGAGGTTCATGGTGGATCACATCCTAAGCAAGACCCTAGTGAGACAAGCAGCAGCTGGTCAAGTGCTGCCCTGTTGCTTATGATCCCAAGTGAATTCAGTTAAATAACCAACTCAAAGTTGCCTCAGTTCTAGTAAGAAAATAATGTTTCTTTTTGAAAAGCAGATCAGTAAATTCTACCTGCTGATTGATTGTTATGGGTTACTAGAATTGAAATAAATGTTGCAGCTGGTGCTATTTACCTCTTCCCAACTACTGGTAGCAGAATATCTGTGTAGGGGGACACCTCTATTTGGGTTACCATTCTGGAATCTTCACTGAAAGCTTGAAATTACATGAAAGTTTGTATAATTTATGGTTCACAAACGTAATACCCTACTGATATTCTGTCACTGAGACAGGTTTCACAGTACAACTTTGAATCGTCGGCCTTTGACTTTCTGTCTCCAAGTTACTAGTCATATCATGCTGGTACAGTGAAACTCAACTGCATTGATTAGCTCTATGATTAATGCTAAGAGTTAGCAATGCTTATCTTTTTCAGGCAGAAAGTTAAAAAGGAGTGTTAGTCTTAATGAGTAATGTGATCTGCAGAACAATATCGGTAAATGTCAAAGTAAAGTCCACAAGGTAAAATGTGCAGAACTGGTACAAATGTCAAGATGAACAAAAGCAATGCATAGATAATCATGCAACAGAAAATATATACACTGCCTTTTCATTGTGAATACACAGATAGAATGGGTGTAGTTCCTTTGTTTATCATTTCCCTCAACTATTGTAGCTATAAGCTATGCAAAAAAATATAAACCAGACAGCATCATTTTACAGAAAAAAAATCAATAACTATGACCATGTGCAGTTAAAGTGATGGGCAGATAGATAGATACATAGGTGGATAAATAGATAGATAGAGGGGGAGGGGAGGGAGAGATAGATAGATGATAGATAGATAGATAGATAGATAGATAGATAGATAGATAGATAGATAGATAGATAGATACAGTAGATACAGTGGTGTGAAAAACTATTTGCCCCCTTCCTGATTTCTTATTCTTTTGCATGTTTGTCACACTTAAATGTTTCTGCTCATCAAAAACCGTGACTATTAGTCAAAGATAACATAATTGAACACAAAATGCAGTTTTTAAATGGTTTACGTTATTAAGGGAGAAAAAAAACTCCAAATCTACATGGGCCTGTGTGAAAAAGTGATTGCCCCCCTTGTTAAAAAATAACTTAACTGTGGTTTATCACACCTGAGTTCAATTTCAAAGGTTATAAAGCCATTTCTAAAGCTTTGGGACTCCAGCGAACCACAGTGAGAGCCATTATGCACAAATGGCAAAAACATGGAACAGTGGTGAACCTTCCCAGGAGTGGCCGGCCGACCAAAATTACCCCAAGAGCGCAGAGACAACTCATCCGAGAGGCCACAAAAGACCCCAGGACAACATCTAAAGAACTGCAGGCCTCACTTGCCTCAATTAAGGTCAGTGTTCACGACTCCACCATAAGAAAGAGACTGGGCAAAAACGGCCTGCATGGCAGATTTCCAAGGCGCAAACCACTTTTAAGCAAAAAGAACATTAAGGCTCGTCTCAATTTTGCTAAAAAACAGCTCAATGATTGCCAAGACTTTTGGGAAAATACCTTGTGGACCGACGAGACAAAAGTTGAACTTTTTGGAAGGTGCGCGTCCCGTTACATCTGGCGTAAAAGTAACACAGCATTTCAGAAAAAGAACATCATACCAACAGTAAAATATGGTGGTGGTAGTGTGATGGTCTGGGGTTGTTTTGCTGCTTCAGGACCTGGAAGACTTGCTGTGATAGATGGAACCATGAATTCTACTGTCTACCAAAAAATCCTGAAGGAGAATGTCCGGCCATCTGTTCGTCAACTCAAGCTGAAGCGATCTTGGGTGCTGCAGCAGGACAATGACCCAAAACACACCAGCAAATCCACCTCTGAATGGCTGAAGAAAAACAAAATGAAGACTTTGGAGTGGCCTAGTCAAAGTCCTGACCTGAATCCTATTGAGATGTTGTGGCATGACCTTAAAAAGGCGGTTCATGCTAGAAAACCCTCAAATAAAGCTGAATTACAACAATTCTGCAAAGATGAGTGGGCCAAAATTCCTCCAGAGCGCTGTAAAAGACTCGTTGCAAGTTATCGCAAACGCTTGATTGCAGTTATTGCTGCTAAGGGTGGCCCAACCAGTTAGGTTCAGGGGGCAATTACTTTTTCACACAGGTTTGGATTTCTTTTCTACCTAAATAATAAAAACCCTCATTTAAAAACTGCATTTTGTGTTTACTTGTGTTATCTTTGACTAATAGTTAAATGTGTTTGATGATCAGAAACATTTTGTGTGACAAACATGTAAAAGAATAAGAAATCAGGAAGGGGGCAAATAGTTTTTCACACCACTGTAGATAGATAGATAGATAGATAGATAGATAGATAGATAGATAGATAGATAGATAGATAGATAGATAGATAGATAGATAGATGATAGATAGATAGATAGATAGATAGATAGATAAGACAGATGATAGATAGATAGATAGATAGATAGATAGATAGATAGATAGATAGATAGATAGATAGATAGATAGATAGATAGATAGATAGATAGATAGATAGATAGATGACAGAGGTACCAGTACCGGTACTAGCCTAGCCACCTGCCAGCAATATATACTTTGAAGAATTAGACTCCAGTAGCTGGATTTAAGCTCAAGTATAAGTCAGTGGGAGATGTACCTATCCCAATTTGAAAATATTGTGGTTTGTGTTGGGTTTAGCCCAATAATTCAGGGTTGTTGGGCAAAAAAACCTGAAAAATGCAAGCAATTCTGAAAATAAATCTTAAGATTTATTAATAAATAAGGAAAAAATGGGCATGGGAGTTTGGTCAAGCTTTAATTTAATTATGAGATAAATTCAGATTTTAGTAAATAACCTCATTAATCAGGCAGCACATTCTACTTCTATAACTTTTTTATCTAGTTACCCAGAAATGTTCTAATTTTCATCTGGTAATCCACTTTTATTAATCTTAAAGTGATATCCTGATTACTTCAGATAGTCCCAAAATCCTCAAGCATATAAAATGCATTTGTGGTATTACAAACAGTGGTTGTCCTTTACACTAGGAACCATGCACTAAAAACCTTGTTAAAGCAGAAGCATAGCTGAACTCCCCATGAACAGAGATTTTTTCATATATATATATATATATATATATATATATATATATATATATATATATATATATATATACAGTATATATATATATATATATATATATATATATATATATATATATATATATATATATATATATATATATATATATATATATATATATATACCTGGAAAAGAATTCAAAGCTTCTTGGCATTATGGTCAATCCTCCTTTTTTCGCTCCAAAGCCAGCCCAACCTCCTCATTCAAATCAAATCAATTTATTCTTTCAAGATCAAGCCCAGGAAATGTTTCAGTTTTTCAGGAATACATTTCACAGCTCCTGACCAAGGGTGGCGTCAAACATGTGCCTCTAAGTCAAAGGTCAAGGTTTTTATTCCCCTGTCTTCCTTGTAACAAAGTCTTTGGGGAAGCTGCGTCCTATCCTTGATTTGAGGAAGCTGAACAAATTCCTCAAGACTCAGAAGTTCAAGATGGAATCTTTGAACACTATAAAGGCAGCAGTGCATCCAGGGGGACTGGTTGGCATCACTTGATCTGAAGAATGCGTATCTCCACGTACCAGTTGCAAAGGAGCATCAGCAGTATCTCAGATTTGCCTGGCAGGAACAACATCTTCAATTCCAGTGCCTTCCATTCAGGCTTTCCACATCTCCAAGAACATTTACCAAGGTGTTGGCTATCTTCATAGCGGGGATGAGGAGAGAGGGCATAGAGGTCTACCATTATTTGGACGACCTTCTTATTTTGGCAAGAGAGAAATCTATTCTACTCCAACACGTCTCCTTAGTCAGGAGGACTCTCATACGATTTGGCTGATAATAAACGAAGAAAAAAGTCTTCCGGAACCACCTCAACCAATTATTTACTTAGGTTCGCTTTTCAACACCAAGATAGGGATCGTGTCCTTGGCATAGCAGACATTTTTGTCGACAGTGGCGAGAGCCAAACAATTAATGTCTGTCCCATCCCTTTTGGCCAGAGAGTATATGGCTTTCTTGGGTTTCCTAAAATCCACTTTCGTGCATGTGAAGGAGGCGAGATGGAGGATGAGGCACATTCAGAGGTGGTTTTTCTCTCTCTCATTGGAATCGTTATCACCAGAATTGGTCACAGGTAATTCCTCTGTCCTTAGAGGTAGAACCATCTCCTTTGATGGCAGAAGGCCAGCAACCTTCACAAAGGATATTCTCTGACAGAACCCAATTGGATAGAAATCTTCATCGAAGCCGATGTTCTGAGCAGAGCCTCAATGGAGAGGGGAGAATGGGAGCTCAAGACAACTGACTTTGAGGTGATAACCTTAATGTGGGGTCTGCCCAACATTGTTCTAATGGCTTCAGAAAAGAATTACAAGATCATCCCATTTTTTTCCAGAACACCATCCACTCAGGCAGCAGGAATGGATGCCTTTTCTCAGAGCTGGAAGAATCTTGGGGCATACATCTTCCCTCCATATCCCCTAATCTTCAAGGTTTTGAGGAAGATATTAACCTCACAGATGGAGGCTATAGCCATAATCCCAAACTGGCCCAGGCGTCCCTGGTATTCTCTGCTCAAACGTTTGGTGATCCAGCAACCCCTGAAGTTACCTTTGATGGAAGGTCTAGTAACTCAGGGTCCTTATCTTCATCCAAACCTCAGCAGTCTCAATCTTGGACAATCTGTAGAAAAATTTTCTAAGGCTGTTGTCAGGATTAGACCTCCTGTCAAAAGATCCTCACCTCAGTGGTACTTCAAGCACTTCAAGCCCCTCCTTTTGATCCCATTGAAAAGTTAACTCTTTGGTGGCTATCCTTAAAGTGAGTCTTCCTGGTAGCCTTAACATTAGCCAGAAGAATAGGAGAGTTACAGGCATTATCAGTGGAACAACCCTTTACTGTCTTCCATGAGGAAAAGGTAGTTTTGAAACCAGTTCCTTCCTTCCTACCAAAGGTTATCTCGAGTTTTCATCTCAATGAACCAATAGTTCAAGCCTTTCCAGCAAACTGTGAATGGAGTGCCTTAGATGTGAAAGATACCTCAAAATTAATATTCAAAGAACTAAGGGGCAGATTTACTAAAGTGGCAAATGCTGTCTACAATTCGCCTGCAGGGACATCAGCAATTTACAAAAGGGCACAGGCGCCAATTCACTAGCGAAAGAGATAGGCGCTAGCGCTCATTCGCACTCTATCGCCAGGAGACAATTCAAACTCAACCAGACGTATAGCAGCCTCGTAGGCAGCAGAGAAAGGTATATCAGCAGAGTACATCTGTAAGCAGCTACCTGTGATTCTTCTAACATGTTCATTAAACACTATAATTAGATTTATTTTCTTCAGCGGATGCCCAGTTTGGGTATTCAGTTTTGTCTGTTTCTCAATAATAAAGAGTGCATATTCAAACCACCCTTGTACTGCTTTGGTATTACCCGTGTGTTTTAAATATGCTGCCTGGGGATGACCAGGAAATAGGAAAATTGTTTCAAACTTACTGTAATTTTTCTTTCCTGGCAGCATGCCCACCCTACTGATTTGGTTTTCAGCTTTACACTAAGCTGTGGGGAGGTATTTATGTTAATGAGTTGAACATTTTCTTCTGTTGATGCTGACAGGGGAGCAAACAAAAATTACGGTAAGTATGAAACAATTTCCATATATATATATATATATCCACTCCCAGGGCTTAAAAAATAAAAAAATATTTTATTGCAGAAATAAAGACTGAGGTTTTGGCTAAACCCAAGGCCTTTCTCATATAGTGGAATATATATATATATATATATATATATGATCTCCATTGCCCAGTTGCAATGTAGAGTTGAATGGCAACCAATATAAAGATATTTCCATATGGAAAGAAACTTATGGCCCAATGTACTTATTGGAAACAATGGTTAGAAAAATACAGATATGACTGATTGTTAAAATTTCTATTCAATTCCATTTCAGTCTTGCATTTAGGATTAACAAGCTGCCACTGAGTTGCCACCAGGACCGGATTTACATAATGGGCACCCCTAGGCCTACTGCCATTCATTGCCCCCCCTCCCCTTTATTGAGGCAATAATTGTCATTGGGACTGGAGCAATGGGTATTGGGGCATGGGAAATTTAAAAAACTATCATATCTCCTGTGCATCCTCAGTGTTTCTGAAAAAATGTGGGTGTGGTTTGGCAGCATGCCGCCCTCTTAAAATCTTGCCACCCTAGGCCCGGGCCTTGGTGGCCTTTCCACAAATCCAGGCCTGGCTGCCACTGAGCTCTAACACCTAACAGAATGGTGTTTGATTGCTCAGAACACTCAAAAACATTCTGATGATCCAGCATATTGATCTTCTTTGATAAATGGTCAATTTTTCAAAAACAACCAGAAAACATCAGAAGATATGGCATTCAGCCTGGATCACTGATCTCGTGTTTAAACCCTTTACTGCAAATATTCTGGGCTCTCTTTGCAACACAGAACGTCAGTTCTAGTACACTTTCTTCCATGAATTAAATGCACATGAAAAGACCAAGTCATACAGTGATTACATAAATTGCGCGGAATCGCTAGGAGCTGACACTGCTTCAAAAGCATTTATGTTTCAGCTGCACTGATAAAGGAAAGGGTGAAAGTGTCAAAAATCAGGATCTTTACTTACATTGTCACCAACAGCATCACTTCAAACAATCAAGATAATCATTGTCACATGTGGTGACAGCTCATGGCTCAGTGCATGAGAGTAAGATCTTACATGTGAGCACTATAATATACATACTATATATTTATATATATTGGGGTTTTTTATTATTGATTTTTTTATGCCATCAGACTTTCTGCCTAATTCTGCATTATTCAAATATAAATCGAACAATTTTTATTTTAAACAAACAATAAATGGCATAGATACCACAAAAAAACTTCAAATTTGTAGAAATCTGCAAATTTCCCCATTCATTTTCCCACAACGCATATTTTTTTACTAGAATTCCCTCTCCCTGGAGAAAAAATAAGCTGCACTGAAATTTATTTTTCAAAAGAGCAAACAGTTTCTTTTAATTTTGAAATCTGACATGGGGCTAGATATGTTTTTAGTTTTCCATGTGCCCCCAGTCATGTGACTTCAGTCACTCTTTACTGCTACACTGCAAGTTGGAGTTATATCACCCCCTACCTTTTCCACCCAGCTGCCTATCAACAGAACAATGGGAAGGTAATAAGATAACAGCTTCGAGGTAGATAAGAACAACACTCAATAGTAAAAATCCAGGTCCCACTGCAACTCTTTCAGTTACGTTAAGTAGGAAACAATAGCCTGTCGGAAAGCAGTTCTATCATGAAGTGCTGGCTCTTTCTGAAAGAACATGATCAGGCAAAATGACCTGAGATGGCTGCTAAAAAAATACCCCTGTTGGTTCGGGAATGAAATTTTACATGTATATGGTAGAATGAATTATTTGCAGTGTAAACATTGTAATTTAGGAATAAAAACTACACCATAATCAATCATGACAGAATCCCTTTAATAAAGCCAGGAATAGAGCTTTTGGCGTGAGGCTTATGGAAATGCAGGATCAGAATTTGATTCATAAGTACAAATAACAGACACTGCATCACTTCGAATCACAAGGTTTATTGTGCCAACAAACTAGGCAACGTTTTGTGCTAGTGCCCTTTATCAAGCCTGTAAGAGAAAGGGTGCTAGTTCATGACATTGCCTAGTTATCATTATAATACAGAAGTTTAACTAAGTCATGTGACACAGATCAAGTCACTAAACGCCAATTATAATTCTCTACAGTACCTACCTACATCTTCCTACATCTGTCGACCCATGAGCCACATTTGCTTAATGTAGCCAAACTATTAGGGGCAGATTTATCAAGGGGTTGAATTGAAAATTCTAATTTTTAAATTCTGATTTTATTTTAGTGTAATTTGACTAGGGAATAGTCCAAATTCGATTCAAGTTTAAAAAAAATCGAATTTCGAAATTTATCATGTACTGTCCCTTTAAGAATTTGAATTTGACTATTTGCCATCTAAAACCTGCCGAATTGGTGTTTTAGCTTATGGGGGACCTCATACAATCAATTTGGAGTCGCCTGGTGGACTGTTTTTTTTTAATTTGTTTTTTTTTTTTGGTGAAAAAACTAGAATCAAATTCGATTCGAATTCTAATTAGAGTTTGTGGGTCCCTCCTATTCACACGAATTTAGAGAATTCAAATTTTTTTAATAAATAAATTTCGATTGGTCGTTCTTTTTTTAGAAAGTTCTAGATTATGGGAGTTTTTATAAACTCCCATAAACTCTAAATTCGATCCTTGATAAATATCCCACTATATGCCCCTACACTGGAAACCAGAGGTCCCTCAGAATACAAAATATACCAAGACAACAGTATATTCTTCTGTTGCCACAAGCCAGAATTAAGACTATTTTGTTATTTTCACATCTTGTCTCTTTTTTTTTTACTCATTACATATATTACAAGACGGCTTATGTTATAATATTTTCTCTGTTAGCTTTCAATTAAAAAAAAAATCACAGGTTCTCACATTTTAGCTTGGCCTGCCAAAGGTAGTGCCCCACAAGCCAACTGGCCTGAGAGCTGATTGGCCCACAGGTTCTGATTAAACGCACTATAACAAAGGGGAGAGGCTGAAGGGAGTATGAATTGTATGAAAGTTTGGAAATCAGTGATTAAAATCTATTTCTTCATACTAGATAGAAGATGAGTCTCCTGTCACTGTCTCTCAAACTGAAGACCTTGGTTTCAATCCCAATGTCATCTCCATGTGTTTATGTAATATATTGTTATAATACCTGAGTACCCGCAGATAACTACCCTAAAGGGATTCTGTCATCACATAATTACACCTTTTCTTATAATATGATTTATTTTTTGATGCATTATTTTCTATCATGTTAGAGGTTTTTCTATCACATTAGAGGTCAAAGTTCTAGATATATCTCAAAAGTTCAGTGCTTCTGTTTTCTGTGCTTCAGCTATGTTTGTTTATCTTTCGCTTTCATTGCTAAATCCCTCACAAGCATTTCCAAACAGCGGTATTAACAAATGTTAATGAGCTTTTCACATAAAAGGAGTCTTGATTTGTGGGACAGTGGCTCTGCCACATTGCAGAATATAACTGTTGTTTTTCAGGAAGTACAATTCATATTTATAAGTAAAATATTATCTCCAGAATAAACTACTTTACATAGTTTTATACACTGTAAAATGTGGAAAAAATATATGTAAAAAAAAGAGAAAAAATAATTATTAATGGTAAAACATTACTGGAGATTTTTGATTTAACAATGTATGTTTTTTTATTGGAATGATTTGTTTTATTGGGAAAAATAATTATCTTTGCATTCGATAGGCATTCAGAATTAAGGATTCAGGCACGTATTAATGCAGAGCACTGCAGCTGAGCTTTGCTGTGCACTAATAATACCATATAGGAAATGAATGAGTTCAACTGCTCATGTCATACATATCACTCTCCAGGCCTTGCACCAACCCCTAACTTAAAGGGATACTGTCATGGGGAAAAATCTGACATGGGGCTAGACATAGTGTCAATTTCCCAGCTGCCCCAAGTCATGTGACTTTTGCTCTGATAAACTTCACTCTGTACTGCTGTACTGCAAGTTGGAGTGATATCACCCCCCTCCCTTCCCCCCCCAGCAGCCAAACAAAAGAACAATGGGAAGGTAACCAGATAACAGCTCCTAACACAAGATAACAGCTGCCTGGTAGATCTAAGAACAACATTCAATAGTAAAAACCCATGTCCCACTGAGACACATTCAGTTACATTGAGAAGGAAAAACAGCAGCCTGCCAGAAAGCATTTCTCTCCTAAAGTGCAGGCACAAGTCACATGACCAAGGGCAGCTGGGAAATTGATAAAATGTCTAGCCCCATGTCAGATTTCAAAATTGAATATAAAAAAATCTGTTTACACAGTTTCACAAATTTTTCGGCAAAGATAAACAGGACAAATTCGCTCATCACTGGTAAGTCACCAAAGTGGCATAACCAAACAATGCAGTGGTCAGTGTTAGTGAAATAAAGTGCTCAGATTACAGTAAATGCATGTGACATTTAAATTATATGGGTGACTTTTCTTGAGTAAATAAGGCACATTTGGTACAGCATATTATTTTTCATCCCTCTGCCATTACCACAGGTACAAAAGACATTTTAGGGCAGATTTATCAAAGGTCGAGTTTTTTCAAGGGTAGTTTTTAGTCAAAAACTGGAATTTTCAGGTTAAATAAAAACCCAAACTTTTCGGGGATTTATAACAAAAACTCATGTTTTTCTAGTTTTTGTAAAACAAACTCACATTTTTCAAGATGTATTATACCCCAAAGTTGGAACTAGCTTGAATCTAAAATTACTCCAGCTCAAACCTGTCGAGGTCATGTAGAAGTCAATGGCAGACGTCCCTTTAACCATTTGAAGATGTTAATAGCCTTCATGATGTTTGACTTTTTTTCAGTGGGTTTCACTGATTCTAGTTTTTACCATTCAACTTTAAATCAGTAAACATTCAAGCTGTAAGTTCATTCGAGGTGTAAAAAAACCTCACAAATCTCTAAAACTCGACCTTTGATAAATAACCCTGTTAATGACTTGTTAGCCATGGGACTTCATCTCCACCACTAATAATGAATATAATATTTGTTCCTGTATAATGTGCAGAAAATTACAGCAGTGATGGAACAAAAGTTGTCTTTTTTTTCGGAACTTTTGAAATAGTCACATGATTGTATTGAAGAATAGGTTTCCCGTTACTCATGTATCTTCTCATTACAGATATTGTACAATGGGTGGATGACCAAACTGCAGTTCCCTTGGACCTACAAAAAATGAATTAGCCCTGGTTGACTGATAATGTGAATTAAATATTTTCTTAGTCCTGGTTGGCTCCTACCCCCAGGTGCATTTTCCAGCAAAGTTTTCTTTTTCCACCAATGACAAGAGTGTTATCATTAACCTGTTTTGCCAGTTTGTTTCCATTAGCTAATCTTTCCTCTAACATTACACACTAATACCAGAAAGGGGAAGGTGCTTCCTTGGTCAAAAAAGGTTAAAGCAATAGTTTAACACATAGGTATAAAGTGAAATAGGAATCAAGGGACAAAAAGCATTATTCTGTCTTGTCTGCTTTCTTTTCACCTAAAGAAATATTGATTACTAACACTAGACAGGCACCTAATATATACTCTCAAAGAAATATTATTCTTTCTTTTCACATTGCGATGCTTTGGCATTTATAGGTTTCTGTAATGTATTAGAGGCCCAGTCTTGGGTGTTCACATAAAATGAAATTCTTATTTTCTGTAGAGCCTAGCATTATAAAGGCACATACTTTCCCAGGAAATAGTCATTTGGAAGGGGTTTCTTGCAAAACAAAAGCAAAAATAACAGACATTCTAAAAGTTTAAGTAAAAATGTCTAAGATTTTACAAAGCTAAGCAACGCAAATTATAAGGCAGCAGTGCCTTAACGCTTTATTAGCCTTATATAAACAGGCACAGTTTGCAGGCAAGAAAATGATGTTTTGCGAAAAAATAAATAATCATATGAAATTGAGGGTTTTTTTCTATGTTTAACACAAATAGTTAAATAAGTTGCAAATTGAATGTAGACTCATAGACAAGGTGATAGCTAGAGAAACCTAGATAACAATGATAATAATCCTCTTTTTTTATGTCAAGGCTTGAAGAGTCCCTGTACAAGCTAAGAATTTTGATCATGTCGCGTAGCAGTTGCGCTTTGTTCTCAGAACAATTATAGGAATAATTTCATTTTCCACTCTAATAAAAGTTTCTCAGTTCAGGCGGCACAATCCTTTTCCTATAAAGTTTAACTATGTTGCAGGTACAAGGAGCAGCTGCAAAAATATGCTTTTAGAAAGATAAGGCATTTTCCCACAGTGAGCTTTATTTTCTCTATTTATCAGATGCTCCCCTAACACTCTATTAGCTATTATTTAAATTATTTTTAAGGCACCAAATAACACTGAGGATAAAAACAAATCATACAGCAACAGCCAACTAGCTGTTCAATGAGTTCAATGCAGAGAAAACTTGTCAATGCTGATTGGTTACTAGCAGCTTCGGACTGGGGAGGTCTGGGGCCCACTGGGGCTGCCACCTCAGGGACCCTCATCTGTGTATGTACCTGATTTACTATTTTTGTGTCTGTGATCTGGGCCAAGGGGAGGTCAGGGTGCAGCACACAAGTCACAGTCAGCAGGGTCAGGGCCCACCGTGTTTTTTCCTGTGTCCCACCAGCCCAGTCCAACCCTGGTTCTTCCAGCCTTAGTTGCCAGGAGATGCCAACTAACAACAACCACAAAGTTAAGCTAAAATCCAAATAGTTATGTTATAGAATTTTATTGTAGACAATTACCGTTTATTTAACCTTCCCCTATTATCCCTGTTTTTTTTCCATCGGTTTATCTAGGTAAAGCCCAACACCTACCAGCCTCCTTTTATTCCTAGGCCTTTTGTGCATAAAAGATAGACAATAAAAATGATTAATTGTCTCCTTATTCTTTTCATATAAATAGATATGTTTATAGATATGTAGAAGTATTGAATATTTATGGCGAATTTCTTGATCTAATTTTATTTAAATTGTCATTATTCTATTTGTTTTGGTGTATGTTTCAGAGCAAATTATGAACTCCTGGCCTCTTTATTAATAAGTAATATTGTACATTCACATACCTATATACAGTAAACAAGGTGCAATTTTGAGCGTAATAGTTATGTTTTTTTCCCACAATGCAGCTTTTTTCTCAAAATTCCTGTATTATTGCAGATGCAAACAGGTGGTTCTCATTGCAATGTGTCTACTGCAACCTCGATATACAAGTTGTCCTATTATATGAGTATGTCCCAGCTGTTGAGCAAAGTTGAGTTAAGTAGATAACTTAAAATTGAGGGATATCACTGAGCCAATTTCTGATCATTTTGGTTGAGCAAAATGTGAGCAGTTTTGTTAGCTTAGCATTAAATAACTGTTTATCAGAACATATGAGAAGTCCTCTGCTTAGCTAAAGTAGAAGCAGCCTGATCTATTCTACCTTTCTTCCCAAAGGCCAAATGACCAGATTGGTCATGGTGGAACATTCATTGCTGATAAATACAGAATAGTCCTTTTGGCAAAAAATGTTCCCGCATGCATGGAACATTCTATGCTGATAAATGCGGAATAGTCCTGTTGCCAAAAAACTGTTCCTGTATACATGCATTTAATTGCTACTGAGATCAAAATAATTAGAACCCCTAGATTGCTGACAGCAATGTACCCATCAGCTAAGCTCATCACAATGGCAACATGTTTTCCTCCAAATCCTTGTCCTATATCCTCTGTAGTGTGTAAGGGAGACATCTCCCTGTGCACTTACCATAGGTGCATCTGACAGGCTAGAGGAAGTTTGCAAGACAAAACTGAGAGCTGGAAGGAGAAAGTGTTACCCTATAATTAATTAAACAAACAACTAACTGCAGAATTCTATTGTTGTTTGGAGTTCCAGTCTTCCAGGCTGATCAGAGTTGCGATTCCTTTCTTGATCACATATTTTGTTTAATATGATGCATGTATTATTTCTGGATGAACAGAAGAATAATGTTGTACTCACCATATTATACATCGACTTTATTAGATCCTCTCTTTCCTTGCATGCATTGTGTAATGCAAAACGTTACATGGGAATACATTTGATGGCTGCAATCTCCCAGCTACAATATGTCATGTCCTAAAATATTAACAATAATGCACCATTAGTACAGGAGGTATTTGTGATCTAACCCGCCAGTGATACTTAAACAGAAGACAGGAGGCTTGTTGAAAGCATCCACGATTCCTGGCATTTTGTCCACTTGAAAGTCTATGCGTATGCTTTTTTTCATGACTTGCTATTCACTTATTAAGTGAAATCCTACAGAGATTACTTATTTTGAGCTAAAGGGAGATGCTTTCCAAAAGAGCTGAAATGGCAGCAGGCTATTAATGGGAAAAGCATTTACTTTAGATTAGTCAGAGTGTAAAGGAGAAAGGGTCTTCTATAGATGGCTATTAGGGATGTTAGTTAAATATTTATAATATCTAAATTAGCATAGTGAAAGCACAATTCATCAATTTGTTCTGGTTTGTTTGCAAGAGGGAAAAAAAATGACTGCCCTCTGGAAATACCTTAGTGGTCAGCAGTAAAGAGATGGATCCGCTCTGCTTTAGCATTCCGGAGCTGTATTTACTTTGGTCCTGCTTAAAGAAACTTGTTACACCATTTACCTTGCAGCCAAGGTCAACGATAATAAAATATGGCCTGTTAGAAGGCAACAGGAAGGTGAGTGCAGATAGATGATGATTATGATGGTGGTGTCTATGAAACGGATGATAAAGTACAAAGCAAAATGTGATTGATTGATTGGTATACAGACCCACAATGCGTTTAGAACACAGATTAAATTAGTTTCACCTTATAAATGTAGTAATTCTTACCCCTACAGTTCTAGTGGCTCTGAGGTTAAATATAAGGGCCACAGTACATGTGGCCTCTGGACTCAATATTTTTGTGGGGGGAAAGACATACATGTTTGTCATAGGCAGAAGAAGTTCTATTAAGCAGAATAATTCCCTTTAACAATAATGGGAAGGGTTTACTGTAGTTCTTGGCATCATGAACATGCTATTATGTCCTGAGGAAAACTTGCCATTGACCTTCTTTTGATTACCTTACACCCAGCCATAGTTTGAAATAGGTAGTTCACCTTAAAATTAAATTTGAATATGATACAGGCAGTAGTAACTGGACTTCATTTTTTATTTGTTGTGTTCATTTTTTTAAATCCTAACATCTATCTGGTTGCTGGTAGGGATGCACCGAATCCAAGATTCGGTTCGGGATTCGGCCTTTTTCAGCAGGATTCGACCAAATCCTTGGGCCTGGCCGAACCAAATCCGAATCCTAATTTGCATATGTAAATTAGGGGCGGGTAGGGAAATCACACGACTTTTTTTCACTTTTTCCTTTCCTGCCCACTTTTTCCTTTTGCATATGCAAATTAGTATTCAAATTTGGTTCAGTATTTGGCTGAATCTTTCACCAAGGATTCGGGGATCTGGCCGATCCCAAATAGTGGATTCAGTGCATCCCTAGTTGTTAGGGGTTAATTACTCTAGCAACCACCAGACAGCTATATGGAAATCAGAACAGAAGAAAGCCTGATTATTAACAGCGACATAACTGGGGTCAGTGACTCCAACAGCCAGACTGTATTTTCAGGTTCAGGCCAGACCCATCTTAAAGCTGTGACAGTGACCAAGACAATTTTAGAAATAATATTTAGTTAAGGCTATACATATTTAATTATTAACACAGTGAGTCCGAAATACCTGGCAACAAATTACAGCCTATACTCGTGGTACAATACGAATATGTACCTCATTCAGTTTAAAGGCCCTTTCAGTCTAATTATCTCATTTACAGTGGAGTATTCCTTATACACTGGTGCAAAGCTGAATCCAAAAAGGGGATGGAGTGGTAGACCTTCCTCTCTTGCCAGTGGAGACTACTGTCTATGGTAGGATGCTGTGAGGTTGCTCTATTGCATTGTGCAACTGTGTATATCATGGATTAAAGGATTATTTTTGTAGTTGTTACTGTTACAATCTGCACCAATAAACTAAAGCAAAAATGTCTCTTTTTGATTTTTGTTTGTTTTGTTAATGTTTTTGCTTAGGTTAGCTAATGTTTATTTTAGCCACAGTATTTTTTTCTACGCTAATTGCTGGGAGATTGGGTTTGTTTGGCCATCTTGTCTCCCCATTATTCTATGATGGCTTTATTTTGCACATTACAAAAAGAATGTCAAACCACTATAGATGTGTGCTTCTGTTTGATTTAATTGCCACCCCCTAGTTTAGAAAGCACACATGTAATAGGTTTAATCCTACTGCTCTAACAGAAGGGTGCCTGCTCTTAAAAAGACTTCTAAGTGCTAATGACTAATGTTCTCCTCTCCTCCACTGGTTTCTTTTCAGAGCCGTTGATCTAAAGGCAAAGCTAGTGGATGAGCCAGGTCCAGGACAGTGTGTACAACATTTAACATTTGAACTTCTTCTGTGTTTGGAGGCAGCAGGATGTTTTGTCCTGAGGTCACCGACCCTCTGCTCCCCTATCAGCTGCCTTGAAACCTTAATTGAATGACAGATGGTCAGCTTAGAGAACCAGAAGCCTTAAAGTGGCCCTTGCCAGTAACAAGAAGCAGCAAATCGGTATTTGTTTCTCCAAAGAGCTGGATCAGAATGTATATGGGGCTGATGGACGTTGACCCTTGTAAATTAGGTTCACTTGAATTAACCCCTGCTGTAAGCTATGTGGCTGAGGTACACCCTTGCCATTAATTCCAACCTCTCCCCCATTATGCTTGCTCAGCTTCTAGCTCTCATAACTGGGACCAAAAAAAATAAAATATGAAAGACTGGATGTCACTTTCACTTTTTTAATGAAACAGAATCAGCTCAGTCAGTTTGTACTGAGTAATTATTTGGAAGTGATGGTGTCATGGTACATAACATTTTTACAGAACATAATTTATCTTACTGATGTAGTTTCTGACTGCCATAAATTGCAATATGTCAGAACAATGACCAAACAACCCCTCTGTGACAGCCTCTTCCAAATGCCTTACTTTTTCCTTTCTTTTCCTGTTTGATTATATATAGAATAAACATTATTTTATTCCACCTTTGAAGTTTTTAGATACAAAATACATTGAACTGTAGAGAGTTGAATATAGAGAGCAGATACAAAGCTTGGACTCTTCAGTTGTTGTTCAACTGCAAATACAGCTCCCAGCAATTTGATGTCAAGTGCCAGGTAATGATGGAGTTATAGTTCAGCAACAGCTGTATGGCTGCACAGTTTGACTGGCTCTAAACTTAGTAGCTATAAAGTATCCATTTATTATAATAATGTATGCTTCGAGGCTTCTGTACCGTTAACTAAACTATTAGAAGAATGGGTGCATTTTTCTGCCTCCTAAGGCTATATATATATATATATATATATATATATATATATATATATATACAGTATATACCACAAAACATACAAATGTGGCAAGGGGTGGCAGGCTGACAAAAATTCCCTGTTTCAGACAAAATGTTTGTGGTCCAATCAGCAGAAGTGTGGTGTATGCAGCCTGAGTGTTTCCAAGTACATGGAAAATTGTATCATCATAACAAAATTATAGTACTTAATACTTATCTCTATATTTATGTCCAGCTTTACATCTTTTTTTGGGCAAATAACTGCTTTAACATTTATTTCTCATTTTATGCATGCCCTTTTATCTCTACGATGACTCTATTGACTCAATAATATATGATCATTTCTAAATACAGGTATGTGACCTGTTATCCAGAATGCTTGGGACTCGGGGTTTGCCGGATAACTGATCTTTCCGTAATTTGTATCTTCATACCATAAATCTACTAGAAAATCATGTGAACATTAAATAAACCCAATGGGCTTGTTTTGCTTCCAATTAGGATTAATTATATCTTAGTTTGGATCAAGTACAAGGTACTGTTTTATTATTACAGAGAAAAAATGTGAATATTAGGATAAAATAGAGTCTATGGGAGACAACCTTTCTGTAATACAGAGCTTTCTGGATAATGGGTTTCTGGATAACAGATGCTATATATATATATATATATATATATATATATATATATATATATATATATATATATATATATATATATATATATATATATGCACACAAACAATGGGTTTTTATATGTTCAGTATCTATCTAACCACTGTGTCTATTTATCCTTAAAGAGTTAATCTAATAGTGTGCCTCTATATATTGCATTATTCTATTTACCCATGTCGTAACTGCAGTGTCTAAATGTTAAATGGTATAATGATCTGCTTGATTGTAAGGAGACATATTATTCTTTTGGTGGCATGTTTGCTGCTGAAGATAAGGTGAAGAAAAATGACCAGATGTCAGAGAACCCCCATTAATGGAACTATTGGATTGGGGTAGCACAGTAGTGACACATCGTGTACCATAGAGAGACAGGGTTGTCATAGTAATAGGAGGAAGTATGATTTATTCATAATGGGCCCACACCTCTGGACACCAACTGCCCGGCACAGAGCATTTGTGAATTAAGTTTGCAAAGGTCATGGGGGTCAGTTGGCTGATAGCTCTAGAGCTGCTAAAGGTCACTTGCATTATCAATTCAATTTTTTGGCCCATTGTGTTGTCTTTAATGTGAAGAATGGCTTCGTTTGCAAAGACAATGAACAGGTGAGTTTGATGAATATTTCTAATTAAACGGGACATGATTGCAACACTAGGAAATTAATTGCTCGGGTCACAGACACTCACTTTCATTTGGAAAAAAAGATGTTATTGGTCCTTTTGCATCCTCTGCTGATTATGGAATTTGCAGCACTATTCTACATAACGTTGGCCTATTATATAGACTGTACACTGCCCAGTGCTAGAAAACGTCTGTGTTCTCTTGCATGGCAACATATTACCTATTTGTATAATACATTATGGGCTCATTTCCCTAAAAGGCTGATATTTCTTCATTTTTTCAAGGGTCATCAGCAGTTTATTGGCACTGTCATATTCAATGGAAATAACATCTAAATTAATTATTTATTAAGGCCAATTATTATTAAGGCCAATATACTGTAAGTTATTTTGGATTTCACACATGCACATACATACAAGTGTGGAAAGCAATAGCAGTATCCCCTTTAATAACTCCAAGTTTCCCTTTACAACACCTGCTGTGAAATGATGTTTTGGTGTTAATATTCTGGTTTTAAAGCTTTCTATATAGAACGGTGGGAATAAGATCACTTTGGAGGTACAACTGATATTAAATGATTCACCTTTAAAGGGATTCTGTTGGTTTTTATTATGTCGTTTTTATTTCTAAATTACACTGTTTGCACTGCAAATAATTCACTGTACAATATAAAATTTCATTCCTGAACCAGCAAGTGTATTTTTTTAGTTGTAATATTGGTGTGTAGGCAGCCATACCAGGTCATTTTGCCTGGTCATGTGCTATTAGAAAGAGCCAGCACTAGGATGGAACTACTTTCTGGCAGGCTAATTTTTCTCCTACTCGTTGTAACCGAATGTGTCCCAGTGGGACCTGGATTTTACTATTGAGTGCTGTTCTTAGATCTACCAGGGAGCTGTTTCTTGTGTTAGGGAGCTGCTATCTGGTTACCTTCCCATTGTTCTGTTGTTAGGCTCCTGGGGCGAAAAGGGAGGGGCTGATATCACTCCAACTTGCAGTGCAGCAGTAAAGAGTGACTGAAGTTTATCAGAGCACAAGTCACATGACTGGGGGCACCTGGGCAACTGACAATATGTCTAGTCCCATGTCAGATTTAAAAATTAAATATAAAAAATCTGTTTGCTCTTTTGAGAAACGGATTTCTGCTGGAGCAGCACTATTAACTGATATGTTACATTTTCCCATGACAGTATCACTTTAAGTTAACTTTTAGTATGTTATAGAATGACCAAATCTTAGCAACTTTTCAATTGGTCTTCATTATGTATTTTTTATAATTTTAACTATTTGCCTTCTTCTTCTGACTCTTTCCAGCTTTAAAATGGAGGTCATTGACCCCATCTAAAAACAAATTCTCTGTAAAGCTACAAATTTATTGTTATTGCTACTCTTTTATTACTTGTCTCGTCTTTCTGGTCAGGCCTCTCCTATTCATATTCCAGTCTCTTAATCAAATCAATGCATGGTGGCTACCATCATTTGGGTCCTAGCAAACAGATTGCAGAAATTGCAAACTGGAGAGCTGCTGAATAAAAAGCTAAATAACTCAGAAACCACAAATAATAAAACATGAAAATCAACTGCAAATTGTCTCAGAATATCACTCTCCTGTTACTAAATGTTAATGTAAAGGTGAACAACTCATTTACATCCAACCCATTCCAACACATTTTAATGTTTCCCCTTAAACCACTCGAGTGTTGCTTTAGCAGTATGCTTCGGGTCATTGTCCTGATGGAAGGTGAACCTCCTTCCCAGTCTCAAATCACAGGCAGACTGACACAGGTTTTGCTCAAGAATATCCCTGTATTTAGCACCATCCATCTTTCCCTCGACTCGGACCAGCTTCCCAGTCCCTGCAGCTGAAAAACATCCCCACAGCATGATGCTGCCACCATTTAAATTACAGGTTTGAATGTAACAAAATAGGTGAAAAGCCAAGGGGGTCATACATTTTTGCAAGGCAGTGTAATGGGGCTCAATTAAGGGGAGGAACAAATCAGCATTTTTGTGCTCATAGTACAGCCAGAAATACAATATCCAGAAAGATAAGAATTACAGGTAGGTTGTCTCCTATAGGCTCCATGTTAATCAAAAAATTCCAAATTATAAAACATATTACATTTATCTCCATAATAACAGAACATTTCCTTGTACCTGATCCCTACTAACATACAGGTTTAGGATCTGTTATCTGGAAACCTGTTACCAGTAACATAACTAGAGGGGGGCGGGCCCTGGCGTGGGACGTGCAGCCGGGCCCCCCACCCCCCTCCATACGATATTTTCTGCGCTGAATCCAGTGGCGCGCGAGCTGCCGGGGCGCTCTGAGGGGGTGGGGGCCCTGGCCCAATCGCACCCACTCCTCCCTCGGTAGTTACGCCACTGCCTGTTACATAGAAAGCTCCAAATTATGGAATGACTGTTTCCCATAGATTCACTTCTATGCAAATAATCGAAATTTTTTCTCTGTAACAATAAAACAGTATCTTGTGCTTGATCCAAACTAAGATTTAATTAACCCATATAGGAAGCAGCCTATTGGGTTTGTTTCATGTTTAAATTATTTTTTTAGCAGACTTAAGGTATGGAGATTACAGAAAATCCCAGGTCCTGAGCATTCTGGATAACAGGTCCCATACCTGTATGACCAAAATGTCAATGCATCATGTTTTAATATCATATATAATTGTATGTGCAGTTTTCTGTTAGTAGATGTAACGAGTTTTCATTACATTCTGTATATATTAATATATATATAAATTAAAAGAAGTATTTTGTCCTACTTTTCTTATCTCAAGCACTCCTTTCCTGAAGCTTTTTGAGGGCTCAATATTGGGCAGTGTCATAATCACTGGGCCTCAGATAGGACCTCTGGCTGCTGTGACCTGGATTGTCTGTTAGAATGATAACTAGAGTCTTAGCCATAAATCATGACTCTGTGAGAGAAAATGAGACCTGAGCGTTTGATTAGAACTACCTGTGTGAGCACAATAAGTAATTAAACCATTGTTCCCAGTACTAACATTAGCCATTATTTTTAGGCACTGATATAAATGATATTATTTATTATAGTGCCACTGCCTGCACTCTTGTAGCCATTCCCAACATCACTAAGCAGCAGAACCAACACTGACCTTAACATAAAGCATAACAAGGTTGAATAAATTAAATAATAATCTTTATCTTGGTTTTTCAAATTCAAATCTTAAAAAAAAATATCTGACTGTGCTCAGTGGTTTATTATAAAGCAAATGGCACAGCACCAGTGTGAATAGGATGTGCAGGGTGGTGTGTATAAAGGGTCCCTGTTCCTTTAAAATGAAAGCTGTGATTCCTGCAATCACTGGGGTTACAGTAAAAGCATATTGATCTGCAGCCCATATTGCATGGACAGGAGGGCTCAGGCAGCAAACCTAATCAACTTACTTCAGTGCAAGCATTTAACCATTTATAAATGTTTTATTTCAAGGGAACCAATAACACCTGCTGCCTAATAAATGCCAAGTAATGTCATCCATCCACACCCAGACTAAATGATAAGCATCATCCATAGCTGTGTGTGTTTAATTAGAGCCTGGGATCTGGCTAAGGCACCAAGGCCCAGCTGATGGAGGCAAATGCACAGAGAGAGCTGACATCAACTTCCGTTAGGCAGCAACTCCAGATCGAACCTTTCGATTGTAACTGAAACAATTTGCATACTGATTCCCTTTGCTAGCCCTACAGATCTATAAGCAGCCAGCCAGCTATTCAAATGCAAGAAGCAGCCTTAAATGCAGGCAGGGCTCGCCTAAGGAGCTGCAGCCAGACCCAGGCAAGGATAATGCAGCCCCAACATGCCTCATTCTGCTTCTTATTTCTCAATCTAGATATTCCATGGAGGCAACAGCCTGGGTTTCTATGGAGGGGAAAGACATCGGAGCCCTTTTTGCTGGAAGGAGAATGGAGCAAATGGATGGGGAGATGCTGGAGCTGGAGCGCAAGATGCGCAATGGATACTATAGCCCGAGCTACACTGCAGGGACTGAGGATGGAGAAGGAATGGGGCATTTCAGCACTACTGTCCCCTGCCCCAGGCCCATGGAGAAGGAGGAGGAGGAGGAGGTATAGCACAGAAGTCTTTGCAAAGCTTTTCCATGTCCCCCAATAAAGCGGGGCCCGGAGATGATCTGCTGCTGTTTGGCACGTTTTTCCCAGGCTCTATTCTGCCCTCGTCTCTTTTGAAACATAACAGGGACAGACCTGCTGAAATGTAACTCGGACGTCAGAGAGCAACTGCCATGTGCTACTGCCGGCTGGGATGGATTTCACTGCAAACCGACCTCGTTTTCACTGAGCGCTACAGCGGCAGCCTGCTGGGGAGAAAGCGCAAAAAACTCTCTTTAGACAACAACATGGCTATAGAGGTCACCAGCAACTGCCATCGCTCCTCTGTACTAATGGATCTGCACTCTCACTGGGGAGGGGGATTACTGCAATTTGCACTCTCACTCACACACTGCTGCACTCTCACTGTCATTCACTCTGCACACTCACTGCTGCACACTCATGTCTGCATGTCACTGGGAGGATTAATAACCCCACAGACTCACACACTCACTGCTGAACTCTCACTGGCAGGTCATTCTGCACTCTAACTCAATTCTGCACACTCAGTTCTGCACACTCAATTATTGCCACTCAATTCTGCACACTCAATTCTGCACACTCAGTTCTGCACACTCAATTCTGCACATCAGTGTGAGGCGTATTGCCTCTGCATCTGTACACTGCACACCCACTCACTGTGAGGATCACACACTCTGCTACACACTGACATTTGCCCAAGCACTCACTGTTGCACTGTCACTGTAGGGATCATTCCCTCACTAGCTACACACTAATAAGTACATTGTCACTCTGGGGCTTATTCACTGGGCACACTTACTGCGACACTCTTGCACAGTCATTCTGGAATTGTCGCTGCGGGTGTAAATGCCTGTGAGAATGTTACAGTTAGGTTGCTAGGATAGACATTATGGGTAGAGACAGTAGGCACAGTTTCAGCTACAGATTCACTGGACAATCAGCTGGCATGTGCAGTTGTTTCTGCAGTCGGTGCGGGGGTTAATTCACAATACACAGTTACTTCTGTATAATGTCATTTGCTAGTGATATTTGTATACCTTGTAGGACAACTAATACAGGGGACACTCGTGTCATTTTAGTCCCCGCCCACCATTACACATGGGCCATTCCGTCTCACTGCCCAGTTACAGGGGCATTTATTCTACAATCTGACTCCCTGGTGCCCTGTTATTGGGGGAAGGTCGGTCACTACATTTATATAATATATTTGACTTGATTTGATGCACAGCCAGTAGAGGGCAGCCACTCACTCTGCACCATCAGCAGTTGTGCATTTCACTGTTTGCCTCACTTTATGGGCTCACACAGCTTTGCCCAAGGGTTGGGTGTCATTCACAGTATAGCTACTCGCTGTCTCCTCTTCTCCACTCTTACTGTCTTTTGTCTGTCCAGATTTATTACTTACTGTTGGGACTGCACCAAATTCCCTTTGCACACTCAGTCCCTAATAATAAACTCTTACTAGTGGGACAGGGAGATATTCACTTTGCACATTTAGTCCCAATACACTGTTACTAGGGGGCAGGGGGATATTCATTTTTCCCACTCAGTCCCTAATACGCTGGGACAGGGAAATATTCACTTTGCACACCCAGTCCCTAATGTAGTGTTACTAGTGGGACAGGAGAATATTCACTTTGCACACTCAGTCCCTAATACAGTGTTACTAGTGGGACAGGAGAATATTCACTTTGCACATTCAGTCCCTAATACAGTTTTACTAGTTGGGCAGGAAATATTCACTTTGCACACTCAGTCCCTAATACAGAGTTACTAGTGGTGCAGGAGAATATTCACTTGGCACACTCATTCCCTAATACAGAGTTACTAGTGGTGCAGGAGAATATTCACTTTGCACACTCAGTCCCTAATACAGTGTTACTAGTTGGGCAGGAGAATATTCACTTTGCACACTCAGTCCCTAATACAGAGTTACTAGTGGGGCAGGAGAATATTCATTTTGCACACTCAGTCCCTAATACAGAGTTACTAGTGGGGCAGGAGAATATTCACTTTGCACACCCAGTCCCTAATACAGAGTTACTAGTGGGGCAGGAGAATATTCATTTTGCACACTCAGTCCCTAATACAGTGTTTCTAGTGGGGCAAGAGAATATTCATTTTGCACACTCAGTCCCTAATACAGAGTTACTAGTGGGACAGGAGATTATTCACTTTGCAGACTGAGCCCCTAATACAGAGTCACTAGAGCTGCGGGGGAATATTCACTCTACCCGTTGTGCCAAATACAATGTCAATGCACCGTGTTACTATACAGCTCGTTGTATACAAGGATCTCTCTATTCATATACACAAATAATAACTTTGGGACTGGGGCACATTAACACACTTAGCCCCTGATACACATTTACTGGTGACTGGGACTTGGAAATATCCCCTGTGCCCATTCAGTCCCTAATACATTGTTATTGGGGCGACTGAAGAACATTCGCTTGGCGCAGTCTCTGCTGCACTCTACACTGTTATTAGAAGAACAGAAGTGAACAGACACTGTTATATCTCTGCCCCACAAAGGCGCTGATCTGATCTTATTGCCATACGGGATTGTTGGTTCTACACACTCAATGTGCATTGCACTGGGGAACCTGCACTCTACACTCACACTCCCTGCAGCATTATTCTTGGTGGGGGTTATTTAGGCCACTTAGATCCTGCTGCCATAAGGGAGGGTACAGTCACTTGTACACATAAAATACCTGCCGATGTACAGTTTGTTTTTTTATATCACGAACTGGCACAGAAAATTATCACTTTGCCCTATCACTTTATGCATAAATATTAATAGTACATGAGAATGTTCAACTATGTTATAGTTAACATTTTCCTTATTTTCTTGTAGATAACACCAGATAGATCTCTCAGCTTTTAGTGACAATGCCGATGCACGTATACAGTACAGCTCGATCCCAGGAGCTGATTAGCGCTAAATACCATAAGCGCAAACCTGTATTGTTGTAGTCGGGCATACGCGCAAATGTTGCCAGCACAATGCCCACACCGTTTCGCCCTTTGTATCTGATCATTTTCTTTCTTTGAAGCCTCTGTAAATGTGTTAAAATTGCCAAATATGATTGTAGCATTCTTTGGCTCATATTGGCCACTAAACTAGTCTCGCAGATGAACGTGTCTATTATAATAACTATAATAATTGGGCATTTTCGTCTTAGAAGAGTCATGAATTCTCTTGGCATTTTTTTTTTTTTACAGTACAAATGATGTCGTTCAAAATGAAACAAAATAATTAGAAATGCTGTGTATTTAAATACACTATGCAATAATCATTCTGCTAAATGTGTGCGTAATTCACTCCAGTTGTATTAGTTGTATGTATATGTCTTCCCAGGCTCGCAGACCCCAGCTGTTTGTAGAAAGGCTATTCTCTCTTTTTATTGATCCTGCCTGCAACTTTCATTAGGAGATCCAGGCCATACAGAGTAGGAATCTTTTCTCTGCAATTGTCTTTCTTTCTTTCTTTCTTTCTTTCTTTCTTTCTTTCTTTCTTTCTTTCTTTCTTTCTTTCTTTCTTTTTCTTTCTTTCTTTTTCTTTCTTTCTTTCTTTCTTTTTCTTTCTTTCTTTCTTTCTTTCTTTCTCTTCATTTTTATGAGCCTATCTGTCCTGGTATTTACACTAGAAAAATATACTAGTAAAGACCCCATTTCACTGAATGTGCTCACACTCATATCAGGTGTGTGTGTGTTTTTTTCCTGATTCGATTTAAAAATCGTGCATATTAATAGGGGAGTATTTTAAATTGGAGCCTTCAGACAACTTGTGCGCAGGAAAAATACTAGGGACAGTAATATGATTTTATTTTTGCATTGATAATAATTCCCCAAGTGAATAATGACACATTGCAAACCAACTTACCAGGTAGAGTTAACAGTAGAATATTTAGCAATTAATCACACTGTTCTAAATTGATAGGGGCAAGAGTTATATAATATATATATATAATATGTATATTATTATATATTATATACAAGATAATATATTGATGATAAGGACCCAATGGAAAGTGAAAAAATATATATATTCTGCAAGGTCAGGCTCATCAGATCACTAGGAAAAGTGTACCTAATGTTTGAATGTAGTAAAAACACGATTGTATATGCAGTTATACATAATTAAATGGATACGTGCCCTACAGGCTTAAAATACAAAAATATTGTGGTTCTGTGGCACAAAAAAACCCATAGCGAGAATTTATGATGAGGCTTGACATAGGAATCGATAATGTAGCTGCACAGTTAAATGTGATGCTTTGCACACAGGTCTTGGATGAACTTAATGCAGCCAGGGAAATAACCCGGCACTCAGATCCTTCGTCTTTGGCACCACTTTGCAAATTACTGATAATATTTTAGTATATAAATATCCTTACATCCTGTGGCACTGCCAGTTTCTTCACACTTGTGTGTTTTGACTGAGCTGCTGTACTTGTTCCTTGAATATTCTAACAAATGCACACAAAGGAAACACAAGTGTATCAATCCTTATTTTGGTGCAGAACCTGTTCCAAACAGATCTTCATTTCGGCATTGCAATAATGCATGATGCTAAAATGAATCAGCAGGGACGGTGTTGAGTAAATGTGATTGACTAGATTTTAGTGTCTCGAGGTTTAACAAACAAATCAATATGCAAATATGTTGTTGAGTGCAAGAGCTTGAGAATAGGCAGCATGTGAAAGTGGAAGTTGAATCAGTGTGGGATTTAGGCAGTTCAGCTTTGCTGCTTGTTAGGTTTCATAATATTCAGCTTATTCCTGGGAGCTATTGGCTCTGTGTAGCAGAAAATATGACAAATTACTATTTATATTCAATAGTAATTAACAATAAAATAGATGTAAGAAAAGGTTGAGGTCTGATTGGTCAAAATTAACAAGAGGTAGATAGATAGATAGATAGATAGATAGATAGATAGATAGATAGATAGATAGATAGATAGATAGATAGATAGATAGAGTTATGTAAATACATACAAAAATATGGGTATGAGATATGTAAACAGATCATAGACAGACAAATAGATACACAGTTCACCCATAGCTCTGTATACTTGTGAACCTCCCCTCTAGAAAAAAAAAAACACCGTAGACTGTATTTTAAATCCCATTTTGTTCTTAATTGACATTGAGCAGAATATCGAAATTGCTTCCTGAATTAGAAGCCACTTAAGCATATGAATTTAAAATATATCAAGCCTCGTTTGCCATTGTTTTGTCAGGGACAGGTATGTTGAGACTGGCAGGGATAGCTCATTATTTTCAGTAAATATATTTTCTTCTGTTTGCATGAAAATGAAAACATGTCTTCTCCATTTAACCATTTAAAAGGGTTATAAATCTAATTTTTGCATCGATTTTCTTTTCTCCCTCCGTTGAATGAGCTGGTACCTTACAGTTCTGACTGGCTGCTTTCTGTAAAATGATTCCTCTTCCTCCTCTTCCGAGGCATTTGTTTTGCAAAACTCACAATAAATAGGGAATGAAAATCTGATCCTTTTATCCTTTTTGAGCGAGAATAAAATCAGCGTTCGTACACTATAGTGACATAAAAAAACCCTAATTTCTAACATTTTCCATTCAGGAAAAGTCTAAAAAAAATAAATAAAACAAAATAGTAATGTCTTGAGTTTATTATTTATGCACATAAACTCTTTCACTCTCTCTTTCTCTATATTTATTTATTAGATGTTTTGTTACCGGTACACTGTTACTCGTATTCTATGTAAGATATTATTACTATATTATTATTCTTGTTTATTATTTTAGACACTTCTTTTTAAACTTTTTAACTATATATAAATATATATATATAATACACAAAAGCTATGAATATCTTGTAAATTATATCCTTATAAACGGTGAGTTCTGATGTCATCAGTTATAAACAGTGATATCTGATGTCATTTCTGTCACATGACTCACTGAAATTTGTGTATTATAATAAATAAAGTACCCCCAGTTGCAAAATATGAGGATATTAGAAGTTACCTCGGAGTTCCATGACCTGTATAAAAACACTCGGCCTTCGGCCTCGTGTTTTTATATGGTCATGAAACTCCTCGGTAACTTATAATATCCTTATATTTTACAAGAGGGGGTACTTTATTCACTATATATATATATATATATATATATATATATATATATATATATATATACTAACCACTAAACCTACTTCAGAATTTTAAGTTCTGTGAGTGCTTATCTTTTTTGGAATGGATATATATATATATATATATATATATATATATATATATATATATATATATATATATATATATATATATATATATATAATATATATATATATATATATAATAAAACATTAATTGAAACGAGTTGACTAAAGAGACATGTCTTGGATGTCTGTTGTCATTATTTGAACTTGATTATAAAGATATAAAAACTAATGAATGACCTGTTCTTGTAACCTTGACTGCATGAGAATTAATAACTCTTTTTTTTAAACAACTTGTAATTTCAGTCTCCATGACAAGGGATCCTTTCCAACGCAGATTTCCTGTCTTTTAAACGTGTTTACTTTGGTAAATCACTGACTATAAACGGCTGCGGGTCCAGCTAGTGCAGTTGAAATTCCACTGAAATCAATTCGGTAGTTTAGCAGTGTCATTACAATTGTCTTTTTGTGAAATAGCAGGTCCCTGCAACTCCTGTGAGTGGGAGATTTGCCATCCTTATCGTCCTTTATTATCATTAAGATTACAAAAAAATGTAGAGGAGCAGATACAGTAGATTAATCTGGCAATCATTATGAGTGCCACTTGGAAATTTTTAACTTTTTTTGTGTGCAAGTGTCAACTTCTTGGTATTTAAACAATGATATGGACACTTGTTTAACATGCAAGCCCTTGGCAACGCCATTCTTTTCTAGCCAAATGTCCCTGTTGCAAGTCAGATTTATCAAATGAATCAATGTAAAGGTATTTAGCTCATCTCCAAATATTGGTACAATGGCTTGACCTCCTTCCCTAGTTTATATAGGTAACATCACGTATCAGGATTATTTTCCATCACAAATATAAAATCCATTTATAGTTAGTATTTGACTTTTGTTTGTTTATTTGTTTGTTTGACTATGTGTTTATCTAAATGAATAAATGCATACAATTCAGGTGAAAGTTAAATGTTCCTGTGTGTTCAAGAACAAAAAAATACAACCCTAAAAATATGTTTTTCAAAAAGTGAGCGATTCAGCGATTTTGTTGTTGCTGTGTATTTTCTATGTACGTTAACGAATACAAAAGCAAAATTCCACTATTACTGAACATTATTCCAATTATTGTTATTCTCTAAGGATTGACACTTGTTTTTTTATTTTTTGACTCAATAAGGTTTCTGTTTTTATTTTTAATTGAGAACTTGCAGGATCCAGCCAGTGCAACTTTTGCCTTCTCGCTGCGATTAGGTCGCGTTGATATTGCGCGCGATTATAACTGGTTCACCGAGCGACTCTTGCAGGGTTTAATAAAGGTGAATTTCGGAAATTGGATATTTCCTTTTCATTTGCGTTAATGCTGAGTTCCTATTAATTCGTGCGGGGATTTGTTTATGATTTGCATTTTAGCAGCTATGAAAGTTTTAAGCATTGATCTTTTGTTTTGGCGTCCATCATTAACATCATTAATACAAGCTATCAATAACCCTGTCGTTTGCAGCATAGCTTCACCATATTGATCCATTTTGGCTATTCATCTCTGCCATGCAAGACCTGGAATCATTTTCGCATTACAGTAGCTTGGATTTGCTTTTAATTCATATTTAAAGCTGCAACCAGCCCCGTGGAGCTCTCTGTGCAAAGACTAGAGGCGCCTAATTAATAATAAGTCAGAAACTAAGGAAGGCATCAAGAGATAAATTATTAATACAGACATCTATGTCTCTTTCAATAATGCTACTTTAAGGTTTTTAACTTGGTGGGGCCACAATGTAATTGTACCGGCAAGTCTGCACTTTATTTCCTGAGAAGACACCATGTTCAGCAAATACACACTCCTCTGTTGTGCAAACTGGGGGCTTTGGAGGACAGATGGACAGGTAGACACACGATACGCAGAAAAATACAATAGATATAGACAAATATATTGGTAATACATAGGCAATAGGCAGAGAGATGAAAGATGAGAGAGAGAGAGAGAGAGAGAGAGAGGGGGGGGAGGGAGGGAGAGAGAGAGAGAGAGAGAGAGAGAGAGAGAGAGAGAGGGGGGGGGAGGGAGGGAGAGAGAGAGAGAGAGAGAGAGAGAGAGAGAGAGAGAGAGAGAGAGAGAGAGAGACTGTCTATCCATCTGTCTGGCTTTGTTGGGGGGGCTTTGGAGGACAGATGGACAGCTATATATAAAATAGACAAATATATTGGAAATATATAGGTAAGAGGCAGAGAGATAGATGATGATAGATGGATAGACAGATAGATAGACAGACAGACAGACAGACAGACAGATAGATAGATAGATGATAGATGGATGAATGAATGGATGGATGGATGGATGGATGGATGGATGGATATTGAAGTAGATAGATAGATAGATAGATAGATAGATAGATAGATAGATAGATAGATAGATAGATAGATAGATAGATAGATAGATAATTAGATAGATGGATGGATGAATGGATGGATAGATGTTTAAGTAGATAGATAGATAGACAGACAGACAGACAGACAGACAGACAGACAGACAGACAGACAGACAGACAGATAGATAGATAGATAGATAGATAGATAGATAGATAGATAGATAGATAGATAGATAGAAAGACAGATAGACATCTATCTGGCGTAGGTCTCAGCAAAGCATTGCATCACTACTGAATTATACCAACAAATACTATAATGTTTGCGAACTGGCTAGTAATGGCCATTTATCCCACTATAAAGGGCTCTGGGATTAACCCTTCCCCTGCCGGTGGGGTCCCATTCTCGCTGATCCCAGAACAAGTGGAAAGATTTGGGAATAGTGTGTAGGTGATGTTAGTGAGCTAATGGCCTGATAGAAGGCAGAGATGTGACGTCGCACTCACATCGCTCGAATGGCTCATAACAAAAGTCTATTTTCCTCTCTTGCAAAGCAGAAAGACACGAGCTCATCTGCAATATCGACCGCCCTGAGAACTCGAGCAGATGCCGTATTTACTAAAAGCCAACAAGTCAGCGCAGCGCTGCTGGGCCTTTCCCTGCTTCTGTCAATGAGCTTGCTGTCCTGTCCGTATCGCACTCAGGCGCACACAGTCGCTCGCATCCGCACGTATTGCACTTTGCAGTATACCTGTTAAAGCCGGAGACTGTGGAAGTTTGACATACGCGAGTGGCTATGAGTGTGGCTATGAGTGAGTGTGAGAGTGTGAGAGTGTGAGCATTATGACACGAAGACAATTTTGATTGCCAATTAGACAAATTATGATATGCAAATGTGTAAGAGTGAAGTTGCGCAGCTATGAGGAGCTGAATGTAAGAGAGACCTATGTATTAGCGCAAGTGCAAGAAGACCACATTGTCTCTCTCTCTGGCACACTGATTGTCTTCTGTCCGTAGTCGCACTCGTATAATCATACATTGCCATTTAAATTGTCTCACACTCATTTGCACCAATCACAATCACACGCTGATTTTACACAATCACCATCCGAGCAAATGTTTAGACTCGCAGGCGCACTCTCCCAATGAGAGACTCTCACCAGCTTTTCCACATTCACAGGCTAAAAACTCACACATTCTTCTCCCAAAAGTGCTCTCAGTCCTACTCCCATTTACCCTTTCTCCCACTCTCATCCTCCCCCCCGCTTTTATAAAGGGGCCCTTACCATGAAAAGCTTCAGGGACTGTATGCAACTTGCAAATGGATTTGGTGCAATAAACATTCTGTTGTACATGAGTGTGTAAATGATTGCAGGCCTTTTCCAGATTTTATCTCTATTATTATTCGAATTCAGAAGGGCAGATGTATTGTGTTTGGGAGAGGAGCTAGTTGGAGAGAAGGCAGCTAGAGGAAAGTCTGGGTAATTTACTTCTGTCCAGCTGGCAGCTGCTGCCTTCACGCCTCACCTTTGACATATTGGGTCTTAGAGAAGAGCAAAGCCCCCCATCCACTGACCATTGCAAGCTGTCACCTCCAACACATGGACAGCCAAGGAGGCAGGGGGCGTAATCACCCGCCTACTACCCCAGCAACTCTTTACACTGGCTGCTAATTAGACACATAATCAGGCGGGCCCCTTCCTTCCCTTTGGAGCAAAAATGTATCAGACCAGCACAGCTTGCAGGGGGCTGCTCCTTCCTTGCTTCTACCAACTGCAATACAAATAACTGAAAGGCAGGTGTGTGTGTTTGATGGGGGTATTTAGATACGGTTGCCTTGCCCTACACATGTGGAAGTATTGCTTCAGAAATGTAAAGTGTAGACAGACAAGTGGATTGCTACAGAACAGTCAGGTAGAGACACGATCAACAAATACAGTGGATATATTGATGATTTCATTTTTACTACATAACAGAAAGACAGAGTCGATAGGCAGATAAATACATAGACTAATAATGTAGATATAGTAAATGTGTAGCTACAGATACAGAACAGAAGTGTAACTGCACAGGCCTAATACAATATTATTCACAAGAACTCTGGAGTTGTTGGTCATTTGGAAAGTTATATGAAGTTTTACCGTGCACCCAGGTATCATGCAAGGAGCGATATATATATATTGCATAAAGGTTATTTATATTACTTATTGGCGGTGCGTATCCAATTATTATCGCCAAATAGCGATTGCAGCTATTCTTTTTTTTTTTTTGGAGAGACTGAAACAATTCCTCTTGCCCTGAACCCAGCTAGAGAAGTGAGCCCCGAACTCCTTTTTGCATGCGATTATCAAATAAAGTCCTTAAGGAGATAACGATTATTCCGCAGAATATATGGCGCTTGCTGCATTAGCGGTGATTGATTTGGACTGATTTGCTCAAATGTGTTTTGTTCAAGGTTAAATTTAACACGTGTTTTGTTTTTTTTTCTCCATCCGAAGTATGTTTGGCTTTTAGCCATCTAGGTTATCCGCCGAGCACCCTCCTACCAATAATTACATGTACATTAAGCAGCTACATCTCTTTGGTGGACAAAAATAAATAAAAACGACATCCATTTTCTAATCAATATTTAGAAAAAAATATATTTTCACCTCGGCAGCACATGAGAGTCACGTTGTAAAGACTAGGGGGGAATAGTGTAAATAGTGGCAAATAGTTATATATATATATATATATGTACATATAAACATATATATATAGAGAGAGATTGAGATTGATATATATATATATATATATATAATATATATATATATATATATATAATATATATATATATATATATATATATATATATATATATATATTTATAATCAATAGGCTATGGCAGCAGATGGGTTAAATCCCAGGAAATCAATCTCCCTGCTAGCTCAGCTTGGACAAGACGAAGCGACATTTTGGGTGATGTGTTCTTGTGTTGTGTCAGACAATAGGCACATCTGCCCAGGCTTTCATCAGAAATCCTACACTGGCTTCTCCTAACATCTGCCTGTGGCTGCCATTTAGCAAGAAAAGCACACATGCGATTGAGTTGGGAAAATTAAATATAAATATATATATATATATATATATATATATATATATATATATATATATATATATATATATATATATATATATATATATATATATATTTAATAATATATATGCTAGAATCAATTAGGGAGCACAGTTGCATGGACTCACATGTATGCATGATATTAAATAATGTCTAAGAGCTGGCACGTGTCTTCTGAAGGAGGCACATTTGCCCTAATATATTCCTCACACAGGAATCAGTATATTTTTACATTGGTGCCAGGGAGATGCTGAGGAATATCCCCGCAGTCAATATTAGAATTCAATTTGAGAAGTCCCATTCACTCATAGTGCATAGTCACCAGAGAGGAGGGACCTGTGAATGTGAATGCAATTACTAATGTAAGCTTGCCTATATCTGAATTACAAGGAAGGGGCAGGTTTCCTCATTATACCACCCACCTTGTACAATAGGCAAACAGTAGAACCCCCCATTTACACCCCCTGATTTTAAGTTTTTTACATTGTTGGTTTGTGGTCCCACCTATATATTAAGTATAATACATTTCCCTGATTTTACATTTTCCTGCATTTTACAACCTTTTATTTCTGGTCCCCTGAAAAACACAAAATGGGGGTTCTTCTGTATTCTATGTAAATGACTTTTCCAACAGATCACTCAGTGCTACTAAACATAAGTTCCTTCTCTATGGCATTACAAAGACATAAGGTGATAATAACAAATAATGTCATGTGCGTAATAAAAAGGTGTGTGCTATGACAAGGAAAGGGTTAACCATTGTTAGGGCTACGCTTATGGGGAAATAACAAGGAATCAGTTACAAAGAAAATCATTTATCCCCGACAATGAACTGTCCTCGGTTGTAAGGTGAAGTGAAAGGCACTGGGCTAAAGGAGAAGGCGGCTGATGTGTCAGTGCTGGGTACGAGGCACATGGGAGCCTTCCTCTTTATCTGTTGTTCCGAGGCTGCGATTGCAGGGCAGCGTGATGGTAAATACAAGCCCATGCAGTGATGTCACAAGAAGCTGTGTGTTGAGTTTTACACTCCGGCCCAGTGCGCATGCGCCGTGCTCCCGCGGCAGCTGCAGGGGCAGCTCTGTCACCTTACACATCGGAGCAGTGAGAGACATGGCAAGAGATGGCGAGGGGAACAAGCAGGCTCCAATCGTTGCTGCTGCTGCTGTTGCTGCTCTGACAAAGGGGACCGGGCCTTCTATTAGCTGCATTTAAACAATAGCGTCGGTCAAATCGGTAGAATAAGATCGGGGAGTTCCGGCGGGATCCAATGCCCACAACAACTGCCGCCGGGACTTTTGCCCAGCAGCTCGCCAGATAGATGTGCGCTTCACTCGCCTGCACGTTCCACCATGAACGCTCAGCTGACTATGGACGTGATTGGCGATCTGCACGGGGTGAGCCATGAGTCCATGCCAAGCACAGCGGATATGATGGGCAGCAGCCCTCATCACAGGGGCTCGGTCACCCACCGGAGCAACCATCTGTCCGCCCACCATAGGTCCATGGGCATGGCTTCCATTCTCGATGGAGGGGACTATCACCACCACCACCACCACCACCGACCCCCAGACCACGCGTTAACGGGGCCCCTGCACCCCACTATGACCATGGCTTGCGATACCCCTCCCGGCATGAGCATGAGCAGCACCTACACCACTCTCACCCCTCTGCAGCCTCTACCCCCAATCTCCACCGTGTCGGACAAATTCCCCCATCACCACCATCACCATCACCCCCACCAGCGGATAGCGGCCAATGTCAGTGGCAGCTTCACCCTAATGAGGGACGAGAGGGGACTGGCGACTATGAACAATCTGTACAGCCCGTACCACAAGGAGGTGACCGGCATGGGCCAGAGTCTGTCTCCGCTCTCGGGATCCGGCCTGGGAAGCATCCACAGTGCCCAGCAAGGCTTGCCCCACTATGCCCACCCCAGTGCCGCCATGCCCACCGACAAAATGCTCACCCCCAATGGCTTTGAAGCCCACCATCCCGCCATGCTGCCGAGGCACGGGGAGCAACATCTCACCCCTCAATCCGCCGGCATGGTGCCTATTAACGGCATTGCCCACCACCCTCATGCCCATCTAAATGCCCAAAGCCACGGACAGATTCTGGCCTCCACCAGGGATCAAAATCCTCCTTCTGTGACTGGATCACAAATGAACAATGGAAGTAATTCAGGGCAAATGGAAGAAATCAATACCAAAGAAGTTGCTCAGAGAATCACAACGGAGCTAAAGCGTTACAGTATCCCCCAGGCGATCTTTGCCCAGCGGGTTCTGTGCCGATCTCAAGGGACCCTGTCCGACCTGCTGAGGAACCCCAAGCCTTGGAGCAAACTCAAGTCCGGCCGGGAAACCTTCCGAAGGATGTGGAAGTGGCTGCAGGAGCCTGAGTTCCAGAGAATGTCAGCTCTTAGGCTTGCAGGTGAGAAACTCCCCGAATAACCCCTTATACACCCACAGATACACCAAATATCTACCGCCTTCTCTTTTCTAATGCGGATCAACCCAAACCCCGAACGATTTCATGAAATGTCTATGGCCCCCAAGCAGCTTCCCCCCCCCAGCACCATCAACATAGAACATTCCCCTACTATATATAGAAGAACTACATATCCAACTACAATACATGAATGAATGCCTTTCACTGCAATCACTGAGCACAGGCTGTTCCTGCTGAATTTCATGAAAAATGATGGTTGTGATTATTTATCTCTTGGAGCTCGAATTCGTTTTGTGCTCACTACATATTGTGCCTCTTCTCCAGACCCACTTGACTTCTTTATAGTTCTGCAGTTTGCTGATTTCAATAGCCACAAAGCCTATACCGGCTATACCAGCCCCATACAATAGTCAGCTGCTGCAGTCATTGCAAACACTAACTGGACTGATGTTGGGAATTGCTACAGTGTGACTAGGGAATATTCCAAGAGCCACTAGACCAAACAGAAACCCCATAGCCCCCCCCCTCCAAGCTTATCTTTTGCCCATTGTCTTTCTCAAACAATAATATCGATTCATTGATACCCATCAATCAATCAGCGATAAATCAATATGTGCTGAGACTTCAGCTGAGATGTAACATTTTTTTTCTTGTCATCCAGATACAATGTGTAACTACAGTTCCGATTTTCTCTACATATCCAGATAAAATGTATAAGCCCATTTCAGGTACATTCCTGATACATTCTGAACATACTAAGAGGAGCATTGTAATAACTCTGTGCCTGTGAGTTTAATTGAGAGTTTGCATTTTTGTAACACTTAATGGACAGTATCCGACTGCTGCTGCTACTGAGGGAGTCGGGTAGGGGTGGGCTGGACATGGGAGAGACTGGCTGTGTTTTCTTCCTACACAATTGCAGTTTTTCTTCCTAGTGGCATTGGCACATGTCATTCCTTGTATCACATAGTCTGGGTTATTTCCTTTCCTATTCTCCGCTTGCCAAGCTAAGGGTTAATGCTTTGGTCTGTGTCTGTGTATTTAGGGGTGTGTAGAGTGAAGTCAGTGCCCAGGGGTTGTATAGCCCCCATTTGTATATTTATTTCATTATGGAAATCCATAAGAGTGAGGTTTTGTTAATTAACCGGTGGATCTTCATTAATTCTTCCCTGGAGAATGCCAGGCAGTCATCTGGAGTTGCTGTCAGATGCACTCATCTGTAGTATAGACAAAAAGGGAAGGACCAAACCCATCCTTGGGGGGGTTCATTGCATTGCCGCCTCCCCTTTTTTCTGTTGGATCTTCCCAGAGAGCTGGCATTTCAGCAGGGTGCAACTATGCTTGGGGTTCTTATGGGGGAGAGTATTTTCATTGAAAGGAACGCAGGCACATCTGGACACTATTGTTCTACAACACGTGTGGGCACAGTTGATTATATCTATGTATATATTGCTGTAAAGTATTGATGATGATTTTATTTAATTACTTTTTATTAGGCATGTATAGGTCAGTGTATATGTGTATATGTAAATCAAATGATTGCACTTGGGAAGAAGTGAGAGTAGCAGAAGGATAGGAGAGAAAGAAGGATAAGAGAGAAAGAAGGATACGAGAGAAAGAAGTATAAGAGAGAAAGAAGGATAAGAGAGAAAGAAGGATAGGAGAGAAAGAAGGATAGGAGAGAAAGAAGGATAGGAGAGAAAGAAGGGGTGTGAGGCTGAAGCAGTGATGAGAGATGGAGCTAATGGGAAGAGAAGAAGAGGGGCAGGGTGTATATGGTGGGGGTGGAGGAATGAGAAGACTTTTATATCACAGGATGAAAATGGGGGAGCTGGGGGGGGGGGTTATAATAGCTGTCCCAATTCCCTTGCGGGTGACGATTGATAAAGACCGAACTGTATTTTTGCTACAATTTGGGTGACCTGAATCTCAACCTATTTACATGGATCAATAGGGGAAACAACCGCTTGAATGATAATAGAGGATCCCCTTATTGGCTTTATGTGAGCATTAAATCTGCCAATGTAGAGTACTTAGTGGGGGCAAGCCAAGTGCATACAGACAGAGCGCACAATCCCACTCTTTGTGCAACTGCCACAGGCGCAAACAGCGCACTGGAGGCGCAAATAGAAGCAGGGACTGGCACCAAAGATCAGCAATGCTGTGGCCTCTGATGTTATAGGTTGGACAATAGTGTCTGCTAATTGGCTGCTATGTAGTCTACATAGGGTTCGACTCGTTTGTATGAAACATACACAAGCACACTCAGACAGACAGATCCTCTTTAGCCATTCATCTTGCCAACTACACATCATTTTATATATTTATTTTGATTATTTGATCAGACGGTAAACTGTTTATTTAAAAGTATCACACTCCTGTAAACTATATATTATATATATATATATATATATATATATATATATATATATAATATATATATATATATATATATATATATATATATATTTATACACACGCATACATTATATTTACTCCAGTTGAAAGAAGGAGAAGAAAGAAAAGTGAAAGTGAGTTTTAACAGAACAACCAGGTCAGAATGTGCCGCAGGAATATTGGCTAAACTCTTGCACAGTCGAGGTAACTGCTTAGTTAGCACCAGGCGCAATATATTACTCCCCATGCGCTACAGTCGCACAACGGTGCAGCGACAGCCAAAAAAGTGCGAGCCCCATTGTCGCGTCACAGCGCTGACACCGTCTGGCACAAACGAACTTTTTGCGTCTAATCAGAAATGTGTCGGCTTGGTAACTGTAGTAATCACTCGTATTCACTTTCCACAAATTAATAGATTTACGCAGCAGCGAATTCAATCGAAATAATCCTCTGATCGGATATTGATTTTTGTTTCGACCGACAAGCAGGTGACAGTAGAGATTCAAATAAAAGCTGTCGTTTTCAGGTTGGAAATATCTATAATTATAAAATCAAGAGGATATTTTTTATATTAGTTCTATCAATACATACACACACACACGCATATAAAATTAATGTACATATTCGGCAGACAGAATCGGGGAATACGGGTTTTTTCAAAAATAAATATTTTGTAAAGTATTTAGTATCATCTTTGATTCAATTGGGCAATACGTCTATGTCCAGCTCTAATACAATCCATCTGCTGTGCTGCAATTAGTGCCCGGGCGCTACTAGGCGCAAAGACTGCTCCCTATTTATTGTTGCAGAGTCACACAGACAACTGCAGATTTCACACTCAACAGGAATATTTTCTTTTCATTACATTACGCGTTTTTATTTTTCCTGAAGCAAAACGGTGGAATATTCGATTTTTCTCGGTCGGGATCGTTACTATTCGTCGACCGCGATTTGCTGCTAATTGCCCTCGTCTGTTGCCGGTGCCCGTAGAATATTTCTGTTCTCTCTCCTTTTATTTATACTTTTATTTACATAGAAAAATATATTTTTTCATCCAGAAGGGATCTATGATTTTCGAGGCCTGCCACTTGCCCTTGGAATCAATAGGCCCAGTATCTGCCCTCGATATTCCATTTGTAATTGTAAGAAAACTTTCGGTCTGTATATAATGGTTTCTAAAGCAATTTCTATTCGTTTTCAAACGCATTGGATATAAAGGAATGGCAGGCTAGTGTAGTTGGTGCGCAAGGAGTGTGAGAGGAGCACTATGGGTGCTTATTAATGGGGCAGCAGGGGAGCTGGGGGTCTTGGTGGAAGATATATGTATTAGGATTTCCCTTTAGAAAAATATAGCAGGGGCTGTTCACCTTTAAGTTAACTTTAATGTGTTATAGAATGGCTAATTCTAAGCAACTTTTCAATTGGTCCTCATTTGAAATATTTGACTTCTTTTCCAGCTTTCAAATGGGGGGGGGGTCACTGACCCCATCTAAGGCTGTAAGGCTACTTGTTTATTGATATTTCTACTCTTTATTGCTCATCTATTCAGCCATCTCTTATTTATAGTCCAGTCTCTTATTCAAATCAATGCACAAATTGCTAGGGAAATTTGGACCTTAGCAACCAGATTGCTGAAATTGCAAACTGGAGAGCTGCTGAATAAAAAGCTAAATAACTCAAAACCCCCAAATAATAAAAAATTAAAACCAATTGCAGATTGTCTCAGAATATTGTCCTCTACATCAGTGATCCCCAACCAGTGACCTTTGAGCAACATGTTGCTAAACCAACTCCTTTCAGTGGCCTCAAAGTAGATGATTATTTTTGAATTTCTGGCTTTGGTTGCATAAAAACTAGGCGTACTGCCAATTAAAGCCTTCTGTAGGCTGCCAGTCCACATAGGGGCTACCAAATAGCCAATCATAGTCCTTATTTGGCTTTCCCAGGAACGTATCATGCTTGTGTTGCTGCCCAACTCTTTTTACATTTGAATGTGGCTCATGGGTAAAAAAAGGTTCATCATACTAAAAGTTAATTTAAAGGTGAACAACCCCTTTAAAGCAACAATTAGGGGACAATAGGATCACTGTTTTTTTTAATGTATGGTATTTGTATACATGACTGGTATATTTTTATATGGCAGACTTTATAGAATTGAACTGTACATCTTGGTAATTTTAAACAAATCTCATTTTTATTTATCCTCTAGTGGCTTATTAACCCACTGGGCATAATCACTATCTTTTTAGAGAGGCCATAATATGAAGGACCAATGAGCAGCTGCTGGAGGAGAGAGTAGTCCTTAAATGGGTTGTTTAGCTTTAAATTAACTTTTAATATGATGTAGAGAGTAATATTCTGAGCCAATCTGCAATTGGTTTTCATTTTTTATTATCAAAGTTTTTGAGTTATTTTGCTTTCTTATCAGCAGCTCCTCAGGCTGCAAATTGAGCAATTTGGTTGCTAGGGTCCAAATTACCCTAGCAACCATGCATTGATTTAAATGAGAGACTGGGATATGAATAGGAGACGGTCTGCATAGATAGATGAATAATAAATAGTCACAATAGCAATAAATGCATAGCCTTACTGGGCATTTGTTTTTTTAGATGAGGTCAGTGACCCCTATTTGAAAGCTGGAAAGAGTCAGAAGAAGGCAAATCATTCAAAAACTATAAAAAAAGAAAAGATGAAGGTCGATTGAAAAGTTGCTTAGAATTAACCATTCCATAATATTCTGAAAGTTAACCTAAAGGTGAACCACACCTTTAATGAGCAGATGCCAGGCTGTCACATATAAAAGACTGAGGAGGAAGTGAAACCTGTAGTTTATTCTGATAGTAGTTTATATTTGTGTTTATATTAGACGCTCTGCTCAATTAATTTACCACTAGAGAGATTAAATGCGCCACATACTGCATCTAGTTATTTATGGCAGAGGTAAGTTAACATCATGTATTCATCCATAATAAATGGGTCCCTTGGGAGATGGGCATGGTGTTATTTCTTTGACTTGGTTCAGCTTTAAGAGATGTCTTGTGATTTGCATTTGAATAAATGTATCACATCACAGAATAACCCCCATTCGAAATTGGTAGGCCAATCTATGTAGCCTTTTTTTTTTTGTATAATTATGGTAGCATTAGAATGAAATGATAACAATTATAACACTAATATATATAAATAAGAACTCCTGCCCTCCCAAGCCTGTGCCTCACATGCAGTGCCATGTACTTACTCCATATAAAGCAGCTGAAAAATAGTTTTATTAACAAATATACAACTGTACAGAATGCTGGAAATGTAGTATAGGCCACTCCTATTTACAGTTTTGCTTTGATGTATTTCTAATTTCTTTGAGTAGATTTTGGTGGAAGAATATTTGGTGGGAAGGAATGGTCAAAGTTAAAGGGGACTCGGGTGAGTTTGATCTGAGCCTTAGTGGTTGTTGAAATGCGTAAGGCTAGCTTTATGAGTACCTAAATAAACTACAATTTATTTTTACACACCTGTTTGGGAGATTGCTTTTTGAGTACCTGCTTTTTATCAATACGGTTGGATCTGCTCCCCTAGCTGAAGGCTCAGGGCAGTGCACCTGGGCCTCTTTCAGTACCTTGTGAATACGTTTTAGGACCTGTTGATATTTTTAGTAATTAATTTACTTACCAGTGAGGCAATGGTTGATTAAGCGTGGCTAAAGCTGGCCACACAGGAACAGATGTAAACTGCCAATTTGGCCCCCTCAGACCAATTCAGCAACTTATTTGTCTATATATGGGGCCCTTGGTAGTGCCGGCCTGACTGCTATCTGGCTGAAAACTAAGGCAGGTTTGAAAACAACATTGGAGAAGGAACAAATTGGCACATTGATGCAGTTATAAGCTAACGGGCCTCAGTGGGGATCTGATTGTTGGCCCCAGAGTGTGGGGGGCCACACTGGGCACAGAGCTACTCATTTGGCAACCTTGTCTGTGTATTGCCACCTTTACTTTGAAAACTGAGCCAGTTATATCTTTACAGAAGCTTAGGAAAACAATGAAAAGGGAAAATAAATATACATTCCATTAGATAGACAGATATATAGATGATAGATAGATAGATAGATAGATAGATAGATAGATAGAAACATACATACATAGATACATAGATACATAGATAGATATTGATAGATGTATAAATAGATAGATGATAGATAGATAGATAGATAGATAGATAGATAGATAGATTGATAGATAGATAGATAGATAGATAGATAGATAGATAGATAGATAGATAGATAGATAGATAGATAGATAGATATAAACATTATTGTCAGTACTCCATTCACAGAGTTTGACAGCCTTGGTCTAAGGGCAGCTAATGGAAACAATATGTGGGGCATCAATAATGACCTAGCCCAAGGCAAGTTGTCTGTCTATTTTCAGGGACTGGAAAACATTAGTTCTGTAGCAGCCTGAAGTGTTTTCTGCCAAAGTATTATAAAACATCAAGGCTTAGGTGTAACACCAACACTGCAATTTAGTACTATAGTAAGTTTCCAACATAAACAGCATGATAAGTGCTGCATGCATTGACCAATCAATTCCCTATGGGTTGCTTCCAGCCAGGGACATCATTAGGAATCTACATCTACACAAATGGACAGGTATGTGGCCTATTGTGCCTTATAGAATAGCAAGTACTGCTTTCTCTGCCCTATATGAATAAGAAGGTACAATTTTACCCTATGTTTCATTACAGTGGTTGCCAGTTTGATAGTACGTACTACATTTTATACAACTGGGCCTGAGATTTATGCCTGGAATGATGCTGATTACTATCACATCTTGGAGAAGTAAATCTTCAGAATATGCCTGAGGGTCATACAGTTTATGCAATTATTAATTCATATAGAAGGACATATCTTATAATAAATAATTCCTAACAAATATAAAGAACTGTTCAGACAGCTAACAGATACAATACCACAACAATTCAACAGCCAGTTATAGCACATTCCATTTCTCGCTAAAGAGTAACTGTCCCTGTAATATAACATAGAAATCACTAAAATATAGTAGATGTTTAAAAATATTTTTATAATAATTTGGGAGATATGTCATATTTAAAGGGAATGTTCACCTTCCAAACACCTTTTTTTTTTAGTTCAGTTGTTTTCAGATAGTACATCAGAAATAAAGACTTTTCCAATTGCTTTCTATTTTAAATATTTTTCCAGAATTGAAGTTTGATGTTCCTGTCTGGTGTTTCAGTCTGGCAGTTCACTAATCCAGGAGCAGCTTCTGAGCTGGTACAATTTGCTACATTTAGGTGAATTCTAACAGCTGCCTTTAATAAAAATTGTTGATAAGAAATGTATCAACTAATGTATCAACTACATTAGAGACATGAAAAAGTAGAAATCAAAACTTCAAATTAAAATCTTCCAAAAAAAAAAAAAAATGGGCACAAATAAATAAAAACAGTTCTTATTTCTGGTGAACTATCTGATACTAACTGGACCAAAAAGTGTTTGGAAAGTGGACAAACCACTCCCTTAAGTTTCCTGCAGAAAGAGTTCACTAATGCTAGAGAATATATTAACGGATAGTGATAATAATGCTGTAAGATCCACACTGATTGGAGGAGCAAATTGTTATGCAAGATGAATATTGCCGGATCGAGGAAGCATTTGTCATTACAGATTCCCTGGTCTGATTTAGCAATGTTGATTGGCAGAAAGCATGATTAAGTTCCATTATGGAATAAGCTAACGTGATACTGACACTAAAAAAATGCTATTCAAAATATTAAAGGGCATTAAACGTTATCTATAGGTCATGTTGATCAATTTTTTGCTGATAGGGCTGCTTTTGTAAATAATTGATACTTGAAGTTCCTAAACCTGACTGTTTCGGCAACCTGACTGTCCCTTGTCAACTTGACAGTGAGAGGGTTATTTTCTAAAACCCGAACTTATCTAATTTTTTAAGTAAAAAAACCACAACCAAACTCAAATACCCGATTTGACCTTATTTATTATTTAAAAAGGCTCTATTTAATCGGTTCAGGTTAAAAACGTGATAAAAGCGAAAACCAAAATCATATGATTTTTTCAGGCTTTTTCCACAAAAAAAAAACACATTTTTCAGATTTTTCAGGCTAATTCCAGCGCAGAACAAAGAAATTTCAAAATAGGATAGGGACTTATGCCATTGACTTACACACAAACTCTGAGTCTGAGATAGTGGATTTTCGAATTCAGATTTTTTGCAAAATCTCGAAAAATTTCAGTTTTAAGAAAAATCACAAAAAATTCAAGTTTTGTCCCAAAAAGCCGGACCAGAGTTTAGTAAATAACCCCCTTAGAAGTTCTAATGCTAACAGACTACTGCTGCACTAATATGGCAGCCCCCTCATAATGGAACAAGGGGGATCAGATAGGTAATGTAAAAACATCAGGCAAATACTTTATGGCAAAATTGTAAATAGTATGTGTTATGATAGATGTAAAGTGTCTTTTCATCTGGTGTTATAATGGATACCATTCAGTGGCTCAAGAAAGAAGGGATGATCATAAATGGAGGACATTCAGAGTGTGTTTCTAGGGAAAGTAGGGCTATTTCATTAACTCAACTTCTTTATATTTGTGTTTTAAGAGGTCAGTGTATAATAACTGTCCATTTGTTGTTTTCCTGCAGCTTTATGCAATTGTTACTGTGTCAGTTTGGTGTTTAATGGAGATATGTAACAAAAAGAACAAATAATTTGTCAGTTAGCCATTGGCATTTACTGGTCATTAGTGATGAGCGGGTCAGCCTGAAACATGCGGGTCATGTAGGTTTAGCTGTTAGTCAGGCCAGTTTGGACTGATTGTCCCTCCAGTAGCTGGTGGGCAAGTGAAGGGTCGGATTCTCCCCCAGTCTAACCCCTTCATCCTACCCCACCTTACCACAACCCCTTTTTCTGACTTACAAACATTGTGCCGCTGTTATTTATAAAGGTACCCCTGTCTGAGCCCTCATCAGAGATGGGTATATAAATAAACACAGTGTGGCTGGTCAGTTTAGGGTTGGGTGTGGGCAGGTTACGATCACTTATTTAAAAGCATCCAGCTTTGAGAACTGGTTCAAACTATGCTTCTCTTATACTTTTAACCCCCTATTACTTGTGAGCCTATGTGTCGAATTGTCAGGCCACAACTTGTTGCCAGGCATGGCCCTCCTTGTGTTATTATTCTTTTGCAAGACGGCAGCTGGAGCAGGGCCTTTTAGAATAGGTTGTGCGGTGTGAGTCATCAGTGTTGTGATTAATCAAATTGATCCATAAAAGGAACCTCTGTAGCAGGAGCCACTCCCTAATAGGGTTCATGTAATAACAGGTGCAGCATTTGCTCAAGTTCTAATGTTACCATTTAGCAGGTACCATGCAATTGGTTTCTGCGTGATGCTACACCTGGAGCAAAGCATGTGCCTGCAATTATATTACTCCTAATAGTTGTATGGGGAGATACCATTAGACTATCTTAGCATAGGTATTCACCTGCAATAAGCACAAGAAAGGCAAGTAAAGAGAACCAATATCAATCTAACAATTTCTAATACTGCAAAATGTGCCAGTTTTCACCTGCAAAGGAACAGCATAGGATATGTGACATCTCTCTGGACCAATATTCTGCAAATCATTAAGAATGATGTGTAGCACAGGCGGTACTGTATTCTGTATGCTTCATATATTTGCATTTCTGCATGCTCACTTCCTCGAATAATATGTTTTTGTCCCTTGATAGATTGAATATTTGCCAACATGCAAAAATAGATTCTATGGCTATTTTAAAGGTGCCTTCCATTACATACTTGATGGTTATGGCTAAAATAGTGTGCTTTAAGCACCCTTCTCAGCATTAAAAGACACAGAATCAAAGAAGAAGTACTATTTCTCGTCAAAGGAGAATTGAAATACTGGTGTTATAATCCAGGGATAAAAATTAATAAGGCAGAAAGAGTCAAAAAGTGAGGAGAGCTGTCAGCTGTTTTTTTACTCTTATCAAAAGTATTGCTTTTATTTGTATCCACCATAGCTAACTATGTTTTGGAGGTGCATGGGCTGAACATCCTGTCTAAAGGCAAAGGATCAGCTATTAAAATTACATAGAATATACTGACATTTCTCTTAAAGCTCACCTGACAGTGAAGGTATATTCTCTATGTGTGTCACACACTACAGAGATTATATGGCCTCTATGGGCACAGCACAGCTCCTCCAAATAAAAAAAGCAAAGTCCTGCCTCTATAGGAATAAGCCTGTCTCTGTCAGTCGCATCTTGTAATCCTCAGCGTCACGTGATATTGTGTGCCGGAAACACATGATCACATGCGTGTGTACACTTGTGCTGAAAGACAAGGGTTAGTGAGGGCTTGTTAATCATTACTTAAGGAAAAAGTAAAACTAAAATCCATTAATTTCCATTTATAGTTACATATTACACACAGGCCTTACAAAGTAAATATAAAAGTTTTAGACATAATTGTTTCTAAAAATGAGAGAACTTTCAAAAATACAGATTATAATAGAAATGCACAAAAATAGATACACCAATAAGTCATGAAATCTATATATTTTATTCACTTTGTATTAAACCAACATAAGGGGTCAGTGAAAGTCCCAGGCAAAGGATCAGTCATGTTTTGGCACATCTGATCAACATATGGAGGCTGATGGATTTAGCTAAGTTCACCAGTTGCCGTCGACAAACACAACACTCACCTCTGCTATGCCCAAAACCACACTAAGGGAGATCAAATGAATTTCTCTCCTCTCACAGTGACACTGCAGATTCCAGGATGAGATAGGAAGAATAAGAAGAATCAATGCTCTCGGTACACAACTATCTGCCTCATTTACATACACCATTGCAATTGCAAGTCGCAAAGCTTCAGGAATTTAAATGTGATTTACAAAACTCCTTAGTGCCAATACTCAAGCACACAATGTGATGATTTGTACTAAGACTAGGATACACAGACGCAAGAGACCCTGGAATTACTACGGATACTTCCGGTGGTCTTTACATGTTGCACTTAAATGTGAAACTGACTAGTACTCAATGAATCAAACACTAGCATTGTTTAATGGGCTGCATGTATCAGCAAGCCAGAAGTGATGGCCATGCAATCATTATAATAAGCTGATTTATTAAACCCCATGCCTATTTATTGAACATATATTGAAAATAAATGTATATCATCCTTTTATAGTTTTTTCTAGCATTTGCTGGCATCTGGATGATGATGCGGGTAACAGGTGAGATTTCAATGAAAGTCATTGATCACGGTTTTATTTAACAATCACGCCAGTATTCAACTAGCAGGTAATTAGCATAAAAACGATCCTCCATAAGAGCAACAGGGTTGCTACACCCCAGATTACATCATCAACTGAACTTTGGCCCGACGATTAATAAGTGAGTGGAGATATCGCAGAAAATGACCCATTTAAAGGTCACTGAACTATATCTGGTCATTAGCTCACTTTCGATGCTGCGACTAGCAGCCATAATGAGGCGCTCAGGAAACTTTGTTAATGAATAAAGAACTTGGTATAGTGAGCTATTGTTTTAAACCCATGAGAAATATTTAATCACCCAGGAGTGAATTGGTTTCAAAATTCAGTAGAGATAAGAGGTGTCTGGGTTTTCCATTTGCAAATAATGATTCCAATATCACTGATAATAAAATATCATGGTACCGTCTGCCAATGGATCACCATGTATGTTTGATCAGTGTTCCTGTGCATGTACAGTATATTCAGCTCTGGTGCATGGGTACAGTGAAATGGCCATGATTTGAATTGTGTCATTTAGTAAAGTGCCTTATCTCTGTATATAGGGTCACATTTACATTGAGCATTGTTATTTAGCTTGGCCATGCTCTGCAGTAGGAGTGAATTGGAGATTTAAGTCAGGTCAGCAGTATATGGTATCAACACTGGGATTCTGGCGATTCTTTCCTTAATTTATTTCCATGGATGTATTTAAGTTACAGATTTGTGCAACATGGGTCCTTTGTATTTGTGTTTATGTGTAAGAGCCAATGAGGCACAAACACTGGGGCAAGGTGCGAGTCTCCCCAGTCATGCTGAATTGGTGTTTGTCCTGGTTTGGCTTCACTTTTACCTTCCTCTAGAGAAGTGGTTTTATATATATATATATATATATATATATTATATAATATAATAATAATTTAAACTATAGTAGAATTATAGAAGATTGTTTATATAGATCTAAGCTTGTTTTAAGAGAAGGGGCCCTGCCCAAATTTTAGACCACAAGTCTAAAGATCACTCTTTTAGGTAGAGGGCTATAGTACAGCTGAATTTTATGTATTCTTATTTATTTACTTTCACCGGGCTACCCTGTCCACTGCACACAAACCAGATTCAGATGTATGTTACCGAAAACTGCATATGATTGTGCCCCTTATTATGGGTATCTGTAGTTTATCAAATTTGTATATGTAGCCCAAAGATTTCTTAAATAAAAATGTAAGGTAGCATAAGGTTGTACAGCAGACACATTGGGGCAGATTTACAAAGGTTCGAGTGAATTTTCAAAGTACAAAAAGTTCGAATTCCGAAGTAATTTTTGAATACTACGATTTCAAATTTACTTCGATTCGAAGTAAAAATCGTTCCACTGTTCGACCATTCGATAATTGAAATACTGTCTCTTTAAAAAAACTTTGACTTCAATACTTCGCCGACTTAAACCTGCCGAAGTGCTATGTTAGCCTATGGGGACCTTCCAGAATCATACGATCGTACGATGCTAAAAATCCTACAAATTCTAATTTCGTAGGATTCAATTCGATGGTCAAATTTCGAAGCATTTTACACTTCGAAATTCGACCCTTAATAAATCTGCCCCTTAACGTTATTGTTTTTATTATATTATATTAGGGATGCACAAAGTCCACAATTTTGGATTCGGCTGAACCCCTGAATCTGTCACGAAAGATTAAGCTAAATACCGAACCAAGTTCTAATTTGCATAAGCAAATTAAGGGTGGGAAGGGGAAAACATTTTTTACTTCCTTGTTTTGTGACAAAAATTCACGTGATTTCCCTCCCCGTCCCTAATTTGCATAAACAAATTATGATATGAATTTGGTTCGGCCGGGCAAATTCCGAATCTGAATCCTGCTAAAAAAGGCTGAATCCTCGCCAAATTCAGTGCATCCCTATATTATATTTATATATATATCACATCAGTCCCTGCCCCAGTGGAGCTTACAGTCTAAGGCCTCTTTGACATTTACACACACAATGGACAGTTTTTAATGCTAGACTTGTTGTCTGTATTTTTATAGCGTAAAAACACTCGGCTCAACATCATATGTAGATATAACAAATCCATAAAGTCTGTCATAGAGAAAAATGACTTAGTGAAAGAGACATCATTTTTAGGAAGCCTCTATGTCTTTTCTTAGTTTAGGATTATTTAGTGGATATCACATCTTTAACATGGTTGTTGTCGTCATGTGGCCTATCAGTTATTTACATGATATCCATATCTAAGTGGGGTGGCAGCATTACAGTTAATTTGTGGTTGGTAGGTGGAAAGGTATATTAAACCATCTTGGGAAATTATAATAAATAAAGATATAAATTGTGAGAGCCTAGAGAAGGTTTCCATGGTTACCTGGCATCCCTTTGAACAGTGAACATCCCGCACATTGAGGACATGACTTTTCAGCTCAACTCTTTGTTTGCCAGGCATCTGCAGCCTCCTGCCTTAGAAACTACCAGAACTTCCCTAGGAATCAAGGCAGCTGACACAACATTAACATTATTAACCCTATCAAAGATTGGCAGAGGGGCCCTGGTTCCTTGCGAACACCCTAGGTAAATAAACTTAATTTGGTATTACAACTCATTGATTTAGAAGTCTTCCAACACGATGGGGCTCAATTATCAACACTGGGCAAATTTGCCCATGGGCAGTTGCCTAAAGCAACCAATCGGTGATTAGCTTTTTGAAGCCAGCTGCAAGTGGAACAATAAATGCAGCAATCTGATTGGTTGCTATGGGATACTGCCAATGGGCAGTGTTGATAAATGACCCCCGGTGTGTCTTTGGCAAAAAGCATCATTATTGATTTAAAAGTATATTTATCCAAGAGTACTTCAGTCACTTCATAAAAATGTTATAACATCCTTTATTTTGCCCTTTTATGTTAATCATGGCCTGTATACTAATTATTTACAGTATGTACACCATAGAACTAGTTTAGAAAAGATAAAGCTTCAATATTAAAATGGGTGATTAACCTTTTAAGTGAACTTTTAGAATGGCTAATTCTAAACAACTTTTAATTTGGCCTTCTTTTTGATAGTTTTTAAATTAATTGCTCTCTCCTTTTGACTCTTTCCAGCTTTCAAATGGGGGGAACTGACCCCATCTAAATAACAAAAAGTCTGAAACTGCTGCTGAATAAAAAGCTAAATAACTCAAAAATCACAAATATTAACAAATGAAAAACAGATTTTCTCAGAATATTACACTCTACATCATACTAAAGGTTAATTGAAAGGTGAACAACCCCCTTAAACATTGTTTTTCCACTTTATATAGCAACGACAATAAAAGCAAAAATTAGCTTGGTTACTGCCCATGTGCAAATTTGCCCAGTGTTTATAAATAAGCCCAACTAGTGTAATATTGGCAGTGAACAAACACATAACACCATAGTTTGTGGGGTTTATATTTTTAAATGAGGATATAATAAAGATTTTTTGTATTTTAATTAAATTTTTTACATTTCGGAGGGCAGAATGGATTTTTATATTTGCAGGTATGTCTACTGCCATGTAGCCCTTAAATATTCTTGCACCTGAAGCAGAAGACAGAACTGCAAAGCCTCTTTTAAAATAAAATCTGCATCCTTCAGGTTGTTCTCTCCTTATTACTCAAGGAACTAGTCCTCATCACCCATACCTTAGGAGTTACATCTAATATATCTATGTTAATCTCCCTGTAAAGTATAATCTGTTCTTAATGATCGTCCGTTGAGCTGAAGATACGGGAGGTGAGCATACAGATCAGTGGGCCTACATTGCAGGGCACAGACAGAGCTAAGTGTATTCATCTCCTTCGTTTACTGAAGAGCAGCCTCAGCAATATTATGCCAGCGATAAGGAAACAGATAGAAAAGCCATTGCTGAGAAAGTCCTCCACCTGTGAAATGGCCCGTTGTCAGTGTCCTTGTAGACTGATTGATTTATAGCCAACTAATGCATTGCCACATTTGCTTTTGGTTAATGTTTATCCATGCCCAGATACTGCAACGGGAGATATTTTTAAACAACATTTCATAATAAACCACATTCCTCTGCAGCAGCGCAGTCCAATTTTAGCCTTCTGGAAGCAGTTCAGACACAGTTCCCATCATCCCCAGCCAACCACTGGCTAAGCATGTTGAGATTTGTCGTTCAGCAGGGGGACACATAGACTGTTTATAAAGCTTGTTGATATTGACATGGCCAGCAATTTGACATTTTCCCTGTATCATTCATAGGAGGGAATGTAATTAAAGTCGCAAACAGCAAAACAATTCGCACCAATAAGAATAAAAATCCACAGCTTGCAATGTAATATTGTTCCTTAAACTGTTATTGCATTGCAAATTTTAATTGCGCATTGTGAATTTTAATTGAAGTGCTTGAAGGTGTCGTAATCTTTTGGAGCAAACATAATGACTTTTTCAATAAGAAGTTTTATTACATTTACTGCGGAGTGGTGCAAACTATAAAATTTGCAAATGGTCTTCCACTGTCGGAAGTGGACGCAAAACAGTTTCCGGGTTTGAAAAAACTATATTAAATTCGCGCAAAGGCATAACTTTTTGCATTGCGAATAGTTTTTCAGTTACTGACTTTTATTACATTCCCCCGATGATATCTAATACCATACATAGGTTTTTCTCTTTAAAATGGCGTGAATATGTGAATGTTTTCATTGTCTGTACTGTATATGTGTTGAGTCTTTTTGTTCATGGGCAACAGTTCATACTTAACTGTATATTTCAAGTCATATTTAGAGATGAGGGGGCCTTGATCAATGCAGGAGGGCAGATGGCCTTAGATGAAAACCTGGGATTTCCAATCTCTGAGCCTGCTTCTGCGATTAAACTAAAACTCTAATTTGGCTGCTGCTGGTATACTAGAGGTTGAAACCAACAGCTAGAGGGCTACAGTGTGTACATGCCTGATGTGAATACTAAATATGTCTAAGAAACTAGCAATGCAAATGTCCTGTCTGCTATGCACCTTGCTCCTGCAAGACTAAGGTGACAGAGGCTACTTAAGTAAGTAATGCTTTACACTGAAGGACTACTCAAAGCCAATGAGAAGCCCTGTCACATTTACATGCATAAACATAGATCTAAATGGGTTCCTGCTAGATTTAGGATAGAGTTTGTAATGTATCTAACATTTTGCTGAATTCTGTAACATGTGCTTCAAACTCATCTCTGATCCACCCAGCCCTTCTCTGCCGTTACATGTGATTCTGAATGAAAAATCTCATTTCTCTCCTACTAAAACTGCACTGAGTTTTGGATCAAATCTATTTTTGATTTAATTTTTACATGAACTGCTTTACTAATGAATTTTACTAATATCTATAATGCATTTCTGTAACTACATGTGAACTATTCTTGTTATATCATTTAAATGACTGCATGGTGTGACTGTAACATGTTGTTTTCTTTCCCACACCAGGCAGGCCCAATCTCTGCTTCTGTAGCTCTTGTTAAACTTCCAGCATCCAGGGGAGGTGAGAGTGTAGTTTAAGAAGGGCTGAAGGGTCAGAGATTGGATACTGCTCACAGAGGCCCCTTGCTGTTGTCCTCTGCCTTTATTATATATATATTGATAAAAGCACAGATGACAGATTGTATTTGCTAGATATAATTGTATACACATTGATGCAGCCCTCCAGCTGTTCCTGATCTACAACTTCCTGCAGTATCACTATTATAGCCAAAGGCTTTCCAGTTGGAGTTCAAGAATAGCTGAAGAGTGTCAAGTTTAATGTTGTTATATTCATTTTTCCCTCAGATTTGGACCCCAACCTTCCTGCAATACCGCGGCCCCTAATCTCTACTGCTAGCCCTTCACATCTCGGATCTATCTTATATACATCAATATTTTCACTATATAATGTCCAGTGGGCAAAGCTGCTGTATTAAATTTGCTTTATGCTCAGCACACTCAGTACTACGGCAAAGCTTCCCCTGTCCATTTCTGCAAAGTTACCTTCAGCACACTGCTAGTCCTCTCTTTTGCCATTATACAGGGTTATAGTATAGCAATGTGCTGATTTACAGTAGCTCTGTAAGACCTTCTCTATTTAAAGTATCATAACTTATTCCTATTCTTAATTTTTGGGGTACTCATGAATTCAGAACTAAAAAGAAGATGCCTACATTTGTATTCTTATTTTTTATTGAATGTATACAGCCTGTGCAGTAAATTGTAATAAGTATTTGGAAAATGCATTAACTGATTTGCTTAATTGAGGTGGAAACTACCATTATTTAAATTATTTAATGTCTTTGCTAAACTAGCTTTGGTACCAGCCGATCCGGTATTTCAGCACTCTGGACAGTTGCCTGCAGACTCCCTGGTTAAAATCGGCTATCCATCACAAAGCACCCAGTCTAATCACATGTGTGAGTATAAATACATACTACATTTCTTGAGGCAATATTCCAATATAATCATACAGAATAACGTCTCCCTGTAAAAATGTTACAATGACTAAAACAACCATGCCACTGCTTTTGAGTGGATTGAACCAAAAAATGTATAAAGCAACAGCCCACCAGCCAGCATCAGCTGTAACAAAGCTTGTATGTTCTACAGCCATGCCATTTTCATGAATAATGTTGTGTTTTAATTATAGCTGTCTCACAACAAATTGCTCACAGTTTTTTATTATTATTATTTATATATTATGTGGATAGACAGATAGATAGCTGATAGATGTGAACGATAAATAGCTATATATATACATATATATATATATATTTATATAATATATATATAAATATATATATAGATATAGATATATAGATATATAGATATATAGATATATATAGATATAAATGCTACATAGATATGATATCAGATATACAGAAAGAAAGATAGATAGAATATCACTTTCAAATATTATTATGCAAAATAACTATTTGTTTGAAATCTGTGCACCTATGAAGAATTGTTTCTATAAAGCATAACATGTCGGCATTTTTTGCAGGTCTCCATCAGTCAGAAAAATGCACAGCTTTAATGTTATTTCATTGCAGATTCTGACCTTATGCATGCCGGAATCACTAGGGGTGCTTATACATATGGCATCTCCCATGAAATGTACCTTTACCAACATCAACATTTGTTTTTAATGCCACTGATGTAAATGTGGCATGATTGAATTATTATTTTCATATTTTGTGTCCAACACACTGAAAGCTAAAAAAACGTTTTTTAACATCAAGCTTTGTGCAAAAAATTTGAAAAAAAAGACCAACAGCCTCCTTGTCGGTCTATTGTTTTATATTAGTAAGGGGGAATTCCTTTTAAATGTTTATATTAATTAATATGATTCTCATCACAATCATACCTAGTCTATTTGTAAAGGGGATACTAAAAGAAAATGTAATTCTAAGCCTTTCCCAAATAGACATTAATCAAACATATGTAATGGTTTTAAGTTCTTTGTAAACTGCAATTGGTAACTGTGTCTGTCTGTCCTTTGCTATTGCCAGACTATCCCAACTGTGTATGCCAAATCAGCTTTCTTCCAGCCAAGGCCCCAGTTCCCACAATTCCTAGTACAATTATTAAAATTGCCATCGAAATCTTTAAACCATTCTGCTTAACATTCAAATCACAGCCAGAAGATAAAACATTATTACATGAGAAAGACAGAAACAACATGAAGGGATAAAAGACAGAAGGGAATAGAAAGAAATAAGAAACTAAATTATGAAGATAATATTTTATTAGCATATTTCCCATTAAACAGTCATGTGCCACCATGTAATGATAATCAATAAATTTCTGTCTGATCTGCTTCAGACACCCCAAGCTCCAATCGGCTAAACAGTTCTCCCCCCCCCAGCTCAAATGTCCTATTCTAACCTCAATAAAACTATTTCAGATTGATTAATAAAAAGTACTTCCACTGCATAATGTGTATATTATGTATGTGTTTCATGCTTGAGCTTTCAACCAGTAGAACAGATGAACAAATACTGACCTGCTTACATATTATTATAAGATATAATGCACCTCCTTTAATTAAATATTAGTATAGCAGAAGGTTCCTTAGAGTTCTCTGGTATGCATACACAAGTCTTATGTATTTCTATAGTTATAGAATGGATAGGTGATGTCTAATATTTTACAGTAGGTACATCATCCCTTTTATATAGAAAGCTCTGTAATCAAATGACCCTGGGCTAAAAAGCAGCACAACAGCGCAGCCTATTGGTCCACTGACAAACTCTGTTGAAATAATGCAACGAGAACACCTAACATAATGAAAGTATTGATGAAATGAAAAAATCGTTCATTAAGAGAACCTAATTGTTGCAATTAGTGGTTCTTTTAATGCGCACAGGCAAATTAAGATTCAGCTGCAGTAATTACATACTAATTACTCATGCCTCATTCAAAGGACAAACCCCAACACCTCTAACCAGGTTGATGACTAGTGCTTAACTATATTTTTAATTTACTTGCTTTTCAAATGGAGGAGTAATAAGACAGCCTAGTGCCCTCTACTAATTGATCTGTAACTAGTTAATGCACACGCAATGATGTCATCTGTTGGCTAAACTGTAACTGTAATTAAGTACTTAATATTGAAACCAGTGCCTGTTTAATTTAGGTTTAATTTAGGTTTAAAATCACACAACCCATCCCTGAAAACCTTGTAACAGAACATTGTCCAGTGTTACCCACATGTACATGTTTACATCACACCCACAAAGAGCAAGGAACACACAAAGCTTCTATTTAGGAATCCAGGAAACACACTACTTGGCATCATTTACCTGCAAATGTGCAATTGGGTGATGCAAACCAATGGCAACCAAACAATGATTATCTGCAATTAAAAGAATGATAGCAAAATAAATTGATTGGTTGGCATGGGTTACAAGCCAGGTGGAAATGAGCCCCACTGTGTTGCTGGGTTCTTATTATAGTAGATTCCTGATTAGATCAGCATTATAATGCAGAATGGTGACCCTTAGGATTGCAGAGTAGTCCACTCCAGTGGGGATCAAGCTGTTAGTATTATTGTGGTGGCTGCTGAATGCAGACTTGAAATGGCTGGAACTCACGGCTGTCACTACAACGTGATCCCTGCTGCTGGCTACACTGGAATACAACAGATTTTGTGTATCTCTTTTGCTTTCTGTGATGCAAGACGCTAGTGTAAATAAACCACAATGAATATTTTAGGTCACACAAAACATTATATATTTTACCGGTATCCTCATGCATTTTCTACTTGAATTACTTCACATGTACGTATAATGTTATATTTTGCAGTCTTCATCATTCCAAAATGAAATCTCTCTCTTCAGCTGTCTCTTTACATCTCCATCCCTCCCTCTGTCTGTCAGTGTTCTGTTCATCGCTGTCAGAACTGTAGCTTTCTTTTTCGTATATCTAGATTATAAGATCATAATTGGTATGAATATATGAGAACATTTAGAAAGGCTCTGTTTTACTACCCAGCATTATGGTTTTAGGTGAGCGAGTTGGTTGAAAGTTGTGTAATGCGAAAGTTGGAGGAAAAATCAATAGGAGAGTAAGCAGACGGCGCCATATATACATACCCAGCTGCTAGCCAAGCATAGAAAGAAGCAATCAGACGCGTTCAGAACTTGGCACATCAACATGTCTATAGAACAAGGGTAGTTCTATTAATGGCTGGACAATGTAGATTGAAGAGAGCCTTCTCCCGATAATGTCAGGATGGTTTATGTGCACATCCAACATGCCTAAACAGATGTACCTGAACTTATGCTATGCTCAATAATCAATATATTTATAGAGAAGGAAAGAGAGCGGGTGGAAGTAAGGAAGTCATCAGTACAAGAATTCCTAATAATTGTTTGATATAACTAATTTTTATAGGTTTTATTCACACTGACAGTCAGGAGTGTAACAATAGAGTCGTGAATCAATGCAAGTACCCCCCCCACACACACACATACAGACACACACAGACACACACACAGACACACACACACACACATGTAGATGTCCCTTTAGCCTCCCCAAGCAAAAAATATTCCTTTTTGACTCCAATTAACATCTCGGAAATGAAATAACCTGACAACTCTTATGGTAAAGAAACCCTTATTAAGCTCATGGTGAATTCTTCTTTCCACCAGTCTCAGTTCATGATCTCTTGTCACGTTCCCCATCCAGGGGCAGAGCAGTTGATCAGATAGATTTACATACAGATTGGACTGATTCATTCAATTTGCTAGTTGGGCAAAACAATCTGTTCACAGGTTAGTTGCTGCCACTTCCAGACGATGGAGACCTTCATGTAACAATCACTGTTAACATCTTATTTTAAACAACTGTTAGATTAACATGGTTGCTAAGAACTTCAGGAGCCACATGTGCACGGCGATGGTTGGTCATTACCATCAGCCATACCATATGTGTGAACATATGTTTGAGGTCAGCTTAAGTGGAAAACTTGACAACTTAGTTGTTGCTACAGAGTAACCACTGTAAGCAAACGTTTGTAAATATCTGAACTTTGGGCTTGTAAGATAAACACATTAATTTTTCTTCAAATACACTTCCTATCACTTTAAGAGTGCAGATAAAGTCAGTAATTGCAGAAACGAGCCTAAAATACAACAAATGGCATGGCTATTATTACATAGGTATTATTGCTGTTGAATATTGATTTTTTTTTGCAATTATATTTCTTAAAGATAAGTTTGCAGACACACAGTCTTCCCGATCCATAGCATATTGTGTATAGCCTTTGTGTGAATGTTATAGAGCAATAGAGTCAGACAAAACTCTGATAATAGATAGGTGTTGTTCCCAAGTGCTACTAGCAATACAATATGTGAGGCGCCTCCTTATCACAGAACAGATAGGTCTCTGTGTGCTCATTAACTTATTAACGTTCACAAGAATTTTACTTAAAAGATAAAAGTAGAGTAGAACATTATTTCAACCTGTCAAAGTTGACTTTGCTCTGTGTTTAGTAGCCTGGCTATAATCCCAGTCATTTTCCTGCGCTCACCATGTTATGTGAAAGACAAACATACTAATATAATAATAATATTATTATTATTATTATATACACTATTGATTTATATGATTTGTTTCATCATATTCATTCTGTGTTCAGTAATCATTTGTACAATAAAGGCAGACAATGTTTAATCCCTGAATACTGCACAGTTGCAAAGTCCTGTACACTGCTGGGTGTTTTAAAATGGAACCTATAATCAAAATACACTACAGTGTGGGTAAATGGAAAAGGTCGATTTGCTTTCATTTTGAAAATAAGTCTTAGGGATAGATTTCTAAAATACTGAACTGAGGAATCCAGTTCAATATTTTTAACAGTTAACACTTTCCTGACACTTATCAAAGCATTTCCCTTGTTGATCAGAGCAGACACACTCAATTCTGTGCTATGGAGTCTTCTCTAACACCCAACTAATTAATAAAGCCCCAGGAAATGAAGGAGTTATTTTCCTTGTTATTATCAATAAAAAAATCATTTCACAAGTAAAGAAGTCATTCTTTTTTTAATCCTATTTTAAATTTCAATACATTTGGCATAATATACATCCTAATTTATATTTTAGAACTCATTTATGACCAAAAAAGGTTTATGATCAACACTGTAGCAGCCTTTATAACAAGTTCAAAAATAGCCATTCTTGTTTTACCAAAAATATACAGTGAGGAATTCTCAAAACTGACAGACTTTGGCTTTAGTCTGTCTAAATGAAAGATTGCCTCCTATTCTGAAATCAGATACCAGCCTTCCAATAACTTTTATCTTTTATCCATATTGATAGCAAAAAAAAAAAAAAAAGAATCAGACACCATAGCCCAGACTAGACACAGAAAATATTGATCAGTTGCTTTTGGTTACTGCATCCACTTCCTGAATTTTTCCTTGCAGGGTATATTTATTTTATTACAAAAGCAGCAAAACTGTACTTTTATCTAATTTATTAATGATCTAATAGTAGAAATAAGGAAGATAATCACAGACAGCACCTAATAATATTACTTTTATGCAAACTTTAATTAAATATCTTCGTATCTTCTTAGCACCATCTTAGCTTTCATAAAGAATTTAAATGACGTTATTAAATGGACGATAACATTCCCCCAATACCAGAATCAGCAAATCATATTTGATGCTGACATCTTTAAATATATATATTTAGTCTTTAGCATGATATATATATATATATATATATATATATATATATATATATATATATATATATATATATATATATTTAAATATAAATCCATTATCCATAAATATGTTACCCAGAAAACTCCAAAAGAGTCAATTATCATCAAACAATTCACATTTTTAAAAATGATTTCCTTTTTTTCTGTAATAATAAAATACATAAACTTCAGAGAAAGCAAAACAATCCTATTGGGTTTATTTAATGTCTACATTTTTTTTTAATAAACCTTAATTATGGAGATCCATATTACAGAAAGGCCGGTTTTTGTCCATCTTTAGATTTTTCAAATGTTGGGAGGTATGCTAGTCTATAATAAGCACCCAGCTGGCACAAAGTTGGCAAACAACCAGATATATATTTTTTGGGAAATGTTTAATGCAATTATCCCTTGTGGAACCTGAAAGCTGTTTGAGTTTGTCAGATTGTGCTCATTGGTAACAATGCTAATGCAGATGTAGCCCAGCATGCAGCAATTGTTAAGTTCTTATAAGTCATATGGGCTGGTATGAAAGTCCCCTTTGTTGTGATGTCCTATTAACCACAATATAACCTTTGGAATGTACTAGAACCCTTTATTTTACTTGATTTATAATAGCAGTTGGAAACACTCACAAAAGCAGAGTAACTGCAATTAGGCTTTTTATTCCATTACCACACAACATGTTTCGGGCACCTGGCCCTTTCTCAAGTTCTCACTTGAGAAAGGGCCAGGTGCCCGAAACATGTTGTGTGGTAATGGAATAAAAAGCCTAATTGCAGTTACTCTGCTTTTGTGAGTGTTTCCAACTGCTATTATAAATCAAATATATAAGGGATGCCAGAGGCGGAGCACCCAAGGAATCACCACAAGAACTGTTTGAATTAACGCTAATCAGTGTAAAAAGCCTTTTTGGACCCTTTATTTTACTGTGTGCACATATTGTTATGCAGTTAAGTACACTTGCCAACATATACTTTTATTCTTTATTTATAGCATGTAAACGAAAAGAACAAGAACATGGAAAAGACAGAGGGAATACACCAAAAAAGCCAAGGTTGGTCTTCACAGATGTCCAACGCAGAACTCTCCATGCAATATTTAAAGAAAATAAGCGTCCATCCAAAGAGTTACAAATCACCATTTCCCAGCAGCTAGGCCTGGAGCTCAGCACAGTCAGTAATTTTTTCATGAATGCTCGCAGGAGGAGTCTTGATAAGTGGCAGGATGAGGGAAACTCTGGGTCTGGCAACACATCATCTTCATCAAGCACTTGTACCAAAGCATGAAGGGAAACACACAAACCCCAGAAACTTAAACCTCGGTGGAAAAGCTTTAATACAAAGACCAGGACCTCAGCGTATTAGGTTTATACTTTATAACTATTTGAAACCAAAATAATTTATAAGTCCAAAGAAACCAAAGACTCATTTCTCCTAGTGACTTTTGTTCCTAAGACATTTTTTCAGGAGAACGCAAAAAAAAAAAATGGAGTCAAAATACCAAAACCAATCCCACTGACCTTACACCTTCACCTGTCATCATCATTATTCCCACAGTATTTTGTCGTCTGGTGGTTTGGAACATCGTGATCTCTTGTCATTGAATGGACATTTTATGGGGTCTTCATTCTCGTAACACATTTCCATGAAGGTGTAGGGCAGATCAGAATCTAAAGTATACAAACCCATGGTAAGGAACATGGTCAAAACATGTCTACAGAATGGGATGTGGCTTGACCAGCAAGTCGTCTGAGTTTATTGTAAACGACTCTCACTGTTTGAACCAAGTAGTTCCACCGTATGGCGGTAAAGTTCAAGCTGTTGAACAGCACCTAAACATGTGCATTCTCTCTGTTTGTTAAGGGTTGATTACATACAAAAAGCTAAGCCTTTTCTACCATAGAAGAATACCAAAGAAAAAAAAAATGTAGTTTATCCTATTGATTCTAACATTTCCGCAATGTTTTTACACTAAGCATGATTCACCAAATATCGGTATAGATAATTTTAATTTCTTACAATTAAAATACAAATACATGTGCAAAAGGCTTATTTGTACTAAAAATATTATTATTTTAAACAGAGCACAAAATTCTAGATTATGTGGTATTATACCACACTTATCATTTTCCACTTTTTTAAAGCAGTTTTCCCTTCATGCATGAATCCTAGTAGTTTCACCAAACAATGGCCTACAATTAATTTTGTATAGTATATGCATATTTTTAAAGATCATCCCCATAGAACAGGTTCATTTTAACATAAACTAGGAAGAGGCAAAAGACATAAGAGCAGCACTCCAAAATCTGAATTAGTGATTTATTAGTGCCGCAGCTTAGGCCAATAAATCACTAACTGTCTGCATATTGCAGGTTACACCTTTATTATTCATTTTTTGACTTACTTGCCATTTCCCTTGAGTAAAAGTAGTGTTTGATTGTTCAGATTCAGGGAGGAAAATCCTTTAAATGCATTTTAAACCAATGCTGAAGCAGCATTGAAATAACAGAGGAATCTGTACCCCTCCCCATCTTATTATTTTAGAGCCCTGGTTTTGTTTTAAACTGGAATAGAGGCCAAAACATAGCAGCCTCTATGTGAAAATTAATTATTATCAACAGATATAGGTGACTTTTTCTGCAAAGTCCCTACGGCCATATATTAAGTTATAGATTTTTTTTTTAACATACAACCCATTATTTATATGTTTTAATGCATAAGGATTAATTTCTTAACAATCTATACAATTTACAAAATTATACAACCGGGGCTCATTTATCAACACTGGGCAAATTTGCCTATGGGCAGTTACCTATAGCAACCAATCAGTTATTAGCTTTTCAAAGCCAGCTGCAAGTAGAACAATGAATGCAGCAATCTGATTGGTTACCATGGTTTACTACCCATGTGCAAATTTGCCCAGTTTTGATAAATGACCCCTGGTGTCTCTTCCAAACCAAAACTTGATTTCATTTTTAAACAAATTGTAAATCCATTTAATTTGCTGCACAGTTTCTTATTCTGTAATTAAGACAGTTCACCATGGCATGTGGTATTTTCCATACTTTGTATCCAGGACTTGAAAATCTAAAAGCTTGAGCATAGTTAAAAATCAGTTTGGATATTATTTAGTTGGTTTGGAATGTTTATACAGGGCACTGAAATTAGTCATTAATACATACAGTCTTTGCAGGTTTATTTTAAAAAAATATATATATTTGTTTATTTTTTTTGTATCACTTAGATGAACTCCAATGTATCCCAAAGATAATATATATATTGCACAAGAGAAAACATACTATATTTAAGCCAAATAACCATATTTCCGGTACTTTTTATGTTTTCTGTTTTCATGTTACTTTTTATATAATGTCTGGACTGTTTTGGAATACAACCACCCAACTAATTGCTTATACCAAAGAAACACTATCCTGAGAGCAATGACCTTGGAGTACGGAGACGCATTTTGAGACACTCTTCACTATATGATAATCAGATAACAAATCCATAATATCTGGCATCTTTGTCACAAGGAGCACACCAACTTTCTTTAAATAAGCCATTCATCAAACAAAGTAGCATCTACTCATGGATATAGTAAAGTGTTTAGATCTCAGGGCTTCAGATTGTAGAGTTTCCATACATTAATGGTGATTGTTGTATACTATATAATGATCATTTTATTAATGATCATACATAGATCTAAGATCTGATTTTTGCTATAGCTTTTCTATCTGTTCATTTGTTCAACAATGGCTCTTTTCTTGCTGGTACTGCAAGCCCTTGATATACCAAAGAATCCTTTTACATTTCCTCTCAGTCGAGGTGGGAAGGCAGTCGTACGGTAGAGTCCCTTTTTTCTACACAGAAATGAAGGGAGGAAAAAAAGAAAAGAAAACTATGCATTTAACAAACAAAGAGAATGCACTAAGGGCGTTTTTTGTCTGACTGATGTTTATGGTGCGTTCAAATCCTGTAACAGAAGCCAGTGTGAATTCTTTGTGCTGGTCTTCTGCTTTATTGTGGTGTGGTTAGCTTTACAATACATTTGGTAACTATTTCCTAAGACTATGACAAAGAAGCAAAGAGATAGCTGCTTCCACATGTAAAAAAATGTAAAGATCTACTATTTATAGTGTGAACCAAAGACGCTACCTCACTCGATTTCCATTTCGTGATTTTAATCACATTGATGATACCAAAGAATACCAAAGATTTTTCTTGCACGGCCTTCGTCTGCCAAAGGCACTCTGCGACCTTCCCCTGACTCCTGACCCACAACCCCTGACCTTCATGATATATATATATATAGATATATATAACACGTTTCTTTTTTCCAGATATATTACAATTAACCCCTTCAGGGTCAGAGGTGCTTAAAACACCCCTGGGACTGACGGAGTCAATAGCAAAGAGACCAGATGGCTTCACATGATCAAGGTCTGGCCTCATCAATTTTCCTTTCTGCTGGTGCCCGAATAAAACCTATTATGCTGGGCATAGCTGATGTCCTATAATAACCAAAGACTGCATTTTTTTTTTTTTTTAAATTAAACTGGGATGACTTTTATTTTTACAAGACCTTGATAAGGTTTTATAACCCATTAGTAGAAATAATGGCCACATCTCTAAAGTCTGCAAGATAATTAGAGATTTAAAACCAGGACATCAGATTCCAGCAGCCTGCCCATGGTCATCTGCTGCCTTCTGGACAACCTAGAAAAGTACGCAACAAACCATTAATAATGTTTGAGAATAAACAAAGCTTTAGGCAAATATGTTGCAAACATTTGTAAACTCATAGGACGAGTGCCTTGCTTGAACCAAAGTGTTAAACCGCCGTTGACCTCTTCTATCTCACCTTATACTCTTTGAATACCTCAGCCTTTTAGAAAGGCCGCTGATTAAATAATAATACTAATAATGGAATAATTCTTCACCGTGGTGCTTTTGCATTGCAACCATGCAAATAACCTTTCTTTGATACCAAAGGCATTTCTTTTTCACTCTAGCTGATGAACCAAAGTCTTAGTGTGCCCCAACTTTTGGCAGCATCTGTTCTCTCCACCTGACCATTTCCGCTCTGAGTACCTGTTGCCTGGATGTAGGCCGTGCAGTTTCTCTTACCAATTTCTCCAAATACCTCATAGTATAAGAAATCTTTAGGATTACATTGTATAGAAAGTCTATGTGATAACACAAAACATACTAGTTTGATAAATGTTAACCTTCATACAAAAGTTATATCATTATTTATTTTGTAGGCTTTTGTTCTGTTGGTATTAACTGAGTTGCTCTTAAAGAAATATTTTTTTTTCCTGCAAGATAGGAAAGGGGTTGGGTCAGGACAGGTTGAAAAAGTAAACGCAATGACGTTAAAACAGCTTCGCTTTTTTTTGAAGACAACGACACTTTGTGTTTGATACTCAACATTCTTTTCACAGGGTAAAACAACGAAAGAAAAGCATTTCCAGATGTAACATTTAGTTCTTGTTTTTGTTCTTTGTAAATGTTCCTTGAGCTCTTTATTTCTATTATTTTCGCTGTTTTATTTAATCTCTGCTTAATTTATGACTGCAGTTGAAAATGCCTGTAAATAGTCGATTTTGAAAACAACCAAAGTTATCATGTTACAATCTTTTTTCCTTATTGTTTCATTTGCTAAGATGTACTGAAGGGGAGTTGCATTTCTCTTGATCGTGCAGGGTGTATAAAGATTAATCTTAGCAGACACCTTGATGTGTGTTTAAAAACACTGCCAGATCCCTGTACCTTGTATTTGCCAAATGTATGGATCAAGGTATTGTAATCAAACCAAAAAAAAAAAAAAAGTCATTTGTATTTATGTATAGTTTCTGTTTTTTTGTGTTTTGCTAATTTATTTCAGAGGGGTTACTTTGTGGGTTTAACCTGCAATTCCAAAGAACTTTCCAAGCATTGTTTAATGTTAATCAAGCACTGGCATTGTCGAAAGGCATTTCTTTTTTCAAACTGATTCATTTGTGTAAATATTTGTGTATAATTTTTGCCATAAGCACGGGTATAGAAAGATTGTCACGCGTTGGAGACAAACTGACTTGTATTTGGAAAATCTCTCTACTTTATAAATAAATGGTCGTTGTAAATTGAATTTGTGTTTTACCGAGGTGGATGGACACACAATGTCACTGGACCATTGTATTTGGTTACCTGGTATACAATAAAAGCCAACAAGGGCAGCTGGGCTGCTACCTGTTGCAAACATTGTATACTTTGGCGACAAACATAAAATACAATTCATATTCTTGAAATAACTGGGAAAGGATTTTGCACACAAGCACATTTGTACCTGCTTCTTGGGTGCAATTTGTTTAAATGCCATCTGACACAGATTAACGCAAGGAATACATTGATGTAATGTTAAAAATGGATCTGTGTTTAGCATTATCATTCTTGTGTCAAATAGAGCAATCAGAGATCCCTATGTATTCCTGTCAACTGTCAGATGGCAATTAAACTCGTTGCAACGTGGAATTAGGTCCTATGTTTTATTTGACACCTTTTAACAGCTATGGAGTAAATGTCTGAACATGTTTTTCATTTTTGCTATGATTACTGTAAAATTGCAATGTTGAAAAAAAATGTCACAGCTTCTTCTCTCATGATGCACTGATTTCCTGTGCTGGAATGTCCCGTGTTTATTTATGTTTTGATACCCATAAGGCATACGCATTCCCTCCATTCTTTTGCAGTGACAATTACTTGATGATAATGTCAAGCAATGATATAAACGGCATGAGTGGATCTCAATATTTAACCTATCATTAGCAATCCAATGCTATATACGGTTTAGGTCTGTTCTATGAGGATTGGATCCCACAGTTATGGAATAGATTTCATTTCTGATCATTGATATGGCAGCAATTTAACTACTTACCTTGAGTATATTGCCCAGATCTATCAGTATAAGAAAGTGACATGAATGATTCTTTCTAAATTAACTAGACGGGCTGATACGATCATTACAGAAAACTTACCCTGCATACATTTCATAAATAAAACTAGGGCAATTATATTTTAGTAGCCTACTGTTTGGTTACATTATATTTTCTTATATATTTCCCAGAATGATGTTCCTTGTATGGCTTTAATTCAGAAGAAATGGAATTACCCAAAGATTTTCTATTATGTTCAATGTGCATCTATTTCTTTTTATTTCAGCAGTCCTGTGGAAATGATCTAATGCAATGTATTGCTGTGACATATTTAAGTAAAACCAGTACTACCAAAACAAATTAATAGTTTGTGCCCACTCGCCCTCCAAAAAGGAAACACTGACTACAAGCTAAAACAGACTTTAGACAATTTAGATATGAAACCAACACTCCATCTTGTTTATATTCCACTATCTATGTATCTAATTAGACCCAGAACAAAACAATGCTCTATAACACTTGTAGCATCCCAAAGTATCCCCATTTAAATATCAGTGTTCATCAAAAATATTTGCCAGCCCAAGAAACTGATAACTGTATTCCACTCATGAATATGCTGCATTATCATCACACTCATTATTAATTATAGTAATACACAACTTGACACAAGTTTTCAATACAGATAGATACAGATGTTTACAAAAGTCTGTCGGTGACATGGATGAGCAATCATTAGTCACCTGATATAACTGTTGGGGTAATAAACCTGTTTTAAAATTAGAAATAAATTCTTCAGTCATAGTCCAATACAGCAACAAAGAGAAATCAATTGCATATTTATAACTGTTTGTACCATGCCATGTATTTTTATTATCCAACATTACAACATTTTGACGAGCATTGGTTGGGTCCATTGCATGTTTAAATGAAGGAAGAAATTCAATAAATAAATATTATCCAAGGTACCACAGGTCTGATCAGCAAATCATCATCCAGATTCCTAATAGACCCCCTGAAATTTCGAATTTTAACATAATCTTATATGATTAAACACTGTTGTGATGTTTGACTGAGTGAGAAACCCAACAATAGGTCACCACATTTTGATATTTCTATTAAAAACAAAATCCAACAAAACATTTGTATCTTCAAAACAATCTGACCATTACTACCAGTTCATTTCAATATTATACATCAGAGCCAAGGTCTGATTCCTTAAACAGTCCATAGAGCATAATGGCAACTCTCTTCCATGTAAGACACATCACATCTAGTGGTTTGTTGTTGTTTTTTTCTGGTAAAAAGTCACAAGAACAAAACGCTGGTATTTAGCTAAGATTATGCCCCGTCATAGCTGATGAGAATTCCCACTATCACACAACAAAGTGAGATATCCCTCAAAAATGGAAAGGCAGGTTTTGGGGCAACAGCCCCGACTGTGTGCTTTGCCCATGGTGATCTCCTGTGTTGCCCCAAATGTTAGTCACAAAGCTAAACTTGTAACTTAAGCCAAGCAGTCGAATGTCTACTGTTCATAGAAACATAATTATCCTGCATTTGTAATACTTTATTTCCACATCTGAGTTAGCTTTGATTGACAAAAGGTCGTTGAAGACAATCATGCTGAGAAGGAGCAGAGATTCCAAACCTGACTCTCCAGCTTTTAAAGGCAAACCAGCTCCCATCACCATGAGCTATCAACTGGGTGGCTGAGGATGATGAGGGTCTAGTTCTTCAATTGTTAAATATAGTTGTTAAAGCCTGAATATGCTTGGTGGAGTGCCAGATGCATCTTCCAATAGACTGGCAGAGGAAGGTCTTGCTTTGTAATTAAAAACTCTTTGCCAGAAAGAGCTAATTCTACTGCTCACTGGCATTATAAGTGGTGAAAATATATGAATAAACAAAGTACGACTTTGGGGGGCGGGTTGTATACCATATTTTTAATTTATCCTAGACAGTTGAAGGACTTGTCATATGTTATGTTTGCATATACATTTTTAGTATATGTGGATTGTACCTATTCCCCGTAGTTCTCTAATATCAGTCCTTTTCTGGGTCCATAGAATCTTATGTACTTTTGTGTGTAGCTTCTAAAGTAATGCAGTAGGCATTCTCCTGGTTTATTTTCTGGTATTTTCCTGTGCCACTTTAAAACGTAATTTCATTTTTTTATGTTTCTTTTCTGCTTCCATATTGTTCTCACAATGCACCGTGCAATATCATCTGCTGTGTTTTATTAGAAAAAAAAAAGACAGAAAAAAAAGACAAGTAAAGATGTCCTTATGTTTTTCAGTGTTAAAATGTTCTGCATTTATGTAGTCATGAAACTGTAGTAAATAAATTGTTGGAATTTCCAGCACTTTAAATTTCAAACATTTCTTGTTCTGTATCTCCTAATGGATGTTTTCTGGAATTATTTTGTTTTGCTTTTGGGGGTTTTTTGTTGACTTTTGGTTATTTTTACAAACAGCAAAGAATGAAAATATTTGGCGTTTTTTGATATTAATACAGCTTTGAACAGAATGCATTTTGAAATAAAGTGTTGATTGTTTCATGATAGATACATGATGCTCAATGTTATATTTATTCAGACATCATCTGCAAGATATTTAATGTGAATTGCATGTCAATTTCATATTTATCTTATGTGCTTCTAGTGCCATTTCTGCAGCACCAGGTCCTGCAGCTTTTCAGGGAGTCTTGGTTTCAAGAGTTCACTAACTCGCTCATGCTTGTGGTCTTTCAACAAAGGGTTTTAAATGATCATCAATGGACCATCTTATTCATATCTGAATTGCCTGAATAGTATACCAAATTGATGTTTAAGTGGAAGCCTACACAAAATTTTATGGCCGAGTTTCCCCGAAATCATTTTTAGTATGACCCTTTTAGTATAATGGGCAATTAGCCCACTGTGTGGAAAAAGTTAAATAGCACCGGTCTAAACAACCAACACATTTTAAGTAGCATTTGTATATGTGAATACTTTTACATGGGGAGTATGAACATTTTTAATATTAATGTGCCTTCATATGTCCATATGTGAGGCAACCCAAGGGCTCAAGAACAGTCAAGATGACCAAGATTGTGAGTAGGAAAATAGAATCTGTCAGCTAAGCCCAAAGTTTGAAAAGCAAGAAAATAGACAGGATAAGCATTGGAGCCAAGAGAGACGCAGAAGCCAACAATGTAAGAGCCAAAGCAGAGGATACCAGAAACTTGTATTGAACAGTATCTTTGCAGCCAGCCAGAATCAGACAGAGTTCCTCGTGTAGGTGCCTGAGATAAAGGCTCATACTCAGGAGAGGCGGCTAAGGACTGAGTTTTTAAGTATGCAACTGCCAATAGAAGGTAATCAGGCAATGAGCTGCTTCTGCTGCTCTAGTTAGCCTGTAGAGATGTTAGAAGGCTTTAGTGTAATAAACCCAGGGTCGGCAAAATGCCTTCTTAGCCTAAAGGTGAAGCAAAGCTGCCACACATTATTTGGCCCAAGTCTAAACTGTGGACAAGTACCAGAGCTGCAGAGCAGGCTGCATGTTACACACAATCACAAAATGATACCTGCAGAGTGACATCATTTATAACAACAGAAAGAGGTGTGTCATGTTAAATTGTGCTGAGCTGAACACACTCACAAAGCCAGCTCCATCTGTAACTTGTTCGGATGAATTTAACACCACAGGGCTTATTTAACTTATCCCCAGTACAAGAAAATTAGGGCCATGCAATTAGCATTTGTGCCTGGGGCAATGATCTGAAGGGATCTGTTCAGATTAATCTTACACTATAAGGATCATTTACCATCGGCCCAAAACCCAAAATTGCCTGTTGCCTTGTGTCTGTTTGGCTTAAACAGTAAAGTTGCACCTTTTGCCTATAAGTGCTAATAAGGAATGTGAAATTGCCCACTCATGTCCCATCCTTACATGTGTATGTGAAGATTAGATCGCTGGTATTTAAAGGGGAACTCCGGCTTTGATTTGCCAGCTCTCCTGGCCCTGCTGGCCCAGACCCACTTCACATACCTGTCTGCCCTTCTGACCTCCACCTCCCCGCCTGATCGAAAAAATGGCGATCACAAGTAGGCAGGGAGGGTTGGGGGTGATTTGCAGGGGGGGGGGGCAGACCCCCCAGTCCAACACTGAGCATGCAGGAACTACATAACCCGCAAAGCATTGCACTAGGGTCTTCTGTTCCTTATTGAAATCCCGTGTGCAGGTAATTGTGGGGTTTGGAGGATGCAGGTGTAGCGCTATAGTAAAATGAGTGTACCGTTCTCTTACTATGAGCTTCACTCCCAATATTGTGCTCCAGATGAGACCTTAAATCTTAGGGAGTAAGCCCTCACAAACGGTGTGGAGGCAGGTTGTAGTGTAACTGTAACTAGATGCAGGGTGCAAGAATTGGGCGCCAGTGGTTCTTATAACTCAACCAATGAACATATTTATTGAACAAATATAATCCTCAGTGGAGTGTATATAATAGCAAAACAGGATCATACAGAACAGTGGATAGGCATATACTCACAGCCCCTTTGGTCAGTATTCGTTCCCACAGGGAAGAGAACATGCACAGCAGCAATGAAGGTACACCCAGCTTCCAGCCTTTTCCCTAATGGAACCCAGGGGAATTCTACATCTCTAAGTCTACACACTTAGTCCCTACTTCTGGGCAATTTGTACCCGGGATCTTAATCCCTCTGACTCTCTCGTCGGAGCCTTGAGCTGCTCAGCTAAATAGCCTGTCTGTCACTCCTAGAGTGACCTCTTAAGGTGAGTAGCCTATCATTTCTAGACCTGACCTGTCTAGGTTCCACTCGAGCTCTGCCTGCTCAGGATGGACCCTGAGAGCATGGCTTCAAAGGGTTTTATACTTTAGCACAGTGCCATCTACTGGTCACTATTGTGAACACCAGGAAATAAGGCAGAGCATTAACACAAGTCCCCATTAGGACCCATTTAGGCTTCTAAAATACTGGGGAATTGCCTGCCAATTTTTCACAGCTTTTGCACCAGAATGTCCCAATATTTTTTCATTGACTTTGAAGGGCTAATCCATGTTTGTTGTTTAGTATAGGAAAATGGTGCAATTGTGGTTTAAAATACACACCATGGGAATTTTATAATGGATTATTACCATGACAGATCAGATCTTTATAAGTATGCCATTTATTCCATACCATGTTTTCTACATTTTTATATAAATCACACAGCTTAATAAACATGTCCCTTAGTTCAGTAACACACAAACAATACTTAAATGTACATTGTGACACAAAACAATTACTATATATTCCTTAGGGCAGGCTGGTTTTAGCCAAGGAAAGAAGGGGCTCATATAGCAACCCCTGGCTATAAATTACCATATAACATATATATAATGCAGATATTAATACAGTTTTAGGACCTTTTATCCAGAATGCTCAGGACCTGGGGTTTTCCGGATAAGGGAATTTTCCAGGACCTTCATACCCTAAGAGGCCTATTAGTTAAAGGTTGTATCGTTTTAGAGGTTTATGAAACTATGACTAAACTCACAACCTCTAAAACTACAACTGTCATGACATTTATTAAAAGATTTGAATACCAAAAAAGTACAAACAGAAAATAATGCACTTAAAAATACAAATACCTCGAAAACCTCTAAAAATTTTAGCTTTACGTTCAATTCCTAGCAAAAAAAATCTTTAAACCTTTAAGTCCCAATTCATTTTTAAGGGTCCAACGGCAGCTCCCATTGACATCTATAGGACCTTGACAACATTTACCTGGCAAAGTTTTTGTATTAGAGGTTTTCGAGGTTTTTACACTTAATAAATCTTGAAATTTTTAGAGCTTTTTGAAAAAAATGGGAAAACCACAATTTTTTTTAATTAGTTAAAAAAATTTAAATTTGGATTGTTATTAAATGGGCCTCTCCGTCTACTAGAAAATCATTTAAACAATAGGTTGGTTGTACCTCCAATATGGATTAATTATATTTTCGTTTGGATCAAGTACAAGGTACTGTTTTATTATTACAGAAAAAGAGGAAATCATTTTTAAAAATTTGGAGTGTTTGGATATGTCTATTGGAGATGTAATTTGGAGCTTTCTGGATAATTGGTTTCTGGATAATGGATCCTATACCTGTACATGTAATCAATAGAAATCTTCAGTAATAATATCTGCAATGTCTTGTTTGGGGCCCTAAACCGGACTACTGGACCATTCCTTAAGCCAAGCAGGAAATTTGCCAAATTATGGCAAATTACTGTTTCCTCTTGTGTCACTTAACATAAGCAAATTGCACATACAGCTTTTTCTTTACCAGCAGGGAAATCTGTCCAATACAGCCCTGTGCTTTTAGTAACTGGCAGGTATGGGATCTGAAATCCACCGTGTGTGCACATTGAGCTATCTTCAACGACTGTTTTTAATCATTGGGAAAAATTGCAGCTAGGCAGTTACCCATGGCAACCAATCAGACAATTGCTTTCTGGCTAAAAAAAACTACTCACTGATTGGCTACTAAGGGTTACTGCCCAGGTGCAAATTTGCCCAGTTTTTATAAATGAGCCCCAATTTACAGCAGGTTGCTGAAAGGTGTTTTTGCCACCGATCAAGAAAATTCTTTGACATTAGTCAAAGCATTTAATCTTGAAAGTAATTGTATTGTTGAATTTATTTATGATTTGTTCTTGTATTTCTAGTTGATATGCTTATAATGATTATTTCACTTGTAGGATAGGTTTATAAGAAGAAAAATAGGAAAACAAATTAAAGCTGATTTCTAAGATGTTAGCCTCTCTCATATTTTATAACACTAATGGTGCTCTGCAGCACAAGTTGAACTGAGGACTTTTTGTAAATATATAACCTACCAGTCTCTGTATAGTGGAAACCCACTGCTCTTATCAAACCCTTTCTCTATTCAGCAGCATATTCATGTTGTTGAAGAAAAAATAAACCGACCGATAATAAATGGGATAAGGACCCTCAGAATTCTATGCTGATCTCCAGGAGTAAACCCACACAGATACAGAGAGAACATACAAACTCATTGCAGATAGTACCCAAACCTTGAGCATTCAGGTCCAAAAACCACCTAAACTCTCATGTAGGGGCAAATTCACTAACCTGCGGAAATTCGCCAGGGCCGGCTTCGCTCACATCGCAACACTTCATCAGGCATAGATTCGCCAGAACAACGCTAATTCACTAAAATCCGAAGTTGCGTCCTGGGCGCTGAACTCTGGCGAAGTTGCGCTAGCGTTGGCTAATTTGCATACGGCAGGAAGTTGAATGGACGTATATGTTGCAGCAAATACATTACATTACACAAGCCCAGGGAACCTTAATAAAATAAAACACCAGCGTTTTTTGGGACTTAGAAAATTTTTCAACTAAAAATTGAAGAAGCCCTTTCATTGCACTTCGCCTGGTCTGAGCTGGTGAAGGCAAGTCTGGCAGAACAGGTAATCTTAGTGAATTTGCAAAGTAACGCTCTTTCGCCAGGTTGAAACTTCGTCTGGCATAAGAGTGCGAAGTAGTTCTAGAGTCTATCTCCTTCGATAGCGAAGTTACGACTGCGCTCGTTAGTAAATCGGCGAAGTCCCGAAATGACGTCACGCTAACGTTAGTCACTTCTCCCTTTAGTGAATTTCACCCATAGTTTCTTTCTTCGAATACCTTGGCTTCCTGCTGAGCGGATCTTTTTTCCCTAAGCGAGTTCTTCCAAAAAATTAAAAGTTTGGTTCCGAAAACATGGTTTTTCAACCCTGGTAGTGAAAGAAAGAAACCACACAAGTGTTTAAGAACTCTTGCATGTTTTTTGGCCTTTGTGCTGGAGCATTCCTAAATCAGGCCCACAGACTGCAAAACCAACATTTCTTCTCATCATACTGTCCTTATCTTTCGGCCATTCAGATGAGTGTTTCCTTTCCAAGCAACTGTAGTACACAGATTCTACATTTACTCTTCGGACTGAGAGCTACATAAAACTGACTCATGCTGAAAATAGAGACGTCAACATTTTGGAAGATTTTTTGCCACACCTCTTATCTGCCTGAATATCAAAGACTCCTTAAAAAAGGGAAAGTGGTTTGTGACATCTTTGTTAAATCCTTACCATACCATACTTTGCACCCACAACGTAGTTTCACACTAGTATTCATAATGCAATGTGCATATGAGCACAAAGATAAAAAAGAATAAAATGCAGCATCTGGTCTGAACAGGAGCTACATTCCATATCAAATAGAGAGGCTTACACTTCCAGGGTGGATTATTGTTCAGTCTAAAGGGGTTAATGTTACAGCTTTTCAGACTGTATGCAGAAAGCTTTTTTTTCTCCTTATCTTCCTTCTTTCCTTTCCTTTTCTATTTGTTATGGACAGGTTGACTGTGTTTGCCTTTTTGGTCCTGTTCATTGTTTTGGAGAGAAAGGACATTGAGGGTAAAGTCCCCATACAAACCAATCAGCTGATACCATCTACTGAAATGCTGCTTGAAATAATAGCTGATTCGTTGCTATGGGTTACTAGAACTAGAGCAAACTTTGCTATTACCTACATACCAAGATCATTGTTGGACTTTCATTGCAGTATTTTTGTATTATTCTTTGTTTATATAGCAGCACCTTGCAGATGGTTATAACATTAGAGGGAGGACTTTTATTATTTTTTATATCTGATTTCTGGTGATTACATTTGTGCATCATCACTGGGGGTGTCTAATAAAATGTACATCATAATTCATATTCATAATTAATAACAATAATAACAACAATAAGAAGAACAATAATAACTACAATAACAGCAATAACAACAATAAGGGGGTTATTTACTAAACTCTGAATGCAAAAATCACGAAAAATTTGTGATTTTTATTTATAAAATCGGACTTTTAAAAAAAATCAAGATTTTTTCAGAATTTATTAAACTCCGAGGATGGGAAAAGTCTGAATCTGAAAATCCGGCATCTCAGACCTGTCGAGATATATATATATATATGCATATAAGTCAATAGGAGAAGTGCCAATGATTTTTTGACATGCACTGGGTTTTTGGCAATACCCTGAAGTTTTCAGAGTTTTTGGGCAAAATTCTGAGTTTTCAGGTGAAAAATCCGAAAAAAACGTGAAAATCTAATTTTTCGTCATTTTCTTTTTCGGATTTTTTCCTGCAAACAAAATTTTTGGGAAACTGTATTAATAAATAAGCCCAAAAAAACCTTTGCGAATTTGGTCGGAGTTTTTTTCAGAAAATATTCGGACTTTGAGAAATAACCACCTAACAATTATTATTATGATTATTATTATTATACAGTGTGCATTAATGTTATTTTTGTTGCATTGGGAGCCATAAGCCTCTTTTACAAATACATTTTCATACCCTTTATTTGCTGTAAAGGTCTCTGTTCATCTTATCCCTACAATCCTAATATTTAATGTATAAAAATATATTTAGCAAAATGCAGATATGACCTTTATTATAATGAGCTCCACAGATTAAGGTTACGAGAAGCCCTGGGCCAAGTATAGATTGGGTGCTTCCAATTACTCTAGCCACACAATTGTCACATTTCCCACTGAGTGCATTAATCTTGTCTAATTGCATGTCCAATCCTGTGGCTTTATAATGCATGTCCCTCTTATCAAGAACACTGTGAAACAGGCACAGGAAGCACTGTGATAGAATAATATATCTGAAAACCACAACAATTTTATAGGGTAAAAAGGAATATATGTTCAAAAATAAACATTGCATCAAATAAACATAAGATATACTAAGACAATTGAATTAACTGCCAAGCGTACGAAGATACGGAAATGAAACATATTTTAAATAGTTCTGACTATTGTATGAAAGAATTGCAGGTAAAAATGCATGCAAACAAAACATTATACAGGTATAGGATCCCTTATCCGGAAACCCGATATCCAGAAAGCTCAGAATTACGGAATGGCTGTCTCCCATAGACTCCATTCTATCCAAATCCAAACAAAACATTATACAGGTATAGGATCCCTTATCCGGAAACCCGATATCCAGAAAGCTCAGAATTACAGAATGGCTGTCTCCCATAGACTCTCCCATTTTATCCAAATAATCAAAATTTTTAAAAATGATTTCCTTTTTCTCTGTAATAATAAAACAGAAGCTTGAACTTGATCCCAACTAAAATATAATTAATCCTTATTGGAAGCAAAACCAGCCTATTGAGTTTATTTAGGGGCACATTTACCTAGGGTCGAATATCGAGGGTTAATTAACCCTCGATATTCGACTGTCGAATTAAAATCCTTCGACTTCGAATATTGAAGTCGAAGGATTTAGCGAAATTCGTTCGATCGAACGATTATTCCTTCGATCGAACAAATTGCGCTAAATCCTTCGAATTGAATGATTCAAAGGATTTTAATCCATCGAAGGATTATCCGTCGATCAAAAAATTGATAGGAAGCCTATGGGGACCTTCCCCATAGTCTAACATTGGCCTCGGTAAGTTTTAGGTGGCGAACTAGGGGGTCAAAGTTTTTTTTAAAGAGACAGTACTTCGACTATCGAATGGTCGAATAGTCGAATGATTTTTAGTTCAAATCGTTCGATTCGAAGTCGAAGGTCGAAATCAAAGGTTGAAGTAGCCCATTCGATGGTTGAAGTAACCAAAAAAACACTTCGAAATTCGAAGGGTTTTTCCTCTATTCCTTCACTCGAGCTAAGTGAATGGGCCCCCTAATGTTTAAATGAATTTCTAGTAGACTTAAGGCATGAAGACCCAAATTACCGAAAGATCCGTTATCCGGAAAGCCCCAGGTCCCGAGCATTCTGGATAGTAGGTCCCATACCTGTATAAATGTAGATAAACTATATTCATGTTGTCTTTATGTACATTGCATTTAACAAAGCAGTTTTGAAGTAGCACCTGCTTATTTCCAACTGTCAATGATAGCAGTTTGTAATTTTGCTTAATGTGTAATTTAAAGCAATAATTATTTGGATAATATAATCATTACCAATGTCTACGATGTCATAGCTGGTATAACACAGCAACATTATATTGCCCAGTTATAGTTTACAGACCGTGTATGGATTTTAGAAACACATGCACTTTAATAATTTGTGCGAGATTATTTACACCAGATCCCGGATACTGCAATGGGTTACTAGTGATCATACAAACGTTGCCCCTATTATTACCCCTCCTATCAAGCATTTGGTATGACTTTTTCTTGCAGAGTTATTTCTCAGCAAAGCCTGGCACAAATCCGAAACATTTTTTCAGGCATTGTTTCCCTGGAGTCGCAGGGATGAGATTTTATAGTTTCTTGTCAAGGCAATTAATATGCAGCTGCATAAGGTTAACTTTTCAGATTACCCTGTGCCCGCATGATTTATTGAACATTTATTCTAAAAAAGACTAAAACAGAAAGCAAACCTTATTTAAAAATACATGATATTTCCCCTTGAAAATGTAGAATCCAAAGTTCAGTTCTGCATTTTAGTTATTCCATACAGGAAAACGCATGTTAATAATACGTAAAAGAGAGGCTTGTGTGTAATGCAATACTATTTATTGTTTGTTTGATGAAATGGGATGATTTTGATGTTTAAAAATTACATCTGGCATTAAACATTCAGGATGTTACATCAGGCATAATGTTTTAACAATGTTCTTTTCCTTAACTCTAGCTAACACAGTATTACACTTCTTGTATAAATACAGGGTTTGGATCTATTATCACCGTTCTAAATTACACTGTGTACATCAAGTAATTCATTCTACCAGTCAAAATGTCATTCTTGAACCAATACGTGTTTTTTGTTTTAGTTGTAAATTGGTTTGTAGGCAGCCATCTCAGGTCATTATGTCTGATCCTGTGCTTTCAGAAAGAGCCAGCACTTCACAATGGAAAGTCCTTTAGATGAGCTATTGTTTCTCCTACTCAATATAACTGAAGGAGTCACAGTCTGGAGTGGGCATTTTACTACTCATATTTACCACTAAATGGGGCATGGGAGCATTTTTTATTAATGCAGTTGTAAGTGAACTGTTATCTTGTTACCTTCCCATTGTTCTGCTGATGGGCTGCTGGGAGGAAAGGGAGGTGGGTGATATCACTCCAACTTGCAGTGCAGCAGTAAAGAGTGACTGACCTTTATCAAGGCACAAGTCACATGGCTGAGGACCACTGGGAAACTAAGAACACAGCTAGCTGCATGTAAAATTTTAAAATTAAATATAAAAACATCTGTTTGCTTTTTTAAAAAACGTATTTCAATGCAGGATTCTACTGGAGCAGCACTATCAACTGATGCATTTTGTAAAAACATGTTTTCCCATGACAGTATCCCTTTAATCTTCTAAAATCATTTAAACAATACATAAGACCAGAAGGATTGTTTTTTTTTAACCCAATATGGATTAAGTACAGGGTCCTGTATTACAAACTGTAAATATTTGATTACATTGAGTCTATGGAAGATGGCCTTTCTGTACTTCAGAGCTTTCATATTAACATATTATTTTAATTAATATCAGTGAGAAAACAGTTGGAACATGGCATTGCAAGGCCAGATTATAAGGTAATACTTTGAGACCCTCATCAAAACTTTGGCTAACAGCATCCAAGCAGCAGGTCCAATTTTTATACTACAAGAGAACTATAACAAACAGTGTTACCTACAGCCATATATGTGTAGTTCTTATCTGTTACCGGGAATACAATTATGTGTAGTTCACATGTAAATTAATGTTTAGTATAATGCAACATTGTTTTTTTTTTGAGAAAAACTGCAATTGCTTATTTTGTGTTTTTTAAAAAATATTTCGCTTTTTGTGCTGTTGTGTGGTAAGAGCCTGGGATTTAATATACCTAGACCATGGACACAGTTCTAATTAGAATATTTGCCACCTAAAACTTGCCGAGTTCATTTTCAAGTCAATGGCAGAATATGTTAATTTTTCAAATTCAAATTTTCAGTCAGGAATATTTAATCAAATACTAGGGGGCAGATTTATCAAGGGACGAATTGAAGATTCAAATTTTGAGTTTATTTTAGTGTAATTTGACTAGGGAATAGACCAAATTTGATTTGAGTTTAAAGAAAAATTGTAATTCGAATTTCGAATTTATTATGTACTGTCTCTTTAAGAATTCAAATTCGACTATTCACATCTAAAATCTGCCCAATTGGTGTTTTAGCCTATGGGGACCTCCTACGAACAATTTGGAGTGATTTGGTGGACTTTTGAAAATCTAATTTTTTTTTTCAAAATCGACCTTTGATAAATAACCCCCATAGTGCGCTATTTAAAAACAGCTAAATATCAAGAAAAGCAGGGCACTCAGATTTAAAAAAAAAATGTTTAAAACCAATATCAAACGCATATCAACCGCCATAAAAAAGGTGGGGTTCTTCTTCAGGGCTCAGACAAAACGCAAAAATAATCATCATCGTCATGTGGTGGAGTCAGTGGTGGAAAGTGGAGCCACAGTGTCATCTGCACTAAATGCCATCCAGAGTATGTAAAATTGTATTCAGTTGTTCCTGTGTTTCCCAAGGTAGATGTGAGACAAAATTGCTTTGATCATAGTGAAACTGATTTAGAGTGTGGAATAAAAAAAAGCTTTCAACCCTGCTGTAAATTAGATTTCAGCTTAACTGCTTGTCATTAAATATTAAAGCAACTAGCTGCTATTTTAGAGGTGTTTATCTGTGCCGCTGACTGTTATATTCTAGGAACATTTATTAATTATTGCTAATGTATTTACAAACCTTTCTAAACACAATTGCAGAGCAATAACACAAGACATTTGTTTTTATGTATTTAAGATATATTACGAAATTCTTCAAACTGCTAATATAATGAATAAGAAACAACAGCACAGTGGAAGTTAAATATACATTTTGTGAGAAAAAAAACATGTCTTGTGTTGCTCTGCTTAAAACTGACCAGAGAAAAGTCATTTAACAAATCGCAAACTCTTATGCATTCTTAATTGCATATGTGGTGCACTATAATATATGAATACTCTCTTGTGCAATAATCCATATGTCATATTAATAAAAAAAAAATAAGATAACACCCACAATAAGCATATGTGCTACTTAATCCATGTTTACTGTAGGTGCTATCTGATTTTTTGCTTTATATGACAGAGAAAAGTCAGATGACTCTTGCTTGCTTGCTAACGTAATTTTTTAAGCAGAGAAAATGTTTTTCTCAGAAAATTACATTTCAGCCAACTGGCCAGAGGGCCAAAAAGAATTTATCATATTAGACGTTCAAAAACTGCTAATATCTTGAAAACTAAAAAAAATTAATGTAAGTGCTCAGATGAGCTCTCTGATCAATTTTACATTAATTTGTTCTTAGGGTTTAAATTTACGTTAACTGGCATTGTGATATGTTTTCTAAAGCTTGATTCATGAATTTACTCCTCAGTGGACTGACAGAATTTGGAGCAAACTTTGAAGTTTTTGGCACATGGGACAAACTGTTGTTTTTCTGCTCAAAGCTGGGGAGCACTTTCTGGAGATAAAAAACACGATGGTGGAATACTTTGATAAATGAACAGCTTTGAAAAGTTTAAAAACACTAGGGAAAGATTCTCAGGATGCTGAAAAGTCATTCACAATGTCCTGAAAAGATTTAACATAAATGAAAATAATTTGACTAACATGACAAATACTGGACTTCGTAGCAAATCATAATACTATGAGTTTGTGCCAGCATGGTTTTATGCGTAAAAGATCTTACCAGACTAACTTAATTTATTTTAATGAGAGGGTGAGCAGAGATCTCGATTCTGGGATGGCAGTGGATGTGATTTACTTAGACTTTGCTAAAGCATTTGATACAGTGCCACATAGAAGGTTACTGGTTAAATTAAGGAATGTTGGCCTGGAACATAGAGAACTGGCTAAAAGATAGACTACAAAGAGTGATGGTAAATTGAACATTTTCTAATTGGACCAATGTTGTAAATGGAGTACTGCAGGGCTCTGATCTAAGGGTTTTTGTAGATAACAAGTTGTCTAATTCTGGGCAGTGTCATTCGGTGGTTACTAAAGCAAATAAAGTTCTGTCTTGCATAAAAAGGGCATAAACACAAGGGATGAAAATATAATTATGACTCTTTATAGGTCCCTGGTAAGGCCTCATCTGGAGTATGCAGTGCAGTTTTGGACTCCAGTTCTTAAGAGGGATATAAATGAGCTGGAGAGAGTGCAGAGACTAAGTGCAACTAAACTGGTTAGAGGGATGGAAGACTTAAATAATGAGGGTAGACTGTCACCGTTGTGGTTGTTTTCTCTGAAAAAAGGCAATTGCGAGGGGACATGATTACACTTTACAAGTACATTAGAGGACATTATAGAGAAATAGCAGGGGACCTTTTTACCCATAAAGTGGATCACCGTACCAGAGGCCACCCCTTTAGACTAGAAGAAAAGAACTTTCATTTGAAGCAACGTAGAGGGTTCTTCACAGTGAGGACAGTGAGGTTGTGGAATGCACTGCCGGGTGATGTTGTGATGGCTGATTCATTTAATGCTTTTAAGAGGGTCTTGGATGATTTCTTGGACAGACATAATATCAAAGGCTATTGTGATAACAAACTCTATAGTTATTATAGATATGGGTATATATAATTTATGTGAAGGTATGGAGGAGTGTGTGTATGGATGCTGGGTTTTTATTTGGAGGGGTTGAACTCGATGGAACCCGACTTAACTATGTAACTATGAAGAAAAATTTGGAGAATTTTACCTGGAAAAAAGATAAATCTGCTTTCTGTTTTTGTTTTGGTCAAAAAATGAAACTTTTAGTTGCTGAATGAAAGCTTGTAACAGACAAGAAAGAAATGTAATACCTAGGCATCCAGGCAGGTTAAAGGTGGCCATACACTATTAGATCCGCTCGTAGGTCGCCAAACAAGCAGATCTTAACCAGATATTCCCACTAACGGCAGGGCCAACCAGATAACAGCAAATGGGCGCCAACAAGTCATAGGACCGCATCAACTAGCCGATGCAGTCCTCAAAATAATAAAACCTGCCCAATTTTTGGCCTGCTATCGATCAGGGAGACCTGTCAGAAGCCCCCGCACATGGTCAGATAAGCTGTGTAATCAGTCTAAAGGACCGATATTGGCAACTTTAATCTGCCCGTGTAGATTTAACTGTTAACTGTTAACCTTAACTCTTACAAGCTAGCCCAGACCAATTTCTTGGATTGAAAGAGTCTTTAATCACTTGCATAAACTTCTGAGCAAGAAATGGAACACGTTATGTTATAAAGAACTTTCTACACCAATCCTTAAATGAGAATAGTTTTGGAAATAGGTCATCTACATTGATATACACTTTCTGATTGTATTTGACAGAATTAGAAGGCCCGCCCCAGACAAATACCTAATATCTAATGTCTCTCTGAGCTGCCGGGAATCTGTGCATTTAATAACACAGGAGAGGCCTTTCTTTTTGTTGTTAAGTTTTCACAGAATGATAAATCCTATTTCAGACTTTAAATTAGGCTCCTGGTCTTCTCATGAATGACAGCCTTTGAGCTATATCTAATCCACATATCTTTGCTAAGGTAATATGGTATAGCTTTTTGTTGTTACCAGGCCCTACCAATTATCTCAACACATTCATTTTAATCCTTGACAATGAAACATTATTCACAGTCAAACATGTTGTACATTTCCTTTCAATTTTCTATGTGAAAACAAACTGTAAATTCTAGGAAGGATCCAAGTGTTATGACAGTGGCTGCAATTTGTGGGATGTTCTCTAGTGGACTAGAAGCCTTGCACTATATATCATCGGCCGAGATAGTTCAATTTTCTCCTGGTCTACCCTAGATTCTTTATATGGTTTTTAATGTTTTCCTACAGGACAAAGGTTCTTAACACAATGATGTATATCATGGAGTAAAGAGACAGCCTTGGCTTCTACTTGTTTCCAGGTCTAATGGCTTGGAACAAAATCTTTTTGTCATGATCATGGCCATGTGTGTTTCGTATGCCCTCTTAATTTATTTGCGTGGCTACCATTAACTGTTTGCTGAAACAGTTAGACAGCCCCAATGAACAAGGTGACAGCCAAGTTGTCTGATTTAGCAGTAAAGGATTATATTAAAAACATATAGGTAAAAAAATGTTATACGGAATCTCTAAAACAATACACAGAGGGACGAGGGGCACATTGAAAACTCCTCATCAATTTTAAGCATTCAATGTATCAGGAGAAGAAAGAAATTTTCGACTTCACAGTGGGGACAAATGTTTGTCCTGGGTCACGCCATGAATACCAAAGATGCTCTTGCTACAAATGAAATGTTGCTTATGAGACAGAAGGAGCATCAGGGGATACATTTGTTAAAAGAAAAAGCAACATAGTGATTGGGTTCAAGTAAATGTGAATGTGTAAAACCCTACAAGGCACAAAGGAAAAGCTGGAATTCACATGCTAACAATTATAGGACAAAGCGGTGTATTGCTACAAGCAGGCACATTTCAGAAATCCAGGAAACTGTTGTATAGTCTTACTATAAAATAAAATTAGCAAATTTGGCACCCATGGATGCAGAGAATAAAACACCCCCTTTGCATTTGTAAGAGAAATTCAGATACATTTAAAGTATAGAGAATGTTTTACTAAATTGTCTTCTTCATGAAATCAGCAAAAATACAATAGCAAATGTCAGAGATCGAAAAAATAAACAGATTTTAAACAAAGGTGTCATATAAAAGAGGTTGTTCACCTTTAGATTACCTTTTAGTATCACGTAGAGAGTGATATTCTGAAACTATTTTCAATTGGGTTTTAATTTTTAAGTATTTGTATTTTTTGAGTTATTTAGCTTTTTATTCAGCAGTTTCAGTTTCAGCAAGCTGGTTGCTATGGTCCAAATTACCCTAGCAACCATGCATTGATTTGAATAAGAGACTGCAATATGGATAGGAGAGGGCCTGAATAGAAAGATGAGTAATACAAAGTAGCAACAACAATACATTTGTAAAGCATTTGTTTTTTTAGATGGGGTCAGTGACCCCCATTTAAAAGATGGAAAGATCAGAAGAAGAATGCTAATAATTCGACAACTATAAAAAAGAAAAAAAGACCAATTGAAAAGTTGCTTTGAATCGGCAATTCTATAACATACCGACACCCATATATAATGGAAATATAAATGGTAATTGTTCATATAGCCATCCATCTGTATAGATTTTATATGGATGGATGGCTATATGAACAATTACCATTTCATGGCAATTGACATTTGAATGTCCAATCCTACATTCAGTTATGTATTTCACTATGTGCAAGGTTGTCCCTTAGCTGGCACAGGCACTTATATCTCTTCAAACCACTGGCACACCGGTGCTGACATTATTGTGCTTGTGCTGGAATGCTGGAGCTGGCACATGGAGGCCACACCAGTGTTTATACCGGTGTATAGAGGACACAGCATGAAGTTTGATTTTTTTCAAAGTCCCACTTACTCTAATGTGGTGCCTTATTGTAAGTCTGTATCCTGGGAGACACTTGTCTGCAAAAGATTGTCTGATTCATAGGTTTCCTTATTCCTGCCCTGTTCATAATTACTCCTGTTTGCTGCCTGTCCTGTGCATGCATTTTGTCTGCCTGGTCTAATTCCCAGTACAACATTATGCATGTTATTCCTGATCCCCAGAACCTGCAACCTCCTTACTCATTACTCCTGATCCCAAAGGTCTTGTGGCCCCAACATTACAAGCAGGCCAGGGATTCCAATAAGGAATGGCCACCTGAACTAGGAAAAATGTTGCCAATAACATGCCAAGAGAACCTCAGATTCCACCTCTCTCCTGCTACAGTGGTGTATGTATGTATGTATGTATGTATGTATGTATGTATGTATGTATAGCACTAGTATATGCAGCACTGTTCATTTTTTTATAAAGCATTAAAAATACGAAAAGGGTGATTAAACATTGCAATAAATAAATTGATGCAATTGGGTCTTCTGGTCTGTAAAAAAATTGTAAACCAGTGCCTCAACCAATTCGAACTGGGCCAAAGCTAAGTACATAGTTTCCTTGCTGGCAAATAAGACATTAGCATCGGAATTACACTCCACTTCTGCACAATGCTGTCCTGGAGAGGTTCTGCAGGAATCAGTCTGATGACATTGGGATTCCACTGACTTTGCCTCCATAGCCCAACTATATGCTGGACCCTTAGCCCCACATTTCTTACAGGAGCCTATATTGCCTCTGAAAATGTCTGTTCGATCACCAAACGTATTGCCTCTTATGGCCTCAACTGATCAGCAACCCATGCTTGGTGTCCATATTTCCTCCCATTTCCTTTCCTGCTTCCATGCTGACACCCTTTTCAGTAAAACCAAAAAATTAAAGTGTTTTAAAGTAATGAAAATATAATGTCCTGTTGCCCCGCACTGGTTAAACTGATGTGTTTGCTTCAGAAACACTACTATAGTTCATATAAACAAGCTGCTGAATAGCAATGGTCGGAAATTGAAAAAAGGCTATGGCACAGGTTAAATAATGGATAACAGATAACACTATTATGTTCTACAGAGCTTATTTGCTATCTGATTTGTAACCTGAGCCTTTTTTCCTTTGAAGGGCTGCCCCCATTGCTACACAGCAGCTTATTTATATAAACAATAGTAGTATTTCTGAAGCAAACACAACAGTTTTACCAGTGCAGGGCAACACTGCATTATAGTTGTATTACTTTAAAACACTTTCATTTGTTGATGTTACTGTTCCTTTAAGTGCCTACCCATTCCAATCATGGTTCCCAAGTGTGCTTTGGTGCTGCCATTTTACACTGTCCCAAGCCTGTCTAGTAATGACTACAATAAGTTTTCTGTTGTGTCTTAACTTTATGTATTACCTACTACTGATAAAAAATTTGGCAATGGTCAGTGTCCCCCGGGATTGGTAGATTATAATGTTAAACTGAAGCCATCATCTCCATCACAGCCAATGATATCTCTGCATCCCCACTATTCAAAAAGGCCCCTTTGTAGGCACAGTGCAGGAACAGCTTTGCCCCACCCTATACTAATATATTTATTTATTTATGCATTTCTATAAGCAAAACTATGTCTGCCCTAACAAAATGAGAAAGGGACTGGGATAAGATAATTCCAGAAAGGTCTGAGTCAAAAAAAATTGTTTCCATTAACTCTGAATCAAGGGTAAAATTTTAAGGATATATAAAAGAGTGTTAATTTTCAGTTTCTCTTTACTTCATTTTGTAGCTTTCTAAAAACTGTGGGAAAGGCCTGGATACCGTGGAATTACCACCACATTGAGGGTGGCATTAGTTACAGGGTAGTTTAGCCTGCACATATTTCTGCAGAAATGGCAGGGCAGATACAACGACATTTAAAGGGATGGTTCACCTTTAATTTAACTTTTATTTATTTTTTTATTTATTTCCCCTTTTCTGACTCTTTCCAGCTTTCAACTGGTGGTCTCTGACCCAATCTAAAAAAAACAAATTCTCTGTAAAGCTGGTCCTCTCCTAGTCATATTCGAGTCTCTTATTCAAATCAATCAATGTATAGTTGCTAGGTTAATTTGGACCCTAGCAACTAGATTGCTGAAATTGTAAAACAGAAAGCTGCTGAATAAAAAGCTTAAAAAATATTTTTTTAGCAAAAAACACAAATATTTAAAAAAAATGCAATTTGTTTGAGAATTTCACCCTCTACATCATACGTGAAGTTATCTCAAAGGTGAACATCCCCTTCAATGTACTACAACATTTGTGTGCATTTTAGCACAGCTACACTTACACAGGCATTTGTGATTAAGGCTTATATAGTTCCTATTTTTAAAGTTAACACATTGAGGTTGTTGTTCACATATTTGTACACAAGATGGAGCTGCTTTTATAACATCCACATAGTACTATGCATATGCACCAACTGCAAATATTACTGGTCTCCTAAGTATCCCTAAGCTGGGCATACGTGTAGGGCTGCCACCTTTTCTGGAAAAAAATACCAGCCTTCCTATATTCTTGCCACTTTTTCCTATTAATAACATTGGCAACAAGCTTCTTTTTTACCGGCCAGGTGGCAACCCTACATACGAGCCCAGGGGGCACTGTGCCAATGAGATGAGTTGGCCACCCCGCTGGCTACCACAAGCGCTCCTGGTAATTTGCAAAACCAGAAATTCAGCTCTTCTAGCGCAGAGAGCGCAATTGAGCTTCTCTATGTCATCATCTAGGAGGGCAGCAGCAGCAAGCTGCCTCAGGGTGGCAGACAAGATATTACTGGATTAGAAGCCCCTGTGGAAAATTTTCTTCAGTCCATCTCTGCCGCGTCGCTTCACTTCTTGTTGTTCTGATCTAGTAAAGTAAGTCCCCTGGAGAAGTATTCTAAAAGGCTCTTTTACAAGTGCAATTTCAGATGTAAGGCGCCATGTTTTTTACCCACAATGCATCCTTTCCCCCACAATTCCAGTTTAATTGCAGCTGTGAGGGGGAGACTCATTTGTCAACTTCACCCAATGCATCAAAACGTGTCATAAACAATTTCATAATTTCCAGCACCCCAAAATAAGGTTCGCACATGATTCTCTGGGGTCATACGTATAATCCATTTATTGACACTGTGTCAGTATATATTCTTCTTAGCTTGTGCCTTGCATCAAATTGTACCTGTTGCAAAATAAGGTGTAATGTACATGGCACACAATGGTGTCCTGAAGTACATCTGCTTAGAGGAGGAGTTTGTATGGATCTCTTGGCATGTTGCACGTACTAAACATAAGCAACTGTTTTGCACTGTTTCTAGTGCTACCAGCATTTCTAGTCTGGAGATAATGCAATTCACATTGACACAAGCAAGATTCTGGGAGCAGAATTCATAAACATGGCTGTTTACGAGTTAATTTTGCCCTTGAAAAGCAAACTCTTTAAGTTGCATTTCCCTTCATTTTAACAAGGTTAAGCCTAAACAAACAGCTCTGTGCAATGAAATTGTAGATGCCTGATTCACAGTTATAAGAAAAAAGTGGACAGCTGGCCTTCCCCAACCTCCAGGAGTTTATTTCATTTTTTTTGCTCTGCATATATGCCAGCTTGCCAAATTCATTCTGCTTCGATGTTTAGCACTACAAAATTAACTGCACCCATATCAATAGTATATGCTATTTGGTATTTGCTGCAGCTACCCAACTCTTCCTACATTTTACCCTCTGCCTGTATGTCTGACTGCTCCATGATGTCTTTTACTCTGACCTTCTATTTGCAAACGCTCATTAGACCATTTACAACACAGGGGCTGAACAGAACATAAAGGATTAAGTGGGGTCAAGAGGCAACTATCCTCTGGCTGCTATATCCCTAACCTAGTACGGCAGCCTTGTGATGAAAGAACATTGCATAAAGATACAATATCATTTTATGGACAAGCTTCAGTTAGCCTCTAATGGTAATTATAAAGCTCTCATAAAATGTTCTCAAAACCCCATTGTATTATTATTTTATTTTACTGGTATTATCTAGCATACTATCTCCTCAAAATAATTTGAATGCAACCATCTAAGAAATAGAACTGTGACTGTCTGAATTAACGTAGAAGGCAAATATTAAACATTTGCCTAGAAAATCTAATTGTTGGTTCCATGGCATGGTGGGAGCCTGTGCATGAAAAACAAAATGAGAATTTATAAAATTGCACACTGCTACAGGAATCCTTTGTCTCAATACAAATGGCAGGATTTGATGACTGTTGACACCTACTGTTTGTGTGTAGAACTGCAATCATCCCACATTGTGCATCTAAAAATGCTTAAAACTTGCAAATGAAACCATACAATTTTATACCTCTCAGCCTTTGTGTTGGCAGCCACTCTGAATAAAAGTTCCCATACAAGGACAGAATTACCCTTCCGATTCAGACCAATTTGGCAGCTTATCTGCCTGTGTATGTGGCCGTCTGACAGGCCTATCCAATTTGATATCTGGGCAAAAATCAGCTAAAGGTAACATAGTAAAATAGTAAGTTAGGTTGCAAAAAGACTCATCAAGCCATCCAATCAAGCCATCCAATCCCTTCTTAAAGCTATCTAATGTATCAGCCTGTACAGCTCTCACTGTGAAAAACCCCTTCCGAATATTTAGGTGGAACCTCTTTTCTTCTAAACAGAATGGGTGACCTTGTGATTATTACATGATTCCCTTATATCTTTATACATAGTTATCATATCACCCCTTAAGCGCCTCTTCTCCAGCTTGAACATCCCCAATTCGGCCAGTCATTCCTCATAGCTAAGATTTTCCATACCTTTTACCAGCTTAGTTGCCCTTCTCTGTACCCTCTCTAATACAATAATGTTCTGTTTGAGCATTGGAGACCAAAACTGTATGGCATAATCTAGATTGGGCCTTACCAGTGCTCTATAAAGTCGAAGAATGACCCCCTCCTCCCGTGAATCTATGCCCCTTTTAATACAGCTCAAGACCTTATTTGCCCTTGATGCTGCTGACTGGCATTGCTTGCTACAGCCAAGTTTATCATCTACAAGGACTCCAAGGTCCTTTTCCATAATGGATTTGCCTAGTGCAGTCCCATTAAGGGTATAAGTGTCATGGATATTTTTATATCCCAGGTGCATGTCTTTACATTTTACCAACATTGAATCTCATTTGCCACTTAGCTGCCCAGATTGCCAGTTTATCAAGATCCTGTTGCAAGGATGCCACATCCTGGATGGAATTAATTGGGTCAAGCAGGGAGGTTTGATTTTTCCGTCAAAACGAGGACCACATCTGCGCCTTTGGCTTTGTACTTTTTTATGGTCACGGAACTCCTCAGTGACTTATGACATCCTTATATTTTACAATAGGGGGTACATTTTTCACTATATTAAATATATTGCAGGGACACCATTTAAGCAGGAAGAAGAGGTGGAGTTTGGCCATTCTGACAAGAGGTCCTCTGCACTCAACCCATTATCAATACATTCAGGGCCGCTCCGGCCATGAGGCAAGGTGAGAATCTTGCCTCAGGCGGCACGGAGCGGCCAGTTACCAGGGGCGGCAAAAAGCCGCCTCTGGTAACTTTAAGAGCCGAATTTCCGTTTTTTAAAACGGAAATTCGGCTCTTCTAGCGCAGCGAGCGCAATAGCGCTCACTGCACTAGCGATGCGGCCCCTCCTCCACCCGCTCCGACGCTGGTAGTTAGAAGAGCGGAGCAGGAGGAGGGGCGGCATTGGGGCTGCTGCCTCAGGCGGCAGCAGCCCCTGAAACGTGCCTGAATACATTTAAGACATTAAGACATTTTGTGCATACAGCTACTAAAAAATTCCTTACCCTTTAAACAAAACAGGGATTATTTGTCCATATATTGCAATATATTTAAGATGGCCAACTATGTCAAAGTCATCCCATATCTGGCCAGTCCTATGCTCAAATTGCATCTGGTTCATTAAGAATTCTATTGCTTCAGCTTAAAGGAACAGTAAAACCAAAAACTGAAAGTGTTTTAAAGTTATCATGTAGTGTTGCCCTGCACTGGTAAAACTGATGTGTTTGCTTCAGAAACATTACTATAGTTTATATAAACAAGCTGCTGAGTAGCAATGGCGGGAATTGAAAAACGGCTATATGGCACAGGATAAATAATGGAAAGCACTGCGTATCTTGACAGCGCTATATAAATAAATGATGATGATGATGATAACAGATAACATTATATTCTACAGAGCTTATCTGCTATCTGCTGTGTAACTTGAGCCTTTTCTCCTTTGAATAGCTGCCCCCATTGCTACACCGCAGCTTATTTATGTAAACAATAGTAATGTTTCTGAAGCAAACACAGCAGTTTTAATAGTGCAGGGCAACAGTGCATTATATTTTTATTACTTTAAAACAATTTAATTTTTTGATGTTACCGGTCCTTTAAATATATTGCAATATATGGACAAACAATCCCTGTTTTGTTTTATAGGGTAAGGAATATTTTAGTAACTGTATGCACAAAATGTCTTAATGTCTTAAATATATTGATTTTTGAGTGCAGAAGACTCTTGTATTTGTCTATATGTCTATATGTATTTTGTGGTCACAGCCTCATTGCACTCCCGCCTAATGGTTTTAAAATTTAGTGGTGAGCACAACTTTCCCTTGTTTGTTATAGTTTATACAGGAGCAGTGACCACAGGGCCGCCATTAGAAATCACGGGGCCCCGTACAACAAAATTTTTGGGGCCCCCTGGGCCCCGCCCACACTGACGACCAAGCTCCGCCCCATATCCCGCCCACATCGCAGTTAAAAGACCACACAGACATCAGCGCTAAAAAAGTAACCCCCCCCCCCACAAGTTGTAAAAAGCTATTGATGGTCAGGACCCCCTTATAAAAAAAATTGGGGCCCCAAAAAAAAAAAATTAAAATTTTTTTTTTTTTTAAAAACATTGGTGGCAGGGGCCCCCTGTTAAAAAAAACTTGGGGCCCCAACAAAAAAAATGTAAAAAAAACTAAAAAATAAACAAACATTGGCGGCAGGGGCCCCCTTCTAAGTTAAAAACAAATTGGGGCCCCAAAAAAAAATTTGAAAAAAAATTAATTTTTTTTGAAAAAAAAAAAAACATTGGCGGCAGGGGCCCCCTTATAAGTTAAAAACAAATTGGGGCCCCAAAAAAAAATTTGAAAAAAAATTAATTTTTTTTTGAAAAAAAAAAAAAACATTGGCGGCAGGGGCCCCCTTATAAGTTAAAAACAAATTGGGGCCCCAAAAAAAAAATTTGGAGAAAAAAAAATTTTTTTGAAAAAAAAAAAAAATGGTGGCAGGGGCCCCCTTACAAGTTAAAAACAAATTGGGGCCCCAAAAAAAATTAAAAAAAAAAATAATTTTTTTTTGAAAAAAAAAAAAAACTGGTGGCAGGGGCCCCCTTACAAGTTAAAAAAATTTGGGGCCACCAAAAAGAAAATTAATTTTTTTTTTTAAAAAAAAACCCAAAAAAAAACAATGGTGGCAAGGGGCCCCTTACGAGTTAAAAAAAAAATTGGGGCCCCAAAAACAAAAGTTTTAAAAAAAAGATTGGTGGCAGGGGCCTATAGAATATTAAACTAATACATTGGTGGCCAGGGGATTAAAAAAAAAAAAAAACACAAACTGGTGTTCAGTAGAATTGAACTCATGGCTTCAGTACTTCAACTTCGCCTCCTTTCGTGACTTCGGGTCTTTTCACCGCTTCAGGACTTCGGCTTCGGCTTCGGCTGTTTTCGTGACTTCGGGTCTTTGCGCTGCTTCAGGACTTCGGCTTCGGCTGTTTTCGTGACTTCGGGTCTTTTCGGCGCTTCGTGACTTCGGGACTTCGGCTTTTTCCGTGACTTCGGGTCTTTTCGTCGCATCGGCTTCGGCTTTTCGGCACTTCCGCATTCGGCACTGAAGAGGCAAGACGTACGGCTCGGGCGCTCGTAAGGGGGGCCCGGATCTTCAAAAAAATGCAGCGCTGCCGGGCCCCCCTTCATGCCCGGGCCCGGTACGCTTGTCCCCCCTGTCCCCCCCTGATGGCGGCCCTGAGTGACCAGCTCCATGTTGTTGCTCCCACCCTTCCCAGCTATAGTCAGGTGATCCCACTGGTGTCTAATAAAAGGGCAGCCAAGTTTGGGAGTTTTACTTTGAAAGCAGCTAGTAAGTTGCAGGTAAAACTTAGCCCCTTTGTAAAATGTATAATAGAATTCTTAATGAATTAGATGCAATCTTAGTGTAGAACTGGCCAGATATGGGATGACTTTGACGTAGTTGGCCAGCTTAAATATATTGCAATATATGGACAAACAATCCCTGTTTTGTTTAAAGGGTAAGGCATTTTTTAGTCTCAATGTCTCAATGTAATATATTGATAATGGGTTGAGTGCAGAGGACTCTTGTATTTGTCTATATGTTTTTTGTGGTCACAGCCTCATTTCACCCCCGCCTAATGGTTTTAAAAATTAGTAGTGAGCACAACTTTCCCTTGTTTGTTATATTTTATTTATATTGCACTTTTATGCATTGTACATCGCTGCGGCTCCTTAACAGCGCTTTACAAATAAAGTTATACGTACATACATAGCAACTGATGTTTTAACCTCCCCATGCAACTTTTTTAAGAATAGATCAACAGTATATAAATCACAATTAAATAGCCTCTCCCCTTAGTGAAAAGGGAAGTACGTCCCTGTGCTGTCACAATTTTATCATACACAAATACCAGTGCAATATATTCAGATTCCTGAAGGTGTCACTGTTTTATCTCAATAATTCATTTCATGACCAATTTCCAAGTGTTTTCAGTTAAACCCTTTACTAAATGGTGACTTCTTTAGGCAGATTAGACAAATTACATTTTAATCAACAGAACACAAACAGTCCACTAATTCCTGATAGTATCACATTAATTAAGTTCATGATTCCAAAAAGATTCACGTCTTAGCAAAACATGGTGCAGGTTTTTAACCATATTCGTTCTCATGGAATCCAAGAGAAGGGATGTTGGGAAATGGTTTATAACAGTAACCTGTGGATTTAGGTATGTCTAAGTTTAATAGAAAGTAGATTTATTCTTCTTCGGAAGGGGGCCCGGCTGTGTCGTGAAAGTTATGTAAATTACATAAAGTTATTTATAAAGTTACATCAATTTACGTGACTTTCTCAAAAACCACTCTATACTGCCTAGAATCTTACAAAACTTACATAGACGCTTACATAAGTTATGTATCAAGCAAAGGCAGTCCAGAGAAACTTGGCAGGGGCATATGGGCAAACTACATTAACCAGCAATGAATTAAATAACTTAAAGGGATTCTGTCATGATGTAGTTTTTATTTCTAAATTACACTGTTTACACTGCAAATAATTTACTCAATATAATATAAATTTAATTCCTGAACCAGCAAGTGTGTATTTTTTAGTTGTAATATTGGTGTGTAGGAAGCCATCTCAGGTCATTTTGCCTGGTCATGTGCTTTCAGAAAGAGCCAGCACTTTAGGATGGAACTGCTTACTGGCAGGCTGCTGTTTCTCCTACTCAATGTAACTGAATGTGTCTCAGTGAGACCTGGATTTTACTATTGAGTGCTGTTCTTAGATCTACCAGGGAGCTGTGTTCTTGTGTTAGGGAGCTGCTATCTGGTTACCTTCCCATTGTTCTGTTGCTAGGCTGCTGGGGGGAAAAGGGAGGGGGTGATATCACTCCAAATTGCAGTACAGCAGTAAAGAGTGAGTGAGGTTTATCAGAGCACAAGTCACATGACTGGGGCAGCCAAATTACAATATTTCTAGCCCCATGTCAGATTTCAAAATTAAATATAAAAAAATCTGTTTGTTCTTTTGAGAAATGGATTTCAGTGCAGAATTCTGCTGGAGCAGCACTATTAACTGATGAATTTTGAAAAAAACACGTTTTCCCATGACAGTATCCCTATTAGGTTAATTACAGTATTCGCCAATGAACTGACTCACTTAGTAGTATATTAAATAAGGATTTTAACTATTTGTATAAACTGCTCATTATAGAGTATCATATCGTGGGAACAAATTACAGAATTATATTAGGTTCTCCTACATGAACTTTTCAGCAGTGGAATGACTAGTTATTGGGCCCCACAGCAAGATAACTGGGCCCCTGCAATTACATAATTTATGTAATTTAAGCAAAAATGTACTTCCATATCAAGCAATGACAAGGCAGTGCAGTGTGACAGGGTCAGGTTGGTGGGTTGGATTTTATACTTGAATTAAACTGATGCCCAATGAGCAAAGTGACTAATTTGTCACTATTTATGTATTATAGAGTAACAAATGTTTATATTGATATTTATCTATATATATCTATATACTTAATTACACATATGAGTGTCTCTTACATGAACTTTTCAGCAGTGGAATTACTGGTTATTGGGCCCTACAACAAGATCTTTGGGCCCCTAAACTTTGGAAACAAGAAATTTTCCAGGAACATGTATTGCAACTGCTTATCAATGCTACAGGGCCCCATTTAGTTCCTAGGCCCCCAGCAGTTGCAGGGTCTGTTGCCTCTATAGTTACTCCCCTGATTTTCATATAATATATTTTTCAAATAAGTTTAACCTTTGTCACAGCAAAACCTACTGTCAGGGACATATTTCTATAAAGGTACAAATCAGGCTCAAAACCGCAGGTACTTTGCTGCAAGGTTTATTAAACACAACATGTTTCGAGCATTGTGGCTCTTTGTCAAGTGTTAACAACTCTCACAGAAACTACAGATTTTTGGCTTCTAATCGGGACAGAAGCAGTGGCACAGGCAGGTAATGGTGTAATTGGTATCAACCCACTTTACTTCTATAAAGGTACAGAGGGCCCATGTTTTGAGGTGCCTGTACAGGAAAAAAAGATTGCCCCCAGCCTGTCGCTAGACACTTTTTGCTAAATCCGGAAATATTCAATATGTCACTGAAGTGGTGTGCCCACTGACAAAGGGAGGGACAGGCAGAGAGGTCATGTGTCCAGGACAGTTCTGGACCTAAATACAGCCCTATCCCTGGTATTTACCTTGGCACACTGATTTGAACCCCAGAATGAGTGCCGCAAGAGCCATCAGGACCAGAAAATAACATAGACCAGCTGAATGGTACTCTGACCTACCTGTGAGACAAACAGATATCATATGAGAGGCAATGAATGGCCACCTTTGTATTGATGTCTTCAGTTGGACCATCCAGATATTCAAAATACAATATTATACAGAATTCATTCAACAAGGTATAGAAAACTGCTGGCTTACGGAAGGCAAGACATACAGTATCTACAAGAGTACATATCATTTTGAATTAAACAGCCTAGATTATGTTTTTTATTATACTTTCAATTAAACGTTATTCAAATGGATGGGGCGTGTCCAAGATGGTGACTTGAGCAGACGTGCTTGAAGAAGCTCTCCCACAACCCAATTATCCTGATCGCCACAACAGCAGGAAAGGCAAAGTTTTTTGTGCACCCCCTACATACTCACTACGATGGGGAAATATGGGAAGCGAGGGAAGTTCGAACAGTCGCAAAAACTAGATAAATATCTGCAAACACCACAGCTGGAGCGAGAGCACGAGGATGAACTTGATTTGAGGCCTGTGTCACCTAATCTGCCTTCCCAAAGCCAAGATCTCCCTATGGGGGAGGCATCAAATGCTGACCTGCTTGCGGCATTTAATAGCTCACACACAGCTGCACCTATCACAGCGAAACAGTCCGCAAAGGGAAGGGGATGGCCCTCACAATTAGGCCCAGAAGTATGTGCTGCTCAGCGCCTTACAACCACTTGGCTGTTTCAGTGGACATATTCTGGACAGATTGTTCAAAGCAACGACATACTTTATTGCAGAACTAGATGTTTCGTAGGCGGAAGCGAGGGCCGCAAGCCACCTCCACTCCCTTTTCCTATGTTCCACGGTTTTACTGTTGCATGCAGTTATACATGCATATTGTGCTTGGTTGAGATGCACTTGGAGCTGCCCGAGTTTCAAGCCTCATGGCCCCTCAAGGACAAGTCCCACAGGAAGTGACTCTTATCTTTCTCTTACAAGTGGATTCCCTTCATCCTGCAAGTGCACTCTCTGTGAAATATGTTTATGGGTTTGCTATTTTGCTATATGCAATATAAGAGCAATGTTAAGCTCTACTGCATCTAATATTGTGCCTTTCAGGTCCTTCATAGGATGGGTTGGCGAGCAGCTACCTCGTCAGTAGGCATTAACCTCAGCAAGTTTAAAGTTCGGGGTATTGGCTCACCCATGTTTCAGAGTTGGGCAGCATGGGATGGGTTCAAATTTATGTGCAGTTTTTTAACAAGATACAATATCTGGGGGAAAAGAATAACAGATGGGGACTTTATGTGTTATGTCTATTGGTATGTATATTCACAGTCTATGCAATGTTTGGAATTTTGCAGGCCACACCAGGTGGCACAAGGCCGATTGAAATTTATAATTTGCCTTTATAATGACAGGGGTATCAATTGTATCATGGAATGTTAGAGGCCTTAACTCTAAATTCAAAAGGGCGTTAATACTTAACCATATTTAAAGATATCGCCCAGAGGTGGTTTTACTACAGGAGACCCACTTGCCCCATTTTCAACTCACTCCAGGGGTGTTTCTATATTGATAAAAAAAGGTGTCCCGTTTGAACTTCTCACCATACATACTGATTTTTTTGGTAGATTTATCATTTTGCATTGTAGGATTCAAAATAGGCCATTGATCTTGGTAAATGTGTATATTCCGCCTCCATTTTCTCTCACAATCTTAGAGCAAATTTCCCAAAAGGTGATGGCCCTTCCCGCTGATTCTTTATGCTACATGGGGGACTATAATTCCACATAGAACCCAGAGGTGGATAGGTTATCAGTAGCAGCAGATGCGGCCTCTAATTTAAAGGGTTGGATGGAAGCCCTGTCAATACAAGACTTGTGGCACAATAACTATCCAACTGATGAGCAATACTCATGTCACTCCAAAACCCAACAGTCTTTGCACAGCTCCTTCAAGAAATTCGATATTTGCAGAGGGTACATTCTGACCACTCCCCATTAGAGATTAAAATTTCTCTGGCCATGTCCCCCAAACACACCTTATAGCGGTTGTCACCAATATGACTAGCGAACAAATCAGTGACCAATAGCTTTGTTACTGATACCAAGCAATACTGGGAAACTAATGAAACCTCTGCAACCACAACACAGTATGGGATGCTTCTAAAGCAGTCTCTAGGGGTACCCTCATATCAGCAATAAAAAATGCTAGGGAAGCCACCAAGGAGGAAACGAAACAAAAAGAGGCAGCAATGCAGGCAGCCCAGGCTGCATTTATCAGGGTAAAATCCGAGGCGAACCATACTGAGTTAGTAAAAGCTCAAAAAGAACTTGACCTACAGCAGGTGAATCTAACTAGGAAAAAGTTGCTATATCAAAACCAAAAAGTATTTGAGTCAGGTGATAAAAATGGCAAGGTACTAGCCAATCTTTCTAAAATATTGGAAGCTACAACGGTAATATCAAATATTAGGGATGGAGCTGATAACCTGAGCTGACCCACAGCAAATAGCAAACATCTTTGCTTCATACTATAAGGATATTTACACTGAACAAACCCCTAAAGATGAAACTAATCTTAAAAATTACCTAGACAGCATCCCAATCCCCAAAATGTCCATCGAACAAAGACACCATTTGGACAATCTCATTTCCTCCCAGGAGATCGAGGAGGCAATACATAGTCTACCCTCCAATAAAACACCTGACCCAGATGGACTTCCAGCAGCATGGTACAAGGTTTTGTGTAAATATGTGGCCCCCCCGCTAGCTAAGGTATTTAACGAGTCTCTAGATTCCCATACACTTCCTGAGACATTCTATGAAGCTGTGATTATTCTAATCCTTAAAGCCGGGAAAGACCCAACTAGGTGTGATTCCTATAGGCCTATTTTATTGATCAACTCAGATGCCAAAATACTAGCAAAAGTACTCACTAATAGACTTACGGGAATTATAACGGAGTTGATACATAGTGATCAATCAGGCTTTATGCCTAAAAAAACTACTTCACTAAATCTGAGAAGAGTTTTTACTCACCTGCAATACTCTAAACTAACACAATCAAAGGGACTACTAGCGTCTCTCGATATAACAAAAGCTTTTGACTCAGTTAGCTGGGAGTTTTTATGGGCAGTGCTAGAACGTTATGGGTTTGGCCCCAGGTTTATTAATTGGATTCAACTGTTGTACCACAAACCTACTGCACGCAACCGTGTCAATACCATTTTATCTAAGAGTATAGGTCTGAGTAGGGGTACTAGACAGGGCTGCCCCCTGTCCCCCCTACTATTTGCATTAGTGGTGGAACACCTGGTAATTGCTATCCGACTCAATGCAGGGATTAAGGGCCTAATGGTTGGTAGAGCTGAAGATAAAATAGCCTTGTATGCAGATGACATAATTCTGTTTTTGAAAGACGAAGGGAATTCACTTACCCAGGCTTTGAACACGGTGGAAATGTTTGGTGAATATAGTGGTTTCAGAATAAACAGGCAAAAAAGTATTTTGTTTTCTTTAAAGGGCCCAAGAGAAGGGGACATGCATGGGCTATGGTGGGTATCTCAGTTTAGATATCTTGGGCTAGAGATCACCAGAGATTTTTGTGACACCAACTTAGATCCTATAGTAACCAAATTTAAAAAAGATGCTTTCCATTGGATTAAATTCCCTCTAACGGTCTGGGGCAGAATTGATTTATTCAGAATGATATACGTCCCAAAATTTATGTACCCCCATTAAAATGGCCCAATTCTAGTGCCAAACCGGTTCTTCGCCAAGCTCAATAGCGAAATTAGAACATTTATATGGGCCAATAAGGCTCTTGGGTTGGATGGGCCACCCTTACAGGTCCCTAGCATATGGGGGGGGGTACTGGTCCGAGGTGATGGGGTACATAGATGAGAATTTGGCCTTGCCTAGGGTTAAGTCCCCTGAGGTTTGCCTCCAGGGGGTGATCGATGATATCATTCCCCGAAGTGGGTCTAGGAAACTAATTAGAGTAAACAGTTTTGTTTTATGCAAAGAAATTGATTGCCATAAAGTGGATGAGCTCTGAGATGCCAAAGCTGGTAGATTGTATAGCACTAGTGAACAAAACTTTACCACTCATAAAACTGACATATGTAGCACGGGGCGCCCCTGAAAAATTTGACATTTTTTGGACCCCTTGGGTTGACACCAATCCAACAGTAGCACTCCCCGATTCAGAATGTCCACATTGACCTGTCCCCAATAGAAGGGATAAGAGTTGGTACCCCAGAAGGTAGATTGTAATATAGGCGGATACAGGATATTGGTATGGTGTTTGCCCTGTTATGTTATTCTGTATGTTTGTCAAATTGATGCTAAGCTGTAATTGGACTGTAATTTGTTGTTTGTTTGTTAAAAAAGCAAAATAAAAACCTTTAAAAGAAAGTTATTCAAATGGAGGATATATTATTAAAAGGTCTATCACCATCTGGTAGGGAGGGGGGGTCAAGGTAATATATAAACCAAATTGCTTTTATACTGTAACTCAGTGGCAGTTTTTTTTAGCATGTATAAGGTAAACATCTACTTCAAAGAGAAAGAAAAACAGAATGTGACTCTTTCATCATGCCTCACTTCCTAGGGAACTGATTCACAAACACAAAATGAATAACTCAGCATCCAAATGAGACATCAAAACAGCAATCATTAGTTCCCTCTACATCTTAGGTGAATGTAAAATGTCCTTTAACTAAGTAACGCAGTGCTACTAGCGCTTTTAAGATCTATTATTTAGGCCCCTATGTCACATTTTAGAGGAAGCAACATTTAAATATAAACAGGCAGAGATAATGTATGTATGAACCTGCTGCAACGTTTAATTACCATTAAATATGAGATGCTTAATTAAAATGTTATTAGAGTTGCAAGATACTGTTTTATTTGCAGTTACTGCCTTTTCTTTTGCAGTTATTACAGCACCACCTATAGCTTATACAACATGTTCCCATAGTCTGCTAAATAGTGTAAACAGCTATGATCTGTAATGCAGACAAGGATTATGCACTAAAAGTTTGCCTAGGAGCAGGAACCGCTAGCAACAAATTAGCATGTACAATTTAATGGTTGCCAGTTTAAAAAGCATATCTTATTGTTTGCTATGGGTTACTGCTACGAACTGGGCATACATAGTGCTTTTTATTACATATGGCGCTTGTTTGAAAAGTAAAGACCAAAGCATCAGAAATGGCAGGACACTGGACATGCCCAGATTTGTTAAGGAAATTTGGTTGATTTTGACTAAACTACCCAACCATCTGGACATGCATGCAAGGCTGTTTCAACCGATCATCCTGCAATCCAATAAGCCTGCTTACAATGGAATATGACTGAAAGGGTCATATCAGCCAATTTTCCATGTCAGCTCAAAGTGCAATAGCTCATTTAGGAACAACTGCCAGTGTATAGGCATATTATACTTCCCTTTAATAGCACACAGGACACTGAAGTTCTGCATGGCTGGCTCAGCAACCATTGCCTCTTGTTTAGCTTTTTAACTCTTATAAGTAAAGGTTCACCCACAATAAAAACTGCCTTCCAGACTGAGTTGGCAGTTTATTGGGGTTATTGGTATGGTTTTATCTGATGGCCCTGCCCAACCTATATCTGGCCAGAAATTGGGCAGATATAAATCCTGTTTTTCTATTTGGATCCAGGACTGCATCTGAGTGTTGATACAGTCCTTATCCTGATGGCCTGAATGGCTCCAATTATGGCCTGTTTGATATTGACATGGTTGCCAAACAAGTGGATCTACACATGTATGGCCAGCTTTAGGCCTGTGTTAAAGCCATGTAAAAGATCAAAAACATCAGTGTGATTCCATTTTATGGGAACAGAAATTGTCTTTTGGAAGTAGAGCAGCAACTTCAATTTCTAAAGAGGTGTTTCTGGACTCTTTTCTTATCTCACCCAAGTTAAGAATTAGCCTTGTATTTAGGAGTAATAAAGTTGACCCACCCAAACAGCATGGGACCCAATCTATAGGTTACGAACTGTATGGTTCTCCTCATGAGGAATCATATTAAGCTGAGGAACTTGTTTTTCTTTTAACTAACTCCAGACACAAAGAAGAGTGCAATACACAGAAGCATCAGAAATATAACACTGCCACTAATTCTGGATAACTTCACTGATATATGGACTTACTGTATTTTTTAGGCAGCAACAACTGAATGAGAATACTCTGGGAATTGCAGCACTATAATTCTAACACCACTACAACTCTCAAACAGCTTTCACCAGTCAGATGAAGGAAGATAAAGTTCAGCAGATTCTGTAACGTTATAGGTTGTCCATCCCTGCACTGGATAGATAGAGGTTTATTAAAAATAACACAAAGGATTCATTTTAGTGCACATGCTTGAAAACAGCTGTCATTTTACATAACCAGCCTGATTTATTACTATCCCCAGAGCAGTAACCCACAGCAGCTAAGCAGCAGGCACTTGCTTTAATTAATACACTGAAAAAAGCTGATTGATAATTGGTTGAAATGGGTTAATGCAGTGGAGTGATTTTGTTATGAAATAATTCCCACAGTGTAGATATCATCATCATTATCTTTGTGGCCCTGGGACACGGTGGCTCTTTGATCTGCCACACTGTTTTATGTAGCCATTTAAACTACAGAATGGCTGAGGTGAGTGTATAATATGCACTTGATGTGATTGCTTGGGCACCTCTGTGCAGATAGTCTGTATGGAGTGGGGTATGGGGGGAGGTGTTTATTTTTATGTTTACAGCCCCTTGTTGGTACTGTTTAGTACTAGCTTGTTTATAAAAAATAAAGATTGCCTTTAAAAGATATTTGGGTGTTGGTGCTATATCATGGACACTTTAGTGTGTTTCATATGCTATAATCCGACTATAATTTCTTTCTTTTTTTGTTCCTAAAGATGGTTACTCAAGCTTGCATGTTGCTGTATGGTTAGGATGTGCACTGCACATACAGGAACAGCTGCCATATGATGTGGCATCACATACACAGACTCAGCAGATGCACAAAGAGAAATTTACATAGAGTCATGTGAGAAGGAAGGGAAAAGCTTAGAAATAAACCACTTGTGCAAAAACAGGCAGGGTGGGACATTCTCAGATATATTCTTAAAGAGTTTCAGAATGCAGTAGAACAGCAGCGCATGGTCTACATTACAGTATGTCTCTAGCCAGGGGAATCAATTTCCTCTGCATTGCAGTTTGCCAATATTGCCTACAACAGTTAATAAACTGGGCCTATTACAACATATTTTCTATGAAACATAAATAAGATGGATGCCTTTAAAGGTAGCTTGTGCGCAATTTACATAAAAAACAAGGCACTGGTCTTTCTCAAAGTGCCTAATTCACAGTAAAAAATGCTCTAAATACACGAACTGGTGGGAAAACAGCTTGAGTAACGATGACATATCATCATTGTCACCACTAAGCGACTACCGTCAAGGTATCACACATAAAATACAACAGAACATACAGTGCCTTCGTACCACATACACATACTGCAAGAATTAATGACATCCTAGTCTAAACACTTTATCTAAATTACTGATAAAAACAAGAGACATTGTAACAATATTCCCTCGCAGTGATGGTGTTACCATTTCTTCATTTGTCTATAGCCACAATTCACTATGTTGCAAAGTTGCTACAGTATCATAGATTTGAGATATGTTTAAAAGTCTGCCATGGAAATCAATCCCACCCGGTCATTGTGTTGTATTATTAATTGGATCTTGTATTCCACATACCCCTCAATATCTAACCTGAATTTCCCTTAGGTATATTTAAGTTTCTAAACTATTACATCTATATCATGCGACTACAGATTCCTACAATGCTATTTACCGCTGACCATCAACTTCTCTATATTTACCCCTCACTTTCCATTTGAACCTAACTCCATGTTAATCAAGCACCTATTCCTCCTTCATCTCCTATACCCCTGTGTGATACCCCTGTAATCCCTCACATGTCCATTTATTTCCAATGGGTCTCACACAATCCCACACAGTGAGTACTGACATCCGAATAAAGCCCAAATGAATCCAGAGCAGCAATCCTTTGAGTTAAAGGCATCTATTGTGTAATGCCAGATGCAGTCTGTCAAACAATGTTACAGCTCAATACTCTCATTAACAAACTTGGTAGATACTGTATTGTTCAGCCTGATGTTTGTACCATTAGTTATCCATGGTGGGTGCTATTCTGTATTTCATTCAAATCAGACTATCCTGGGGATTATATAATAAGGGCAAGAAACACCCACATTCCTCCACTGTAAGCTTTGGTGAGCAGAGGCTACAGCTGCTTGGTACCTGTTCTATCACTAGGGTTGCCACCTGGACAGTATTTTACTCTCCTGGCCGTTACAAATGTTGCTTGATGCTTTTAGCAGTGGATTCATTAAAGCAAGTACCTGCTTAGCTGCCAAGGGCAGATTGGGTTGTTTGAAACAAGTTTAAAGGAGAACTAAACTTCAACAATGTTATACCTTACATCAGTGTCGTCCAACTGGCGATCCCCCCTTGTGACCCCCCATATGTCTGCCTGCTGTGTCTGCTTACCTTGTGTAAGCTTTAAAAGTTATTAGTGCTGAGATTGACTGGCCCCTGCATTGTTTATACCTCAAATTCAGACTGTAACCCCCTGTATTATTTACACATGTAACCCCCCCTGCATTGTTCACACCTATAAAACCTCTATTGTTCACACCCCTAAACCACTGTACTGTGCCCACATTGTTCACACCTCATACAAAGGGGCACAAGCAGTGTCACTGTATGTAGCACAGTATAACCTGTTTATCATAGAATGGTCCTAATAAGTTTACCTGTCTCCTGCTGTATTTTGCCTTCCCTATGGTCATTGTGTGTGCCATACTCTGTCTAAAGGAAAGGTTGTGGGAGCACTCAAAGGCTTAATAAAAATGTACTAAATTACAATGGAAGTGCTACTGACCTGGCCAAATTAACTACAGACAAAGAAAAAAAGAAGAAAAAATGATCAATGCACATTCCCTTGTCCCCTGTCATATCAGTAATCTATGCAGATGCATGTATTTACAAAGACAGGGGTTTTTTTAGTTACAAAATTATGATCATAAGATTGATAAGCCACCATACCACGTCAAGGTAAAACCCATATGGCGGTCCCTAACTATTTACCTCTGGTCATAATTTCAAATGCTAATGCTAAAGCCTCCCGGCATAAGAGCATTACCTGAAATAAAAGGTCTCCCGACCTGGGCATTGGTTTCATCATAGGGCTTAGTCCTCCCCCGCCATTAGCTTTCAAAGGGGAGAGATAACCTAGACCCCAGCATTGGTTCCTACCCTCTGCCTACCCTACCTACTGTGTGTGTCATACTCTGCCTGCCTTATGCTCCCTGTGTGTGCCATACTCTGTCTGCCCTATACTCCATGTGTGTGTGTACCATACTCTGCTTGCCCTATGCACCATGTGTGTGCCAAACTCTGCCTACCCTATGCTCCCTGTATGTGCCATACTCTGTCTGCCCTATACTCCATGTGTGTGTACCATACTCTGCCTACCCTATGCTCATTGTGTGTGCCATACTCTGCCTACCATATGCTCATTGTGTGTGCCATATTGTAATAAGACTACCTGCCAGGTGGCGGGGATACCTGTCGTCTCGCGTGCAGGGATGCCTTGCAGCCTCCTGTGTGATCCTGCGCCGAGTTCTGTCACTTCCGGGCTGTCATTGAACAGTGGCATGAAATTCAAATATTTAAAGGACACCTTGCCTAAGGTTCTTTGCCCAACATAAACGTTCTTCCTGGTTCGTGGGTGCATTCTAGTTATTCCTTGTACTAAAAATCTGTATTTGACAATTGTCTGTCCTCGTCTCTGCTATCCTGCTGCCTGAGCTGACCCCTGCCTGTAGGTAGGGTTTGTTCTGGGGGTTTGTTAGCATTTGGAAATTGTTGTTAGGGGCCCCTAAGATTTACATTAAAACCTGGACATTCTTGTTCAGAACTGATTAATAATCAGCCCTTCAGCATTAACTGCTGTGACAGATGTATCCTATCTTTCTGCTTAAATATTTATGTTTTTCAAACACCCCCAAGCTTAGCTTTTCAACAGTATCCCATAACGCAGTAAGCATATGAATTATCACTTACACTTGGAAGATGGCCTAGCAAGATCCAAGAATGGGGAGCTGCTGTGGACAAATTTGAAGGCCTGGGTCATTATTTTAATAGGATGCTGAACCTCTGGACTGCAAAAGTAAATTCAGAAGTTAAAATATGACATTTCTAACCCAATGCCATCTGACAACTGATGTAGAAACCTATCATGTAGTTTGTTAGATATTGTGCAATCTGCCTAAACTGAACTAATCTGACCATTCAGAAGTTTGATTCCTTAGCTCTGTGAAAGGCAATATCCATGAGACAAAATACCTAATCGTTTTAATACCCAAGGTATTAATACTACTATTATTTAGTGTACAAAGGTCAATTTATGTTTACACTGTCCTATAATAAACAATTCATAGTTGAAAACATATTACAGTGATTTATATACATCTCTTATGGGGGAATGTAACAAAAAAATATAAAAATATAGCTTTTGCAACCCGGAAACTGTTTAGCGACCTCCTCGACAGTGGAAGAAGGTTTGAGAATTTTTTAGTTAGCACCAGTGCGCAGTGAATATAATAAAACTTCTTAATGAAAAAGTTTTTATGTTTGCTCCAAAAGATTACGACACCTTCAAGCACTTCTTAAAAGTGGGCAATGCACAATGAAAATTCGCAATGCAATAACAACTTAAGGAAGAGTATTACATGTGAAATGCAAATTTTTATTTTTATTTGTGCAAACTGTTTTGCTCTTTGTGACTTTTATTACATTCTCCAGTTAGAATGCAAACTCTTGCTCCTGACAATATCTAACTGCAACTGTGAACCCTTTTTGGAGTAATGTTTTTCTGTGTATGTTAAAGATCATGTATTGTATTTTTACCCCTTTACTCTGTAAAGCTCTGCGTGAAATATAATTATTATTAGTAGTAGCAATAATAATAATAAATGTATGGCATGTAGGCTGAGGAATTTGTGTCATATAACTTGCCATATTTAGCAAATTAGAATGATTATGTTTCACTCCCAGAATTTTTTACAGTTAGGATGTATTTGTTTCTGGCTAAGACAACCTTAAAAGATAAAAAGAAAATGTAAGTACATTAGTCACAAATTCAGCATGAATTCAAAGAAACTAGATTCAGACAATCCAGATTGTCAGCACAATCTGTCAAGCTAACAGGGCACCTACGTAAGACAATATAAATATATACATATACATGTATTCTGTGAACCTGTTCTAAATATAAATAAGAAGTTGTAGAACTGGAAAGTTAGGAATTTTCATGGGTTGCTACAAGGTCTTTATTAGGACATACTGTACCTGAGTTCATATGATAATAGTTTCCAGTGACAGTCAGCTGCCAGAAAATGAATTTACAGCATAATATGGAGAACACTATGGAGAGAAAGAAAAGTGAATTTCTCAGTATTCTAAACCCACTTCAGTCTTTAAAGGAACAGTAACATCAAAAAATGAAACTGTTTTAAAGTAATTCAAATATAATGCAGCGTTGCCCTGCACTGTGTTTGCTTCAGAAATACTACTATTGTTTATATAAATAAGCTGTTGTGTAGCACGGGGGCAGCCATTCAAAGGAGAATAGGCTCAGGTCACATAGCATATAGCAGATAAGCTCTGTAGAACATAATGTTATCTGTTATCCACTATTTAACCTGTGCCATATAGCCTTTTTTCAATTTCCACCATTGCTACACAGCAGCTTGTTTATATGAACTATAGCAGTGTTTCTGAAGCAAACAGACCAGTTTTACCAGTGCAGGGCAACAGTAAATTACATTTTTATTACTTTAAAGCTCTTTAAGGTTTTGGTTTTACTGTTCTTTTAATATAGTATGCTACTTTATAAAGCTGTTTACCATATCCTACCAGTGTATCAGTGAATTAGACAGACTACCTAGGCCCTAAATGTTTTTTTGAACTGCTACCCCAATGTCCTTTTCATCCTACCTAGTTTTTTTCTGTAACAATTCTCCTAATGCTCAAAGGTTCCCATAAAATCCCCTGAGAATGGCTTAATAACCAACCCAAGCAACATCAGTGTGAGAGGCATAACACTTGCACTTGGACCTTTTCCCACTCTGCTAATGATGGCCCAAATCAGGGCTGTCTGACTTGAGGCCCATAGGATGTATTTTGCCCTCCAAAGTATTTAGTACAGTCCACTTCCTGTGGGCTCATATGTCATTATTTTAATATATCCCATGAACACTTAGGGGCACATTTACTAAGCTCGAGTGAAGGATTCGAAGTACAAAAACTTCGAATTTTGAAGTATTTTTTGGGTACTTCGACTATCGAATAGACTACTACGACCTTCGACTACGACTTCGATTCAAACTAAAAATCGTTCGACTATTCGACCATTTGATAGTCGAAGTACTGTCTCTTTGAAAAAACACTTTGACTTCATACTTCGGCAGTTTAAACCTACCGAGGTACAATATTAGCCTATGGGGACTTTTCCCATCACTTTTCTAAGGTTTTTTTGATCGAAGAAAAATCCTTTCATCGATTAAAATCCTTCGAATCATTCGATTCGAAGGATTTCATCGTTCGATCAAACGATTTTTCCTTTGATCGTTCAATCGTAGGATTTGTGGTAAATCCTTCGAATTCGATATTCGAATTCATAGGATTTTACTTTGAGGGTCGAATTCGAGGGTTTATTAACCCTCGATATTCGACCCTTAGTAAATGTGCCCCTAAGTATGTCAACTAACTGGCCAACTGCATAGAAGAAGATGGACAGCACTGACCTAAATTAACTGATTCGGTCATTCTGGTGTTTGGATTATATGAGGTGGGAGGGGGTGCTGTCTTTACCACTTGTTACCTATTGACAACTTCACACACTTTTCAAATGTAGGTATTGTTGGATATTCACAATAATCAAATATAATTCCCAGTCCACATGTTCAGACAGTGTGATGGATTACCAGTAATCAAATATGACCAAACTGACCAGCCACCTTTTCAAATTGGTAATGGGGTTTAGATGGTGATTAAGAATGCAGTTGTAAAAATACAAAGATTCAACTTTTCCCCGTGAGCAGAGTAGTATTCAGTTATGGGGTCCATACTGCTAAATGCTGTCTTTGCCAGTACAACTGCCTCATTAGAGAAAATCTGTTTTGTATCTGGTGTGACTTTCCTTTTAGAGTACAATGAAATCCAATTTGCCAACAGCCTCTGTGGAGTTATCTTGTGAAGCAGGGTCACCTGGGATTTTGAGCCCAGCAAGATATAACTTTCCCCTCTAGAAAGAACAAAGGAGGTTCATTCTGAGATGTTAGTAAGACTTGTGACCAACAAAAATAAATGCTACCTATAATTATATCACACCTGTGGAGCAGTGAGGAAATGTATGCAGGATAGATTTTAATAGGACCTAAAAGGAAGTAATTAGATATGTATGATTCATGCAGTTTAACATAGTAAATTGCTAGATTTGGCATAGTTCAGCTTAGTGGCAAGTTAATCTTGCTATGGTTTGGACTCATCACTCTTAGAGGAAGAACTCCTTTCTATTGAACAGGAAAGCTAAGGGGATAGGACAGTACACTGGAATCAGAGGGAGAACAGGCACTGCTCTTTGGATGATGGTAAGTGTGTGTGTTAGTGTATGAATATACATGTATGAATATAGAATACCACAATGGTGTACTTTCATAAAAAGGACATACAGAGTTATAGCACAGACATGTGTTTCTGTGATTCTTGTACAGGTATAGGACATTTTATCCAGAATGATCAGGACCTGGGGTTTTCCTGATAATGGATCTTTCCATTTGGATTTTCATACCTTAAGTCTACTAGAAAATCAATAACATGAAATAAACCCAATAGGCTGGTTTTGCTTCCAATAAGGATTCCTTATATATTAGTTTGTATCAAGTGCAAGGTACTGTTTTATTATTACAAAAAAAAGGAAATTATTTCCGTAATTTGAGCTTTCTGGATAATGGGTTTCCAGGTAACAGATCCCATACCTGTAAGGTAAAATAAGAGTGTCAAAAAGAATTTTGCTTAATATTTGTTTGGTCATTTTCTCATCATAAATGTGAAATGTCTCTTATGCACAGATATTCGCAATAAAAAGGGTGAATGAAAGGGTTACTTTGTAATTCAGAGCTTTCTGGATAACGGGTTTCTGGGGTCCAAATTACCCTAGCAACCTTGCACTGATTTAAATAAGAGACTGGAATATGAATAGAAGAGGGCCTGAATAAAAATATGAGAATTAAAAAGTAGCAATAAATAAATTAGTAGCTTTACAGAGCATTTGTTTTTTAGATGTGGTCAGTGACCACCATTTGAAAGTTGGAAGGAGAAAAATGAAGGCCAATTGAAAAGTTGCTTAGAATTAGCCATTCTATAACATACTAAAAGTTAACTAAAAGTTGAACTATCCCTTTAATGTAATTCTTATTTAGTATTTCTTATCTTAATGTTCAGGCCCTCTCCTACAGTATTAATTTTCAATTTTAGATTGTAATTTTACTGAGAAGGGTAAATTATCTGTCTTGATTAGTATTTGTATGCATTTGCAATAACAGATGCGAATTTGAATCCATATTGGTGTGTCATAATAATACAGTAGCTTGTACATGATCCCAACTAAGATATAATTAATCCTTATTGGAAGAAAAAAACAGCATATTGGGTTTATTTTATGCTGAGATGATTTTTATTAGACTTAAGGTATGAAGATCCAAATTACAGAAAGATCCGTTATCTGGAAAACCCCAGGTCCCAAGCATTCTGGATAAAAGGTTGCATACCTGTATATAAGAAAGACTGTGTGGTTTTTGCTGATTTCCTGTACATCTAAAGCTGACCATAATCATTCAGATTGTATTCTTTGTACAAGGGACGTTCGGATATTGATTGTTCGTTTCAATGCAATGATCTAAAACTAACCATTCAGATTTAAATTGTAGGATTAAGTAGGAAAAATAACAAATCAGAAGATGTTCTGGCCATTAATTGACAGACAGCAACCATACGTATGTTATGTCCTGGAAATAGTAGTGACAATCACCCATGGATATCATCCAATACAATGCATGCAAAGATTTTATTGTTACCAAACAGAAATTTTTCGTAACCTGTTTGATCAACTAAATGAACGATTGCTGTGGTACAAGAATTGAAACTTAATTTCCTACGATTATATCTGCACATCTGGACTATAATTTGAAAATGGAAGTTGGTTTTACTAATATGGTTTGTTGCTTTTATGCTTTCAGTCAGAAATATCACAACCACGTTACTATATTTCTTGCTTAATAACAATAAAATGTAATGTAGAATCAATACTTGGCTATCTTGACACACAATTTACAAGCAAAACACTAACACACCTTCATTTGTTGCTTCACGTTTACTACATTAATTACAGGTTATTTGTGCTTCTAATATAAATACATGAGCAGCATCATGAATTCCAGTGTAATTGCCTTGGTTGTTGGCTTCGCCCTTCCTGTGAACAAGCTGGCAAAAATGTATAATACATTCCACAGTATTTTAAGGGAATAAAAGACTTCATCTTTGGACCCTACAATCCTGCTATCATCTTTTCCGAGTGATTAGAATGTCTTTGTGTGGATCAGGATTTTGACTATAATGACATTTTAAAAGCAGCATTTTGTGCTTTATGCCATTTGAAAATAAACATGAATATTATTAAATATCCAGGGCAGAACACACATTCACCAATTTTTCTGCTAGAATACATTCTCAGAGAACACCACTTTGGCTAGTACCACTGGCAGCCACTCCCTACTATGCTTAAAGGTGCTGATAGCACACAGTGGTAATCATCAAGTGGAACACAATGGCCTTCCTATATCTTTTATATAGGGGAGGGAAGTACGCAAAAGGGACGGACAGGGGAGGAAGGGACAAACAAAGGAGGGAGGGATGGACAGAGGAGGGAGGGAGTGACAAAGGAGCGAGTGACAGAAGGGGTAGGTGAGAACTGCAGAGGGGAGTGAATCCGGGCTAGGGGTAAGCAGAAGAATCTTGAACAACACCTGCCCTACTTAAAGTAGAACTAAACCTAACCAAAGAAAATTAAATTTTTAAAGGAGACATATAGGATAAGTGACAACCCCCTTAATATTATTGGCAAAATTAATAATATTTGGTGCTGATTTTACTTAAAAAATATTATCTTCAAAAATGGCCCCTTTATTGGAGCTCCCTATACATCTGCTATGATCCTTGTCCGTGTTTCAAATAAGGGGTAGGTGTGTTCTAACAGTACCTGAATGATGCACACTAGGGGGCAGCCAATCATGGCCCTTGGCCCATGGTAGTCTCACAAGAAAAGACAGGTTTCTGTTCCCTAGTCAGCTTTGCTGCTGTTTGGTTCCTATCCTATAGTGCAGCGTCCCTTGCACAGCCTGGGAAAGGAGGCAGCAGGAAGTGGAACAGATGGGTGGGACTAGAAGATATTTGCAGAAATTCTCTATAAATCAACCCCAAACACTACTTTTTTAAGCACTTTCCTTCTATATTTAAAGTATAATGTACTGGCATATTCTTGTTTTTCACACAATATGTCTCCTTTAACATTCTTTACCAGTTCAAGGCTACCACAACCCTTTAGCAGTGAGTCTGCAAAAATGCCACAGTGTCTTTATGATTTACAGCACATATTTTGTAGGCTATCATTTACATTAGCTTTGAGACCAACTCATAATATACACTATATATACAATATAACATTTATAATGCTGAAAACAAATTAATTCAGATTCACAATACATGACAGCATGGACATAAACCACTGCATTCTGCATAAGAATAGAAAATCAACCCTGTAGCATTAGTTTTGTTTACAGATGTTAAAACACTTTCACATAATGATTTGCCATTACCCTAAGCTTAGTTTTTTTTCCACAACATTTAGGGGCAGATGTATGAAGGGTCGAATATCGAGGGTTAATTAACCCTCGATATTCGACTAGGAACTAAAATCGTTCGACTTCGAATATTGAAGTCGAACGATTTAGCGCAAATCCTGCAATCGAACGATCGAAGGATTATTCGTTCGATCGAACGATTAAATCCTTCGAAATCGAACGATTCGAAGGATTTTAATACAACGATCGAAGGAATATCCTTCGATCAAAAAATCTCAGGCAAGCCTATGGGGACCTTCCCCATAGGCTAACATTGACTTCGGTAGCTTTTAGCTGCCGAAGTAGGGGGTCGAAGTTTTTCTTAAAGAGATAGTACTTCGACTATCGAATAGTCGAATAGTCGAACGATTTTTAGTTCGAATCATTCGATTCGAAGTCGAAGTAGTAGTCGAAGGTCGAAGTAGCCCAAAAAACACTTCGAAATTCGAAGTTTTTTTAATTCGAATCCTTCACTCGAGCTTTGTAAATGTGCCCCAAAGTGTAACAGTCAAACGGACATTTAAATATGGACTAATTTTACATGGACTATAAAGGGATGTTGGCTTAAAATGATGCACAATACTGTTTGAATGTTAAAGGGCATGTGAAGCCCCAAAACATGTATTGTGAAATATTGTACACATGTTGCACTATAATCCTGCTGTTTCCAAGTCTCCTGTTTTAGTTATTGGACTTTGTTTTTTGGCTAATGGCACATGCCATTATGCACTGCCTTGCAGTGGAAAGCAGCAGTGTTCAAAGTGCACCTGTTCACCTGTCACCACTTATAATATTAGAGGGGTTGTTCACCTTCCAACACTTTTTTCAGTTCAGTTGGTTTCAGATAGTTCACCAGAAATAAAGACTTTTTCCAATTACTTTCATTTTCTATGCATGAGCATTTTATTAATATTGAAGACAGTTGTTAGAATTGATACAATAGGTGCTAAAACTCCAGAGATGCTGCTGAAAAATGTATCAACTAAATGTTTCAAAATCGTAACCGTTTAGTTTAGCCTCTGCACCTGTATTACTGAGCTGCCAGACTCAAACACCAGAGACAGGAACATTAAACTTTAAACTTAGATTTTGAAAAAATGGCAAAAAATTTTAAAAAATGGAAAGCAACTGAAAAAGCTTTATTTCTGGGGAACAATCTGAAAACAATTGAACTGAAAAAAGTGTTTGGAAGGTGAACAACTCATTTAATCAATTAAAATCATCCTGTTTGGTGCACATACAATGATGACAGGTCACTATATAAGCATTAAATGCAGAGGTTCACCTGTCACCACACTAAGGGGCTGATTCTTTAAGGGTCAAATATCGAGGGTTAATTAACCCTCGTTATTCGACTAGGAATTGAAATCCTTCGACTTCGAATATCGAAGTTGAAGGATTTAGTGCAAATTCTGCGATCATACGATCGAAGGATTATTCCTTCGATCGAACGATAAAATCCTTCGAATCGAACGATTCGAAGGATTTTAATCCAGCGATCGAAGGAATATCCTTCGATCAAAAAAACTTAGGAAAGTACTTCAACTATCGAATGGTCGAATAGTCGAACGATTTTTAGTTCGAATCCTTCGATTCGAAGTCGTAGTCATGGTCGAAGGTCGAAGTAGCCCATTCGATGGTCGAAGTAGCCCAAAAAATACTTCGAAATTCGAAGTTTTTTTACTTCGAATCCTTCACTCGAATTTAGTGAATCGGCCCCTATGTGTGTCATCTGCATTAAATAACATTATGAAAAGTGACAGGTCGACAGGGGTATTTTGTCTGCTTCTGGACAAAAGGCCCCATTTGCCATTTACCTAAAGGGAGTCCAGAGAACACTGAGAACATGGCTTCTGAGCCTCAAGGCTACAACAGTACTTTAGTATAAAATACACAATTTCTATTTATATTCCCTTTTTGTGTTTAGTTCTTCTTTAATATCAAAGTCAACTTTGATCTAAGGCTGGAGTTAGATGGATGTAGAGTAGACAAACCATAGTTCCTAATGGATATAGCTAAACAAGGCAGTGATGGATGGGATATTGAAGAAAATACTGATTATTATGTCGGGACTATGAAATTTAGGTATAGTAACTCTGGCAGTTCCCACTTTGTATTTGGAAAACAAAGTGGTCCTTTAGTATACCCAGGCAGCTATGTCTCCCTTCCTGGGTCCACTGGGATTTACTCTAGGTTATGGTTTGCCTACTAGGGGGTAGTATGTGAAACTATAAAAGTATATAGCCCCATGTACTCAAGGTTTTTCCTGGGACTTCACCTCTCTTGGACGTTGTTACAGGCCCCTGGTACAGGAGAAGGTCTGAACAATAACAGGCCCAAGTTAGGGAAAGTTTATTTAGTGCCAGAAGTTTATGTAACAGTTGCTCTAGGAGCAAAAGATAGTGGCAGGGTAATTTAGGGAGCAGTTGTGTAATACATTGTCCAGTTATACTAATAATTGCCCCACAATATAATGTCCACACAGTCTGCACACATAGTAGGGTGCTACAATAAAAATACCCCAAATAGCTATAAACAAGCTTTGTCAATGTTGTCAATGAAAAGCATTTAGCATAACCTACTGACGTGCTCTGAAACACTGAATAAAAAATTGCCATATTCATGCAGTAAATACAGGGCTCCATTTGCCCATTGGTGCTCCTAAGTTGTGCATATGAATGTCCTCTAAGAGGACTAAATGCTACCTCCAGTCCACCCCACAGGAATGCAGTGCAGCCAAACCAGGAATCACTATATGCATGAGAAACATGGAAGTCTTTGTGCTCCAGGACTATAATAAGCACAAGGAAGGGTGTGAAGTGCAAAGGATAGTGGTGTGCACCATGCCCTGCCTATCATAAATAAAGCCTGTTAACTTTCAGCATCTCTAATTAGAATTAATATCGGTATGTGCTGAAGAAAAACGCAATACAGTCTACATCAAGCATCTGTTTAATAGCTGATTACCAATGCTTGATGTAGACTTAAGTTGGCCATAAACAGCCCATAAAAGCTGCTGACTCTGTCCCTCTACAAGATGACACACAAGTCATCATCTATTAAAATGTAAATTGTAAGGTAAAAAATGTAAAAGCCTATATTGAGGTTATTTGGGCTGTATTTAAAGCAAGCAGGGCCAGAACTAGGGGTAGGCAGAGTAGGCACGTGCCTAGGCCGCAAAGCTGGGGGGATGCCAGGCATGTACCTGCTCTGACGCCTACCCCATTGTCCGGTCCTGTCTTTCGCCGACTGCCACTGGTAATTTCTTGTGATAGCGCTTCTGCGCATGTGCATATGCGCGTCCGAGCGCAGTTTCGCGCATGTGCGTCTGAGCGCAGTTCCGTGCATGCGCACTCAGCCGGAGCCGCGCCCAGACAGGTTGCCTAGGGCGCCTGGCTGGGTTGGCCCGGCTCTGAAAGCAAGTTAATGTATTTCTGTGGGTCCAATAATAGGCAAAAATATCTTGAAATTGTTTCAGACGTATTACAAATGCACAATGCAGCATTAAAAATAAGGCAGGTCTGAATGTTCATGGGTACAGCTAGGCAAAATATCAGTTAGCACATGCACTTAGATGAACCCCATCTCAAACATGCTTCAAATAAACAATCTCCCCTGTTTAAGGGCCTTTAAGAATGGCTTGGATGATTTTTTAGACAGACAGAATATCAAAGGTTATTGTGATACTAAACTCTATAGTTAGTATAGGTATGGATATATAGCATTTATGTAAAGGTATGGAGTGGTGTGTGTGTGGATGCTGGGTTTTCAATTGGAGGGGTTGAACTTGATGGACTTTGTCTTTCTTCAACCCGATTTAACTAGGTAACTAAGTATGTCTCCAGGTTTAAAAGGGTCAGGGGGTAACCCACAGAGCACTGTTATGAGTGGATGATAAAAGCTGATACAATCTGTGATAAAATGAAAAACAATCCTGATTGGTTGCTTCACCTTTGAAGAAATATACACTCCAGATGAGCGAATTCTCCCCTCAGACAACTTTATCACTAGTCAATGGGGCTGCCTTCTAGAAGAATCCTTTTAAGTGGTTATTCAGTTACCATCTTCCTGTTTGTAGCAAGTGAAATACAGAGAAATACTTTAAAGGAACAGTAACATCTAAAATGTAAAGTGTTTTAAAGTAATGAAAATATCATGTAGTGTTGCCCTGCCAGCGCCGTTTCTGTATGCATTGCCGCCTGAGGCGGCTCCAGTAATGCCGCCCCCCCAGCCCGATTCGATTTCCGGGGGGGAGGCAGCAACGCTAGTGCGGAGAGCGCAATTGCGCTCTCTCGCCCTAGTAAAGCCGAATTTCCGGTTCAAAAACCGGAAATTCAGCTCTTAAAGGCACCAGGAGCGGCTTTTTGCTGCCCCTGGAAACCTAGCTGGCGATGCCGCCTGAGGCGAGCGCCTCAGCTCGCCTCATTGGCGGATCGCCCCTGTGCCCTGCACTCGTAAAACTGACGTGTTTGCCTCAGAAACACTAATATAGTTCATATAAGCTGCTGAGTAGCAATGGCGGAAATTGAAAAAAGTCACAGGTTAAATAGTGGATAACAGATAACATTATGTTCTGCAGATCTTATCTGCTGTGTTACTTGAGCCTTTGAATGGCTGCCCCCATTGCTACACAGCATCTTATTTATATACACAATAGTAGTGTTTCCAAAGCAAACACAGCAGTTTTACTAGTTCAGGGCAACATTGCTTTATTTACTGCATTATATTTTTATTACTTTAAAACAATTTTTTGATGTTACTGGTCCTTTAAAGAGACTACAACAGAGATTATGGTCTCACTGGCAGCAGGGAGGCTTTCTCTAAAAGAATAAATGGATTATAATACAGGCATTGTCTTCCCGTGCTTACTAGTACTACACTGAGCTTGTGAGTAAGTTACTCATGTTACTGATCTTATTACATAAATCACCAAACAATCGTTTTTTTGTAAACAATGCTCTGATGAAACTGATAAAAACAGCACAGAGACGGCCTGTCGCTGCGACAGGACAAAAATGTGAAGCGACTCGGCAGCACAGAACAGCGTCCCAATACACTACACTGGCCTAACACCTGCGGGTTCTCACGGTCAGGTTACCAAGGTAACAAGGAGCTCAGTTGTGTCTCAAGTGCCAAAGGAAGTGACGGCAGCGGATTGGCTGTTGTTGGGACACATGACCAGCCGTCCTGCAATACAGACAGTGTTTTGACAGTGCTGAGGCAGAGAGGAGGAGGGTGGTGGGTCAATAAGGTGACAGATATAGTTCTGTCAGACGGAGCTTGATGGTAGCCGAACAGGGATAACCCTCAAAGAACTTCATTAAGGGACGCCGTGTGTAATCCTTGAAAGTCCTAGCAGCAAAGCAGGCTCTCATGATCCGCGGGGCGGCCCTACGAAGACAGGCTGACGGGGGAGGAGGAGGACGAGTGGGGGCCCCGGGAGCTTTATGACTTCAGTGCACAAGGGGAAATGGTTTGTAAGCTCGGCTGGAAGAGTATTGAGCAGGGGGAGGTGTTGGGTGGTGGAGTGTCAGTTCGAGTGAGCGGAAGGGTGGCATGAGAAACCTTTGAAACCCGTAGAGAGTAAGGAAGAATGGCTGTGCTGTTGCTTAGGAGCTGCCTTAGCTAGGGTGCTGTTTGTTTTGAGGAGGGGGTCAGGGACGAGGGGACACAGCTGATTAGATTGCGGGACTGGTGCAGAACCACAGTGAAAGCCCCTATCCCTTCTTCTTCCTATTGGTTCTATCAGCTGCGACCTTGCTGGTCGCTTATTGATTAACCGAGGTGACAATGTGTCAGCTGGAAATAATGTAAGTGCAGGCGGGGGGAGGAGGCCGGGGGATCAGCTGTTTGTGTGCATGGCAAGGTCCGCCTTCCCTCAGCACTGACCAGACGTGGCTACCTGCTGCTGCACTTGTGTCTGAGTCACCCGTGAGTGTGTGAGTGTGTGCTTATGGTGAGTGTGTGAGTGTGTGCTTATGGTGAGTGCTGCTCTCTTTCCTCTCGCCAGTCAGTGTATAAATAGAGTGTGTGTCACGGGAGGACAGATTGGTGTGTGTGGGGATTGTTAAATTCCTCACAAGAGGCAGGTGCCTGCAAGTGCTGTGTGTGTAGGGGCCGAGCTCTCCCAGCCGATGTGCAAACACCCCGCTAGCTTTCCTTCCCTGGAGGGGGGTCTCATAAGAAAAGTCATTTCCCAGTAAGGAAGGATCGTGATTGCAGCAGACTTGTCTGTGAGAGCTTCCTGCCAGAGAAGATGAAGCCAGACCGAGGTAAACAAGAGCTGGGCTTGTAACATTGTAATTCTACTAACAACAGACCCTCTTTACTGTGTGTCACCTCAGTGTAGCCCCCCCCATCATCTGATCTGGGCTTATACATGAAACCACTCTGCGTGATAAGCTACTACTTTCTGTTTATTACATAAAGCTGATTTATTTAGCACTAAACAAGTGCCATCTGTTATCATCATCATCATAATCTGGGTCCAAATAAAGAGGGCGGTTGCGACTACAAATGAGGCCCTCCTGCTACTCTTGAACCGCAACTTCCAACATGCCCTGACATGATTAAGGGGGGCAGGAGGTTGCGCTTTAACAGAACTGGAGGGCTGAAAGTGCAACATACCATAAGGTAGGAAGATTAGCATTTAGCCTCAACAGAGGTTTGTAATTGTTATTAATAAAACTTGTACAAATGAGCTCTATTTTCTGACATGTTCTTCATTAAAAGGACTGTGCCATCATACTTGGGTGTAGGCCTATTTAAATGGGTTGTAGCTAATATTTACCAAGCAGCATTTTAGGATCTTTATGTATTTTAATTTGCTCCCGTTCAGAGTTTGGTCTGTGTGCCTGATTGATAGCTGTTAATTGTAAATGCAAGACTGATCCTGTTGAAGATATACCATCCTAATTTATGAGATATATTTGAGTCAGTATCATACTCTATGTATTTCTTGTTAAGGCTGGGAAGCAGTATTCAGTTAAACTTGCCAAGCAAAGCCCGGCCTTCTGAAAATAAAGTAATTTGATACCCCATTAGCATATTAAACCTCATGCATATTATATTGGTTATGTGGAACTACTGGATGGTGATGTTTTAAGTTAGTGATCCCCAACCAGTAGCTCGCGAGCAACATGTTGCTCTCCAACCCCTTGGATGTTGCTCCCAGTGGCCTCAAAGCAGGTGCTTATATACATAGGGGTTACTAAATGGCCAATCACAGCTCTTATTTGGCACCCCAGGAACATTTTTCATGCATGTGTTGCTCCCCAACTCCTCTTACTTCTGTATGTGGCTCACGGGGTTCTAAAGGTTGGGGATCCCTGTTTTAAGTAAAGCGGTATGAGTGCTTGAGGGGTAGGGTTGCCACCTGGCCGGTAAAAATAATGCTTGCTACCAATATTATTAATAGGAAAAAAACTGCAACAATACAGGAAGGCGGGTATTTTTTTCCAGAAAAGGTGGCAACCCTATTTAGGGGTGATGCTGAAAAATGGGCACAAGAACATTAAAGTATGATTACCCTCAAGTGGGCAAAATTAAAATAGACTGCCCCCTCGTTGCAGCACTGCATCTGTTTTTCCAATGAGTGATGTGTCCCTCTGACTTGGAGCTAGATTAAAGAAGTCCTGTCTGGCTACTGCCCTCTATGCAGTTTATGGCCCACCTGTTGTATGGCATTGTTTGCTGTGTAGTCCATAGGGATCAATTATATCGAACAAAGACAAATAATGTTGCACTCTGTACTGTACTCATCCTAATGATGCCACAGATGGCTTTTTTTTTTTCTTAATGTAGGTTTCTAGGTGTCTTATTGACTGTGTGATGGACACCCCAAAAATGTGAACCACAAAACTACAGTGGCTTACACCATAACAACAATACACAGGGCACTAGATCGTGTTTACCATTTGTTTTGTATACCACACTTTGTAAGGCAACTGCTTACAATGACAAAACTGTTATGATTGCACTGTTTCCTGTGTATTTAAACAAAGCAATGTTTTTTTGTACATAGTAACCGTACAGAACGAGACATCCTTCCATCATGTTTAGACTGTCCCCAGTTGTCCTACTGCTTAGGCTGCTAATTTCTTTTCCCTATCTGCTTTGCTGTATTTAACCCATTGGTGTGGTGAATATAAGGGGAGGAATGTTAATACAGTGAGCAACATTCCCTTGCATGTATCCCAAGAAACAAAAGGTAATGTCACTCCAGACTACTGCCTGGCCTTTGTTTCGGCTGATATTTTCGGAAGACAATAGGTAAGGTGTGCCAAATTCGTGGTGATTAACTTTGCAAAGAAATTGTGCATTTTGTTGCAGCATCAAACCTTGGTGTATGATAGTCTAAATGAATACAAGGGCAGCCAGAGCTTGTAATGGTAGGCTTGCTACAAAGGTATTCAAACAGATTTTGATTTCAAGGGCATATAGATGGACTTCTTTTGTTTCCATAAATCCATCTTTGTTTATTTTGTTTTTCTGGAACTGACAAAGAGCTTCAGCTTGTGAGGGACAGAACAGCATTTCCCCCCCCCCCTCTAGTATCGGGTTACTGTTAGTGAACACAGCAGCCAGCACCTAAGGGTTAAGCAAATGAGTAGCTGAGTTGGCAGGTTATAGAGTTCTGAGTAGCAGCTGATCTGTACAAAAGCAAACTTGTCTTGAGTGTCAGGGTAGAGTCTAGCTCGCATTACTGGCTAAAAATTGTGGATCAACACTAGACTCCCACAATCCATAAATAACCTATCTGCTTATATTTACCTTGACATACAAGTTAGGGCAGTAAATAATTAAATGATCCTTATATAGAAAAAAACACAAACCTCCTCAGTGAGATCTTTATTTAAGTCTGTTTGGTAGTGTATTCTCAATTGATTCTGAAGACAACACATGTTTATGCTCTCTAAGTGTCCCAGTATTACCCAAACAGGTTGGGGGATTCTGGGAGTTGTAGTTAATTACTTAAGGGTGTGTGTTAACAGGTTTTCAGTCCCAGTCTTAGGCAATCAATAGGACTTTGTTTGGCAGACCACATATGTGCACAGCAGTATCTAGGCCTTGTTTTCTTTTTACAAAAATCACACCAATAAAATAGGTCATATGGTTTAAATTTTCTTTAATTGAGGCTTCATGGAAACCAGTCTATTTTGTGCATCCTATTTGTACTGGGAAGCTTTAACCATTTTGCAAGTACACATAAGCTGCGTGCGGCCTGGGCAGGAGGTTAATAGACACCACCCATTGAATAAATGTTACCCAGAACCAATATTTTCGTTTTATACGAAACTTTATCCTAAGCATAGGGTAATCTAGGATTAGAGTGCATACACCCAGTTTAAATGCTACCTTTTTGTGGCATGTTGGTGAGTTTTCGTGGGACTTAATTTAGAATAGGATATAAATAGAGTGGGCCTATAAATATTCTTGGTAATTTGACCACAACATGTAAACTTCTTGACCTAATAATTATGATCTATTTAAAGGATGCTCAGACCTCCCAATTTAACGTGGAAGCTTAGGAAATTGGATTGTGCGATGCAGTCTGTGGTTGCAGAACTTTCTCCTGTAACTTTAGTAGTGCTATTTGCTGAAAATCTGCCCTGTTTTTAGGTTAACTTTACAAAAAGGAATAAAGAACATATTTTACTGAACAATCCTCAGTTTGTACTTTCAATAATACTATGGGAGGAGTTGCCAAAACACTTCCCCTGACATTCCAACCGTAGTCAATGCACCATCTGTTTTTGCAAATCAACAGTGCTGCTGTTGCCTATGAATAAAGGTTCAGCTTAGACAAACAGTATGGAAATTTATACAGTATGCACGTCACCAGCAAACATTTAAACTGTGCCTTCACCTTGGATAAAAATCTTTCTTGGATATATTTTTTATGATCTGAGACATTCTGCATCTGTATTCTAGAAGTTAAATGAGAATGTGTACCTGTTCATACCACAGTTTTTGTTGCAATCCATCACATTGTGATTGGTTACATTTATATGGCAGAACTACTTGTCACATGCTGATCCCCACTAATGAATGTTGGGGAACTCTTTGGCCAAAGGTTGCAGCCCCTCCACCCAAAAAATATGGTGTTATTTGTTTGCAGGTCCAGACTGAGATTCATAATAGGCCCTGGCACTTCATGTACAAGTATAGGATCCGTTCTCCAGAAACCTGCTATCCAGAAAGTTCCAAATCACAGAAAGGCCATTTGCCATAGACTCCATTTTATCAAAATAATCTAAAATTTTAAATATCTCTGTAATAATGAAACTTTTTCTTGTACTTAATGCAAACTCAGATATAATGAATCCTTATTGGAAGCAAACCAGCTTATTGGGTTTATGTATTTATGTATGTTTAAATTATTTTCTAGTAGACTTAAGGTATGAAAATCCAAATTATGAAAGATCCATAATAGTAAATAGTGAATATAATAAATAGTGACTGTCTATGGGATCTTACAGCAGCCCCTCTGACAGTTGGCAGAAACTGCAGATTGCCAGTTGATCACATCTGATCCGATTGGATGGTCAGCAGCTGGAGCTACGTTTTGTAGCAGTGTTTGTTAAATTTTTCTTTGGTTCAAACCTCACTTGGAGAATCTGATTTCTTTCCTTAGCTTATAACATGGTTACAGATGCAAAACCATAGCCATTAAGCCACAGTTCCAAGAATATATATAGGGTAGCAGTGCACATACAAATCTCACCTTAATTGACCTATCTGGGATTTTTAGAATATCAAGGATAAATTGCCCCCCACCACCAATTGTCTACTCAACTGGCTCTCTAATAGTGCGACAGCCCTGCCCCCCCCCCAAATTAAAACTGCTGATTCACAGAATACAAATATTTAGCTGAATTTTCTATTAAGTGTGAATATTCATGCATTTTGCTGTGCCTCTGTATCAGCTGTAGTTTTGCTGTCAAGTTCTTTTGGTTAATTCTTGTTCTTCTATTTTAACCACCTCCTACAAATTTCTGCTCTATCGACACAGACACTTTCCCCTAAGTAAAATCCCTCCCCTCTCTATTTAGCTTATGGTGAACTTCGTTTACATCCTTTTGACCCTTCTGGCATAAATAGCATATAGCTCCAGCCTTTATATATCAGTGAGGCATTACCTGTTCTGTCTGTCTGTTTCTTTGTTTACTGTACAGTACTAGATGTGCTCTGCTTAACAAATAGTACAATTGCTAAACTGTGTAAAATCTGATTAAAAGCAGATCTGCTTGGTTTCTTGTATAACTGGCATGAAACAAGGGTTCTGTGTAGGGATTTTTTTAATTGACTTCCTCCTCTCCTGCCAGGTTTCTAAATTTTCCTTTGTGTCAATCCCTTTACTATGACGTCAATTGCAGTGCAGGTTAAAGTATGCTGACCGACGTTACAAGGATGGTAGGATACAGATAACTGGGGTGTTTCTCTTCTCTTTACGCACAATAGACTGCATGAAACCACTAAAATATGTTCCCCCTCCCCTCAAAAAAACATTTAAAGGGGAGTTTACCTTCATTAAATTAATCATTTTAACATTTTTCTAAAATGGTAAATTTTACAAAAAAAGGTTTGTTGATACGTTACTTAACGGGCACCTATCCCTAAAAAAATTGCCCCTTCCCCTGGAAGTGCGGGCTAATAGAGTGATAGATGTCCTTTTATACATTTACTTTAGTTCAGCACATACTAGGCTTTCCAAGCTATTTTAAAGTCTGACAGAACAACTGATAACATTTCACAGCAGCATTACAGAAATTAAAATATCAATTTATCAAATATTTATTATACATGTATGGGATCTGTTATTCAGAAACCGGGATCCAGAAAGTTGCAAATTATGGGATGGCCATATCCCACTGACTCATATGAATACATTTTAAAAAATGATTTTTTTTTTCTCTGTAGTAATAAAACTGTACCTTATATTTGATTCCAGCCATTCTACCAAGTTTAATGCATGTTCAAGTAATTTTTTAATATGCATAAGGTATGGAAATCAAAAATATGGAAAGGTCCCTTATCAGGAAAACCCCAGGTCCCGAGCATTCTGGATAACCGGTCCCATACCTGTACAACCATCAAAAAGAACCCTTGGAGGACCACATGTGACACAGGGCATCCAGGTGGACAGCATTGCCATAATGAAAAGTAAATTACTTCAGAGCTAGGGGCATATTGGCCTTCTGGAACATACATGAATTTATGATTTGATTTGCATAAATAACATATTATTTTATTTCGGGTTTCACGTGTTTTTTCATAGGTGTGACAAAACCAGATAATTAAAACATATTATACATTACTGTAATAGAATCATAAATCACTTATCACTTTTTAGTTACGTAATACTTGTATATGAGAAGCATTATAGGAGCTTGCTTGGCCAATTTCTACAGTTTACAAGGCAGAACATTAGCAGTATCAATTATGACAAAATAAGGGGCAGAATGTGAAAAAAACATTCTTTTGGTTCCATAAAGAAGAGCATATGTACTGCTGTACAATGGCAAGCAGTGAAAGGTGATACAACCCCATGCTATAAGCCCAAAGGAAGGCTTTGTGTAGCATTGTACAGATGAAAGCTAAGAGGCTGAAAGGGTTTAAATGTGGGATTAAAAGCAAAGGTATAAAAATGTCTTCTTAATACTTAGCCCATGTGTTTGAATGAAAAGTAACATTATTAATTGAGTGAAAGTTAAGGGACTGGCTTTGCCAGTGGCCTGTACAGGTATGGGACCTGTTATCCAGAATGCTCGGGACTTGGGATTTTCTGTGTAAAGGCAGCAGACCCCAACCTTTTTTGCACCACAAACCAGTTTCAAACAAGACAAAAAACAGTCTAAACAGTATTTTGGTCCTTCCTGGGCTTTGCATAGCTGTAGTCATGGCAGTGATGTGTCAGGGAGCTGGGATTGCAGGTAAGTAGGGCCTTTTTCATTGTTTTTGCAGCTATTATAGACTGCAGCTGGGATAGGAGACGGCCCAGTTTGGCATAGCCTGCGGCCCGCAATTGGTCCGCAGTGGTTGGGGTCCCCAGGTGTAAGGGATCTTTCCATAATTTGGATTTCCATTACTTAAAGGGGTTGCTCAGTGTTTATTATGATGTAGAGAGTGATATTCTGAGAACATTTGTATTTGGTTATAATTTTTTATTATTTGTGGCTTTTGAGTTATTATTTGGATAAAATGGAGTATACGGAAGATGGCTTTTCCATAATTCTGAGCTTTCTGGATAATGAGTTTCCGCATAACAGATCCAATAAGGAATAATAAAAGTGTCTGCCAAAAAGAATTGCGCTTGATATTTGTTTGGGCATTCGCTCATAATAAATGTGAAATTCCTTTTATATACGAATATTCACAATGAAAGGGTGAAGACTGCAGGTGGCATTATGCTGGCTCACATATGCTAACCTTACTGTGTCCTGTAAGTGGTTGTTATTGGTTAAAACTAAGCGTGCCTATGCTGTAATAAAGCATCATCACTCAGCTCTCAATTTGTGCTCTATCTCCATTGTCTGACAGCTCAAGTCATGAATATAGTTGCCTTTGACAGCAGCAAAGTTCCTTTTCAAATGTCTTTTTGAATTGCCTGCACTAGCAGAGATGGATGTGATGTTTCCTGCCTGTTGAATTAGACCAAAATACAGAGTTCACCAGAGGAGAAATGCTAACGTGATACCGACTGCCAAACAAAGAGAAGAAAAAATCTTGCTGGCTGGGGAGTCTGTAAGGACAAGTGTCATCCAATCAGATTCCTCATGCTGTTGCTATGTGCTTTTTTTATTTAGCCTTCTTTGTGAAGAAAACCTTACTCCAACAACACTGGCTGGAAGTGCTCAGTTGGCAGCTTCTGGATTTTACAGTGTTTTTGAAGCCAAATCTAGCAGGTCCTTTTATTCCAGTAGTCTATATATGGTTTACTTTATTATTAACCTTTTATGTTAACATCAGTGCATTTCTACCACACTTTTCAGAAATAATACAGTCTACTCTCCCTATCATACACACCTTTAGATTAGTTTTATGAGGAATCTGTTAACCTTCTAGTATTGGAGTGTTGCAGGAAACCCAAATCGGAATCAAACTCAGGAATAACCACTGCTAATCCAACTGTCCCAATTTTGACCGCTCAACCTTCAGTCCCCAATTGTTATTGAAATAAACCGACTTTCTCTTTGATCACCTGAGTGAACAGCCAGAAAAAGATACAAAATATCTAAAACTTAATTAAATAGTATAGCAACCAATCAGCAGTTTACTGGTCACCTTTTTTAAAAGCAAACTTCTTATTGGTTATGGGTCACTGTACCTGGGCAAACTTTGTGCTTTTTTTTTTTTTTTTAAACATATGAGGGTTCATGTGTTTTTAAATGTATAATTAAATGTTATTATATGGATTTGTGTACAAGTGCTGACATGGTGGCAGTCTTGCAGCACTTTTACAGAATCAAAATGTTTTCCCACATCTGTGTGAGTTTCCTTCGGCTACTCTGTGGGTTTTTCCCACAGTCCAAAAAACATACAGACCGGTTAACAGGCTCCTACTTTTATGGCAGGGACATTAGACTGTAAGTTTCTGTAGGGCAGAGACTGATATGAATGATGAAGAATAACTGTAAAGCACAGAATAGCCTGTTGGTGCTATACAAATAAAGAATAATAATAATAATGATGTGCGCAAAGCTGCAGTTGCCATATGCGCTATGTATGTCAGTAAATCATAAAAAGCTGCTTTGGATAGGTCACAGTGATTCAGCAGACTAGTTTTAACCGGAATGTAAATACTGTTTTGTGCTTGTTACTTAGCTGGATTAGAGTTGCTGTAGATTAAAGCAGATGAATTGCCTAATGTATTAGTACCAGACATCTATTATTAGAGGTTGCTGTCTGAGGATAGTCGGCCTTTGGAAAGTCCTCTGTCCAAAGTTGGAGGCTGCTCAGAATCCAGTATGTTTTTGTTTTTTAAAGCATATGACTTTTCTGTCTCTATATAATTTTTAATGGAAAACCAATACATGGTACCTTTATAAAATGGTGTATTTATATAGTACCAATCCAAATAAATATATTATAAAAATCTGAATGCTAAGTTTCTGGTTGATTACTTTGGGGTTCATTATTTAAAAGAGATCAGAGAGCACTCTGTCCACAGTGATATCTAAATATACTATTTTACCCGCAGTATTTGTTGACCACATTTGAGTCTTAGAGGGCATATTACAATAAAAAAAAGCTAATCTTAACTATCTCAATCCTCCTGCTCTCTCCCAAGAGAGAACCTGTCCAACCCCAACTAGGGGGTATGGCTGCCTGTTAAGCAAAGGATAGCATATAAAATCCTTCTGCTAACATTCAAAGCCCTTCACTCCTCTGCTCCTTACTACATTTCTTCACTTGTCTCACTGTACATTCCTGGCCATCTTCTCCACTCCTATTGGAGCCACCTTGTTTTCATGCCATCCACTGCCACCTCTCATCTCAAACCTTTCTATCTTGCTGCTCCTTACCTCTGGAATTCCATCCCTGAATTCCTCAGTAAGGAGTGCTCTCTCAATTTCTTCAATACTACCTTTTGGAGCACTAGTACATAAGTCTAGTCCTTGTACCTATTGGACAATGCCTTTACCTTGTGCACTTTTTCCCCTCCAATTAGTGCCTTTATGTTAGCCACCCACCCATTTCGACTGTAAGCTCTACGGGGCAAGCATTTAAGCTTAGTGTCCTTTATATGAGCTCTGTATATATTTGTCTGACTTGTCCTCCCTGTGTGTACATACATACATACATACATACATACATACATACATACATTGCTAGTAGACCTTCAGTGTTTTATATATTAGCTATTTTTATGTATGTATTCTTTGTGATGGCTGAAAGGTTCAGTATTGGCTATATTTTGGGCACACTGTGGGGTTTCTTCACATCCCTTTTACCCCATATCAGAGGAGTGCTTTTTCATTTTAAAGTGGCAGTGGGTCTTTGATAATCCAAATAGATGGCTGTTTATAAGGAGGCAGCTGATATTGGAATAAGGTGATTAAAGATATACAGAGAAGGGCAAATCTTCCTAACCACACAAGGGATGATTTGCATGGCAGTGGTAAATCTGTTTATCCTCTGTCACTGTGTGTGGGCTCCATGTGTGACAGTAAAGTGCAATGTGACACTTCATAAAAAAACCAATAGCAGCTTTCTTGCTTACCCTTTTAGCACAAGTGAGTTATTAATATATGGGCCTTTTGTTATAAATATTCTTGTGTAACTGGTGGGGATTGTGGGTCCATAGAGGTCAGCAGTGCAGGCCTTTGTATAACCAAAAACATATAATTAGTCATGTACTAGTGTTCAGATCTCAAGTTCCTTCTGTTTACAGGCTGAACTCCATGTCCTCTGTAGCTTATCAGAACAGTATTGATATACTATGTCCTACGTTAGCAGAACATTTGACACCCAAGCAGTTAGTGAAACAACACCCTCTAGCAGAAATGTTTACATTTCTAGACTCTGTGTGTGTGTGTGTGTATATCTATATCTATCTATCTATCTATCTATCTATCTATCTCCTAGTGCTGTTATTTTTTTTGTTAGTTTTTTTTAAATTTTATCACAAATGATACATAACATTTCTCTACAAGGTACACAAATAAGTGTTTAAAAGCATCCATAATGCTCTCTGTTGTACTGCATTAAGTAGTCGAAGCTTACAGGAAACCCAGTTCAGTTTGTGACCTTTACCTAATTAGTTTAATCCATTCTGGACCACAATTACATGCAAAACTCAAACTTGAAGCCTAGGAACGTTTTATTTAAATATCACTGACTTAACTAAGATTGTTCACCATTTACAGCAGTCCCTACCCCAGTGGAGTTTACAGTATTAAAGGAGAAGGAAAGTCATTTCACACTTGGGGGTGCCAAAAGTTAGGCGCTCCCAAGTGAATGTATTTACTTACCTGAAACCCAGGGCCGGTGCTCCTATATTCCTGCTTCTTTGCGCTGTGCATGCGAGTGAAAAGCCAAACTTTAAATAGCTCTTGGGGTGGGGGGAAGGGGTTGATAACACTCCAACTTGCAGTAAAGAGTGACCTGAACTTTATTTGAGAACAAGCCACATGACTGGGGGCACCTGGGGCTAGACATGTTGTCCGTTTCCTATGTCCGATATTAAAAATAAATCTGTTTGCTCTTTTGAAAAGCTGATTTCAACGCAGGATTCTGCTGGAGGAGTGCTGTTAACTGATGCATTTAGTGTTTGCGGCTTGGCATTTACATTTATTTACACTTATTTCATTTATTTTGCGAGTGCTGTAAGGCAGCAGTGTTGTTGTTGTTGTTGTTGTTGTTGTTATTACTATACCTATTGTTTATATAGTACCACATATTCTGCATCATTATACATCCTTCCAACAATTCTGCCAGTGACACTTCTAAGCGAAAGTCCCTGTCACATTCATGCACACGCTATAGCCATTTGTATCTGGAGTCAATTAATTTGCCTGTATGTTTTTTTGAATGTGGGAGTAGCTGGCCATGGAGAGCATACAAACTCCTTGTAGATAGTGCCTGTGTGGAATAAAAGTAGCACCCCAGCCCTGTAGCCTATGAGTAAGTGCTCGTTTAGCACAAAACGCGTCAGGCAATTCTGTCCTAATAATCTTTACTTCACATTTCTTTTTGCTCCTGCATTTATTACCACCAAGTCTCTTATACGCATTTGAGGTTTTGAGACTCCTGCCCTGTAAGCAAACATTCTTTCATGAAAGGTTACCCCTGGTGGTCATATGGCATGAACCCTAATGAGTTTTTTGTTATTTAATAGGGTTTCTCAAACACTGTCCTGCTGGCCTTGTCTTTGTCTGACAAGCCACAGGGTAATATTATAAAAGCTCCATGTGCATGCAGTCTATTACGCAGTTTTTCCATTTTCTTGTATTCATGTGTTGCACAATTGCATTTTCGGTTATTTTAGGCAATAAAAATCCACAGCGTGTAATGCTTTACAGTATTGATTCTCCTGTTTCCATTTACTAGCATGATATAACTCCTAGGGGCAGATTTACTAAGGGTCGAATATCGAGGGTTAATTAACCCTCGATATTCGACTAGGAACTAAAATCGTTTGACTTCGAATATCGAAGTCGAACGATTTAGCGCTAATCCTACGATCGAAGGATTATTCGATCGATCGAACGATTAAATCCTTCGAATCGAACGATTCGAAGGATTTTAATCCAACGATCGAAGGAATATCCTTCGATCAAAAAAACGCTGGCAAGCCTATGGGGACCTTCCCCATAGGCTAACATTGACTTCGGTAGCTTTTAGCTGCCGAAGTAGGGGGCAGTAGGGAAGTTTTTCTTAAAGAGACAGTACTTCGATTATCGAATGGTCGAATAGTCTAACGATTTTTAGTTCGAATCGTTCGAGTCGAAGTAGCCCATTCGATGGTCGAAGTAGCCAAAAAAACACTTCGAAATTCGAAGTTTTTTTAATTCGAATCCTTCACTCGAGCTTTGTAAATGTGCCCCCTAGTCTAGATTGTCATAATGCGGGGCATGCAAAGGATAAATGCATTATTGTACAGAAGTGTTGGAACCAAGAGAATAAATCATAACTGGGAGTTGAATAAAGCATCGGCTGTAAGAAGTACTTGTCTGCACCGTGTGGAGGAGTGGTGCGAGCAGCATCTGATCACTGTCTTAATTCTTTGTGCAGTAACAAAGACTTCTCTGTAGTTTGCTCTGAAATATATTTCCCATTGTAAAACGAGCACCAATTTAGAACATTAGGCATATGTAGCGTAATTCATTATTCCAGAGGAAATAAAAACTTTCTTTTAGATTCCCATTGTTGGTTCAGAATACATAATCTCTTATACTCTGAAAGTTCATAATTATGGGTTTGTAGGCTTAAAAAGCTGCATGTACCATTAGTTTTAGAGGAGCATTCAGAATTTAACTACTTGACTACTAAATGCTTCTTTTCTGCTAACATCAGTAGGGAAGGCCCCAGCCAGAAAACATTTATCCCCTACCGTATATAAATGCATTGTGTATAGAATTATTACCTCATACTTTACTGTTGAAAGACTTTAATTATGGTAGATTTTTCTTGTCCTTTAAACTCTTAATTTCACCAAACGTCTGTCTGAAGTGAGGTAATTTTTAGGTAATTCTACTTAAGAAAGAAAAATAGAAAAAAAAAGCTTTGCAAATGTGGGAGTGTTTTCAGGCTGCAGGGGGTTAAATCCTCAGTGCTCCAGGAGAGAATACAAAGACTGTCCTGGAACAATTTGTATCAGCAGTTCCTCACTAAATTGCAGTGTTCTGGTACCTGATGCAGCAACTTATAAAGTCTTGCCATTTTTTTGTTTCAGATTCCCTAGATGAGTTTTATGAATATGAAGCAGAAGATTTCCTGGTATACCTAGCTTTGCTGATTACGGAAGGACGAACACCAGAGCATTCTGTGAAAGGCAGAACAGAAGGTCCCCATTGCCCTCCAGCACAGTCAAGCCAGCCTGCACCCAATAAGCATGAATGCAGTGATAAATTGGCACAGGTAAGTGCACCATATGCTTCAGACGCAATGGAGATTTTCCGTGCAACCATAGAAACCTTGTATGCCTTAGTTTGAGGAGTTCTTTTTACCTGTCATCTAACTGTCTTTATTTTGTGTTCCTGTTTCCATTTAATGGGGTGGTTCACCTTTACATGAACTTTTAGTATTTTTTAGTATGTTTTCAATTGGTTATCTATTTTTTATAGTTTAATTATTTGCCTTTTTCTTTTGACCCTTTCCAGTTTTCAAATGGGTGTCTCTGGTATAAAAACAAAAAAAACAAATGCTCTGTAAGGCTACAAATGTATTGTTATTGCTACTTTTTATTGCTCATCTTTCTATTCAGGTCATTTACTATTCATATAGCAACCAGATTGCAAACTAGGCAGCTACTGAAAAAGTTAAATATCTAAAAAAAAACACAAATAATAATATCCATTGCAAATTATCTCACAATATCGCTCTACATCATTCTAAAAGTTGTCTCAAAAGTGACATCTGAGCTTATTTAATACACTATAGTCAATTGTATCAAGCCATTTTTTGTCTTTGACATAAATGAAACTGCAGAAGAAATGTGCTTTTCATGCATTGAAAGTGGATAAGTCAATTTTTTTATATTTGATGGAAGCTCAGAGTATGGGCAGCACCGTGAAGAAAAAAGTTTTGAAAGATGTGTAGGAGTTCTATGTGTTCTTTTGTGAATGGAAATTGCCACACTGCTACTAATGGCTGTACAGAATATCCTTTACATTATGGTATGAACAATGCTTTACCATGGCTGTGTTTTAACACACATTGTTATGAAATTAGGCAGATAAAATCATTAAAAAAAATCAGATGAGGATGTATAATAGAAACCATGACGTAAAGAAATGTGATGGCCTTCATTGTATTGCTCTTTGGGCGAGCTAACTAAATGAGTAATTGTTTGGTAATCTTTCAATGGGTGAATTGTTCAAATGGCCTTAAAGGAACAGTTCAGTTTATAAATAAAAACTGGGTAAATAGGCTGTGCAAAATAAAAAATGTTTCTAATAGTTAGCCAAAAATGTAATGTATAAAGGCTGGAGTGATTGGATATCTAACACAACAGAACAGAACTCTACTTCCTGCTTTTCAGCTCTCTAACTCTGAGTTAGTCAGCAACTTGAAGGTGGGCCACACGGGACATAATTGTTCATTGAGTTTGCAATTGATCCTCAGCATTCACCTTACATTCAAAAGCAAACATTTATGACCCATGTGCCCCCCCCCCGTAGTTACTGCCTGGTAATCAATTAGTGGAAAGCAAGATAGCTGAAAAGCAGGAAGTAGTGTTCTTTTCTGTAATGTTACACATCCAGTCACTCCAGCCTTTATACATTACATTTTTGGCTAATTAACTATATTAGAAACCTTTTTTTTATTTTGCACAGCCTATCTATTTAACCAGTTTTTATTTTTATACTGAACAATTCCTTCAAACTATAACTCCCAAAAGCAATAAAGTTATCATTTGACCATGTGTAAATCAAAAAAAAACCTTGGTACAATTTTATATTGTGGTTGTCTTTTTAGGCCGCTTTATTTAAAATGACATCTTGTAAAATCCTGGCTTTCTAGCTTTTTTTATATATTTATATTTGGGCGTATTTAATAAACTAGGTAACCATTGCAGGTGCCTATAGTAACCAGTCCAACCTTTGCTTTAATTGTCTAACTTGTAGTAGAATGTTTTACCGCATAAACAGCTGAAGTGCTATGAGCAACTGCACTGAGCTATAGCTTCTAAATGTCCCAGTGCAAGTTAAGCATTTTTGTTAATAATACTGGGGCTAACAATGGGATCACAGTAGAGACCTGTTTGAGAGAATGCACAATCCACAACAGTTAACGCAAAGCTTTTTAAATCTGATTAATTATATTGGAGACTGGCCAGATATCATTTGAAACAGGTGGTTGTACTTTGTTTCAAACTTTGTCCAGGTATTTTTCTTGATTTTATTGATCTGCCTAGAAGATGTGGATCACAGTACAAGCTTAAGTTAGCTGAGTAAATTTGTTAGATACATAGGCATAGTGTTTTCGCTTAATAAAGGGTTGTCTTAAGCCCAAAACTTTGCTGGGGGAGGGGGCAAAATGCACAATACATTGTGCTTTGATTCATGTCTTCTATATTTATTTTGCTCCTAAAGTGAGGTTCTAATATCACAACTACAACTGTATGTTGATGTACATTCTATAAATCTGTCTGCCTCAAAAGCCATGTGATAATTTATGGTGATAGACTTGGCCATCTTCTTGCTGCTTGGTCATACCATTTTTTTAAAACTTGTTTTTCAGTGCCTGGAAGCTAGAAAAACTAGGTCTGAGGTTGCCTTTCTGTGGAGAAATAACATTCCCATCATGGTTGAGGTGATGCTGTTACCAGATTGTTGCTATAGTGAAGAAGGGGCAAACACAGAAGGGAATGATTTAAATGATCCTGCACTGAAACAAGATGCCTTGCTGCTGGAGAGGTGGACTCTGGAGCCTGTGCCCAGACAGTATGTTTCCATCTTAAAGTAAACTTTGTACTAAATGACACATCTTGTATGTAGATTGCAGGAACCTTTTATATATATTTACAGCACTGCACCTTAAGGCTGTTCAAAACATTTAACTATAACAAAAGAAATACAAAAAATGTTGTTTTGCTATTGGTATTGATTTATGCTATCTTAATTTTCATCAAGCACAAACAGTATAGGTATGGGACCTGTTATCCAAAATGCTTGGGACCTTTTTTGGAAAACAGATTTTTTTCGCAATTTGGAACTTCATGCCTTAAGTCTACTAGAAAATCGTGTAAACATTAAATAAACCACGTGTGTGTTTTAGAGTCTTTATTAAAATAGTTGCTGTAATAAACTGGTAATTGAAACTTACTAACCACCAAAACCTATTCACATTAGATGCACAGAATTTATAGAGTGGATGATTGCAGGGACTACCAGTTACCAAACTACCAGTTAGTGGCAAGAGTAAAGCTATTTAAAAAAATGAAGTGCACTTTATAAGGCCACAAACATAGGTGGCCAAGAGAAAATGAAAAACAACATTTATTAAAAAAATGTTTTTGTCAATATAGTATCTTTAGTGCATATTCATCTGCCCTGCAAGTTTCTAGTTGGACAGCCAAATTATTTTAGAATGTCTTTATCAAAATATATTGGGGGTTAAAAATCGATAAGCAAGACTTAGAATGCTGGAAAAACAGTTATGTGTTTTGCTTCCTTACAGTTGTGTTTTGCTTCCTTACACTTTGATTTATTTCTAGCTTATACTTTTTTTTTTTTCTTTTTAGAAGCGGCGATCGGTTCATAGAAGAAAAGACTCTACTGTTGGCCATCCGTTCCTTTGTTTTCTTTTCTCAGCTGAGCGCCTGGCTTAGTGTGTCCCATGGAGCTGTGCCATGCAACATTCTCTACCGGTAAGCGGGTAACTCTGCTCTAAGCATGAATGCTTGCAAGAACCAAGTGATTGTCTGTTGAGGTGTGGATTCCAATTCATAGCAATTGCTTTATCTCATATTAGCTCTCACATACTTTTTTTTGTGGATTTATTCCCCCTTTCCCTCAGCATTGTTTGGTTTACAATGACCTCATACCAGACCCCTGATTCATCTATCCGTTACCTTTTATGGCTTACAAATATTTTTAATTGCTATGTTCCTATCACAGTGAACATCAGATTCCTGATGTTCTAATATAACATTATTAACTTTAAATCCACCTTTAGCATAATATTGACGGTGATATTCTGAGACAATGTGAAATTGGTCTTCCTTTTCTATTTTGTGGGTTTTTTAACTATTTAGCCTTTTGTTCAACAGCTCTCTAGTTTGGAAATTCGGCAGCTATCTCTTGAATTACAAAATGGAAAATGAATAGGAGAGGGCCTGACTAGAAAGAAGTTATAAGAGTGACAATAATGATGCAATTGTATTCTCATTGAGTAGGTTTTTTTTTTTTTGTTTTTTTTTGGCAACAACCAGATAGCATTTGAAATTGCAAACTGAAAGAGGCAGAAGAGAAAGAAATTGAAAAATAAACCTAAAAAACATAAAAAGCTCTTGAAAAGTTGCTATAATGGTGCAATTTTTAATGTATGCCCTAATTGCAGACTATTAATACTATTGGGTCTTATTTAAAGAAGCTAGCATGACTATTTTGCCTTTCAAGATTTTATTTTTGTGGGGAGGAGCTAGGTTGGATTAAGGACAAAAATTGGCAGGGAGTATTATAGAGCCTAATTTTCACTAGTGCAAAAACCAGCTTTTGCCCTGGTACATAATTGTGGCCATAAATGAGCCCTAATATTGGAACACATTTCCTGTAATGCACCAAATCCAGTTTAGAAAACCATTGGAGTGAGGACATTTTTTTTTTATTAAATTGTATTTTTACATTGCTTGTCAAATCTATTTTTACAGTGTGAGTGCTGCTGGTGAAGAGCTCAAATTAAATTTTTCCCATTCTCCAACTGAACATATGTTCCCTGTACCCAACGTATCGTACAATGTGGCCTTGAAAGTTAGTGTGCAGTCTTTGCCAAGACAATCCAGTTATCCAGTATTGAACTGCAGCATTCACAGCAATCTTGGCTTTTATGAGAAGAAAATCATACCACGTGAGCACAGTCTTACCCTGCCACGCAGTTCCCAGGACAATGATCAGAATAGTGCTCCTGTTTCTCCGCATACATTCACCAAGCAGGCATGGAGTGTTGGGCCCGAAGGCTTACTGCATGCAAGGACAAATGTTACCACGGATCTTACTCTGCCTGTTAGAAACTCCAAGCTGCTTTCCACTGTTGATAACAGATACAATATAGGAACAACACCATCAAAACTTCAGTGTTTTAGCTTGACTGGTAACTATAAGGCAGCACCACAAGAACCATCTGTTAGAAATTTTAAATCATTCTCCCTGGTTGGTGTGCCATGCAGCCCCCAAGATAGCCAAACTGTAGAGACCAATACCTTGATAGGAACTTTAATTCAAGAACGTCAGGAAATCATAGCAAGGATTGCTCAGCATCTGTTACAGTGTGATCAAACATCATCACAAATAAACGGCCATTCTGTAGTACATGAATTAAGTTCCATTAATTCCAAGATCTTCAAGAACTCATCTGAAGATGAACAATTTCAAAAGAAAAACAAAGATATCCCCCCAATATGTACATCTACTTTAAATTTGACTCTACCCACAGATAACCAAAAAATTAACCCTAAAAAAGCACCTGATACCCCGATCAATTCCTCACGGCCCATCCCTGAATTTCATACCTCGCCAAAGCCACAAGCCAGACGGAAACTTATCCTTTTTGAATCCAATGAATATGACTGCAACACATTTCAATCTTCTGGTCAGTCGGCAATTTCATTGTCTAGTAGTGAAAATATACATAAAGTAATAGAAAAAAGGGACATTAAACAGAGTGAAATATCTGCCAGGACTGGTAATCAAATATCTAACTCCAGCAATACAAACGACAGACTTTGCACCAACACACAACTTGTTCCAGAGGATAAAAATTGCACTGATTCCTCTCATAAACAGAAAGATAACTCCAAACTTTGTTCAACTAAAGCAGGTTATGGGAATGGACAAGCACAAGAGACTACATGCAGAGAGAGCAGGAAATCTGACCACAGCAGTCAGCTCCTTAGCATTGAAAATTGTATTAACAAGGATAGAGATAATATCCAATACAAAGAACCCCAGGATAAAGCGAAAAGTGCACACGATGAGAATGAGGACCCAACAAACTGTGACTGCTGGAAACAAGGGCAGAGAAAGTGTAATGGGAACTGTTTACGAAGATGTGAGAGGCTGAAGAAAACAGAACAAGTATGTATTTTCTGTAGGAATGGATGTGGTACCAATGCCCACTGTTAGGTTGATTACATTGTAAAGTTTGACTTGGTTCCTGGTTTTCCTGTGATTTATATGAAAAGCACCTGGTGCTTGTTATTGCTTTCTGGCTCTGATGTACAGAATATGATGGGGAATCTTTGATTTCCTTGATCAAAGTTTGGCAACCTTTTTTGCTGCAGCTGTTGCAGCTTCCAGATGCTCTACTATATCCTCACAGGCTGGTAGGGGAAGGAAGGGAGGGATGTAGAGAGCTTTAGTTTGCAAACTTGTGTTTGATATGCATATTGTGAGTTATTTACCAAATAGATGATTACGACATAGAATTTTAAATTAAATATGCCTTTAATATGGACATAACATTTCTTGTTGACTTCGTATATAAAATATTACAATAGGGAAGTACTTCAGTTCCTATATTATTTATAGGAAACTACACTATTGTTACTTAAGAAGTTTGAATAAGATGAATACGTTTGCAGAAGATACTTTGTAGCCCTCTGAAAGCTACTTCTCTCTGCAGTACTGTTAAGAGGAACTGTGTGAATACTAGCAATGTAAACAGATCTATAATTGTAGAAATTATAAAAAGAATAAGAATAAAAATTCTATGTCGTAATCATCTATTTGGTAAATAACTATTTTTATATAATTCTATTCAGGAAATAAAATACTTATAAGGATATCCAAAGTTTTCATTTAATTCCTTGTATTTTATAGGCTAACAACAGCTGGAGGTCCTTGTATATAAAAATATCAAATAATTTTAGGATCAGTTCATAGGCTGGTTGCTGCAAGAAGATAATTGAACCAGATAATTTCAGTTTAACTTAGTTCAATTAAAATGATTAATTATTATGGTCATCCTGCTTTAATACTGGGAAGATCAAAGACCTTAAAAAGCATTCGTCCATTGCCAATAGAACTGGGCTGTTCCCATTCATAGTATATGTATGTATGTATGTGTATATATATATATATATATATATATATATATATATATATATGTGTGTGTGTGTATATATATATATATATATATATATATATATATATATATATATATATATATATATATATATATATATATATTTGTTTTTTTTATTGCTAAACCTATATATTCGAATTTGCGGTAACTCAGTAAACCAATCAATCCTTTATTTTTCTTTGCTTAAATTATTTTCATTGCACTAGTGTATTTCAGCTGGTGGAGAGATATCTCTCTGTGTCACCTCTTATTGGCATAAGTGGAAAATGGCTAGCAGTGACAGGTGGGGGTTGTTTTTTTTTAGCTCGTAAGTTCCCAAATGTACATTTTCAGGCTGAAAACTACCCAGAGATGCTCTGGGTATTTATCTACTGGCTGAAATACACTAGCAGAGAAAGATTACACGTGCCACAGGCCTATGTGCCTACATGGTAAACAGATATAGACAGTATATTGTTTTACTTTTAAACCCATCCTGTATGTTGCCAAGTTTAAAAAAGCAAAAAGTGTTTTTTTTTTGTTTTTTGTTTTTTTTTAAACAGTACTTCAGAGGTTTGCATTGGCTTTATATTTGCTGTAAAGTGTTTTTGAAGAGCAAATGCAATTCTGATCTGGTTATGCACATGGCCAGCAGGTGGGCGTGGTTAACAGGTGCATTTTGCATCAGCAGATGCGGAAGTGAATAGGAGTCAGAGCTGTGATCATACAGGCTGTAAGAATGAACAGAACAAACATAAAATGTGACCACATGTGGCCGGTTCTATGGAATTCTATTATATTTAAATGCATATGAAACACTGTAATTGTTGCGGTATTACCGCTCATTCAAAGGGAACTATAGCGAAATGAACATTTTAATTTAGGGGGCATCGTACTGAAATAAGAAACTTTGTAATTACAATCAATTAAATATTCTGCATTGTTTCTGAAATAATTAAGTTTATATTCACTATTCCTCTCTCAGCATCTGTTTCTCTTCATGCTGTCTTCATGCAGCAGTTGGGTGTCCGATAGTCATTGATAGATACAATATATCTTATAGGGGGGCTCTGATTATTTTAATAGAGTGAGCTCTAATACATCTTCTAAGCAAAATGACCCCCCCTATAGGATATATTGGATCTAACAGTCAATGATTATCTGAAACCCAACTCCTGCATAAAGAGAGAATGAAGAGAAACAGATGCTGAGAAAGGAAAAGTGAAGATGAACTTGATTATTTTTGAAACAGTATAGAATTTTAAATTGATTGTATTTAGAAAGTTTGCTTATTTCAGTATGATGAAGCTTATGACATTTTCATTTTTGTGATAGTTCCTCTTTAAATAAAGCAATACAGAAATTTACAAATGCATGCCATCAATTTTCATTTTCTCGATAGTTCCCATTTAAAGGAAATTTTGGGACATTTTATAGAAAAATACTTGTTAATCCTGTTTTATCTATAAAATAAATAACCGCTTGTTGTTTACTGGCCTTTTGCAGAAAACAGTACAACTAAGACATTCTAGTACTTGGAAAAAGCAGACTTTTCGGTCTCTAGATGGTATCTCAACCAAGGCCTTTCACCCCCGCACTGGATTACCTTTACTCTCAAGTCCTGTAAGTTGGAAATTTCATTAATGGAATAAAAATAGTTGTTTTAACATAATTCTATCTATCTATCTATCTATCTATCTATCTATCTATCTATCTATCTATCTATCTATCTATCTATCTATCTATATGTAACACCTATTTGGCTGTATAGCACACAAATAGTTAAAGAGATCCAGGTAAGGTATGAGCATGGGTTACATGCGACCTACAGGGCAGGGCCTTCGCCAAGTGGAAGCTTTCCCTTTAAGAGGTAGTAGAGCTACACAACACAGGCAGTTTAAGTGCTATAAAAGATAAATCAACGCCATGAGGTTCTTTATGCAAACAAGAGAGGTGGTTTATTATGCCAGAGGCAAATGACATCAGGTTTACTCACGCAGGAGTTGTTGGATACAGCAGATGGAATCACAGTGGACAGAGTAATGATCACAGTCAGGCAGATGTAACTCCTTAAGGTATCAGCAGACAGGTGTATATCAATTCCCATTTAACTGATGTTGCCAGTGAGGGGATCGGGATTGATCAGGTAGGGTACAGGCAGTCCTTTGTTAACCTAGATGCCTATCCACTGAGTTTCCTGCTCTAAAGGCAAACAGGCCTTGTGGGAAAGCTACTTCCTTCTACAATCCTCGTTGGAGCGACAACTGCTCTTACTGCTAAACCTCTCTGTCTAACTCTCCTAGAGAGTCTATTACAAAGTACTGACTAAGCTAGATGTTCCTCGTTCACGGGGGTTGCCTGGTCCCCGACTTAAGCACCAAAGGTGTCAGGTCCCTTTGGGGTAAATAGCTTACTGGGGCCTATGGTGATCCCAGGCTCAATGGGAAACACCTAGCAGCATAGCACCAGGAGCCAAAGAGGAAGAGGCCACTCCCTACACAGCAATATAGCAGTGTGGCAGGAGAGTGTCATTGCACTCTTTGTACAATAGGTGAGGTGGTTACACTTATACTGTTGCAAGGGCTTTGCCCAATAACAAAGGATAAGAGAACTACATAGGAAAGGTAGGGGATTAACTCTATAGGGATAGGATATACTATAGGTCCATATATATATATATTACACACACACATCTGCCAGGGCCGGTATTACAAATTTACTGGCAATTTTTTCAGCCTTCTGGCCAGTGTGTTGCTCCGCCACATTTTGCATCACTGTGTGACTCTGCCCCCTTTGCATCACAGACCGCCCCCTTTTGTTGGCTGTTCGATATCCCTAATACAGTATGTTATGGATATATGCCTGGCTGTGGACATGTCTAGAGATTCCCTGGACTATATATGGCTCAATCAGGTCTGGACTGGGGACTGGCATTCCAAGTACACAGAGGCTCAAACAGCCCATGACCAGCCCACTAAATAGTGACTGTCTGGCATCTTACTGCAGCCCCTCTGGCATTTGCCAGAACCCACAGATTGCCAGTCCGGGTCTGGCTCAAGTGCTCCACATGCTCCTCTTCAGTTCAAGCTTTCTCAAGGGCCCAAAAACCTTAAACAATTATAGCTAAATGGAAGTAGTTGTCATACTGAAAGTTTATGTGACCAGATAAACTATCTATCCATCTTAGAATGCAAAAAAAACACCCTAAGACAGATCTTGGAAAGATATATTCCATATCAACTTGTTAAAGCACAAGGGGGCACTAACACAAGTAAACAATATGTCTCACAAGCTATCCCTTAACTGATTCTCAGAATATCTGTATGGTGAATCACTGATTTATCAGTGATTCTATAGAAAAGCAGTATCACTCTTGCTGCTAGTCTGAGATGGTAAATACTGTAACCTTTTGCTAGTAGCAGAAGTAATACATGTAATGCTGGACTGGTAATGCACCTAGCCTTTCCGAATTGCTGCAGGATAGGGGATGAGTCAGCAGCCACATTGCATCGACTAGCAAAATATTCTACTGTAGCTGACAGAACTGAACGTGGGTTGGCAAGCTGTCCCTTGAAATAGTAATACTGCAGATTTTCTCATCTATGTGGGTGTCCTTGCTCTAAAGCATAATATAAAGAAAGAATACTTCACCACACATTGCCATGTTTTTTTGTGTTCTTTAAATAAACTCCATATGTTTCTACCCCATCCTCTATAGTTTCACTGTCATCTTTTTTGCTTTAAATGGAAAATAGGCCTAATTTATGATTATATAGCTAATTGTGTGTACAATACATTGATGAAATTTTATATTACCGCACACCTCCTTCCAATTATTCTGCGTAGTGGTGCTGGTCTTCCGTTGACCTTGCCAGGTCTCCTTACTGCTTTGTAATTTCGAAAAACGGTCCGCACACACCAATATTGCAGTCTGGGATTGTGCCCCTTTTATTAATGCCACCAACAATCAATAATCAACGTTTCGGGGGGACACAGCCTCCCTTCTTCAGGATAGAAGAAGGGAGGCTGTGTCCCCCCGAAACGTTGATTATTGATTGTTGGTGGCATTAATAAAAGGGGCACAATCCCCGACTGCAATATTGGTGTGTGCGGACCGTTTTTCGAAATTACAATACAATACATTGATACCATCAGTGAAACTAAGTGAAAGCTGCCAGCAACATTAAATATGAATTCACCTCTTTGGGCGTCTTTTACTTTTAACATTTTGTTTCTGTAACAGCCACATCCTTGTTCACAATGTATTCTAGACGTTCACTCGAATAAGAATGTTACCAGATGAAAGCATCTTGTTGTTTTACCTAGGTTCCACAAAGAAAAACACAGTCAGGGTATTTTGATCTGGACACTTCATTACTGAAACTTAAAGGTTTATCCACACAGAGGTATTTCTTTCTTTTTCAGATGTTTGTCAAATGATTTTGCCATGTTGTTCTGTGAAAATAAAAAAACATTTTCAGAGAACAATCAGGAAATGTTCTGCTACAATGGCAGAGGCACATTTTATTCTACATGAAATATGCAATTCATTAACTTTACTGACAGCTGTAAACACAAGCTTTGCTTTTTAGCATTTTCATGTGAAATATTCATGAACATAAGCCTCTTTTGGGGGGGGCCCTCTTCACCTTTTTCTATCAATTGTTGTTCAGTATGTATGTAATTCTGTATGTTCTTTGTATAAAACCATTTATTGTACAGCGCTGTGGCATATATTGGCGCTTTAACAATACATGTCGATAATAATAACGAACACCTGAATACATTCTGCATATCTACCACATAGGGCCTACCAACAGAGGCTTTTAGTATGTGATCTATAGTATCAACCTCCTCAAAAGTGTACAGTTTAGCAGAAACTAATTGCAGACGTATAACATTGACTTTTACCTGATTTTTGGATTATTTTGTGAATGATGATAAATCTTGATAATAAACATACATTTTTAGAAGTGAGGTTTTAATTGCACGGTATGCCATGAATTACAGATCTTTTGAATCACACGATTGTACCATTGCATGTAGACTGTTTATCTTTGTAGACTGAGAGTAAATAATAAACTGGTATGCTTTCCTATTAACAGACAGCATTCAAATGGGTTCACAGATGAAGAGACAGAGGCCAAAAACAAACAGCTCAGTTCCAGTGCACCACCTGCCCCATGCCTCAGCCTACTGGGGAATTTTGAGGTATTTATTCAGTGTTTTTTATTCTCATTTTTAAGATTGGTAGATTTATTTATTTATTTTTAATGGGCATTTTCTTTTTTTATCCTATGTAAGAAATCAAAGCCATTGGCTTGTCACTATAGTTCAGTTGTAACTCCCATAAGGCTCCACTACACTTATTTTAGGTTAACAGCTAAAGGAAATTGAGGTTAAGTGAAGTTGCTCCAATTATATTTATTTACTTCTGTGTTTCCTTTTTGAATTTTACATGACCTATATTTAGAAATATATAAAACAGTCTGTGTGTGTCCTTGCAGGTGTTTGTTTCTAATGTAAACTGAGTACAAGGATACACAGACACTTCAATGCAAGGGAATGCTCTGAGTTAACTGAAAAGTTGTCCTATTACATTGTGTGCCACTGTGTCTCTTTATTAGCTCAACAAAAACATATAAATATTGATTTAGCTCTGTGTCCTTTCCAGGAATCTGTACTGAATTATCGCTTTGAGCCACTGGGTGTAGTTGATGGTTTTACAGCAGAAGTTGGGGCAAGTGGAATCTTCTGTCCTACACACATGACCCTGCCAGTTAAAGTGTCTTTCTATAGTGTTTCAGATGACAATGCTCCCTCTCCATATATGGTAAGTTTCTCCCTGTCAATTGAAAATGACTATAGATAATATAACTCAAATCTTCAGTTGGTTATTCTGATGTTGGCTCTAGGCTATCTAGTAAAGCCAGCAGATGCCATAAAAATGCTTGTCAGCCATTTGCACCTGCTTAATGTGTCAATGACCCCATTGTCTAACTTTGTACTCAACTTTACAGCTTTATGTAAAGTCTGTGTGGACTGGTATGTGCTGGTAATATGCAAAGTATAAATTAAGTTGCTAAATACAGCTCTGTTCATGTGAAGTGAAAAATGATGGCGTGCATTTGAATATTTCTGTAATTCTTTATTTAAAGGCTATCACAAAAATGAAAATTTAATAAAAGCCTCATCATACTAAAATATTTTCTGGCATAATCAAGTTTAATGTCACTATCCCTCTCTCAGCATATGTCTCTCTTTATTCTCTCTTCATGCAAGAGTTGGGTGTCAGATTTTCATTGACAATTAGATCCAATATATCCTATAGGGGGCTTCCTTTCCTAGCAGCTGTATTAGAGCTCATTCAAATAACTGATTCCAGTACAAACAATATAACTGCATTTTGCACAAATTCTGCATGTAGAAAGACAGGATTTCTGGTGTTTTTAACAGTGCGCTCTAATACATCTTCTAGGCAAAAGGAGCCCCCTATAAGTTATTTTGGATCGAACTGTCAATGATTATCTGACACCCAACTCCTGTATAAAAAGAGAATGAAGATAAACAGATGTTGAGAGAGCAATAGTGAAGATGAACTTGATTATTTCTGAAACAGTATTGAATTTCATAGCCGATGTATTAGAGCTAATTCAAATAACTGACTAAAGTACAAACAAGACATAACTGACTTTGGCACAAACCATACATGTAGGAACAAGATTTTTGGTGATTTTAAAAGCGTGAGCTCTAAAATCTTCTAGGCAAAACAGGGCTGGGCCAATCCAGCCGGGCATCCCAGGCAACATGGCTGGCAGACCACCCCACTCCCCCCTCCTGCATGCATACCAGACCACAACTTCATGCGCCTGACCGTGACAGCGACATGGGGGACAGAGGTGGGAGTGACTGAGGGGAGGTGGTATTGTCGGAGGAGAGGGGAGGTGGGATTGATGGGGGGAGAGCGACGGAGGGGGGAGAGAGGGGTGGAGGTGAAAACTAAAGAGGGCTGCAAAAATGGAATAGGGGTAGGCAGAACACAATTTAAGAGGTACCTGCCTAGCGCCCCCTATCGTTGTGCCCTAGGCGAGTGCATCTTCTGCTACCCCTAGTTCCGGCCCTGAGGCATAATGAGCCCCCCCCCAAAGCCTGTATAAGACGTAACTGTCATTCAAAATCAGACTCCCAAGTCCTGCATATAGACCGAATGAAGAAAAACAGATGCTGAGGGGAGGAGAGTGAAGATTAACTTGATTATTTCAGAAATGGGTCAGAATTTTTAATTACATTTAGAAAATGTTTTATTTTAGTATGATGAAGTTTATATTAAGTTTTTTTGTTTTCACAATAGTTCCCCTTTAAATAGCACCATGTACCACTGCATTATTATTTTTTTTTTGCAATGCAATAGTATTCTGTAATGCCAAATATAGCTGTTGCATCATTCAAATATAGGTTGTTAAATTTTTCCATATAAATACTGAATAATTTTTTCCATATAAATACTGAATATATTAAATCTCATCTGAATAGATAATTCAGATTAGTTTAGAATGATAAGTGTATACAAATAACTAGAATTTATGGCTTAGGTCAACATTTTTATAATGTCATACATTAGCCCATTCTAAATAAATAATAAAAATACCCTTAAACTCCGTCTTCAGGTAAAAATCAACTCAACCTTTAATTAAATAAACCCCTTCATGTTAACTCCAGCTCCCTAAAATAACATTGCTGTTTCAATATAAGCAGACACAACACGTCTTCACTACGATGACTACTGTAGCAATCTGGTTAAATCTGATGTCAGATCAGGGTGTCCATGGCCAACCCTCCACAATATCCAACCAATCCACATATGGACCAGTCACATGGACACTTGCAGTAGCCCACCTGCTCATGACTGGAAGGACAGCCTGTTCAAACTGGCACACAACCTGGTATATGTGTGTAGCTGGTCAGGCTGCATGGTGGAAATCAACCAAATCGTAGCATGAATGACACTCCAAAAGCTAATAATAATGCTTTGTCAGCAGATGGGCCCCTACTAAAGAAAAGGGTACTGTTGCCCCTACTAAAGAAAAAGTTGGTTAAAAAAAATAAAAGTCCTGGCATTATCAATTATATTTAACATTTTGCAATAAATGTTCCTTAAATGTTTTGTTTCTCATTGTTAGGGTAATATAGCACTGGAGTCTCTTGGAAAGAGAGGTTATCGTATTCCTCCTTCTGGAACCATACAAGTGGTGGGTGCACTTCTTTCTGCATTATAGTTTTTTTTAGTATATGGTGACTAGAAAAAATTATTCTGTAAAAAAAAAAAAAATCAGAGCAAATTTACACTGCTTTTTACTACTTTTCCTAATTGTTAGGAAAGCTGAAATTGTGATGTCTGGTTTTCCAAAGATTTTAGATTTGTCTAAATCTGAATCCTAGATTCATTGCATCCTTACTAATTGTTGCCTGTGTCTTAAGGTGGCCGTACACGGGCAGATTAAAGCTGCCGATATCGGTCCTTTTAGACCTACCAGTGTGTGGGGGCTTCCGATGTGTCTCCCCAATCAATATGAGGCCAAAAATTGGCCATATCATCACCAAACGAGTGGATCTTCGCGTGTATGGCCACCTTTAGGTTTACAAACAAGTTGGTGATCAATATACATGAGTTTAGTAACACCTCCTACAGTTAGGTTGAAGTAACAAGGAGGTGGATTCTAGTGGAAACTGAAACTGCTCTTCAGGTTTACTGCTCAACATAGGTGTACATTATTCTACATAGAGAACAAGATTTTATTTTATTAACGTGTACATTTTTTACATTCTACTGTGTCCACATGAAAACTGTAAATAGGTTGCTGATAAAATGTCTCCCAACACTTTGGCATACCCTTGTTTAGTTCAAAAAGAAAACAATGCAGCTGCTGTAAAGTCTACATGTGGTCTTCAAAAAAAATAAAGAACTCTGCCCCAATTTCAGTGCTCATTGTTTGTAACCACATAACCAAATACAAATTTTATAGGTCTGGACAATGTGGGCAGGAAAGTGGTATTAACATTTAGGGGCATATTTGTTAACGTTGTAGACAAACCTCTCCGTTGATGTTGCCCATAGAAAACAAAAGCAAATATCGAATTGGTTGCTAACACGCAGTTGACTGTTAAAGTAAAATTGCGTTTTGGTTGCTATGGGCAACATTACTTGTGATGTTTGTCTCCAGTGTTAATAAATACTGACATGTAGTCAGTTGATAACTTGCAATTGGATTTAAGGTGGTCTTTAATGATCCACTCATTTGGCAAGGTTGCTGAACAAGTGGATCTTTGTCTCTATGTTCTGGACCATAGCAGGCTGATCCAATCACTTTGTCTCAGGCCAATGATTGGATCAAAACTGAGGCCAATGCAGGCTGTTGAGTGAACACTGCATCAACAAGTTGATGCTGTTCTCATCCTGATAGGATTTCTAAACCTGCCAAATTGACATCTGCCTGATTTTCATCTAGGTATCTGTTGGGGAGGAAGTCATGGAGAGCCCATACACAAGCAGACATGCCAGAATACCTATCTTAGTTAGAACTTGTTATACATAGCAGATTTATTTAAAAAAAATTCTGATATGATTCTATTCTGTCTGATTATGTAATTTATACTGAATTCTTCTAGATTACCATTGGTCCTGAAGTTCTCTCTGAAAGTTACATTTTCTCTAGACTACTTCAAACGTTTTGTATAAGTCATAGCCATAGGCCTCAAGCAGCTAGGTTAGATGGATTTTATTCTGATGTTTTCTTTTTTGAAGTAGTCCCTAAAGCTTTAAATATTTTCTTCTCAGACCTTATTTAATCCCAACAAAACTGTGGTGAAGATGTTTGTTGTGAAATATGACCTGAGAGACATGCCAGCCAATCACCAGACATTCCTGCGGCAGAGGACATTTTCTGTTCCCGTAAGGCGAGACACCAAGGGAGCAGTCAGTGAGAATGGTCTGAAGACCGAAGATAAGACGTTGCGCTACCTCATTCATCTGAGGTATTTTGCACTCCTTTTTTATTGTAAATGTAGGGAAAATACAGTTTTTAAATTTGTTCTGGGGCCCATCATGCCCAAGAATCAAATGCAGGACCTCAATGCCCACCACCCATGCATTTCTTTAGTGTTGTTTTTATGCATTACGTCGATGCCCTAAGATTTGTGGAAAACACATTAAATTGATACTGTCATATGTTTTTTTCAAAATTTATCAGTTGACAGGGCTGCTCCAGCAGACGTCTACACTGAAATCTGTTTTTCAAAGGAGCATATTAATATTTTTTTTATATTTCATTTTGAAATCTGACATGGGGCTAGGCATATTGTCAGTTTCCCAGGAGCCCCCAGTCATGTGACTTGTGCTCTGATAAACTTCAGTCACTCTTTACTGCTGTATTGCAAATTTGCGTGATATCACCCCCTCCCTTTAGGTAACCAGATAGCCGCTCCCTAACGCAAGGACAGCACTGAATTGTAAAAATCCAAGTCTCCGTGCGACCCCTTCAGTTATATTAAGTAGGAGAAACCATAGCCTGAAAGAAAGCAGTTCCATAGTGCAGCACCGGCTCTTTTTGAAAGCACATGACCATTCAAAGTGGCCTGAGACGGCTGCTACAATTACAATTAGCCTGAATGCATTTAGCAAAATACCAGTAAATGTTACATCCACTACAGGTTGGCATACACACGTTCTCTATCACTAATATTTTCTTAGGTCATTTCACTTTATTATTAAGGAATTGTAAGGTCACTTTTTCTTACAACAGAAAAGATTATCTTGTTCTATTTGAAGGGCCAGCTATTTTAATTTGCTATGTAAATCAACTGTCGGATATTTTAATAATAAAGAGAAAATCAATAGCTATTTTATTATGAATTGTGAGGTTAATGAAGAAGGTCTGTATATAAGATGTAAGTAGTATATTGTATAGAATGTTTGAGGACCTTAAAGACTAATTGAAAGAGAACCTTTAAAGTAGTGTTTATAGTTAATTACTGCAATGATCCTTTAATGAGGTAGTCTTGCTAATTCAGTAAATTAATACTTTCATATTACAGATGCAAAGCAATATTAAGGGCTTAAAAGAATCCCAGTTTTTAATGTCCCAACTGGATGGACTGTTTTTCTGATTATGCAGCAATGCATAGATTTATATCTATACATTATTTTTATTTTATTTTTTTCGCAGAATAGTGTCAGTGTATCAATCACAGAAATATAGTAGTGTCCCAACTTTCCTAATATAGCAGGTGTCACAGCTGCACAGCAGTGTTTATTGTATAGATCATAATGCCATTTATGAACAGATATTCAGATCCCCTTTAGCACATCTAATTTTTTAATTTTTTCCATGTTACCATATTTAAACAGACTTTCAGACTATGTAGAGCCTTCCCTATGAAAAGACACCAACACTATCTCTGACCAGAAAGCAGAGCTAATTTTGGAAATCATGCTTCTAATATGTGACTTTCTTTCAGGGTTAATAATAATATAAGAGCATGTAATCGCCTAGTTGGGTTACTTAATTTACTATATTTGGTTTATGATGATCTCTGTCCAGGCTATAAGGAAACTTACAAGAATATTGCTGTTTATTTGCCTGCATGTTTCTGGTTTATCCACTTTTGACTGGCTTACTCCCTGATAATGCCATGAATCTCCTTAGCTTGTTGGGATATGTACCATTTACTTACTTGCCCTCTCATTATAACACTACTGGTCAGCTTTAAGAGGAGATTAATGCATTGATAATAAACCAGAGAATAATGGAGGTCTAGGGAGAATCGGCAATTAGAAGCCATTATTGAAGGTAGGGTGAATTATACAACAGAAAAATAATTACACATTTTACCACTTTGTATTTCTGTGCGGTAACTACAAAAGTAGAAGTTCTAATATGTTTTAGGGGTCATTTAAGGATGGGGATGAAGCTTTTGTCTTTTCACTGTACTCTAAAACTGAGTATTTCTCACACTATATTTTACAATTAGGTTCCAGAGTTCAAAGTCTGGTAAGATCTACCTCCACAGAGACGTTAGACTACTCTTCTCCCGAAAGTCAATGGAAGTTGACAGTGGGGCAGCATATGAGTTGAAATCCTACATAGAATCTCCAATAAACCCTCCGTATTCACCCAGATGCTGATGGAATGGCAGAAGAGAGAAAGTTTTGGCTCTAGAATTAAACTCAAGGTGCAGAGACAAGTTGTGACTGTAGCCTGGAGGAAAGTAACTCTAGAACAATGGACCAGCTCCAGACGTTTTCTTAAATTAACTTCCCTGTATTTAATAATGTAGACTGGAAATAAAAAAAGTCCTCCTTCATTTTTTTTCTATGTAATACCACTTTGGTTGTGTGCTGCATTATCAATTCTTCCTGTTAGTTTAGTGTTTACACATTTTATTTTCTTTATTTAATATTTAATGTTTCATTTACTTCACAAATGATTGTTTGCCTCAGTGTTCTAATGTAGCACAAAGCCTATGTAAAATTATACAATGTATTTTTGACAGTAATATTGAAATCTAAAATATATTCAAGTCTGTAATCCGTGTGTCCGTATTTCTGATGATTGCAACAACTAACATTTTGACCATGTCACCTTCATAAGACGTGAATGAGAACTTCTTTTATATCATCTCCATGAATAGGGTTTTTATCCCACTATAATAATATAAGTATTTCTGCATTAAAATCAACTTTCAGTATGCTGTAGACAGTGGTGTTCTAAAACCATTTGCAACTGGTGTTTGTTCCTGTAAAGTATTTAGAGCTTTAGAACACAGACTCTTAGGCTAATGTCACACAGGGCTGATTCTTGATCTGCAAATGGGAGTGCAGGCCAAGAATCCGCAGATCCACTCCTGTGTCTGCACTCTTCTTGTTCTTTGTTCGGAGTGTGTGCGCACATAAAGGAAAAGTAACACTAAAGTGTTTTAAAGTAATGCAAATATAATGTATTGTTGCCCTGCACTTGTAAAATTGATCTTTTTGCTACAGAAACACTACTGTAGTTCATATAAACAAGCTGCTGTGTAGCAATGGCAGACATTTTAAACAAAGCCTATATGGCACAGGTTAAATAGTGGTTAACAGATAACACCATTATGTTCTACAGAGCTTATCTCCTATCTGCTGTGTTCCCTGAGCTTTTTCTCCTTTGAATGGCTGCCCCCATTGCTACACAGCAGCTTATTTATATAAACAATAGTAGTGTTTCTCAAGCAAACACAGAAGTTTTACCAGTGCAGGGCAACACTGCATTATATTTGTATCACTTTTATAGTGGTAATCCAATAGTGGTACCTGAGAAAGGGGTTGTTCTTCTGTTGGAGACACAGGGGTACATTTATCAAAGAGTGAAGTTAGTGATCACCACAGTCCGCTAGAGTGAAATGCCGCCTCTCTCCATTCATTTCTATGGGATTTGTGTATTTATCGAAGGGTGAAAGTTCATCATTTGATAAATACACCTTTAAAACCTCATAGAAATTAATGGAGAGAGGCGGTTTTTCACGCTAGCGGACTGTGTCGCCCAGATACACGTGTATCAGCCTGCAGGACCAAATACACTATGGATCATTAGTCAAATATATTTCTTATAGTGTGTGTTGCAAGCAATGATTGCTGGTCATAAAAAAAATCCCAAAACACAATAAATGTTCAAAAGCCTCTTATGGTCAGGTTTAGTCTCTACCTAGGATGGATGTAGGGAAATTAAATGACCAACTGATCTAAGATAGAATATGTTTTCTACATTTTAATGAAATGATATTATAAAAATAGGGAAGCCTGATGTGAGTAGAATATGTAAAAATGAATATTTTATGAGTAAAATGCTGTTTTACACCTTCCAGTTAAAGATATTCTGGTATATATAGTACTGGTTCCAAATAATGCCTTGGGTGTAACTGTTTCTCTGCCTTTGTCCACTGATGGCCATACTGTAAATCCAAAAGAAATAGTAAAGACGGGTATTTGCAGAGTTTAAACTATTACGTTTAATCACAAGACTTTGCAGTTTTTAATAAATGATTTTGCGGTATAAACTCTGCAAGTGCCTGTCTAATGTTTTTTGGGATTTGTATATAAACCAGTGTCTTGGCAAAATAAGCTTCAGTGCAAACTGTAAAATTGTAGGTTTCCAAACTTTATGAGCCCTGTAGGTATTATAGACAATTTGTGGCTTTCTCATCTATAGCCATTGGGTCTTTCAATCCCCTGGATCCTCCAATCTCCCTTCTTTTACCTCTTAGCAAATATAAATCTTTATATTCTGGAAAATGCCAGAGGAGCTGCAGCAAATTGACATTGACAGACACTATTTATTGGGCCTGCATGGGGACTATTTGGACTTCTGTGTACTTGAAATGCCAGGACCTATTGTGAATCTTAGTTGAGTCCTGCTACTAGACTTCTTTATAGACCAACTGTAGATGGGGTAACCAAATAAAATCTAAAGTTCTTGATTATCATGCTCCCCCCCCCTCCATTACTTTAAGTTACTTATTGTATTCAAGTGTTCACTCAAAGCAACAGGGTGAACTACAGCCCCAGAGAGAATAGGGGGAATAGGGACATGCCACCGACCTCTGACCCAACCGCATTACATCCAGTCCTGTTACTTATAAAAATATATATCCTGCATGCCACTGGGGTGTCAATCATTAAAAATAAGTTGCATCTTCCTTTTTATAATTTCTTTAAAATGTAGGTTTGGAGAGTAGACACTTATGTGCAAATATTGGAGGGTTAATTAGAAAATTCTGTATAGTCTTGAACTATAAAATTGTATAGTAATAGGTCCATCACCACAAAAACGTGTATATAAATATATATATATATATATATATATATATATATATATATAAATAACAAACAAGGGAAAGTTGTGCTCACCACAAATTTTTAAATACATTAAGTGGGAGTGCAATGAGGTCGTGACCACAAAATTCATATAGCCACATACAAGCGGTCTTCTGCACTCAACCCATTATCAATATATTAAGAACATTGTACCATTTTGTGCCATAGCTACTAAAAATGCCTTACCCTTGAAACAAAACAGGGATCGTTTGTCCATATATCTAAGTTGGCCAACTATGTTAAAGTCATCCCCGGTGTGGCCAGTTCCTAAACTCAACTTGCATCTGATTCATTAAGAATTATATTGCTTCATTATACATTTTGGAATTCTTAATGAATCAGATGCAAGTTGAGTGTAGAACTGGCCACACCGGGGATGACTTTGACGTAGTTGGCCAGCTTAAATATATTGCAATATAAGGACAAACAATCAAGAAAAAAAAAACTTCAAATTGCCCCATGTGTTTATGCTAATTCCAGACTCACTCCTAGGATATTTCCATCTTTATTATAAGACAGGAGCTTATAGCCTTTTGGGCGCAAGAACACAGCGCTGATAACCCACTTGAGAATATATTTTTCCATACAATGAAATAACAAACAAGATATCTAAATATACATTAAATAATGTTACATTAATAGCAGATGTCTGCCTCACTGAAATGTTACTTTACTTTAACTGTACATGTATGAAAAGTATCTTATTCCTTAAAATCATTTGACTGACGAGCCCAGCAACTTCTACTAATGCCACTGGTTGGTCTTAAAGGGGAACTCCAGCTTCCAAACCAAAATTTGATAAAGAGGTCACATAACACAGAAGCCCCTAATATACCCATCACCATTATCGGTTTCTTCAATAAGTATGAATAAATGGCATTTCTATGCTGAAAATCCAGCTGTGTAACAGTTTTTTTTCTACATCATTTGAAATCCTGGCAGGGAAGGAGGGACTAAAACATTGATGTTACAAATTGTAACAACTTCTCCACAGCCTACAGACAGCATGCAGGAACTACATAACCCACAATGCATTGCATACCTCCCAACTGTCCCGTTTTGAGTGGGACAGTCCTGCTTTTGACAGCTCAACCCGCAGTCCTGGATTTGTACTGATATTTCCCAAGTTTCTCTTTGATCTGCTGCACTGAACAGCCAGAAAAAGATACTATAGAGCCCAGAACACATACTTAAGATACTTTTGAAACAATTTTAGATAACATAAGAACGAAGGCTTACAGCTTAAGAGACAATTCACCTTCATTAGCAAAACTGTAATACCATATAAAAACCATAGAAATGTGTTCAAACTTTCATAACCTACTAGATTGACTAGACTAGACTAGACTAGATTGTAAAATGGACATGGTAATGAGGGGATGTGGCCACAAAAATGGTCAAAAAATTGCAGCACTCTGAATCTTTTTGGCCCTCTTTCTCTTTTCAAAATGTTGGGCAGTATGGCATTGCACTGTGATGTTGTGTTCCTTATTGAAATCACATGTGCAGGGAATTGTGGGGTTTGGAGGCTGCAGGCCAAGGACAGATGGCTGTTGATACAAAGTAACAGTAGTGAGCCAGCTCAGCAAAGTAGTCAGACAGACCATCAAGAGAGCAGGGGGCTAGCCTTAGGGAACTGGCAGAAACCATTGAAAAACATGAAAAGGCTGCATATTTTTTAATTGATATATATTGCAAAGTTGCTTGAAATTATGTTTACTTTTGAAAAAGCTTAAATGATGTTTGTGTGGCTCGCTTTTAAACATTCTGAGCAAACATTTGTGGACCATCACAACAGCTGTTTGCAAGCATCAGCACAAATTGGAACAAGCAATTAGAAACAGTAGCTCAGAGAGCAGCTATGCAAAAAATGTATGTTTTTAGTCATATTGCTGCTGATTTGAGAGAAGGATACCGGTCGGGTGAGCTGTTCTGTAGCTGACACACTGCACACGACTAGCAAACAGTCAAATGTGACAGCTTCCCCACAATGCTTTGCGCTGCGTCTCTCTGAGGTCAGAGATCTGATCCATGCGCGGCCCGAGGATTCCCTGCGCATCGCGTGACGTAGCGTAAAGCGTGAAAGGAACGCAGCGGCCTTTCCGCCATCTTTCTGTAGGAGGAGTTTACAGGGAGATCCGGGATAGACAGAGCTTAGAGGCAAGTCGGCGAGTGCTCCGCCATGTCTGGAGAAAATCAGGAGACCAAGGCCCAGGAGGAAAGCTCTGCGTTAGAGCAGAAGGTGAATGTATTTGCTGCTTCTGAACAAGGGGAAGGAATGAAGGCAGCGTGAAAAGGCGTTCTCTTTGATTGAGCCCACCCCGAGCTCTCTCTCGCCTGTGCTCCCCTGATATTCACTCATGTACCATGGAACTCCTAACCTTCTCTGGCTTGTGACTTACGCGCCCTCGCGATTTCTGTACCGTCCGACCCCCTGCCTCTTATACTCCATGAACCCCACCCTCATTTGTGAGACGGATCACTGTAATGTCTATTACTTAATGTACCATCCCATACATTCCTGTGCCACTTATGCTAAGTCACCAACCCAAGCGCTTTCTTATGCCAAGGCCAGTCCCCTCGGAAGCCCTCTGTCCTTATACCAAGGATCATGGAGCAGCACCTGGACCCAATTCTCTGTTTCTTGTATCAGGGTGGTTCTTGCGTGCCAAGGATTCTCTTTCCCTCTGTCACATGTGCTATAGATCCCTTTGCCCTTGTCACATGTGCTATAGATCCCTTTCCCCCTGTCACATGTGCTATAGATCCCTTTCCCCCTGTCACATGTGCTATAGATCCCTTTCCCCCTGTCACATGTGCTATAGATCCCTTTCCCCCTGTCACATGTGCTATAGATCCCTTTCCCCCTGTCACATGTGCTATAGATCCCTTTCCCCCTGTCACATGTGCTATAGATCCCTTTCCCCCTGTCACATGTGCTATAGATCCCTTTCCCCCTGTCACATGTGCTATAGATCCCTTTCCCCTGTCACATGTGCTATAGATCCCTTTCCCCCTGTCACATGTGCTATAGATCCCTTTCCCCCTGTCACATGTGCTATAGATCCCTTTCCCCTGTCACATGTGCTATAGATCCCTTTCCCCTGTCACATGTGCTATAGATCCCTTTCCCCCTGTCACATGTGCTATAGATCCCTTTCCCCTGTCACATGTGCTATAGATCCCTTTCCCCCTGTCACATGTGCTATAGATCCCTTTCCCCCTGTCACATGTGCTATAGATCCCTTTCCCCTGTCTCTTCTGCTAAGGATCGACCCTTTCCTTTGTATTATGCTCCAGCCTCCTATGTTAAGCCATTGGTTACCTAGAATTGTCTTGTGTTCAGTGGGCTTTCACTACTTATCTCACTCATTTAATAATTCTTGGCACATTTTGCACCTGGACAGTAACTCATAACCAATAACCAATCAGTGATTTTGTTTCCCCCCCAGACAGTGGCAGGAAGAGCAGTTAAAGAGCATATGCAATTGGTTGCTTTGGTTTACTTAATAGGGCAGATCTTACACAGTTTTAGTAAGTGAGCTCCAGTTTCTATTGCACTGGGGGACTCCTGCTTGCCTGGAGTGGGTTCCCTTATGCCAGGGGCCTCCATCTCTACAGTGTTTTTATTACATGAGCTGCTTTTACTTTTTTTGTTCTCGTCCTTGTCATGTCACCCTTCCTCTCTGTGTGTCATTATTGAGGGGCCACCATTTTTTCTGTCTCTGTGTTTCAGCTCTTTCTCTCAACACCATGTATCGGGGACTCTAATATTATCTGTGCTTGTTGAGTTCTGTGGCCTCCCGTGTACCCTAGTTGTTTGCAAGCATTTCTGCCTGCACCTGGTATCTCAAGCTTACTTGTGCTTTCTGTGCATATGGCAGCAGGGGCTCTTGCTCATACCTCCTCTCAGCATGTTTTGCTCTTGGGCCTCCAGATTGCTCTCTGCATATCTCTGCTGGTGACCTCCAGCTCACATATTGTGTGTTTTGTGCCTAGAGCTTGCCTTCCCTCTTTGCTTTCCTCTGCCATGTGCCTTGTGTTCACATGCACTTTGTACTTCTGGTACCAGGGTCACCAGCTCTACATTGCATCTACCTTTTTTGCTTGCTTTTGTTTTCTGTTGGGAGTTCTCCATCTAGCAATCCCTATTTTTCCATTAGGTGCTCACTAAGCACATGCATGACTGAGGGTAAATATGACATTAACACTGTAATATAATCTGGTCCCTCAGATATACAGTAAGCCCACTAATTTGTCCATGCATGGAAAAACGTGGAAAAAAGTGCTGTCTGTTCTTGCCGTCTTAACTAGTGGCCTGTACTTAATGTGTCTGTCCACTGGCTCCAGAAGAGAGTTGAGCAACATTGATCTATGGTAGAGGGGAATGGTGTCTCTGACCGCTTTTATTCACTGTTTTGTCAGAGTAAACATTGATTTTATCATTAAAAGTCTCTGAACACTGCACAATGTAACCTTGCAAAAACTTGACCTCAAGTAGTTGCTGATCATGCCTTGGATCTCCGGTTGATGGAATCTTCACTTAAGTCAGATGCAACAATGATAATATGAAATGAGTAATTCATAATGAAATACTAATGAGTAATTCATCATTTTTAAATTATAGGCCCTCTTCTGCCTCTTTAAAGTGGACGCCACTCTTTGAAGCTACATTTTTTGTTGTTGTTTTTATTACTTATCTCTCTATTCAGACCCTCTCTTAATTCATAATCCAGTCTATTATTTATGCCACTTGTTGGTTGCTAGGGTACATTGGATATGGCTTAGGAACACATACTTTATTAGTACAGCATTTAGTAACAAGGAAATGTTTGTACTAACTAATAAACTGAGTATATGTGGCTAACGCTGATTCGCTGGAGAACAGATGTAAACTGTGTTGGCAGCCTTGGCACTGCCCCTTTAACTCCAGCTCCATGCACTGGGTTTCCATGGAGCCAGTGGAAGTCCAGGGTACTCTCAAATAGTTAAGACTGTTAGTTACTGATTCTTAGAATAACACAATCATTTTTTTATCTTTAAAGGAAATCGATGACAAAGTTGTCAGTCCTGAGAAGTCAGAGGAGATAAAGTTAAAAGCAAGGTATCCTAACCTCGGTCCCAAACCTGGAGGCTCTGATTTCTTGAGAAAGCGACTTCAGAAAGGCGTAAGTAAAAAGGTAGATTCTATCTTGCAAATCAACACAATACAGAATTTTCAGCACACAGTATACCATTCACATTTAAAGGTGTATTCAGAGCCCATGTGAGATGCTTCAACGCACCTGAAATGTGGCATAAAGAAGAGGTTTCTGCCAGCCCCTAATCTTGTATGCTTTTATGAAACCACTTGACGTGGGCTAGTCTAATGTGCCATTTTTTTAAATGGCCTAAGGCTACGCAGCAAAGGCTTGTTAAGATATACTGACACCAGAAAATAAACTTATTTATATCCTTCATAACATTATCTTTGAATGCTATTTAGAATTTTTTCATAAAAGTATTTCCCTGATGCTTTTATATTACCTTTCTTACCCCCGTGTTCCTCTATGAGGGGGCTGCCATATTTGTGCATTAGTAGTCGGTTAGCATTAGAAACTGACAGACTGATATGGGACAGTCAGGTTGGCAAAACAGTCAGGCTTAGGAACTTCAAGTAATAGTTACTTACAAAAGCAGAACTATCCGCAAAAAACAACCAACGTGACCTATATGTAACTTTTAATGTAGATGAATATTTTGAAAAGAACATTTTTAGCATAAGTAGCCCTTATGCTACAGATAGTGTTCCAACTTTGCTTCCTTTTGGGCTTCAACTGAAAATACTTTCTGGCTGTTGGGATCATTGACCCTAGCAACCAACAGACAGATTGACTTTGAGGCTTCATTCTTATTCTTTGTTTTATTACTGATCTTTCTAGTCAAAACAACCTTCTGTATTGCTTGGTGTTTTAAAAGTTGTAGTTCATAAGCTGTTGAAGGGGCACAGGTGTTGCATCTCAGTTTGACCATTCAGGAGGGGCAAAGCTTAATCAATCTTTATGATCAGGCAATGTTGTGCTGCCAAACCTACAACCGTAGTTAAAGTCTGATAAATCCACAGCAAGAGTACTGGCGTAGCTGAGCAAAGAAATTTAAGGTTTTTTTAAAGGAACAGTTCAGTGTAAAAATAAAAACTGGGTAAAAAGATGTGCAAAATAAAAAAATGTTTTTAATGTATCTAGTTAGCCAAAAATTTCATATATAAAGGCTCGAGTGAGCGGATGTCTAATTTACCAAATTTCCTGCTTTACAACTCTCTAACATAGTTAGCGACTTGAAGGGGGACCACATGGGACATAACTGTTCAGTGAGTTTGCTTTTGATCCTTAGCATGCAGCTCAGATTCAAAAGCAAATGGTTATCACTCATACCCCCCTTTCCTTCAAGTTACTGACTGGTAACTAATCAGAAAGCTGTAAAGCAGGAAGTTTTTTTCTGGCTATTACGTTAGACATCTGCTCCCTCCAGCATTTATAAATTACATTTTGGCTAACTAACTACATTTAAAAAAAAAAATATTTTACACTAAGCAATTCATTTAAAAGGCACTGAGATCCTTTCATTTCCTTTCCTATTTCTGCTCAAGATAGCATTATGTGGAAAAAGTGGTAGGGCAGCACATTAACAGATTATTTGTGCTGTTTTGCAAGATCGTTGTTTACAAGTGTTCTGTGAAGCAGGCATCGGGCAAATGTAAGCTCAAGCTAAATTGACACTGATTTATCATAGTGTACATTTAAAACAAACTAATTTGTTATGCAGGTGACAGGTCTGTATGAGTCCGTTTGGATCATTGCAGTTCCATATGACCCTGGCTAAAAGGGCTTGATAGAAAACTTTTAAATACTGACTGATCGCTTCTATTAATTGCAAAATGTATAATAACAGGAATAAACGGCATCAAGGCAGTAAAATGTATAGTAACAGGAATAAACGGCATCAAGGCATTAAAATGTATAGTAACAGGAATAAACGGCATCAGGGCAGTAAAATGTATAATAACAGGAATAAACGGCATCAAGGCAGTAAAATGTATAATAACAGGAATAAACGGCATAAAGGCAGTATTTTGAAACTGCAAGTGTTTCATTTATTAGCACTGTAAGTGAAGTTTGACATGTAGTTTTGTTGTTTCTACTTAAAGGCACTGATTTTCTGCAGGGGATGTTAGTGATGCTACAGTATTCACAGTGTAGTTTTTGTGTGGTCTTAACTTGAAGCAAACAAAGCAACCATTTTCTTCATATGAGACTACTCCAATAAAGGAGCTTTCATGACTACTTCTTACTTGTCTATCAGCCTATGCTTAATCGCATAACTGACAGTTTATGTTCATTTGCGACTGCCCGTTTTTCCAGCTCAAGTGTACTTAGGAATAGGCACAAACACCCCTGGATAGTTAATACTGCCAATTTCTTCTAAACATCAAGAAAATAAGTAATAATTTATATCCAGTGATTTAGCTGAGCAAACTCTGGTGAGAGGACTCCCTTACAGTTAAAGACAAATAAGGAAAACCTGCCGGCAGATTTCCTTATCATGGTTTAATTGGCCAACCTGAATCTCTGCTTTGCATTTTGCAGTTCTTGTGATTTAGACCTGGGCCAACTTTGCAGCTGGCCATCCATTTGTTACTATATGAAACCATATCCAACCAGCTGTTGTTTTGTCAGATTCTGCTTGGTGTATTATTGCAAGCATGACCATTGTGACTGAATCCACTAGGAATAATGTAATAAATACATTTGAGGCAGAGAGTTGGGCAGTACTGAACTAGATCTCCAAGGAAGAGTTTTTTTTTCCCCTCATAATATTTATAATTGATACAATATCATTTTGGTAGTAGCAAACATTTTATGTTAGAAGTGGATTCCTCTCTGCAACTCTCTAAAGCTTTCAGTGATCACTGGCCATGCTGACTTGCTTCCGCCTTACTGATTTCCTCCTTTGATAAGCCTCTGCTTCCTCATCCACAAAATTGCTTTCTGCCTTTACTTGTATGCCAGGCAGCAAAACATTTAGGCTAGAACTCCACGACGCGTCTGGAGCCAACACGTCCGCATGCGACGTGTCAGATATTCTAAAGAAACAGGAAGTGAAGGAGAAATCGCAGGTAAGAACTTCATTTATCCGACTGTCCGATGACCTGCGATTTCTCCTTCACATCCTGTTTCTTTAGAACATCCGACACGTCGAGGAGTTCTAGCCTTAAACATGCAGATGTGTACGAACAATTCCTTGATTTCTCCTACCCTAAGTGGGCTAATCCTGGCTAGGAAATTGCAATTATTAAGTGATAGATTGTTATGGAGACTTTCAGTGCTATCGTTCCACTATAAATCAGCAATAGTGATATTGCCCAGTTAACACCAGCACAAAACTGTATGCTTCACCAGCACTCTGTAGATACAATTAGTAAAATACAAGAAAGCGAGTCAGCAGCTGCTCCAGAGTGTTCTTAAAGTATAATTGTTTTATGTGCATCATTGATATTGATCAATAGATTGTTGAACCGTGCCACCTGTTTTTTGTGAAATGCTACTGTTTTATGGTTATTATAATCAGGAATTTGAAAAGAACAGCAATCTGGTTCTGTGCACTATAAACCTCAGTTATTAAAGAAGAGACTAAAATGTATTTTTTTCATTGTGTTCTTAGCAAAAATATTTTGACTCTGGGGACTACAATATGGCTAAAGCAAAGATGAAGAACAAGCAACTGCCAACAGCTGCATCTGATAAAACGGAGGTTACGGGTGATCATATTCCTACGCCACAAGACCTCCCTCAAAGGAAACCGTCTCTCGTTGCAAGCAAACTGGCTGGCTGACCAATCTGCCTGTTTCCACGTTTCTCATTCCCATTACTCCTCCTTTAATCTCTCCCTTTTTCCTCTATTCCTCCTCCTGTTACAGCATAGTCAGTCTGACAGCTTAGCAGGCAGTTGTAGAGCAAGCTGCTGTCTTTTAGGAAGAAACTGTTTAGTGTCAGATTAGTTATAAGCAAAGCACTGATAAATTGATGTTTTGGTTTAAGCAATGTAATCTACTTGAAAACAAAAACATGTACATAATGCTCATTTACTCTTTTTTTGTAGGACAGGTTTAAGCAATGGACACTTCTGTGGGTTTTACCATTTTAATGTCTGCTTTACTTTGATTTCTTTCATGCCGTAGTTTGTTTTTGTATTTAATTTTGTTTTTTGACTTCTCTCTAGAGGTTAAGACCATGCGTTCTGTTCTAAAGAAAGCAAAGCATGCTGATCCAAACTGGGTTCTGAAGGGTTCCTCTTATTGCTCTGCCCTTTTAACTTGAATGGCCTTAAACCTTTCTCAGCTTTAACGATACGTTTTGAATTGGGCAATATTTGCTCACACTGCTGTAACTTTTCGTGAACCTAGTACACAATGAAAGTGACCTGGTATTTTCCAATTAGTTATGTAGAACCTTCTGTGGAAGCTGTGGATGAAGTATGCATGTGCATAGACTGTTGAATTCACGTTTGTGCCATTTTGTAAATACAATAGTTTTGCACAACCTTTTTGCAAAAGTGTACTAATTTTTACAGTTTACAAGATCTATATGTAAAGCTGTAGCACATTTTAGCTTCTACAGATAGAGGAGCCTTTATTTCAGATTCATAAATGACCCCAAATATTCTCTTGAAATATTAATAGGTGAGGGCTTTGAAAGTTCTTCCAAGAAACCCGTTGGCGAGGTAAGGAATGCCAGTCCATGCTGCTGCAATGTCATCATCCAACAACTGAGTTATAATGATCCTTATGTCTCTGGATCACTTGCTTGTAGAGGAGCCACTAATTGTTATCTTGTATGCTGGTATTGAGATAATTGCATGCGTTTGTCCCTACTTCCATTCATTATAATCTTTGCGGACATGCATGGCGCTTTAACCAAAAGAAGCGCACAATTGTGGCCCGAAGTACAACTCTGCAGCATTAGCCAGCCATTCAGACTATTTCCAGATATCCACAGAATATAAAAATAGATGTTCGTAACCAGCGTTATGACCAGAAGAAGAAATGTTCTATGATTATGATATAGAGTTAGGACACATTTACCAAAAACGTTAGAAGAGGACTATATGGTTTACTATACTGAACCCTGGAGGTGTATAATATTGCTGTGCTTATTGGTGTCCAAAAGCAGATATCTGATAGCAAGATTTAAAATGCTGGATATACTGAACATGTATGAATACTGTTAATAAAGATTACGACTGTAATCCGTGTCTGATTATTGAGAATGCTTTGTGGCTGCGGCATACTTTGTGATGTTTTACATGATCTGTAAAAGATGTTTCTCTATGCAAATATCCCTGCAATATGAACATTTTCTTGAAGTTCTGTATTCATTATAGACGGTACTGATGCATTGATAATGTGGAAATTATTCTACCAAACACTATTTGCACACGTTGCTAATTGATCCACATCTTGTGGTGACAGGGCTCTGCATATGTGTGCAAAAAATAATTTTTACTTTATATTTATGCTGATAAAAAAAGTAATTAATTATATCATATTAAAATACATAGCATTTCCCCTCATGGAGCCTAACGCGTTTCATGCTTACCCAGCACCCAGTCATAGGCAATCTTAAAGACCAGAACACATCTCTCCATCTATACATATATATTTCCAAATAGAACCTCCCAACAGATTAAGACCAATCATAGTGGAGCTAGGTCATTATTGCACCAACACCTTGACGCAATCCGTTATAAATAATCCATGTTCAGGAGTAAAGTTAAAACAATATAGTATAAAGGTATTTTTGTCTCTCACTTATAATAAATACAGATTACTTTAGATAAAACCAGTCACATCAAATATAAAATTCAATCCCAACGGTACATGGGTCTCCAAATAGAATATCCAATAAACTTCTATTTTATGTAACAAAATCAGCATATCTCTTCCTCTGATGCCTGTTTTTATCTGTTCTTTTACCTATACTGAAAAATATTAAACATTTCTATCATTACATTCTGTTAAAGAAGAAGGAAAGGCTAAGAGCACTTGGAGGTTGCAAATGTTAGGCACCCCCAAGTGATTGTATCGACTTACCTGTAACCCCGGGCCGCTGCTCCTATCTGCAGAAAACTGCACCCGGCCGGAGCACCACGGGCCGGTCTACTTCCGTCTTCTTCTTTCTCCAAATTTCCCGGGGAAATTGCATGCGCAGTAGAACGAAATAGCTGACTTTTAAGTTAAAGTTCGGCTTTTCGCTCTACTGCGCATGGGCGAAGGAGGAAGACGGAAGTAGAATGCTCCATGGTGCTCACTAGTATCACCCCGTAAATGAGTTTTCTGCCGATAGGAGCACCGGCCCGGGTTACAGGTAAGTCGATACAATCACTTGGGGGTCCCAAGTGCTCCTAGCCTTTCCTTCTCCTTTAAGGGGCAAATTCATCAAGGGTCGAATATCGAGGGTTAATTAACCCTTGATATTCGACTGGGAATGAAAATCCTTTGACTTTGAATATCGAAGGATTTTGCACAAATACTTCGATGAATGATCGAAAGAATAATCGTTCGATCGAACGATTAAATCCTTCGCATCGAACGATTCGAAGGATTTTAATCCAACGATCGAAGGATTATCCTTCGACCAAAAAAACTTAGCCAAGCCTATGGGGACCTATGGGTTCGGTAGCTTTTAGGTGGCAGTACTTCGACTATCGAATAGTCGAACGATTTTTAGTTTGAATCCTTCGATTCGAAGTCGTAGTCGAAGGTCAAAGTAGCCAAAAAAACACTTTGAAGTATTTTTTCTTCTATTGCTTCACTCAAAGTTAATGAATTGGCCCCTAAGTGTCTAGTGACATTTTTGTTGCATTATTTAACATTGCTAATTTGATTAACATGCTCCGTAATTCGCTCCTTTGCGAACCGCATCGTACAACCAATATATTGTTGCACTTTTTACAAGTTATTAGATAAATTACTCCTGTACTGTTACAATTCACAAATTGTTTGATGCTATAAATTTTGCCCTTAACTGTGGATCTAAATTCTTCTGAAACTTGCAAATATTTGCAGGTGATGCAGCGGTTACTGCCTTTTAGGTTCAGAAAATGGGCCTTTTTGGTTGTTTTTATACAGACAAAACAACCAAAAAGGCTGTACGAGTGGTCCGCAAAGAAGCGAATTAGGGAGCATGTTAATTACATTAGCAATGTTAAGTACTGCAACAAAACCAATGCCACTAGACACTTTACAGATGTAATGATAGAAATGTAAAATATTTTTCAGTACAGGTAATAGAACAGATAAAAACAGGCATCAGAGGAGGATATATGCTGGTTACATAAAAGAGGAGTATTGGATATTTTATTTGGAGACACGTTTACCGTTGGGATTGAATTTTTTATTTGATGTGACTTGTTTTATCTAAAGTAATCTGTATTTATTATAAGTGAAAGACAAAGATACCTTTATAATATAGTCTTTTAACTTTACCCCTGAACATGGATTAATTATAACTGATTGAGTCAAATGGTTTTATAATCAAGTGGGCTGGTCTGAAATACCTGAACGAGGTGTTAGTGCACTGATGACCTAGCTCCACTATGATTGGTCTTAATCTGTTGGGAGGGTCTATTTGGAAATATATATATATATAGAGAGCAATCTGGTCTTTAACATTGACTATGACTAAGTGCTGGGTAAGCATGAAATGTGTTAGGCTCCATGAGGGGAAATGCTATGTATTTTAATATGAAATAATATATTACTTTATCAGCATGAATATAGAGTAAAAATTATTTTTTGCAATGTGTTACCTCAGTTTGGTCACTAGAGGTCTCTGTCATGCTGTAGTCCTATAGACATTTTACTCATTACATTACTTACTAAATAAGAATTCTGTAATCCATTTTTGAGGTTCTAAAAAATCTGCATGCGAGTGCCCAGTGGCCTTAAACATTTTCCAACTCCACCTTAAATTGGCTAGCTTTCACTAACTTCCATGGCTGCTCCCTCTGGATGTCTGTTCTAGATGTATAAGAAGCACAGTGGTGGAGTTGGTGCATTAGAGCCCTGAAACTTTGAGTACCTGGGCTATGCACGTGCTAGTTATTGTGCCAGGTTAACTGGGTACACTACAAGTATTGATTAAAACTACTGAATTGTGGGAGCTAGTATGCAATTTTCAGCTCTATAACGCTGGGCTAAATGTTCAAAATACCTTTACAGGTGTGGAACCCCCTTATCCAGAAAGCTCCAAATAAAGGGAGTCCTAAGCAGAAAAAGGGGGTAGGTGGTCTGTACACAACAAGGAAGATACTGTGTGTTCAATTCCTTCTAGTTGCTCTGTGCAGCAGCTCAGTGGAGTAGACAAAACAAATAGTTGAAAAGAAAAGGAACTCCAGCAGATTAACTGCAAAACATTTATTCCAGGTTGTGGCAACACAAAAGGCTTCAGATTTTTTTTTGATGGATGTCGAGAAACTGTTTTGATTTGGGAAGATGCTTTATTTAAATTCATGTTTTATAAAGTTGGACTTTATTCTTTAAAGGAGATGTTAAAGAGGGGTAATCACAAGTGGAAGACAGACTCACTGTTATAGCAAAAAAAAAAGAAAGGGACAGCAGAATTTTAAACTCCCTCAATAAGATAAGCCCCTACCTACCACCCAATATAGTCCCCATCCTACCCCCCCCTCACATAGTTCATTAACCCTGAAAGTGTCCCGAATCCAGTAACCAAGTATCGGTGCAGAGTAAGTGCAGCGGAGCATCTTCAGGATCTTCATCTGTACGGGAGCACCATGTTGGCAAATGCGAGCAACTCGTAGCAATTGCGCATGTGCCAAAAGTGCCATAAATTGCTGAAGGGGACCCAAAGAAGACCAAAGAGTTGAAAAGATGGCGCCCATGAGCTCCGCTGCTCTTACTCTGCACGATACAATGTATTTGGGACACCTTCAGGTGTAATGAACTATGTGGGGTGAAGCAGGATGGGGGACTATTTACGGTAGTATGTAGGTACTTTTCTTACTGAGGGGTGTAGTTATGCTGTCCCTTTCTTTTTTTGCTATTACAGTGAGTCTGTCTTCCACTTGTGATTACCCCTCTTTTATCATCATGTCCATTATCCATCCCCTATTTCACCTTCCTTCTCTGATTATACATTTTGTCACCCATTGTTATGTTCTCCCCAATAAACTCTACTCTTATTTATTTTATTTAGAATGTCTATTTGTGCACGTTCTCTCTTGTGCTTTCTGCTGATTTCTAATCTGTTCATTTTCTCTTGTTTTAGCCCCCACCCTTTTGCACCTTATGTTATGTTTTTTTACTTCTGTTTGGTTAGTTTTAAAGGGATAATTTGAGAACAGCTGTTATGTTACACTGAAATCCCAATGTTAGTTAGTAATTACTTTAAGCATACATTGCACAGTGAGTGAGGAGTAATTTCACTCACTTTCTGCTAATGATTTAATGATTTGCTAGGATCCATAAGGGTAAGGGCACAACTGGCGATTCGGGGAGATTTAGTCGCCTGGTGACTAATCGCCTCTTCTTTGGGGCGACTTATCTCCCCGAACAGCTTCTGCTGGCTATAATAAAAAATCGCCTGCTGCATGGCACACGCGGCACTTAGTTTTCCGAAGTTGCTTCACGCGGAAACCTCCGGAATACGAAGCCGTTTGGAGAGGTAAGTTGCCCCAAAGAAGAGGCAATTAGTCACCAGACGACTAAATCTCCCTGAATCACCAGGTGTGCCCTTACCCTTAGGAAAGTGGACAGGGAGTAAATCATCTGCTTTTCTCTGCTGAAGGAGGAAAGCGGATGATCCACTGTCATCAGCTCCTGTGAATCCCCATTAACAGGTGAAGCGTCAGCGTGTGAGAAGCTACACTGCGATTTTGGCACGTAAATGCTTTTATGGAAGCTTTGAGGCGATTTAAAAGATTTTAATAACAAACTGTAATTTTAGGAATGCTTTGCAGGTTGGTCATGTTAAATAGAAAGAAATATTTACACATTTTGAAATCAGTAGAATACATACTTACTAAAAAGCAATACAGGTATGGGACCTGGGGTTTTCCAGATAATGGATCTTTTTGTTATTTGCATCTTTTAAGTCTACTAGAAATTAATTTAAACATTAAATAAACCCAATAGGCTGGTTTTGCTTCCAATAAGGATTAATTCTATATTAGTTTGAATCAAGTACAAGGTACTGTTTTATTATTACAGAGAAAAAATGAAATCATATTTTAAAATGTGCATTATTTGATTAAATGGCTTCCTGTAATTCGGGGCTTTCTGGATAACAGGTTTCCACATAAAGGATCTCATACCTGTATCACAACAATATAAAAATATTACTACTACTAATAAAATACAGGCAGTGCATATTCTGCTTGTTGTATCCAGTGCCAGCCATACGAACATGTAGGTACTATTTTAATTCTATGTCTACATGCCACATGCATATAGAGACAACATGATCCCATGCATATATGGATTTCTGGGTTCAGTTCCGTGCTATACAAATCACGTATCTCCATAAAACTATTCCTATGTGGTACAGGTATGCTAGAAAGATATGTGCTATCCAAATCTCTTGTATTTTCATCAATATATATATATATATATATATATATATATATATATATATATATATATATATTTAATTGTTTTCAATTATAGGAAGCTGAATTACACAACAGGCAGATTTAGAAAACGTAGGTTGTCCTGAATATATATAAGATATGAAACAAAGTTACCCCCCCCAGGAAAATTGGCAGACATATCTGTTTCATTTTATAAAAAATATCAAGGTCTAACTATGATAATTCATTAACCCTTTACAGTTGTAGATTTTTACAAGACTAAATTGAAGAGCTGTAAATAAAGTCACATGACTTGGGGCAGCTGGGAAATTGACAATATGTCTAGCCCCATGTCAGATTTCAAAATTGAATATAAAAAAATCTGTTTGCTCTTTTGAGAAATGGATTTCAGTGCAGAATTCTGCTGGAGCAGCAATAGTAATTGATTCATTTTGAAAAAAATGTTTTTTCCCATGACAGTATCCCTTTAAGTTTAAGGGTCGTCAGACATTATCAACCAAAAAATATATATGTGTCTGTCATAGAAACTACCATTTCAGGTTCTGATACACTTGTACTTGCTGAATTAATAACTAACTGGCCCTGTATCTTTACTTTTAAATCATGTAAATGTGTATTCTTGATTGTGAGTCTGTCCCTAAGATCAAGGAACTGACAGCAGCCCAAAGCATGTGCTGTAAATCAGAAAATAGATAGGGAGCTTCTGGGGAAATATTTGGAAGCATTCATCTTCATTGCTAAAGGGTTGTGGTGGCCAAATACTAAAACGTCCAAATCATAATGTGTAACATTTCTAGCCTAGTTGTATGTTAAAGGAGAAGGAAAGCTATCAAAGCAGTTTATTGCCAATGGATTAGCCACAATAGTGCACGCTATAAAACTATATTTATTCAGCTCTAGAAGATCTCTGTTTGTTTAGAATAGCAGCTGCCATATTAGCTTGGTGTGACATCACTTCTCCCTGCTAACTCATAGCTCTGGGCTCAGATTACAGCAGGGAGGGGAGGGGGGAAATGGAGGGGCAGAGAAGCAAACTGAGCATGCTCAAGCCCTAACCCTGGAGGTTTAAGCTGAAAACAGGCAGTCTGATACAGAAGCCCATGAGTACACAATAGAAGGGAAAAAAAGCAGTGTTTCTTTTGACACAGGACTCAGAGCAGCATTACTTTGAGGGTTTACTGGTGTATTCATATAGACCTTTCTGATAAAGCTTACTTAATTTTAACCTTTCCTTCTCCTTTAAGCTTTAGTTGTCCTTCAAAGGGGTTTTTCACCTTCCAGTTGAGTTATTTTCAGATTGTACTCCAGAAATTCCTTTCCATTATTTATTGTTCACCTTTTTCTAAAATTGAAGTTTCAATTTTTATGTTCCTGATTCTGAACTGTTAAAATTTTGCAACATCCACATTTCTCAGCAACATCGAGTATTAGCAACTATTGTATCAAGTCTAACAGCTGCCTGTAATGAAACCCAGGGATTCTGCTCAGCAGGGACAAAGATAAGAAATGCATCAACTAAATGTATCAATTTAGAAGTTTAGAGAAGGACTGTGCATACTTTACTAATGCGAGGTTTACTTTTAGTGAAGTTGTCCCATTATAATCTACATCCATAAAAGCAGTTAGTGTTCTTTTCCACTGAAAATATTACTTAAATACTTATTGCTATATTTAACAAACACCTGTTTCTTATGTAACCATAATAGAATAATGAAAAACATGACAAGCTGTTTGGCAGTGTCTTGAGATCTACTGCTCACCAGCTAAAGGTCTACTGATAGATCCCGATCTACCTTTTGGACACCCCTGGTTTAGAGAGTCGGCGACCCGCCCTCCCAGAGCAGCTTTAGGTAAAATATTATACTTTATACTTCAATATTAGAAAAACGGTCACACATAGCAAATGGAAAGTAATCTTTATTTCTGGTGCTCTATCTGAAACCAATTGAAATGGAAAAAGTTTTTTCCCACCAGTCTGACCACCAAGTAGTCAAGAGAAAGAAAGAGGCTACTCTGATGTTCTTCTGCTTAGGAATAAAATTAGAAATTCTATTTCTCACATCTTTCCTAAGCAGAAGAACATCAGAGCAGCCTCTTTCTTTCTCCTGACAACTTCCTTGACTACGTCGTGGTCAGACTGGTGGGAAAATGACCAGCAGGTGGCGCTGTTGGAACTAAATTCATCATCATAACAGTACATGTATCCTTTAATATCTTGGAATTAAAAATAAATACATAATGAATGTACATTGCAAAAGTGCTTAGAATATATTATTTTTTAGCTTTACTTATCCTTTAAGATCCCTGTAGATACCCTCCCCAAGAACCTATCCTGTAAACGTGATTTGAAAACGCTCTCTATCGCCCCCAGGCGGACATGACGTGCCTTGCAGTGGAGCTGCTGTTCCATATAGCGGCAGCGCTCGCAGTGACAGGGGATGAGGCTCCAGCTGCAGCCGGTGGGAGGCAGAGTCAGCCCAGCAATCTGGAGAGAAAGGCAAGAATCACAGCTTCTTACCCTCCAGCTCTCGCTTATACCCACAATGCACAGAGTCTGACACCAAAATAGAAATCTGGGAGGCAGGTAACATGGCGATCCTCAGCAGCACCTCTGGCTGAACGCATCTCCCGGGAGCGCTGAGTATAGCGACGGCGTCAGGCTCCTTGTTTGAGCGGCGGGAGGCGATCGCCCTGTTCTTTGTAGATTACAGGAGTGAAGGTGAAGCAGCATGGCAGCATCCGAGCTCTATACAAAGGTAAGCAGCGCTCGTCGCTTCCATTCTCCTGTATCACAGGTGCAATATACAGTGTGGAATAAGGGCTGGGCTGCAGGATGGAGAGAGGAGGACATTAGACTGAGTGTTGCTGCTGCTGCTGCTGCTCATAGTAACAAAGGCAGGGAAGATGAGCTGTAATGAATGAAGCCATTGCCTTTCATGTGCCTCTCCCAGACCCCCACCCAAGTCTCCTGTCTCCCACCCAGCCCTGTGCACTGAATATAGGCCAAGCAGCATCCCTCCTATTCTATTCACTTGTACCCTACCCCCTGCTTTGGGGCTTAATCTGATGCTCTTGCTCATATTCAATAGCTAACAGCTGTAGCAGTGTGATTATCTCTGTTCTTACCATACACTTGCAGTATTGTCATTTTTATTCCTAAATATATCATTATGTTCCTGATCTAGGATTGCACATGCACAGACCAGTGCATTGTGACCCTTTGATTAGAAGATTAGCATGTGCTCTGACAATAAATAATGGTTCTCTACTTGACCACTTGTCCTTGACAAATGCTGAGAATCAGCACAACCTATAGTAGATCATGGATTCAGCTGTCATAGTAAAGTCCAACTCCCAGTATCCACCGACAGCCAGATGCTGTCAGGGGCTTCTGGGAGTTGTAGTTTAACAGTCGGAGGTGTAGGATCTATACCGAAGATCTCAGTAACTGTTTTCCATGAATGCTGCCATAGAGTACAATTAACTTTCTCCTCCCTTCCCCCCCTAAAACATTAGATTTAAATCTGAGGGATTGGTTCATATTGTTGTATCCAGGGGCGTAACTACAGAGGAAGCAGACCCTGCGGCTGCAGGGGGGCCCCATGAGGACCTAATATATAATTTCAATAAATATTGGCAAAAAAGGTCAACCTCTAGATATCTTGGGGGCCCCAAAAATAATTTGCTGTGGGGCCCAGTAATATCTAGTTATGCCACTGGTTGTATCATGCTTGCTCGCTCAATCCAGGCTGAGTAAATACATTGCAGATAGGGAGAAAGGGAAGCATGGCCTTGGACATCTAATTATATGAATCACAGTCGTTAGTAAAGGATGCTTCTGGCACATGATACATATACAGCCCTGAGCAGCAAGAATACTCTCATTTATTTCCCAAGAAAGCACATTTGTGCAGGATTTCACTGATTTTCTGCAGCCCTAAATGAGCCTTTATCAATCCCATGTGTTTATTCTAGTCAAATAGTAAATATATGTGAGTATTTTGTCACCCCATTTAAAAGAAATGCCTTTAGCAGGTGTTAGCCTGACATTTCCTATTAACCCATTTCCTATTAATTACAAAAATAACTTTTGCTGTATGGCTTCAGTAGGGCTCAGTGCAAGTGCAGGGTGAAAAGTGCAATTCCCCTTGTTTTTCCCCACTATTCCAGTCTAATAGTGTATACAAGGGGGCAATGAGCTTAAAGGAGAACTAAACCTTAAAAATGATTGTGGCTAAAAATGCCATATTTGATATACTGAACTTATTGCACCAGCCTAAAGTTTCAGCTTGTCAATAGCAGCAATGATCCAGGACTTCAAACTTGTCACTGGGGGTCACCATCTTGGAAAGAGACTGCGAAACTCACATGCTCAGTGGGCTCTGAGCAGCTGTTGAGAAGCTAAGCTTAGGGGCTGTCACAAATTATCAAGCAGAAAATGAGCTTGGCTTGTCATATAAGCTGATGCTACAAGGCTGATTATTAAATTCGGATACTAATTGCACTGGTTTATGTGCTGCCATGTAATAATTATCTGTATTAATTACTGATCAGCCTTATATTGTGACATTTCTATTCTATGTGTACTGTATATTGTGAGTGGGTCCCTAGGCTCAGTAAGTGACAGCAGCACAGAGCATGTGCAGTGAATCAGCAGAAAAGAAGATGGGGAGCTACTGGGGCATCTTTGGAGGCATGAATATTCCCTGCTAAAGGGCTCTGGTTGCCTTGAGCTGGTATAGAAGCCCAAAACATAATGTGCAATATGTGTAGCTACTTCTTTAGTTAGGCTTTAGTTCTCCTTTTAAAACGCAATTGCTTCTGGTTTGTTAAAATGCACTCAGTTGCCCTGACAATATTGTACAGTGCTTTCCCAAAACTATATTTTCACCCAATTCTCTGATTGCTGATTGAAAGCTGGTTGCTTTAGGAACGCTAGAGCTACTGCCACCTTTAAAAGACACATTGAACATGATCCATTTATACAGATCAGTGCCGATTTATGCAAGATTGTGGCAAAATGTGCATGTTGTCCAGTTGTGATACCTATGGTGTCCCTGTGGCTTTTGAAGAGATGAGCTGGCAACCATGCATCCAGAAATAAATCCCAATAAAAAACTTGTTTAAATATTTGTTGAACTGCTGTATGAAACTGCAGCTAGAGCACAGTCTGATTCCTTTCCCTCGGAACTTGTTCTTTGCTAATTTCTCTTTCTGTTTGTCAGTATCTCCTGTTTGTTTTCTTTTTTTGTTTTTAACCCCTTAGGGTAGGACTCCATGAACGATTCTGTGGTGCTGTGTCTGCATCCGACAGTCGTGTCGCGTCAGATCAACGATGCGACACAATGCGACAATTCTATCTCTTACCTTATTGTCGCAGCGCGTCGGATCGCGACAAAATAGTACGTGGAGTCCTACCCTTAACCTCTAATATTGCCTTGCTGGGGCCAAAGAACAAAATGAAGAGTCAAATCTATGGTGTCTGTAGTCAGGTCCTTGACAGCTGGTGTAGTAGGCAAGAGGTTAAAGAGAACTGTCATGAATTTGACTGAAATTTATAATTAATTAATATGTGATATACAATACGTTTTTGTCTGTTTAAGTGAATGAAAATGTGAAGCTTTCCTCTTTGCTCTGGTCGGTGTTTACTGCTGTGCAATGTAATAAGGTCACGTCTCCATCTTTATCCATCTTAATCCTCGGCAGCGTTTGATATCACAGAACATGTTCTTGATATTCAGTGTCCATGTCCTTGTTTTTATTTTTCCTCTTCTCTGTGTTATTGTCACAAGTGATTTCTTCTTCTGGTGGGCAGTGTTCTCATTTTTCACTTTCTCCTATGATCTATTGGCTTTAAGCCCCTTATATTATATCATCGCCAGCATTTAAAACCTATATCAATGGGCCCAGTACTAGCACACAGATTTTTTTGGATAAATGATGATGTGAATGTTGGCTTAACCAGTGGAGTAACTACTGGGGGTGCTATGCAAGGGTGTGATCGCACCCAGGCCTGTGACCCTTTGGGGCCTGCTGTAGCCATGATAAGTATATGGTGGTTAGCCAAGCAGGGGATAGCAGCTTCCCTCCTCATGGGGGGTATGTCGGTGACCTTGTCAAATGAGCAGATCTTATAATTTAATTATGGCCATCTTTGGACCCTCAGAAATATATTTTTTTTGTGATAAGATGGTTAGGGGAGAGTGTCAGTTAATCAGGATCGTCTGAGCTCACCAGGCCAAAAATGGTATCATAATGAGCTCCTAGGGAGGTCCATTTGGAGAGGACACTTTTATGCATCCTCAAGTGATTGGAATTTTTAACCTGCCAGATTGATAACTGTCGAGCAAGTTGAATGAGCTGCTAAGTTAGGAATGCCTTCAGTCTGTGTAGGGCCACCTTCCGTCTGTAGTGAGAAAGGGGCTTCTAGCTTAGGCGTTGAGAATTCCATTATCATCATAAGTAACATACTAAGCAATTGGTATAATTTAGAAGCCTATCCCATGGGCAAGAGTACAATAAAATTGGCAGCTACGATAGGGCCTGCACTGTTAAACATTTTATTTCCTATTATGCTGCCCAAGTCATTTATTTATCCAGTGACACATTGTAGCATTCTGCCAGAGGGTGCTACCAATGTCTTTCTTTTAACTTATTTTCACAAACATACACATCCATTTCTCATGTGCATACTTATCCATTTCTCATGTACCTACACATCCATTTTCCTTGCATACTGTGCATATTAAAAGCTGCAATGTGTGACAATAGCTTTAAAGAGATTAATCCATTGGTAACATATGTTATACAGAGAAGTTTGCTAAATGCAAGCAGGACAAGCCAACCTGCTGTCACCTTGCTCTTGCTGAACTGCGCTTGTCCACAGCCAAATGATGTTGGCGGATGTGGATATTATTTTAGCAGTAGCTGGATGGCCGCAGCCTCTTTCTTCAGGCTATTGAGAGCTGCTTTTAGAGAAGCTGAAGAGATGGTGTAAGCGGTGTGAGTGAGTAAGCACCTAGGGGCTAGGCCGGCAGGCATATTCTGACTTCATTCAGGGAAATGAGTAATCGTGACTTGCGTTGCCACTGTTGCCTAGCAGCTCTATGAAGCAGAAGGCAATGTGCTCTATTATCTTTCAGATCACCCAGTTTGATCCTGTTGTACTTGTATAATTAAGCCTGTTGCTGCCAGGGTGGCTGATAAGAAGAGTTCCATCTCTGCACATGTGGCAGTGCAGCTTGAATGTACAACTTCTGTAGTTTCTCTAATATCCATCAAGTAGGTTGTTTTATGGAGCAGTTATCAGGTCCTCTCTTTAAATAAATTTTTTAGTGTTATACAAAAATATCCTTCTGACTCTTTTCAGCTTTCAAAATAGGAATCACTGACCCATCTAAAAGACAACTGGCTCTGTGAGGCTACAAATGTATTGTTATTGCTACTTCTTATTACTCCTCTTTCTTTTCAGGTCCTCTCCTATTCATATTCCAGCATTGTTGCTAGGGTAATTTGGACTACTCAAAAACCATGAATAATAAAAAATGAAAACCAATTGTAAATTGTCTCCAACTGTCACTCTCTACATTAGTGATCCCCAACCAGTAACTCATGAGCAACATGTTGCTCCAAGTGGCTTCAAAGTAGGTGCTTATTTTTGAATTCCAGGCTTGGAGGAAACTTTTGGGTTGCATAAAAACCAGTTGTAGTGCCAAAGAGAGCTTTCTGTAGGCTGCCAGTCCACATAGGGGCTACCAAATAGCCAATCATAGTCCTTCGTTGGCATCCTCAGGAACTATTTTCATCCTTATGTTGCTCCTCAACCCTTCTTACATTTGAATGTGACTCACGGGTGAAAACTGTTGGGGATTCCTGCTCTACATCATACTAAATGTTAATTTAAAAGTGAACCATGCCTTAAAGGCAATTAGCAAATGACACAGGTTGAATTATAAGGCCTCATTAAGCAAAAGTAAGCCAAAATAGGCACAGAATTGTGCCCATTAAAATATGATACACAAATTTCTTGTGCCCATTTAAGCTACATGTAGGGTAGTGCTTTTAGGCTTTTCTGTGTGTTTTTTTTTTTTTTCAGTCAGTGAGAGCCACAAGAGGCTGCCATGTGTATATGGCATGGCTACAATAAAGGCTTCTAAAAGGGGTGGACTAGTTTATAACAGTGAAAGATTTATAGAACATAACATTGTTCACATTGCAAATATCTACAGCATGATGTCCTTACATGCTCTCATTCAGCACAGTGAGCAGCGATCCTTGTGTAAGAAATAAAAGAAGTTGCAATTTCCTGCTCTGCATTGCAGTGCCAAGGGCTTCAGCTGACTTGCCAGAATATATACTTATTAAGTGTAGAGGATTGGTCTCTCCTGCTGGCAATTACAGATGCAGGCATTTAACCAATTCTTCCCCAGTCTTAGGGCTAGTCCACACGGGGAGATAGCCACGCGTTTGCGGTCGCGGCGACAAAGCGCCGCGCCAGTCGCCGCGACCGGCGCAGGCGACAGTTTTGTATGGGCGCCTATGTAAAAACGCCTGTGCTAACCACACGAGGCGATGCGCTTTTCAACAGTCGCCTGAAAAAGCCTGGCGAGGCATTTTCAGGCGACTGTTGAAAAGCGCATCGCCTCGTGTGGTTAGCACAGGCGTTTTTACATAGGCGCCCATACAAAACTGTCGCCTGCGCCGGTCGCGGCGACTGGCGCGGCGCTTTGTCGCCGCGACCGCAAACGCGTGGCTATCTCCCCGTGTGGAATAGCCCTTAAGGTGGCCTACACAGGCAGATTTTGTTGTGTGAAATGACTGATTTCAGGACAAACCGATAAAAGATTTTAAAGATATATATATATATATATATATATATATATATATATATATATATATATATATATATATATATATATATATATATATATATATATATATATATATATATATATGCACTGAAATCTGGAAAGTGGCTGTATCAGGGCGAATATACACACAACCCTCCCCCCTCCAAAAAAACGTGAATTGGTCAAAATGACCATATACTTGAATGTGCAGTTAATGTCACGATTCACTTGATATTCGTGGCATATGAAACTTTACTACCTTGAGGCAAAGGAGATGTTAGGGGTAATAACAGGGTAGCAATTTGCTTCAGTTCTAGCAACGCATGGCAACCAATCAATAGGTAGCATTTACAGGAATATAAATCCACCTTTGTGGAGTGTTTAAACTTTGAAATGATCAGTTTCCCCAACTGCATATGCAAGTGCAGAGCTGTGTAGTAGAGTTGGGGCCCACCATGTCTGGCTTCAAAACTTCTGGTCTAATGTTCCAAAGTGGTGATAGGCAACCAGGAGCATACTCCCTTGAACCAAACCGTAGTCCTGGCCTCATGCTGCTGGCTGCTTATTACTTCCAGGAACCTGGGACTGGGAACGTGGGGCTCATTTATAAAGCCTGGGCAAATTTGCACCTGGGCAGTAACCCATAGCAATCAGTCAAAGGTTTGCTTTCATCGTTCAACCTGCAGGTGGCTGAGAACAGCTAATCACTGATTGGTTGCTATGGGTCCCTGGCCAGTTGCAAATTTGCCCACTGCTTATAAATGAGCCCCTGTGATGCCAGTACTGCTGTGCACTTGGAAATCCAGTAGGGGGTATTGATAAGGTCAGTATTATGGGGGTGATGCAGTTGGATAGGGGGCAAGGGAGTACTTTGTCATGCATGTAAAGGTTAAAAGTATCTGAGAAGGGTTTAGTTCCCCTTTAAAGTATTACTATTGTTAAAAAGGCGAAATTGGTCATAATGTTGAATTTCTTCTCCATTTATACCTGTTGGACTAATTAAGGTGTCTCCCTTAAAGAGATTGTTCACCTTTAAATTAAAGTTTAGCTTGATGTAGAGGGTGATATTCTGAAACAATTTGCAGTTGTTTTATTATTTGTAGTTTTCGATTTATTTAGCTACTATGGTCCAAATCATCCTAGCAACCATACATTGATTTGAATACGATACTGGAATATGAATAGGAGCGGGCCTGAAAAGGAAAGATGGGTAATCAAAAGTAGCAGTAACAATAAATGTGCAGCATTACAGAACATTTGTTTTTTTCAAGATGGGGTCAGTGACCCCTAATTGATAGTTTGAATGAATTATAAGAAGGCAAATTATTAAAAAAAGTTGCTTATAGTTGACCACCACTTTAACATACGAAAAGTTATATTAAAGGCAAACCACCCCTTTAACACCAAGAAAAATGGTCAGGGGCAGAGGACTAGTCAGCTTCTCGCTGCAAAAACATAGGACTGCTCATCTCCACACACTCGCATTGTTTGTAATGTACACAAACTGCATCATTCAAGGTGACGGGCAATATAAGTCAGTATGAGCTGCAAGGTTTCTGCCATTCATGCTGCCTCTGGGATTCATTGTGAGGCTTCTGTTTAGTGATGGGTGAATTTCTCCCGTTTCGCTTCACGGAAAAAATCGTGAAATTTGAAGGTTTTCACTAAAAAATTTTGAAATTTGAAGGTTTTCACAAAAAAATCATGGAAATCTGACATTTTCACGAAAAAATTGTGAACATCACGCCGGCGAATCTTCACCAGCGAACTTTCACGGGAGATTCACGAATTTATTCGCCTGCAGCGAAACTCGGAAATTCGCCGCAAATTAGTAGCAGGCGAATGTATTCGCCCATCACTACTTCTGTTGTATCCAGCTGTGAGCTTACTGCCATGATGCAGAACAGAAACTCTACTATAAAATACAAATTAACACTCACTTTGGTAAAAGGCTGATTAATAAAGTTTCCACACAAGTTTATGTACACAGCCCACTAGTGTCCTGATGTAATCTCCTGCAAGGAACTCCAAAGACACACAGCCATATATAAGCAGCTGACCTTGTGAACATCCACTGCTGCAATAGAAACATACAGCCACATTTCATCAGATACTTCCATTTACTAATAAAGCACAATACTGTGTTCTAATTTCTTTATAAAAGGCAAGTACATAAAAAGGAGGAGGATGGCTATTGCTCTTAGTTACCCCTAGTTTATCTATCTTGTGCAGGGCTTTGGGGATTTAATTATTCCACTGCTACTTGATTTGTGTCTTTATTATATAACCCCATAAGAATTTTATATAGGTATGGGACGTGTTATTCAGAACTTTCGGGACCTGTGGTTTTCTGGATAAGGATTTTTTTTGTACTCTGGTTCTCCATAAGTCTAATAAAAACATTAAATAAATCCAGTAGAATTGTTTTAACTCCAATTATGATTAATTATATCTGGGCTGGGATCAAGTGCAAGGTATTGTTTTATTATTACAGAGAAAAGGGAAATCGTTTTAATTTTTTTTAATTATTTGATTAAAATGGAGTCTACGGGAGATGGCCTTCCCGTAATCTGGAGCTTCTTGGTTAATGGGTTTCTGGATAATGGATCCCATACCTGTGCAAGTTAAAAAAAAAAATAGTTGTGGCATTCCCCCTGGTGATTTATGATGAACTTTTGTCTCACTCTTTTATAAATGTATAGAGTTGGACTAACCTACTGGAGTATCAGTTAGTCTCCTGATGAGCCCTAGCCCAGGACTATTCTTGTCAGCCCATGAAATGTATTTTATTTAGCATTGTCTAATTGTTGTGAAGGTGATCCCTAGAATGCACATTCCTACATTGTTTATATGATTCAGAGTAGCTACAATTCTGTAGAAGGAAATAAGGAAGAAATATTGTCTGCACATGAAATTTCAATCCACCTCATAATTGGCCAACTGATAGAGGGCTTATTACTTATTCTAGCATAAAATAGCAGAGTTTAACATGGTAGCATTAATATAGTTTAATCATCAGTTGATTAAATCTATTTTGGTATGCCCTGGGTATAAAGCCTTTGGCTGCTCTTTATTGGAGTAACTTGACTTTTTGGGGCATGATGCATTAGAAGGAATAGCATTATCATGTTATTAAGTTATATGGCCAGACTGAGGCGCAGGTCAGAGGTCAGTCTCTAAATGAATTGGTTTAATGTCTGAGAGTAATGGATTTAGTTTTATGTGAAACGCCCCTGTGGCCTCAACACAAGGGGACAGTTTATCCTAAAATAAAAGAAACACACAGAAATGTGTTATAGGTGATGGCAATGGCTGAATTCTATTTTATTCCCAATAACTTGGATTTTGATGCCAATAATTGACTAAAGGCATAATTATTATCTGTGAAAGTGCCTTCCTGGAAAAACACAGCAGCCTTCCCCCAGACTCATCGGCACAAAATCTTATGGGAATTGGTTAGAGTAATTGGAAATGTGATGGACATTCCCTAATGTCCTTATGTGACAATGTCTTTTGTAAAGCATTTACATCCTTGAGCTGCTTCAAGGGTAACATTTTAGAAATTGTCCGAAAGGGTTTATATGTATTGTCTGGGGATTGATGAAGAAGGATAATCTAGTGTAAGGGTACTCAGGGGAGGGTGGGGGAGAAATTGGAGAGGAGTAGGCATTAAAATCATTACAGATAGTTCCACCATGTGACAGACCCTGAAATGTGATTATTGGAGATGGTTTACAGACCCATTTAATTAGAGATTTGATGTAATTTACATACATCAAATAACCAAATTGCTGCAGCAGAACTCGTCAACTATAGTGTACTTGTTCCTTTCTACCCAAGTCAAAGAACTGTTTTACTTATACTGGCAAGCCTTCCCTTTTAGATAATGATATCAAAAACAATGTAACAGAATATGATCTCGAAACAGTGAGGTTTATTTGCACTTTTTCTAACCAAGAGAAAGAAATCAAAGGTATCCTGAATAAATATTGACCAGTTTCAGCTACAGATCTCAATATTTAGGTACATACCCACACATTTCCGTAAGGGGTCACCAAGGATACTTCTATAATGTTTTACCGTTCCTTTTAACCTTCTGCCCCTATTGCCTGATCTTGACAGGCTTCCAGAGGGATGATATAAGTATCTTCCCTTGTATTTGTATATTCACTGTACCTTCCTGGATCAGCCACTATTTTCGAGTTCCACCTGCACTGGTTGCTGGAATAGTGAATTAAAGGTGAAAGGCACAGGCGCTGAATGACTGCCCTTCTCCCCCCCACCCTTCCCTACAGTTAGACATTGCCAATTACAGTTCATTAATGATGGATAGACAATGTTGAATGCTTTTGTCTATAATTGACTTATTGGTTGTTCACAATACTGTATGTTATCGGTACACCTAGATTATGTTTTTATGTGTATATACAGGTCTGGAAACCTGTCAATCCAGAAATCTCTGAATTACAAAAATGTGTCTCCCATAGACTCTATTTTAGAGTCCCACATTATGGAAATATCTGTTAGCTAGAAAGCCCCATGCATTTTGGTTAACCGGTCCTTCATTTTTGTGTTTTGGTGTTATTAAAAAGTACAATTTTAATTTTATTTTGATCTGACAACCCTGATAGCTAGAAAGTGTGGTGGTGTAATATAAACTGGATACTTATGTGGACTTGTTTAGGATTTCTGGTGGTTACTAATTCAGGGGCACATCATTTGTACATTAGTTGGGTACTAGAGTTTTCTATTACCCAATGTTCATCTGATCATCTAATATCCTGTGCATAAATCCTTGCATTACTGTGCCTTGGTGACTACATTTATATTGTTGATTCATAGTTGATACTTTCTTCCCTGTGGCTGAATTCTGCTCTTGGGAACTTTCTCAGTGTGTCTGCTTCTTATTGTAGTATTTCATTACAGTGCATCTGTCTAGTTATCAGCCTGCCAGTAAATGAAAAATCCCAACCTGCTCTGCTTATTGGTTCAGTGACCAAGGGAAACTGATGGTGCATCTATAGTGCAAAATAGCTTTGCTGTGAAAGCTAGCATGTCACGGAATCCAGTCAACTGGCTGAGAATTTGTCTCTAATAAATTACTCATTTGCTTTAATCTCCTGCCATGCTCTCTAAGCGCAGAAAAGTGAAAAGAGCACAAGTAAATGCTTTAATTATGGATAGAATACTGGCCAATGGGCAGTGCAGAGAATATGTGAGCTCAACTAAAATAAAAAAAAATAGTAAATGATATATCATTTAGCTGTTGTTATATTTCCCTTCTTCCTGTGTTTGTTGGTTTACTAGAACCTGGTGATAAGATTGGGTATCCTATAATACAGCACATACAGGGGACATAATGCTATAATGGGAGCAGTGTTGCATATTAGGGCAAATATAATTATGGTGTAAGTGCTTCATTTGTAAAAAGAAGAAATAGGAGAGGGGTTTCAGTCTCAAAGCGATTATGGTTTAGCGACTGTATGGTTTTTGGGTGAATGATTGTGCTTGTTTCCTGACAACTATTACTAAAGACCTTTAGTGCTGATGGTCATAGCAAGAGTGCCAGTATAGCTATTAAATGCAATGCTAAACATATGAGCCATTAGGGATTTAAGATGGCAGTAAAAGTCTGATCCCCCCCCCCAGCCAAAATTTTTACTGACCTGTTACTTGTATAATTTTGCCAAGGAGGCTTCTATTTTATCCATTTTATGTACTGTAGTTGAGAATTGTTCTGCAGTGCTTGGAGTGGGCTACAGGCAGCATCCTTAAAGAGATACTGTCATGGGAAAAAAAAATGTTTTCAAAATGAATCAGTTAATAGTGCTGTTCCAGTAGAATTCTGCACTGAAATGTATTTCTCAAAAAAGCAAACAGATTTTTTTGATATTCAATTTTGAAATCTGACATGGGGCTAGACATATTGGCAATTTCCCAGCTGCCCCAAGTCATGTGACTTGTGCTCTGATAAACTTCAATCACTCTTTACTGCTGTACTGCAAGTTGGAGTGATATCACCCCCCTCCCTTTTCCACCCCCAGCAGCCAAACAAAAGAACAATGGGAAGGTAACCAGATAACAGCTCCTAACACAAGATAACAGCTGCCTGGTAGATCTAAGAACAGCACTTAATAGTAAAAACCCATGTCTCACTGAGACACATTCAGTTACATTGAGAAGGAAAAACAGCAGCCTGCCAGAAAGCATTTCTCAACTAAAGTGCAGGCACACATCACATGACCAGGGGCAGCTGGGAAATTGACAAAATGTCTAGCCCCATGTCAGATTTCAAAATTGAATATAAAAAAATCTTTTTCTTTTGAGAAATGGATTTCAGTGCAGAATTCTGCTCGAGCAGCACTATTAACTGGTTCATTTTGAATTTTTTTTTTCCCATGACAGTATCCCTTTAAGCTGGCCATAGATGCAAAGATCTGATTGTTTCAATCCTCGAACGATCGAACTTCCCCATCTCCCGACCTGCCACTAACCATTCCGATCAAATAAAGTAGTAAAAGAACAGATAAGCCAATGTTCTGCCCCTGACAGCAATTGTACGATAGTTATGTCTGACAAAGCTGGAGACAGTCTCCCACTGACAGTCGTACGGTCGGCAATACATGCAGAGATATTACCCGCAGCCGACAGAAATCTTACAACCTGTCCGATCGACCAAACGACTGATCTCCGTGGGACAAAAATGTCGGGACTCTCCACACACAGTCCGAAAATTGTACGAATCCTCGATTGATAAGATCGAATCTTTGCGTCTATGGCCAGCTTTAGTCTCAGTTTAAGTGGTAGGGAGAACTACTGAAATGATCATTCCATCCCATTAAGAAGGTGCTAAACATCACAGCCTTTGAAAAGGGAGTTTGAGCAGTTGAAGGAAAACAATTGTAACAATTACACTTCGCAGTATACAATGTATCTGATAGAGCAGAACAGAACAGTAGCTTTGCCCCACAGCTGACATGCAGACACGATAAATGTATGTTTTATTTCACACACTTGTAGGTATCTGTGTTCTGGCATCCAAATATACAGACCCCAGCAACCAAATATACAGAATCAATGAGAGCCTTTTATTTTTTATTCCTTATTGTTCTTTTCAGGACATCGGCTATTTATTTTCAATTTCAGTTTCAAATTTATTGATTTGCTTCTTAGTTGCTAATTAACTCCTGGCAGCCAGATAATTGTTTTAATTCTAAACGTCAGAGGGGTAAAGTATTAATGTAATCAACAGACGGAAAATGTAAGACCTGTTACAGATAGTTTCAAGGTAAACCGCCCCTTTAAGCTCTACTTTATTAAACCTGATGCCTCTTCTGAGTGTTGAATAATGTGGGGAAAGGTTTAACTGCAAGATGGGTATGATGTGCATGCTCATTGGCTCCTTCCTTGTACTGTGCATGTTTTTGTGCCTTTGGTTAGAAGGCTGGATGGAAGAAGCTCGGTGGGCTAGAAAGAAAATGTAAGTAGGACAACCTTAGCTGTCATCAATAGTGATATACATTGTATAACCTCTTTAAAGGGATACTGTCATGGGAAAAAAACATTTTTTTCAAAATGAATCAGTTAATAGTGCTGCTCCAGCAGAATTCTGCACTGAAATCCATTTCTCAAAAGAGCAAACAGATTTTTTTATATTCAATTTTGAAATCTGACATGGGGCTAGACATATTGGCAATTTCCCAGCTGCCCCAAGTCATGTGACTTGTGCTCTGATAAACTTCAATCACTCTTTACTGCTGTACTGCAAGTTGGAGTGATATCACCCCCCCTCCCTTTCAACCCCCAGCTGCCAATCAAAAGAACAATGGGAAGGTAACCAGATAGCAGCTCCCTAACACAAGATAACAGCTGCCTGGTAGATCTAAGAACAGCACTCAATAGTAAAAACCCATGTCCCACTGAGACACATTCAGTTACATTGAGAAGGAAAAACAGCAGCCTGCCAGAAAGCATTTCTCTCCTAAAGTGCAGGCACAAGTCACATGACCAGGGGCAGCTGGGAAATTGACAAAATGTCTAGCCCCATGTCAGATTTCATACTTGAATATAAAAAAATCTGTTTGCTCTTTTGAGAAATGGATTTCAGTGCAGAATTCTGCTGGAGTAGCACTATTAACTGATGTGTTTTGAAAAAAAACATGTTTTCGGATGACAGGATCCCTTTAAATCAACCAGGTTTATATAGCAACCTATTGCATCTATCACTTTCACTCATAAATCAAATGATTCCTGGAGAACACTGAACCTAAGGTAGATATGGAATTCCTGTTTAGGGTATTTGTTTGGCTTTTAAGGAATGCTAGGTGTAGGGATGCACCGAATCCAGGATTCGGTTAGGGATTCGGCCAGGATTCAACCTTTTAAGCAGGATTCCGATTTCAGCCGAATCCTTCTGCCCGGCCGAACTGAATCCTTATTTGCATCTGCAAATTAGCGACGGGGAGGGAAATCGCGTGACCATATGTAAAAATAAAATGTTTCCCCCTTCCCACTCCTAATTTGCATATGCAAATTAGGACTCGGTTCTGTATTTGGCCGAATCTTTCGTGAAGGATTCGGGGGTTTGGCTGATTCCCAAATAGTGGATTTGGTGCATCCCTAGCTGGGAGTCATGCAGAAGCTGAGAGTCTGCTTGATGGACATTGCTGCAGCATTAGCCTAGATGTACTGAAGATGCTGCCGTTGGTTTTTTTTTTTTAGATCCATTGCAGATGCTGCAGATTTTTCCCCCTCTTGGGAATTTCAGAAGGCAAGGATTTGATCTGTGAATGCAGTTGAAATGCTCATTAATTCCTGTGAATAGACATTCCTGTTTATGTAGCATGTATTGGTGAAGCATTCTTGTCTCCTTCATATAACCCTGGCACTTGCTGTAAGTCAGTGTTCCTCAGTGACATCTCACATATCCACATGCATGCAGAGGGCATGAGCTAAATGCACACGCAGCACATAATGAGCTAAATATAGCCAGTGTAGCGTGGTCCCTGCAGTGTTTGGGCTGCTGCCTGTTGATCAGGATGTCACATTGTAAAAGCTGCTGTGCAGACTGTGCCCGCCTGTTCTTTTGGCCTGTGCCTTTCAGGAATAATTGAATAATTCTGAGTCATTCATTCTGCATTTGTGGTTGTCTGGCTCATGGTTCTGCCTGTCTCTCTCAAACTGCAAAGTGTGCCTGGAGAAAGAAGTGCTTTAGCCGCAATACCTATGTATATATTAAACTCTCTAATGCTTTATTTACTTGTAGGTTCTTGTAGCAGACACAAGGGCTTCCATCTTAATTTCGTAATTTTATAGTGAAAGTTGTAAAGTTGTGGATTCTCTCCCTGAATCCGTCATGCTGGCAGGTATATTAGATCGATTAAAGAAGGGGTGGAATGGCTTTTTAGCGAGTGAGAAAATTGATCCAGGGCCTGGTCTTATTGCTATCCTGGAGTCAGGAAGGACTTGTTTTCCGGTGCGGCAATTGAAGAGGCTTCAGATGGGTTTTTTGCCTTCCTCTGGATCAACTAGCAGTCAAGCAGGTTTTATAAAGACATAAAAGGTTAAGCTCAGTGGAATTTCATTCGAAGTTACTATGCATGTAGGTATCTCCAGTCTATGTACGATTAACTCTGAGACGCTGCAACACAAATGTGCCACTGTGACCTTTGGTTTGCAGATGTTTCCAGAAATTGTATTGGCATGTGCCTAGACTTCCATAAGTTCAAGCTGCCTGATAAGGAATGTTTTGGTACTGAACAGAGAATGGTTCATTAACAACATAATAAATTGGGGTGTGGTGGGGGTTCCAATAATATTGCTAGACTTAGAGTGTTATGTAATAAAAGGTACTAAGTGTGCCCAGGAGCAGCAACTCATAGTAGCCAATCAGCTGGTAGCATATGCTGGTCACCTGTTTAAAAGCAAATATCTTATTGAAAGCAATGAGTTATTGCTACTGGGCAAACTTATTGCCTTTTATTAAATATGTGGGTTACTGCTGTAGTAATTAAAGTGCATGCTAGCATCTTCTCTTCAGAATCACATAACCGCAAATCTTTTGAGGAGGAACCAGGAGGACAGCCACTATAAGTAATCGGCCTCAGTCCAAGAGGATCATGTGGTTTTATGGGGACCCGTGGTGTGTTTAGGAATTCTGGCCCACTGTGCATGTTTCAGACTGTCAGATTATGCTGAACAATCATGGACTCCTCGTTCTACATTGCTCCATAGGTGGGCGATTATTTTCCCTAGTTTGGTCATTTCTATTTTCTTGGCTTCACCACCAAAAAAATTAAATGCCATGGCATCAATAAAATGATATGTTAGCACAGCACACACTTTGATTATCACAAGACTGCTTATTGCTCTTAGCCAAACACTATTGGCTTTTGTTGACCTTACAAAATGAGCTAATGTCTCCCCCTCCAGAGGGAAACTCCCCACAATGGTTTCATTCACAATCCAAGAACTATATGTCACAAGTCCGTTTTTGTGATTTCCATGGGTGCTTGGGTGCAGTATTTCTTGGGCAGATCAGATCAGATGATCTGGATTATTCTCAGTCAGTAGGGGATATGGCTTGCTCCTGTAAAGACCTTTTTCTGCGCATCTCCAGCTCTCATCCGAGGAAATACAAAGCCGTATAATTAAACAAGATCTTACAATTACCTGTTTTTTTTTTTGAATTTGCTGCCTGACCGCTGAAAAATGGAAAACAATTTAGATTTTGCTTATGTTACAGTGAGTACACTATGAAAACCATCTCCGTTATGTTTATGTGTTACTAGTGGTTTTATAAAGGAATCTACTTTATTTTACTAACCCTACAACAGAGGCCCTGGTAGACAACCCTGTGATAATATGGGCATCTTGTGACATCAGATTTGGCTGGTAATTAATAGAGGTATGTATCCATTATCCGGAGACTCGATATCCGCGAAAGCGCTGAATTACGGCGCATAGACTCCATTTTATCCAAATAATGAAATTTTTAAAAAATTATTTCCTTTTTCTCTGTAATAATAAAATAAAATTAATCCTTATTGGCAGCAAACCCAGCCTATTGGGTTTATTTAATGTTTACATGTTTTTCTAGTAGACTTGAGGCATGAAGACCCAAATTATGGAAAGATCCCTTATCTGGAAAACCCCAGGTCCCAAGCATTCTGGATAACCGGTCCCATACCTTTATGTTAATTGAAACTGTTTAGGTATACCACCTTTATATGTAATCATGCAATTTTGTTGTCCAAATATAAGGGCTCATTAACAAATGCAAGCACAACTGCAAAGTGCTAAAATGGACAAAGACTCGAGTGCACATTAATACTATTCACAACGGCCTACATGCTACAGAGGCTTTGTGGTAAAAACTATTTTCATCTGCATGTTGATGTCTCTGTTGTTACCAAGTTCCAAGATTGTGTCAGTTTTGGAGGACATTGTGTAAATAGCAGATATGTAGGAACATAACATTCTAAGGAGTGGCCTGACTGTGCAGCCTTACCAGTTTTGGATCAGTGTGTGTTGGCCCTCAATGAATGCTAGACAAACATTTTCTATAGTGATAAAGCTTGACCATGTATTTGACTCAGCAGTAACGCAGAGGAAGCTGAAGAGATGTTTTTGCATGCACAGTAATCAAATATACTGTATGAGCATACTACTGCACTATTCATAGCTATGCACCTTTGCTTCCCATTGCTGGTGCAAGACAGGGCTGTTAATTCTTTTCACATCTCACTCAGATTCTTTGTTTTAATTGCAAATGTGGTTCACAGTGTTTTTCTCAAATCCTACAATATACTCAATCTGATCAGGCCTTTTTGAATCTCTTGTTATTGAATTTAGCAGTTGATACATTTGGGGAGGTACTCTAATAACTAGAGAGCAGAACGGATAGAATTCACATTTGCATTATTTGCTCCAACATTGTAGAGATAGCAAGTTTAATTCTAGATCTACAGGTGGAGTGCCATAAATTGCTTCTCCTTATCCAAAGTGTCAATATTAGATGTATTTAAAGGGTATGTCAGTTGTTTTTAGATTCACTAGTTTACTAGAAAGAAAGACTTTTTTTTTTTCAACTGCTTTCTATTCTTTTCCCTAAAATTGAAGTTTAATATTTGCTTTCATTCATTCTAACTTTTGAAGAAAGAGCTATAAGCACATTGTTTTATTTATTTATGATTTTATTTTGGGGATAGCAATTTGTAAAAATCACTATATCACTTTAGAACCCACAAGAAAAATCTGTACATATGCTTTTTATGGTTCAAGACACACACAGATTTTTGTTGCAATACCCTGGTGACTGCACTGAATATTAACAATATTGTGGTGTGTTCTGTTATATGCTTTTTTCCATAGCCTGTGGCACTGATCGATGTTATCTTTAGCTGTATTTTAAATGGGCAATGGCTTTCTTTCACTGTGAAGGGCACAATGTAGAGTTAAAGACAGGAGCTGTAGCATTGGGTTCCCCTTGCTTTACTGTGTATTAAAGGCATAAATGGAGTGAGTGTTAGATCCATTTGGCAGGTCACTCCAGTTTTTTCCTAATGGAATTTAGGCTCTTGCACCTCCTATACTTTTTAATAAGGTTGCAAGCACAATGAGGCAGGGACCTCCTTTCTCTTGTCTAACATTTGGTATTTATTATAACTGTAATTTATCTTTATATTTTATTATTGTATTTACCCTATCTGTTCTATTAATATATTGCCCTACTGTACATTATTGCAAGTACAAGTAGCACTGTATAAACAAAACTAAAAATACATACCTACATACATTTCTTGTGCAGCATGTTTTATAGGCAGTGCATTTTTAAGGGAGATATAAAATTTTGTTTTGTACTTGAAGGAGAAATAGTTGGTGTGTGAATACCATGAACCAATAGACAGACTTTATTTGCAGAATGCAAGTTTCTGTTTATTAGCAGCTTGGTTTCAAATTTAAGATAATGGATCAAATTTAATCCTATGGCTGGCTAGTGTCCATCAAAACTCAATAAAAATACAATGTCCTTCAAGAACATGGAAAGAAATTCACTGATAGATGGCAGAAATGCTAATCTTTTGCCAGAGCTAGCTCACCTCTTCTTTACCAGAGTAACATAATAATTTAATAAAAACAGACCCAGAATATTTTCTTTCTCCACCATTTTTGTCTTCTTCTGCTCTCTGCGGAGGGTGCAGTTTTCTGAATGCTGTAAGACCACACAGGATGTAAGACCATAGTTCCATTCATAGCATCATATAACCTACTTTTGCTTCAAATGCCTAATAAAGGAATATATCAAGGAAATTCAATACTTATTCATTATTTAAAGGAGGAATCTGGTTTGTGTTTTCACTTTGCTGTAGCTTTTAAAATTCAGTTGTTTTTCACCATTCTAGGTGCCAGCCCCAGCATCTTGGGTCTTGTGTGGATGATACTTCTGCATTGAAAAGCCACAAATAATAAAAATAGACCAATTGCAGATTTTCAATGTGACCCTGTGTGGAATGAACAAGTTTTGTAGTCTACTCTTAATGCCTCTTTGTAGTGGACAGCTCCTGTGTGCCATCCAATGGGGACCTATAAATGCCTTTTTTTTCTGGTGCTATTCCCTTCATGATTTGTGCCCAGCAGCTTCCAGCTCTGTTCTGTGGTTGTTTGAATCACTCTGATTCATTGAGTAAAAGGACATACTTGTTAACTCAGTGAACAGTTACACCCAAACCAAACGGATTAGTAATATGCTCATCCATTTTATGGCTATAACTTGACTGCACTTGAAAACATTCTTTTCTTTGAAATCACATGGAAACAAGAGCATGTGAACAAGGCTGGGTATAAAGGAAGGAATGTGTGCTGCCCTAGAAGCTAGAAGTTTTCAGCTATGTCATGCTTTGAATGATTTCCTTGTTTTAAAGAGTGCCTCCAGCAGAAATGATTGCTACTAAATGTAAATGTGAGTGCAGCCCTCCTCTACAACTCCCAGCCACCCTGCAGCTGCTTCACTTGCTGTTTGGAGGAATGTCATTCTGGTAGTGGTAGTTCAGCAACAGCAGTAGAGCTGCAGGCTAGATACACATGCTTCTTTACAGAAATGGAAGTTGTGCTGATTATCAGGGAAGTACTGTTTAAGTGTTATCAACTGTTTTGTGATAACGAAGTATGTGATAAGGGGCAGAACATGTCTTATTAACTGGTATTATTAGTTATAATCCTTTGCCTATGCAGATATGTTTGAGTTTGAGTAACACCAGTAAAAAGATTCACATTTAGCAACAGAATGTTTCAATAACTAATTTTCCTTGCAGACAAGTTACTTATGTTGCCTGTTCCGTTTAAAGGGGTTGTTCACCTTTAAAATAACTTTTAGTATGATATGTGATTGGGAAACATGTATGGCTTTCTTGTACAAAATGGCAAAATCTAAAAACGACTTCCTGAATCTTCTCTCTGGAACCAACAAACATAATTGAAACAAATCCTTTAAGCCAAGACCCCTGGGTATCTGATACAGGGTGGGACAGGGACACCGGGAAAACACTCAGTGGGACCTGGCCCTCATGGGCTCCCGCTAGGGTTGCCACCTTTTGCAAAAAATTTTTCCGGCTGGTGGGGGGTGGGTACAAAAAGGGGCATGGTGTGATGTCAAAGGGGGCGGGGTTGTGACGCAAAGGGGCGGGCCATGACAAAAACCGAAGGACAAGCTAAGTTTACAGGGGATTGGGGGCGGGCCAAGGGGTCTTTTTAAGGGTATTACAAATTTACCAGCAGCTACATAGCCGGTAAATTTGTAATACCGGCCCCGGGCTTGGCAGGTATTTAACCGGCTAGGCCGGTAAAATACCGGCCGGGTGGCAACCCTAGCTCCCGCTGGGCCAAAACCCCTCTCCCGATCTGCTGGCCCTACAAAAAAAAACAATTTGCGGTGCCACGTAGCGCTGTTTATAAAGGGCCTTGATAAAGGACCCTGTGATGCCTGAAACTTTGCCTTTGTCTACTTTGTTTGAGCCAATAAAATTAAACAACTAAAAAGTTGATTCTCTCTGTCTGTGTGCAACAGTAATTTATATTATGTATAATATTGAATCAAGGCATATACTGCCCCTTTCAACTCATTGTTAGAATATTTTAATTTTATGGTTAAAATATATATTTAAAGGGCTGATTTGCCGTTAGGATGGCCAATTCTAAGCAACTGGACTAAACATTAAGATTGCACTACAAGTATTTGGGATTTTAGTGATTTATTTTATTATAAGAAGCTAAGCATATCCTTCTTCTTATGTAGCAGAGTCTTGCATTCTCTTGTCTGACCTCCGAATTCCACCTGTTCCCCGTTTTATAGTGTTAAAAGGCATTCTGATCATTTCATTTTCTAGGAGACCCATTCGGTGTGTGGCCATAATACCATTTAAGATGCACATTTTTCAAACCCTTAACTGCTTTGAAATTGCTGTTCTGCTTATAGGATCAACGTATCGCAAAACAAAAAGGAAGATGTAAGCTCACATACATTATAAATGTGTAACTAGACTGAGGCAAATCATTTATACCTATTACTCAGGTACAACTTGCCAGTGTCTGTACTTCTTCTTCTTCTTTAAGTCCGCAATCAGAAAGAACACTTACATTATTTTCTGTTACTTGGACTCCCTTAAATATTTTGCAGCTTGATAAAAAGTGAAGAGGTGCTTCAGAATTTTATTTTGATATCCCAGATATTTGCTTTGTTGGGTCTCAACCAGTGAAATGGTTCTTACACAACCTAGTTGTAGTCTGCTGCTGGATATTTATGGGAATGTCTGATGAGATGATAAAGAGCCTTTTTCGTCTTCTCTGATTAGTGTACAGATCAGTCTGCTGATATTGGCATGTGATTAAGACTCACTGGGATCCTTGCATGAAATGCCATTTGATATTATGTCGTTGTTAGGCTGCCTTGTCCTACCTCCTGAGTTTTCTCCAGGGCCTCTCTGGCATGCTGAGGGTTTAGGCTGGGTCGTCTATTCATTTATATGTTACACATTTTATTAGAGTTTTAGAAATGATCATCTGTAGGCTCTGCATCAACCCTGCATATACAGTAATGAAAGCACAAGTAAATACAGTTAAATAATCCACTTGCTTTGAGGCTTGAAGAGTATATGATAATTTGGGGGGGGGAGAAGAGTGTTTAAAATTAACCTACGAAAATAAGCAAAAAAATAAGTCCTTGTACTGTTCATATGTTTTTGATTTGTAGTTGGGCTTATTTTATGTCTTACTTCCTATATGTGAGTGACCAGTGTCTTAGCCACACAAATAACTTATGGGCAATAGAAATGGGGATGGGAACTTTGGTAAATTTAAACAATTGACAGTAACAGAATAATTTTTGTTTCTCTTTTCCTATTTGTCTATTGTGGAAAACCACAGATCCCTGAAAGAAAAACTTGTCTAAAATGATTTGACTTCCTTCCCCATTTATAAAGGACTCATGGAACTTGTGAGGATATGACTTAATTAAGCACACTGCATTACAGGGTGTGTGGTTATATTATAGTGCAAGCAAGTGCTTGTGAGAATACACAGCTAAAGCACTTATTATTAGACCCGTAACATAATGTTTCCCTTTGTTTATACGAGTCTGGCTTTGTTCTGCACCCTTTGCTCTGCACTTGGTCACATATTATTTAGCGTGAGAATAGAATACATAATGTCACACCTTAGTTGATATAGTGTTAGATTACAATATTATATACAGTATACCGAGGTGCAATTTTAATTTACATCAGAATGTGAGTACTTTTTTATATCGTATTGAAGTAAATAGCAGCTACATACAGTATTCTATGACTATGAAGATTTTCATTTAGCATTTATTATACTAGATATACAGTATTGTACATTACCAACAGACCAACTTTTTTACGTTAACAACTTTGGAACCCAAATATTGCTTTTGAACCAGGTATGCAGGTATTATTTACTATTTCCTACTGGTTAAATCAATTTTACTGTATTGAGAGTGGGCATGGAGGCCTACCCTAAACAGCATATTGGCCCATTGCTTAAGAATCCCTTATATATAGAGTGGTTGTATTGTTTATAAACCCAAACATACAAAAGAATTGCTTACTATCCTTTAATAATGTTGACATTGATAGAATGTGTTAAAGAACAGATTCCTTACATGTACTTGCATGTATTATGAAATAAAAGCCTGTGGTCAGCAAAAAGATAGAAGCCCAAATATTACCTGAGATGACTTGTGAATGCTCTGTTTAGAGTAGGCTTTATCAGGAGGTTATGCTTCAATAATAGAATATTCTCTTACCTATCTATGCTGTGCTGTATTTATTACATCCTGTTAAAGGACGAGGAAGGCCAAGCACACTGCTAGGGTGCCAGTTTGGTAGGTAATACCTGCGAATAAAATTGGTTACCTTTTTCCTGGACTAGAGATCTCCAAGTACCATAGTACCTTTTAGCTTGTTCCCCAGGTGTCGTCTAAGCCAGTGGTCCCCAACCAGTGGCTCGTGAACAACATGTTGCTCTCCAACCCCTTCAATATTGCTCCCCGTGGACTAAAAAGCAGGTGCTTATTTTTTAATTACTGGCTTGGAGGCAAGTTTTGGTTGCATAAAAAACAGGTGTACTACGAAAATGAGCCTCCTGTAGGCTGACAGTCCATATAGGGGCCACCAAATGGCCAATTACAGCCCATATTCAGCACCTCAGGAATATTTTAAAAGCTTGCGTTGCTCCCCAATTTCTTTTAAATCTGAATGTTGCTCCCAGGTAGGTAAAAAAAAAAAAGTTGGGGACCCTGCTCTGAGCTATCCAGGATGCAAGGTGCATGCTCAATATAGTTATTTTTTTGGCAATTGCTATACTGCCCTTGCACCAGCCTTGATCTGAGAAGGGGATTCTTTGGAAAGTGAGCTAACATTTCAGTTCCCTTTTCTTTCAAGAATTATGGCATAAGACAACCCATATAAATATTTGTTTTGTCAACTCCCATATAGAAAGTAAATTGTGCAACCAGATTTGGCCTGCTGAAGATATAATATATTTTAATGGGGTAACTTGAGGGAAAAGTTGTTTAATTTTTTTTTGATGTTTGTCTTTACCATTTTGATGCCCTTAACTTTCACCCTTTCGCAAATACAAATGATAAGAGGACAATACATCTAGGACTCAATGAATTATTTTTAATTTTCAGCTTTCATTACTTGGCAGGATCTGTTACTAGCCAAAAATGTCAACGCAGCACCAAAATAATGATCTCCCAGTGATGTTCAGTGCTACGGATTGTGACACATTATGCATCCATGTGCATTGGCTGTAGAGTGGCAGTCTCCATGGTGATCCTTGTTCCACAGTTTGCTATGAGAAGGATTCCTGGGAACGGTCTCTGTATCGGTACCAGAGAATAGAATACATTGCTGATTTGTCTTGGGCATAGACTGTTGCAGTAGTTAAACACAAAGTGTAACACATACCATGCAGAGCTCGGAGTTGATTAAACCTTCATTAATAGCTACAGATTCTTCCAGAAAATGTTAAATGCAAATACATTTAAATTGCTTGGAAACATTTAGAAAATGATGTGTGTGTGTGTGTTGCAACTTTCTGTATACACTTCTTAGTAAAGTTGATTGGTTTGATTGGAAAGTCTTTTTTTGAATGCAATCTAAACATTCCAGGCTTTTGACATCTTTGTTGGAGCTCTCAAAGTAACTGCTTATTAAACCTCAACTCGTGAAGATGTGGGAAAATAGTCCTTTGTAATGTATCTACAATTTAACACTGTTGAGCGTTTCAGTGATAAATAATGTTAAAATGCTAGGCACTCAATTCTTAGCTGCTTGTTTATCAAGGTATGTAACGAAAAAAACACTGATGTATCAAACATCACCATTTTAATGCTATGGGAACTTAGCACTTAGCTTGCATTGAGGAAGCACATGTTTATTGATTTGTATCTTAAGCCGGCCATAGACACCAAGATAAAGTCGTATGAATCTTCGTTTCGTACAATTTTTGGACTCTGTGTGATCATCACAACATTTTTCGTGCCATGGCGATCAGTCGTTTATAACCAATTTGGCTTCATGTATATAGCAATTACTGGTGATGCATAAGGACAATAGCAGAGCTTTATAAATTTGTGTTTTTCTATGTATAGACGCTAGTGCAGTGCCAGATTTTTTCTGGCCTACATGGTGGAGGACTGTCAGGGCCCGAAGGCTCTGTTGTAGTGTGGACCAAGGAGGAGGCAGTAACACCAAGTTCGCGGTACAAAAGGATTTATCAAGAGAATAGTCGTAAACAGGCAAATGGTCAAATACAGGCAGCAAGGATCAGAGTCGTAAAACAGGCAAGAAGTCGGTACACGGATAATCAGAAAAGCAGTAAATCACACCCAGGAACTATACAAGATAGACCTATAATTGGGCAAGGATGAAAAGGGCAATTAGGAATAAATAGTCCAAAGTTGGTGCCAAAACTTGACGCGGTGACGTCATGACGCCGACGCCGGCGTCCTCACGTTGGCATCCTGACGCCGACGCACATTCTGACGCCGGCGTCCATTCCGTCGCCGGCGACCAATCCTGGGGCGACACGTTTCAGACGCAGTCATATTACGACCAGGAAGAACCGCATGGTGGAGCAGGAGGTCGCCATCTTGGATGTCCCGTGGGGTAAGTTCTCCATTTTCCATTACAGTACCCCCCTCCTTAGGGGGGGCCTCAGGACCACCGAGGCTAGGGGAAGAAGGAAAGAGTCTGTGGAACTTACGAACCAGGACAGGTGCATGTACGTCGGAGCTTCTCACCCAAGAACACTCCTCAGGACCGAACCCCTTCCACTCGATAAGATATTGAAGAATGCCCCTGGAAATACGAGAGTCCAAGATTCTTTTGACTTCAAATTCCATATGATCGTCAACCAAAACAGGAGCTGGAGAAGAAGAAGAAGAAGGACAAGACATAGCAGGTTTAAGCAGGGAAACATGAAAAACATTGGGTATCCGCAGTTCAGGAGGAAGTTGAAGACGAACAGCCACAGGGTTGATGATTTCGATGATAGGGAAGGGGCCGATGAATTTAGGACCAAGCTTGGGTGTAGGAATCTTGAGACGAATGTTGCGCGTGGAAAGAAAAACTTTATCACCGGGAATGTATGGAGGGGAAGAAATCCTTCTTTTGTCAGCAAACTTTTTCTGCACCAGGGAACTCTTCTCTAAGTTTGCCGCAGTGGCATGCCAAATAGCCAACATGTGAGCAGCTTCGTCATTGGCCGCAGGCACATTGGTAAGAAGAAGATCCTGAGAAAACGCCAAAGGATTGAGACCATACACACAGAAGAAAGGAGACTTCTGGGAAGAAGAATGCAGAGCGTTGTTGTGGGCAAATTCCGCCCAGGGAAGAAGATCCGACCAATCATCCTGGCACAAGGACACATGACAACGAAGAAACTGTTCCAAGGCCTGATTGACCCGTTCAGCGGCTCCATTAGACTGTGGGTGGTAGGCAGAAGAAAATTGAAGAGAAATGTTAAGAGCTTTGCAAAGAGACCTCCAGAACTTGGAAATAAACTGGGAACCCCGATCAGACACAATCTCGGTAGGAAAACCATGGAGACGAAATATATGTTTGATGAAAAGTTCAGAGAGTTCAGGAGCAGAAGGCAATTTCCGAAGAGGTGTGAAGTGAGCCATTTTGCTGAATCTGTCGATCACCACCCAGATGACAGTGTGACCAGACGAAACAGGGAGATCGACAATGAAATCCATCGCCAAGTGAGTCCAAGGTCGAGATGGAATGGGAAGTGGCAAGAGTAAACCCTTGGGGGGGAATGTCCGGACTTGGAAACAGCACAAGTGGAACAGGACAAAACAAAGTCTTTGACATCTTTCCTTAGGGTCGGCCACCAGACCAAATGAGACAAGAGCTCGGTTGTCTTCTTAATCCCTGGATGACCAGCCTGTTTGGAACTGTGAGCTTGGGATAAAATGTCATGACGAAATTCCGGAGGGACAAAGGCAACACCAAGAGGGGTCTCTACAGGAGCCGAAGACTGAGCAGAAAGTAACTGAGAGGCACAGGAGGGAAACAAGGCGGCAATAATCTTGGTAGAGGGCACAATGGGTACAGGATCTTCGGGACAGGAATCTTCAGGAGCAAAGCTTCTGGACAGAGCGTCAGCCTTCCTGTTTCTGGAGCCAGGACGAAAGGTGATAATAAAATTAAAACGAGAAAAGAAAAGTGCCCACCTGGCTTGCCGGGGATTGAGGCGCTTGAGGGATTGAATAAACTCAAGGTTCTTGTGGTCGGTAAAGATTGTCACCGGAATAGAAGAACCTTCAAGCAAATGTCTCCACTCTTCCAAGGCCAACTTCACGGCAAGTAGCTCCCGATTGCCCACATCGTAGTTCTGCTCAGGGGAAGAAAATTTTTTGGAGAAAAAAGCACAAGGGTGGAGTTTTCCGTCAGAAGAAGATCTTTGAGACAGAACTGCTCCAGCTCCTACATCGGAGGCATCGACTTCAATGAAGAAGGGTTGTAGGGGTTCAGGGTGTCGAAGAATAGGAGCAGAAGAAAAGGCTTCCTTGAGGGTCTTGAAGGCTTCGAGAGCTAGAGGGGGCCATTTTTGAGGTTTACTCCCTTTACGGATCAGGGCAAGAATTGGATGGATCTTGGAAGAAAAGTTTTTGGTAAATTGTCTATAATAGTTGGCGAAGCCAATAAACCTCTGGACTGCCTTAACGCTGGTAGGAAGAGGCCAATCCAAAATTGCAGAAACTTTGGCGGGATCCATCTTAAAACCTTGAGGAGAAATGATGTAGCCAAGAAAAGGATCGGAAGAAACTTCGAAGGTGCATTTTTCCAATTTGGCGAAGAGATTGTTTTTCCTCAACCTGGAAAGAACTTCACGTACTTGACAACGATGATCAAAAAGGTTTTTGGAAAAAATAAGAATGTCGTCTAAATACACGACCACACACTGTCCCAAGAGATCACGAAAAATGTCATTGACTAATTCTTGGAAGACCGCAGGAGCATTGCAAAGACCGAATGTCATGACGAGATACTCGTAATGGCCATCACGAGTATTGAAAGTGGTCTTCCATTCATCTCCCTCACGGATCCGAATGAGATTGTAGGCCCCACGTAGATCCAACTTAGTAAAGAAACTAGCCCCCTTGAGCTGATCGAAAAGTTCAGAGATGAGAGGAAGAGGATATCTGTTCTTTACCGTGATTTTATTTAACCCCCTGTAGTCAATGCAGGGCCGCAAACTGCCGTCTTTCTTTTCAACAAAGAAGAACCCTGCTCCAGCAGGGGAGGTAGAAGGACGAATAAAACCTCTTTGAAGATTCTCCTGGATATAGGACTTCATAGCAGAAGTTTCGGAGGGAGAAAGCTGATAAGTGCGGCCTCGGGGAGGCATTGAGCCGGGTAAAAGTTCGATAGGACAATCATAGGGACGATGAGGTGGGAGAGTCTCAGCGGACTTCTTATCAAAGACATCGGAAAAGGCTTGGTACACAGGAGGGAGAGAAGAACTTGAAGACACTGAAGAAACTTTGACAACAGGAACAGCAGGTAAACAGTTGTGTACACAAAATGGACTCCAACGGGAAATTTGTGAGAAGGACCAGTCAATGACCGGATTATGAACACACAGCCAAGGCAGTCCCAGGACCACAGGAGTTGAAGGGCAGTCAATAAGAAGAAAAGACAGTCTTTCCAAATGCATAGTGCCCACCTTGAAGGAAAGTTCCTGAGTAGACTGCGAGATGATGGCAGAAGAAAGAGGACGATCATCAATCGCCAGGACTCGAAGAGGGGTTGCCAAGGGTTGAAGCGGAATGACATGGTTATCAGCAAAGGCACGATCCATGAAGTTGCCTGCAGCACCAGAATCAAGGAAGGCCTGAGAAGAGATCTTCTTGGAGCCGAACTGGATTTGAACAGGAAGAAGAAAATGTTGAGCAGAAGAATGGGGAGGAGAACAAATTCCACCCAGGTAAGTCTCCCCAAGCTTACCTAGGTTTTGGAGTTTCCCGGCTTCACTGGGCATTCCTGGGCGAAGTGGGCTTTTCCCCCACAGTAGAGGCATAACCCAGCAGCCCTTCTCCGGAGCTTCTCCTGTTCGGAAAGGCGTGCCCGTCCGATCTGCATTGGTTCTTCAGATGGCAAAGAAGAAGTAGCAGGTGCCACAGGAGGAGGAGGAGGAAGAAGATTGGAAGCCGGACTGGGGAGTAGGGGTCTTTGGAAGCGTGGAGCCAGGGTGGGTTGGAACCTGGAAAACTTCCTAGCATGTTCCCTGTCAAGTTCGACTTGGAACTCCCTCTGTCGGGTGTCAACCTTCACAGCCAACGCAACAAGGTCCTCCCATCGAGGAGGAATCTCCCGAGATACAAGATCGTTCTTGATGCGCATCGCCAGACCGTTGTAAAAGGCAGCATGGTATCCATCATTATTCCACGAAGTTTCTGCCACGGGAGTTCGGAACTCGATGGCATATTCGGGAACTGAACGAGTCCCTTGCTGCAGCTGGAATAAACGAGCCGAGGCAGAAGTAGCCCGACCAGGAGCATCGAACACTGTGCGAAGGTCCCGGATGAAGGCCCTGGCATCGTCGATTACCGGATCCTCCTTCTCCCAAAGAGGAGAAGCCCACTCCAGAGCTTTCCCTTGCAGGCGGGTGATAATATAGCCCACTTTTGCTCGCTCCGAGACAAACTGACCTGGAAGCAGGGTGAATTGGATCTCACACTGGTTGATGAAACCACGGCATGATTCCGGATCACCGCTGTAAAGAGGAGGTGCAGGGATGCGAGGCTCGGAAACCTGGAGCGGAGTTGCAGGAACTGGCATAGGAACTGGAGCCACAGGAGATAAAGCAGACAGTTTCTCCAGGATTGCTTCAAGTGCCTGGCCGAAGTGGGTTTGCTGGGCTTCATAGGAGTGCATGCGGGAAGCCAATCCACGAACGGCTCTGCCGACAGTTGGAACTTGAGGCTCCTCAGAGGGGTCCATGGCCCAATTATACTGTCAGGGCCCGAAGGCTCTGTTGTAGTGTGGACCAAGGAGGAGGCAGTAACACCAAGTTCGCGGTACAAAAGGATTTATCAAGAGAATAGTCGTAAACAGGCAAATGGTCAAATACAGGCAGCAAGGATCAGAGTCGTAAAACAGGCAAGAAGTCGGTACACGGTAAATCACACCCAGGAACTATACAAGATAGACCTATAATTGGGCAAGGATGAAAAGGGCAATTAGGAATAAATAGTCCAAAGTTGGCGCCAAAACTTGACGCGGTGACGTCATGACGCCGGCGTCCTCACGTTGGTGTCCTGACGCCGACGCACATTCTGACGCCGGCGTCCATTCCGTCCCCGGCGACCAATCCTGGGGCGACACGTTTCAGACGCAGTCATATTACGACCAGGAAGAACCGCATGGTGGAGCAGGAGGTCGCCATCTTGGATGTCCCGTGGGGTAAGTTCTCCATTTTCCTTTACAAGGACTAGTTTACAAAAATGAATGGTGCACAAAGCCAAAGTATTGGTACTTCTATGGAAAAATATAATACAAAAAAATTAAAGCAAAAGTAAATAAATGTTCACAGGAGGGCATACTCACAGTTCCACAAAAACATTCCAATAATTGTGAGTTCCTCCAAAAGAATGAAGGGCTAATAGATGTCCAACATGTCCTATAAATATTTTGTATTTTTTTTAATCTATTGGCCCTTCATTCTTTTGGAGGAACTCACAATTATTGGAATTTCTACATGGTGGAGGGCATATAATGGAAGTCGGTGTTGACCACTCCCTGTTTTTTAACCACACCGATGTTACCACAAGAACTTTTAAGACCATGTCCACATTAATGGTGGTAGCACACCAAAAAAAAACTGTTGGTGATCACTGCAGGGGTATCATTCATAGGTGAAAAATGTAAGTCATATTAAAACATTACCCTATATCCATATATCTCCTCCCCTTTGGATAGCATAGCTCCCCCCAGCACACCATCATCATCATCATTTATTATATAGCCCCGACAAGATACGCAGTGCTTTACCTTAGTTATAACAAACAGGGAATAAATGGAGGATAACAAACAAGGGTTCACAAGGTACAATAGGATTGGAGGGCTCTACAAATTAGAGTTTACAAAATAAAGGTTAGGGTACAATTAAGACATTAGGATTTTAGTCATTTTTGATACAGCAATTATTGATTAATCAAGGTACATTGAATAAGCTTCTTTAAACAGGCGGGTCTTTAAGGAGTGCTTTAAAGTTTGGAAAGAAGGAGAAAGTCTGACAGCTCGAGGCAGAGAGTTCCAGAGAAAAGCTGAAGCCCGAGAGAAGATGAGAAGCAGAGCGAAGGTTGAGTATTTGGAGATCAGTGTCACGGTCGGCACCCTAAATCAGAACTAATGCCAAGCTCTCTGGTCTCGCCTCGGCTTCACCAGTAGTGTGACTGCCTTTTGCATCGGGAGGAGCCCTCAGTGTACTCAGATGCCACCTGGACTTTTCGAGAGGAGCAAGGCGAGGAGTTCTGGCAAGCAAAGGGGCACGACTGTTGTTAAAGTCAGTTAGGCCGAAGGTCGTGGTACAATAACGTAAGACAGATTCGTGGTCAGACAGGCCGGGTCGAGGCAGGCAGATAGCTAGAGTCGTCAGGCAGGCAAGGGTCAAACCGGGTAATCAATCAGATGGGCTGAGGCAGAATCGGAGTCAAATAACGGGCAGAGGTCAAACCAGGAGGGTTAAGCAGAGTCAAGGTCGGTTTCAGGCAAGGGTCAGGTTCCAGAGATCAGAGTAGTCAAACAGGCAGGCAAGGGTCAAAACAGATAATCAGGATCAGATTCAAACAGAATAGCAACAGCTAATAGCACCAGGAACAAATCCTATCACGGGCAATGACAACTGTGTGAATGCCCCTTTAATACTTTTGAATTTGGCGCCTTTGCGCGCTGACGTCATTACATCAGTGCGCATGCGCCTTTAAATCCAGAAGTGCGCGCGCGCACTAGGAGAGAGCCGGCACAGGAAGAACAGCGCGGCCGGCGTCCCCGCTGAGGGGGCGGCAGGCGTCCCTGCCGTCCCCCCACTGGACCACTAGGGTGAGGTATTTTTATTAGAATCAAAGATGAAATATACGGAGGGGCTTCATTATTAAGGGCCTTTAAAGTGAGTGTTAGTAATTTGAATTTGAGGAGATTGGGAGCCAGTGAAGTGACATGCATATGAGAGCATCTGATGTTGAGCGGCGAGATAGATGAATGAGTCTAGCGGCCGCATTTAGAACAGATTGGAGTTGTGAAAGGTGACTTGTTGGAATACCTGCGAGGAATAGGTTGCAGTAATCAAGGCGGTAGATGATAAGAGACTGAATCAGTGTTTTAGTTGATTCTGAACTGAGATATGGTCGTATTCAGACAATGTTGAACAGTTGAATACGACAAGATTTTGCAAGTGTTTGAATGTGTGGTGAAAAAGACAGATGTGAGTCTAGGATAACTCCTAGGCAGTGTGCCTGTGTGGCAGAATGAAAGGTGGTGTTGTTTATTGTGAGTGATATCTGAGGGACAGAAGACAGAAGATCTTGGAGGAAATATGAGTTCTGTTTTTGAAAGGTTCAGTATCAGGTGGCGCTGTGACATCCAGGAGGAGACAGCAGAGAGACAATCTGTAACTTGGGAAAGGACAGAATTAGAAAGATCAGGAGTAGACAAGTAGAGTTGGTTGCCATCAGCATAAAGGTGATACTGAAGTCCAAATGACTAAGTTTTCCTAGCAAAGTTGTATAGAGCAGAGGGCCTAGAACAGAGCCTTGAGGAACTCCGACAGAGAGAGGGAATGTAGTAGAAGTTGAGTTCGAGAAGGCAACTTTAAAGGAACGGTCAGACAGATAAGATGTAAACCATGAAAGAACAGTGTCCCAAATGCCAGCTGAGTATAGAATGTCTAGGAGGAGTGTGTGGTCAACTGTGTCAAAGGCTGCAGAGAGATCTACAAGGATTAGTATGGAATAGTGACCTTTAGACTTTGGTAGTAGAAGATCATTGGTTACTTTTGTGAGTGCAGTTTCAGTTGAGTGTATTGGGCGGAAGCCAGATTGCAGGGGTCAAGAAGGGAGTTGTGAGTGATATGCTGGATCAGGCATTTGTAAACAAGAGAGTATCAAAGATTGGATAGAGGAGGCGAGAGGGTATGGGGTCAAGGGAGCAGGTTGTGGGTTTTGAGCAGGCTAGAAGCTTGCTAACTTCTAGTGTTGCAGGGATGAAGGAGTGCAAAGTGGATGTGAGTGGACTGTACGTGAGTCTAAGATTGTTGTCAGATGGTATGCTCAGCCTAATGAGATTTTTTCACAGTATAGTGCTGGTAGAGTATGGCACACACAGGATGCATAGGGCAGGCAGAGTATGGCACACACAACAACCATACGGATGGCAGAGTATGGCACACACACAGCAAAGGAACAGGGCTCTCCGGCACTCAAAGGAAACCACAGGGCCAATAATAAGTTAATAGTAAGTTAAAAAGGTAAGTCTTTATTTGTCATAATTAAAGTATAAATGCATCTCCGTAGGCCCTACAGGTTTCGTACCATGATTAAGTACCTTGCTGGTACGGACCGCATAAGGCTTTTGGAGATGTATTTATACTTTTAATTATGACTAATAAAGACTTAACTTTTTAACTTATACTATTTGCCCTGTGCATTCCTTTGCACCAAGACCACATGATCAACTTAGTGAGCTATTCATACTTTTATTCTGAAGCACCGTTAATTTTCTTTCTTTAGAGTATGGCACAGTGAGCATAGGACAGGCAGAATATGGCACACACAGGGAACATAGGGCAGGCAGAGTATGGCACACACAGGGAACATAGGGCAGGCAGAGTATGGCACACACAGGTGACATAGGGCTGGCAGAGAATGGCACACACAGTGAACATAGGGCTGGCACAGTGTGGCACACACATAGAGCATAGGGCTGGCAGAATACGGCACACACAGAGCATAGGGCAGGCAGAGTATTACACACACAAGGAACATAGGGCAGGTACAGTATGGCACACAGGGAGCATAGGGCAGGCAGAGTATGGCACACACAGAACATAGGGCAGGCATAGTATGACACACAGAGCATAGGGCAGGTAGAGAATGGCACACACAAGGAACATATGGCAGGTAGAGTATGGCACACGGGGAGCATAGGGCAGGTAGAGTATGGCACACACAGAAAATAGGGCAGGTAGAGTATGGCACACACAACATAGGGCAGGTAGAGGATGGCACACACAGAACATAGGGCAGGTAGAGTATGGCACACATAGAAAATACGGCAGGTATGAGTATGGCACACACAGGAAGCATAGGAAAGCAGAATATAGCAGGAGACAGGGAAAAAGATGAACAGTTCATAGTGGGCTGCATTCAGTGACACTGTGCTGGTGTCCCTCCCGTTCAGTATGAGTCTGAAATGTGAACAATGCAGGGGGGGTTACAAGTGTGAACAATGCAGGGGGGGATACAAATGTGAACAATGCAGGACAGCACTTCGCTAGAGGACCTGATTTTATTTGAGGTGGAACATGTATACAGCTTCAGTGGAAGTCAGCTATCACGACTCTTACCTACTGTCAAGTCTAATTTATAGAGTCAATTCTATGCTTGTCAACATGTACAGGGTTAAACATCCCCTTTCTATATGCTACAATGTTTTATCATCTCCCTTGGTAGGAAGTGTGACTGGCAGCAGGGGCGTAGGGCTGATTAAACTGCTTTCATTTGTCGCCCCCCCCCCCTTCTGTGACAGATTTATTTATCAAAGTACATTTTGTTTCTGCTCCCAGTGGTAAAACATACCATGAAAATCATCTTATTTTATTTTATTTTATCTGCAAAAAAAAAGAAACTCATAGCCAAAAAAGCACATTATGCTTTCTAGTCAGCGAGCTGCTTCCTAATCTTCCAAAACCTACTAACTAGCTTCTGTTGTCTTTATTAGCTGTGGCACAAAACTTACCAACTAATAAAATTCCATTAGCAGTACATCAATTACAGTGAGTGCATTAATGTCCATCTGAAGGCCTGGTACAGATGTGGCCTGCAAAGAGTTTTTTTATGGCCCCCTAGTATGTCCAAGTTTTCAAAGGGACCTTTATCCGAGTTATCAATGTTTGTTATAATTTGACCCCCATCATATGACATAGCGGATAACTGCTCTGCAGCATGTTCTGACATGTTGGTTCTGTCTTTATTTTGAGCCCGTGGGTGAAATACTGCTTGACCAAATGTTGTTTTAATTTAGAGAATGGTCAATGATGCATTTACACTGTTGTATATTCTGCATACTAGTTCTTTTTTTTGTTAAAGATAAAAATGTTTAAGTAATGGGCTCCCTCAACCCAACTTTCATTCTGTCTGCAAATAACTCATCCATGCTGCTTGTTAGCAGCTCATGGGCATGACCAACTACTTCCGAGAATTTTCCTCTCAGAGATCATTATACTTCATTAGGTTAATTAAGATGATCCATCAGAAAGGGTCATTATCTTCAAGGTTCTAGAACAGTATGTAACATTGTGTAGTATTGATTGCAGACTCCGTCTTCTGAAATCTGAGATCTCCGACAAATTGACTTCTGTTTGAAATGTACAAAAGGCAATTTGTGTTGTGTCGTCATGGAAATAGCATTTTTTTTTTTGCATATTGGATTTCACATGGATTTATTTATTTTCGTTGCTTTAGTTCAGTATCAATAATAATTGAGCATTCTGGATAACCGGTCCCATACTTGTATTGCTGCAGTTGTATTCAATTTACTAGAGATTGAGCATCTTATCTAGTCATTTTGGTTTAGATTGCTCTTTATGTCGCTCTCCAATATCACATGTTTTACCATTGAAATTAATGCTGTAATATGTTGTGCCAAAGTGCACCATGTGATCAAAACAAAGTTAGCTCCATCTGTATATTGTCAGACACCTGGATCCATAATCCCAGCAGCAATGCAGCCATATTATCATTTTACAGATATTTGCAATTTTGTTTGTGTATTGCACTCCTTTTATACCTTACAGACTGGTTCTTTGCAATACTACTATAACCCACTTTTTTGGTTTGTTTGCGCAGCACGCAAGGGTCTGGATCCCTGACCCTGAGGAAGTATGGAAATCTGCAGAGATGCTCAAGGACTACAAGCCTGGAGACACTGTTCTTCGGTTACGTCTGGAGGAAGGCACGGTAAGGAGAAAACTTTCACATTTATTTTTTATTTCCTTCTTTGTCATACTGCCAACATTGATGACTTATAAACGTGAATATTTAAGTTATTTGTCTCAGTCCTTCACAGTCTCCTGGTGTAGACCTCTAAAATGCCCTGACTGTCCCCTTCCCAGGGTGCCCTCATTATGTGAGATACTAGTACAATGCCATACCTCTGCCAGTGAAAGATTATGTTTTATTTTGTGTTTATAAGTGCGTAGGAGCATAGTTCCCATTTAGTGCTACAACTCTAGTAGGTAGAGACTCTTGTAGAGATTTGAACTTGTGTAGCATATATTTGTTTAATGGCAACTTACTGTGTGTCATACAGAGCTGTTGATAACCAATGGTATATCCTGCCATATATCATCTAATGCTGCTACATGGGGAAATCATTTAGCATACGTATATAATAAATATAATATTGTAGTTGCAGCACAAACTACTGTAGACATGAGGTGCTGCATGAATTCCTCATGGTTTAGTTAACTGGTTGTGTGATTTAAAACATATCCAGGTGTTTGTGGGTAGAGAGGTATCAGACATGGTCCATGATGCTCTTTTGAAACTAACGTTCTGCATTGTGACTCTTCACCCCATATTTGCCTGTCCATGGCCAGTAAGGAAGATTATTGCAAATGCTAGTAGCTGCTGAAGCAGTTTTGTCAAGAAACAAGTCTGCTAGTCTTAAGGTATGGTGATTCAAATTTCAGAAAGATTTCTTATCTGGAAAACCCCAGGCCCCAAGAATTTCAGATAATAGATCTCATATCAGTACAGTAGTTGCCATACTAAAAAACTAAATCTATAGTTAAAATGAACTGAGTGAGTTGATATGGGTTAAAGGATCAGTAACCCCAAAAAATGAAAGTCTTTTAAAGTAATGAAAATATAACGTACTGCCAGGCTGCAGTGGTAAATGTGGTGTGTTTGCTTTAGAAAGACTACTATAGTTTATATAAACAAGCTGCTGTTTAGCCATGGGGGCAGCCATTCTAAGATAAAAAAGAACAAAGAGCACACGTTACACAGCAGACAAGGTCTGCGCAGACCTACTCCCCCAGAAAGGAAAGTTGTAAACACCATGGAGCATCGTGTCTTCTGCTCACGTGGCACATTCATGGAGGCGGGCTTTGGTCTGGAGTTCAGGGGGGGGGGCTGTGACAGCGGTCCCCCAGTCAGACCCTGACAGCAGATAACAATTAAGCTATGTAGAATACAATGGTAACCTCTGTGAACTCTGACCTATGATTCAGGTCCAAAAATGATTAACTAATAAAAAATAATAACTATTTAATATTCTACAAATATCTGAGATATATATATATATATATATATATATATATATATATATATATATATATATATATATATATATATATATATATATATATATATATTAAAAAAAACCTTTTAATGCAATTCACAATTTTTCTGTTTATATTTAGAGAATTTTTATATATTGCATGTTAAAATCCAAGCTGGAGAGATGCAGAACAACAACATATATTTACTACAGACAGTGTAACCATGCTGCTGCCCGTAGTAAATTGCTAGAATCGGCCACTGGTGAAAACAGTGCATTTATTCTAAAATATGTAAGGACTGTAAAAAATGCAAAGCTGTGCCTTTCATTGCTCTTGGATATTTGCTAAAAGAAAAACCTGCAAGCCCAGGCTATTGGTTTAAGAGATGCCTGAATGCATTGCAGAGGAAGTGTCAACACAAAAAAAATAAGGACATTATAATTAGCAATAGCTTCTTGTGGGACAACCTTGATCCAGAGTGGACCCACTGGTCTGTAAATTCCCTTGGTAAAAGCACATACATTGAGTAATAAATATTAGATGCTGTAGTATTCACGCAAAGAAAGAATTATGTCCGCCTGCTTCCTGTAATGCCTTTAATCTTTAGGTCAGGCCCTGAACGTCATCTTATATTTTACCCTGCTATTGTACAATTCTTTAATTTATTGAAGCTGTATTTTAAAGGAGAACTAAACCCTAAAAATTAATTTGGCTAAAAATTACATTCTATATACTGATCTTATTGCGACAGCCTAAAGTTTCAGCATCTCAATAGCAGCAATGATCCAGGACTTCAAACTTGTGACAGGGGGTCACCATCTTGGAATGTGTGTACAACACTCGCATGCTCATTGGCCTCTGAGCAGCTGTTGAGAAGCTAAGCTTAAGCTAAGCTTAGGGGTCATCACAAATCATGAAGCAAATAATTAGGTTGGCCTGTAATATAGCTGATGCTACAGTGCTGATTATTACATTTTGATGCTAGTTGCATTGGTTTCTGTGCTACTATTTAGTAATTATCTGTATTCATTATAAATCAGCCTTATATTGTGACATTTCTATTCTATATGTAGTGTATATTGTGAGCCAGTCCCTAAGCTCAGTAAGTGATAGCAGCACAGAGCATGTGCAGCGAATCAGCAGAAAAGATGATGGGGAGCTAATGGGGCATCTTGGGGGACACCGATCGTTACTGCTAAAGGGCTTTGGTTGCCTTGGGCTGGTACAGAAGTTCAGAACATAATGTACAACATTTCTAGCTACTTCTTTAGTTATGATTTAGTTCTTCTTTAAGATACCAAAATGTCATTTTGTGAGCATTTAGAAACATTATGCATTAAAAGAATGAGATGCAATCTAAATCAAAGTATTTGTTTCACCCTCTGAGAGTGTGCTCATTTCCCACCTTCTGTCCCCAAGGATTTGGAATATCGCCTCGATGCCAAGACAAAGGAACTCCCCCCTCTGAGAAACCCAGACATCCTTGTGGGAGAGAATGACCTCACAGCCCTGAGTTATCTCCACGAGCCAGCCGTTCTCCACAATTTGAAAGTACGATTTATAGACTCCAAACTCATTTATACATACTGCGGTAAGTGAACTTCTTTTGTCAATCTAAACGCAAGGTAATAACTGCCAAAAATACATTCACGCTTGGTGATTGGCAGTTGAGATATAAGGCATTTAAGGCCAGGTATCCAAGACATTTTCTTTCTTTCTTGTTTGGGATTTAATGAATGCATGTCTGGGGTTACAAAGAAATTTGTTACTTAATAAATATACACTAAATACACTAAAATGAAGCTACACAAAAGTTATACTAACTGTATTACATCTCTGTAAGTTCTGTACTGCTTTTCTAAAGATTACAGTTTAGGAAAAGACTTCAAAATGCATGAGTTTACTGGTTGGTTTTTTGCTTGCAAGGCTTGATTAGATTGGCAATATATTCCCTTGTTTAGCATGGGCTCAATGAATAGGACTGTGCGGAACATACTTTTTTAATCACAGTTTTATTTATGGTTTTTGTTATATAATGCGTTAAATGGGGAAACGGAAGGTACTGGATGCTTGATTGTAAGGTAATTATTTAGAAAAATGTGGTCAGCACAAGCTATGCTGAACAAGGGGTATACTAAGTAACAAACATTCATCACATTATGGCCACTATAATTAGTGTTGCTATGCTATCTTTATGTCAACTTTTCAAATCTAGAGTCTCATGAGAATATCATTTTCCATGGCAGAGTGCCAATAACATTTCTGTGTGTAGGATGGAGCACCACTTGGAGTCAGACATTTAAAATTCAATATTTATGTCATCCATTAAAATCAGTGTCCAAAATATATAAGCAAAGTATTGTCTGTAGTGCTCGCAACCATTACGCTTGACGTGTTTCGTAGACCTCCGGCCACTTTCTCAAAAGCCAAACATAAATGGGAATGTTCATCAAAGGGTGAAATGAATATTCACAGAAAATTCACTATTATTATTGTATGAGTGTATACTGGTGAATTTTGTGGAGCGGTGTTCCTTGTGTAACATATAGCATTTCTGGACTTACAAGGTGCCTTTAAAGGGATACTGTCATGGGATAACATGTTTTTTCAAAACGCATCAGTTAATAGTGCTGCTCCAGCAGACTTCTGCACTGAAATCCAATTCAAAAAAGCAAACAGATATTTTATATTCAATTTTGAAATCTGACATGGGGCTAGACATATCGTCAGTTTCCCAGCTGCCCCAGTCATGAGACTTGTGCCAGCACTTTAGGATGGAACTACTTTCTGGCAGGCTGTTATTTCTCCTACTCAATGTAACTGAATCAGTCTCAGTGGGACTTGGTTTTTACTATTGAGTGTTGTTTTTTGATCTCACAGGCAGTTGTTATCTTGTGTTGGGGAGCTGCTATCTGGTTCTTTTGTTAGGCTGTTGCAGTACAGCAGTTAAGGGCTAGTCCACACGGGGAGATAGCGACGCGTTTGCGGTCGCGGCGACAAAGCGCCGCGACAGTCGACGCGACCGGCGCAGGCGACAGTTTTGTATGGGCGCCTATGTAAAAACGCCTGTGCTAACCACACGAGGCGATGCGCTTTTCAACAGTCGCCTGAAAATGCCTCGCCAGGCTTTTTCAGGCGACTGTTGAAAAGCGCATCGCCTCGTGTGGTTAGCACAGGCGTTTTTACATAGGCACCCATACAAAACTGTCGCCTGCGCTGGTCGCGGCGACTGTCGCGGCGCTTTGTCGCCGCGACCGCAAACGCGTCGCTATCTCCCCGTGTGGACTAGCCCTTAGAGTGACTGAAGTTTATCAGAGCACAAGTCACATGACTAGAGGCAGCTGGGAAACTGATATGTCTAGCCCCATGTCAGATTTCAAAATTGAATTTAAAAAAATCTGTTTGCTCTTTTGAAAGATAGATTTCAATGCAGAATTCTGCTAGAGCAGCACTATTAATTGATGTGTTTTGAAAAAAATGTTTTCCCATCACAGTATCCCTTTAACTTTGCTACTGTTTCTGTAACTTCTTGCTCAAAGCCAAATTTAAACTATTCCTGGGAATATTTCAATTGTGGCCAACTGAAACACTGAATGGACTGATCTTGATCCATGTCTTTATGTCTTTTCAGGCATTGTTCTCGTAGCTATAAACCCCTATGAGCAGTTACCCATCTATGGCACCGACATCATTAATGCGTACAGTGGGCAGAATATGGGGGACATGGATCCCCATATTTTTGCAGTGGCAGAAGAAGCATATAAACAAATGGCCAGGTTTGTAGAGTGTATCTCAAACCTACTTTTCTAATGTGAACTTTTGTGCTGTACTGATATCATTATATATATATCTTCAGTGCACATTTTATTTTGTCATCGCTATGATCATAGGGAAGCTTAACATTCTCGAGGAATAGGGATGGAAGAACAGCACATTCATAATTGTGCATAATTGTCAACATTCCATATCTTTAAGTGATTTAAATCCTGTCCGCGCCATCTGTTTCATAAAGTGGAAGTTCACCTTTAAATATAATTTTAGCTTGTCATGGATGGACTTATTCTAAGCAACGATTCAATTGGTCTTCAGTCTTCATCTTATATTTTCTATCGTTTTTTATTATTAGTTTTCATAGCTTGTGAGAATAAATACTATCTGGTTATCTACTGTGAGACTCCAATGTTATTTTTATGTGTTGCTTATATTTCTCTACAGCCCCTAGGCACTAAATCTTACTTTCTTATTTCCATACTTCTGCCTGACTCGAGGTAATTAAGCCCTAGTTAGTAAATAAGTTTAAATTTTAAGTCTGATATCTACACAGCATAAATGTAAATACAGTTGTTCAATATCTGATATCTGAGAGAATCCTTGCACCCCATGTAAACACTATAGTAAAAGTATAAGCCCTCACTGATCTCTAGAAATCATCTCTATAGATATCTCTAAAGATAATTTAAGAACAGAGATAAAAACATGTTAATTCCCATGCATATGTAGGTTGCCAATAAACTAGAACAGTAGATGAACAAACATTATTCTGTCTGTTACTGTACTCCCATTTGTCAGGAACTTTCTGTGTGTTTATACTGAGAGATTCTGACATGGGCTTGAACGATCTAAGTCTTTGTTTATGGTTACTTTCTATGCGTCCTCTTTTCACAGTTAGTAAATCTACATTCATGTACAAGATGAATGAAACTGTAAATAAAGGTAACCATGCACGCGTACATGTAGTGTGTATGTTACTAAGGTTTATTTCACTGGGAAGCATGTTAAATGTTAATCAACTTTAGGTTGTAAAACTTCCAAGCTGACTGAAAACTAAATCCAGTTATGTTTCTCTTTTCTGAATTGTTCTAAAGTGAAAAATCAAAGCTGCAATAATGAACAAGAGTTAAAAAGCAGTGCTAAGTTTTTTAAAACCCTAAATGTATTCTCCCCTGAAGAGGGACCTCCCTAGTAGAGATGGTATAATAGCCGACCGCACACCGCTAATTTGCTATTAATCCTTTCATTTCAGGGATGAGCGCAATCAGTCGATTATTGTGAGTGGAGAATCTGGAGCTGGGAAGACTGTCTCTGCCAAGTATGCTATGAGATACTTTGCAACTGTCAGTGGTTCTGCCAGTGAAACAAACGTTGAAGAGAAAGTGTTGGCCTCCAATCCCATCATGGAGGTAAGAATGGGGCAAAGAGGTCTTAATATTGAGTTCAGATCACTACTGATGACTTGCAAAGTTCAACTATTTACATATAAGCCTTTCTCTTTACTTGTCTTGGGTGTGTGGCTTTGAACTTTGGGAGCTTTGAAGCTTATGACTAAAGTTATGTAAGGCTTAGGTTCATTATGATGATATAGCATTTTTTATTGCATATAAACAATAATAGTGACGGGCGAATAAATTCGGCAGGTCCGAATTTGTGGCGGATTTCCGCACTTTGCCGCCAGCTACTAAAATCTGAAAACTGTAGCAAAAAATCCGCCAAGTCAAAAAAAAAAAAATGTGGGCACGCGTCATAATAGTTGCGCACATAAAAATTGTCGCGTATCAAAATTATTCAGATGCCTATTGACTTTAATGCATTTGAACAAAATAGGTGCGCGTAAGCATGGAGTAATAGAATCTTCTATGGAGTGTTTTTTCTGCTGTTATAACTTAAGTGTATTGTGTATCTCCAGTCTAACTTATCTGCTAACCTTTACTTTGTTTCTAAAGATTTAGAAAACTTAAGAAAAACTTAAACCCAGTTAAAATTACCTTGGTCATTACTATGTGGCCAATCAGTAATGGAACAAAATACTTGTGGGCCTGGGCGCAGGGTGTGCATCCGGCCCCTCCAGGCCTTCCAGAGGTGCCGTTTACTTACTGGCGCAATCAGCAGGCCCTGTGGGAGAACGGGGGGAGCGGGCCCTGGTGCACTGGCACCCCTTGCTCACCTCGGTATTTAGTAGTCCAACCTCCTGTTCAACACCCAGATTTTCCTAGTGTGGCTGTCCTTCTTTAACCTTAAGAGTACATGTATAGGATCCGTTATTCTGGAATACCGTTATCCAGAAAGCTCAGAATTACAGAAAGGCCATATCTCATAGGCTCCATTTTATCCAAACAATTAAAATTTTTAAAAATGATTTCGTTTTTCTCTGTAATAATTAAACAGTACCTTGTACTTGATCCAAATGAATCCTTATTGGAGGCAAACCCAGCCTATTGGGTTTATTTAATGTTTAAATGATTTTCGAATAGACTTAAGGTATGAAGATCCAAATTACAGAAAGATTCATTATTGGAAAACCCCAGGTACCAAGCATTCTAGATAACAGGTCCCACACCTATATTTCAAATAGTTTGTACCTTTAGGCAGCTCACCTTTCAATATTTGCCACTGGAAAGTAGGGATGACTTTTGCCAGCCCACCCCAATCATATTCAGTTAATTAAAGCCCTTGATTTGTGCAAGCCAATATCCACTTTCAGGAAAGCCTCTTTTCAATGAGTAAATCTTTGCTGTTCCACCTAAATAGGTGAACAATGGTGTCTAACTTTAATTTCTTTAAATGTTTTAAGGCTCATGGGCTAACTTTGCTTTTTTGGCCATGGCATAATCAACAAAACCTGCTCTTCAACTAGCAGCTAGTACATTCCATATCTAATACAAAACTTTTTTTCTCTCAAAAGAAATATTGTTATTGAAATTTTAATTTTGTTTATGATGGAAAGTAGTCTCGGAATCAGCTGATCATGTGGTTGTATGTTGTCTTCAACTGATGCTACATAGAAATGTTTAACCTCCGTGTTTGAAAAATGCGAACTTCACAAAACAGAACTGACGTGCACAGCGCTTATTAACAGATTTTCTTTGTGTTGGTAGTTCAAAATTTTTACAAAAAAAAAATCACATGTGCATGGGAAAAAGTCATGCTCTATGTCTGTCTGATGATATGTAGTCAAGAAATGTAATCCTTCTCCTTGCAGACATAACTGGAGTTGTATCATTATAGATTTTTTTCAGCTTTTCATACTGTTAGCATTTTTATGGCAATACATGCACCTATTGAACTCATGGCAGAAGACCGCCTTTGAATAAGCAGTTGTTTATGTAGATATGGGAAAGTGAGTTCTTCAGTATTGTCTGGAAATGGGCAGATTTATTAGGAAATCATGCACATGATGGTATTTTGGTGCTGTTCTTTTAAATACATTGCTCTGGTTGTACAAAAGGCTGTAAGAATGTTATGTTTGTGAATACGATGTGTACTCACTGCAGTCTTCTGCACATGTTTCTACTTAATCACTATACTATAGGCTCAAGCTTTGTCTAAACAATGAACAGACTGCTCAGGGCCTAATATAGCACACCACTTGCAGTGCACAGTGTAACCTCAACCAGTTTATCCTCATGCTCAGAAAATGCATCATGAGGATTATGTAAAATGGATTGTCTGCCATTAAAAAATCAGTGTTTTTATTTGCAGACACAGGTGTATTCAGTTTTTTTTATATTTAATATATTTGGGAGGTATGAATTATAAGGTATGAAACTGAATATACCCATAGCTGAACCAATGGAAACATTATGATGGGCTATATGCATAACTGCCATCTATCTATTGCTCTGTTCAGTTTGGCCAACAGTACAAATAGTCAGTACAGTAGGAAGTAAAGTGGCCCCTCTTCAATTCTTCATCTGAGGGTTGACTGTCAAGGTTGTGGTTGTTTTCTCTGGGAAAAAAAGGCGCTTGCGAGGGGACATGATTACACTTTACAAGTACATTAGAGGACGTTATAGACAAATATCAGGGGACCTTTTTACCCATAAAGAGGATCACCGTACCAGAGGCCACCCCTTTAGACTAGAAGAAAAGAACTTTCATTTGAAGCAACGTAGGATGATTTTTTGGACAGACATAATATCAAAGGCTATTGTGATACTAAGCTCTATAGTTAGTATAGGTATAGGTATGGGTATATAGAATTCATGTGAAAGTAGGGAGGGGTGTGTGTATGGATGCTGGATTTTCATTTGGAGGGGTTGAACTTGATGGACTTTTTTCAACCCAATTTAACTATGTAACTATCTGCCGATGCACAACAAACTGGCTGACTTTTTCATTGGCCCCTACTGTATATGAGAAATGAACTAACGTTACAATACATAGATATCATTTGAGCTGATATACAATAATATTTATGTGTTTATAAGCAGCTATAGGGTGATGACACACAGGGCTCTTTGGTAAGCCTGGTAGTCAAAGAGTCCAGATATACCTTTCTGCGGCAGAAAATTAGGTAAAACATTTGATTTGCTTCAAAAAAAAATTCATTCAAAGGCATTTTCATACATTTCATATTTTTTACCTGTGGCAATTCTTTTATTGCATAGAACGGTCATTTTATGTACTTTGTCTCCAACAGGAAATTGCTCTCGCCATCTCGCCATGCTCCATCACCCTTAGGCAGATCAGTTAGGAAAGGTGCCCAGAGAGACCATAAAGAAGTGAAGGATACAAGGCTATGAAGTGCTGGGAAGGGAGCCAGAAGGTGTTAACTGTAATGGGTTGTGGGAAATGTAATGTAGAAAGTGATTGGTTGTAGGCAGAAGGAAGAGAGTGAAAGAAATAAAAAAAGGAGCAGTTGGTCACCATTTTACCATTGCAGGCTCCATTAGTGGGGGTGATGGTAGCAGGAAGTGTGTTGAATTAATTGTCGCAGTGGTTTAGGTCTGAGACTAGCAGTTGTGGATATCAGCCTCTGTTAAAAGTGACAGGGTTAAAGGAAAGGGGGCTAGACTCAGGGTCTATGTTATTTTAGGGAACAGGGGATCTCCATAAGAGCAATCTTCAGTGGCTAGTGGGGGAAACTCAGTTGGTATAGCCTAAAGTTTATTACGTTTGCAAAATGTATAGTTATATGATGGTTAACTTGTGGTTAATAAAATTGGCGGCTGCCTTTTCAACCCATAAAGTTAGTGTTGGAGTGTTTTTAAATTCAGGGGGTAATGATGGGGGTCCAAGACTTGAGCTTCCCATGTCATGAAATAAAAGTCTAATGTGAATAATATATAGTTAAATCCATGTTTGCAATATTACAGAACTAAATGTGTTCTCCTTGATTGGAGAAACAGAATTTTATGGTGATTACCCATGGGGTCACTTAAATTAACGAGAGGTGAAATATCTGGGATACTTTTAAACTAAATCTTCAAAACTAAGATATGTGTGGCATGAAAAGCATTCTTCAGTAATTAAGCGCATTCTGAATATTGAAGCCGTAAGTACATTCTTGTCGCCATGTAAGCTTAAGAAGTGGGTGAAGATGCTTAACGCCTGCCTATTTCAATTAATAGCTGTCCTAATGTAAGTAACCTGTGTTAAATGTGATGGGAATTAAAGTGCATTATGTTGGCTTAGACTGCTTTGCAGTTGTGGAACATGAAAATACTTTCTTAAGGTTTTCTGTTAAAGTAGTTTGTATAATGTATACTCACAAGATGTGCAGATAGGCGTGCATTCGTTCAGAGGAGACACGGAGGCTTAGTTTTTTCTTCTCTTTGTTTGGGATTATGTTTTTTTTTTGTTCTCTATGTCATATGATGCATGATGGTCAGGTGATGGACATGGGGTCTTTCAGTCAGCTTGGAAAATCTATATGTGACTGTACATTATTTAGTAGTAGGTGTGGATGAGAGTTATTTGTACAAGCTTGGCCAAGAATAAACTAGGAAGATTTAGGACACACCAGACAGACAGATGCTTTACCTAGTGTCCATTCCTTGGGGCTCATTTACTAAGCACTATCCCATAGCATCAAATATTGACCTTATTCTACTTATAGTAGAATAACTACAATAATATATATAATATAATATATATATATATATATATATATATATATATATATATATATATATATAACTGCAATAATATATGACCTATCTTATGTTTTGGGTTGTGTTGAAAAAAAATCTATCCAAAAATGTAGCTGTGAGACTGACGGATAGAAATACATTTATATTTGCTACCAGCTCGGGTCTCTTAAGTAAGTTTCAGCACTAATATTGAAGGTAACTCACAATGGTTTATATTTTCTTACAGCGTACATGTATTGGATTCTTTATCTGGGAAAATATGTCTCGTAGGGTTTTAAGCAAATCATTATTTGGCTACAGTTCAGGAGAAAAATGGAGAGATGTATTACGGGTAGAACAGGATAGGCTGGGGGTGTTTGCTACAATAAATGAACTTAAGTATAGTGATGCATTTGGGTGTCATATAAGGCACATGAAGAGGGCGGTATCTTAAAGCTCAAATATAAGTGGAAACAGTCTACTGCTGGAATAAGAACATTGAAACTTGGCAGGGTCCCTCAATAAATATTACAATTAATAACTTGAGCCTACAATGGCCAATCCACTTTTTACTTACTTTGTCTTGTTACATTATGTTGTAGCTTTTTGTTTATCAATATAGACACTTTGGGATAATTAATATACATACCTTAAAGGGGACCCGTCACCCAAAAAAAAAATATTCAAAATCCTATTTTATCACAGTAGTCAAGCAAAATGAAACTTAATTACACTATATAAATTATTTGAATCTTGTTTCCTTCAGTCTGGGAATTCATAATTATAGGAAGCAGGCAGGAGCCATTTTATGGACACTGTTATTAAGGTAAGTCTTGCATCATCTCAGAATCTTGTTTGTGCACCAGAATGGGGGACCTGATGTCCATTCCAATGCCCTGGGTACACAATTAAATGGTAAAGAGAACGGGGAAATGTTGGGAGAGCAGTGACATCTAGGAAGTGCTGAATGGAAAGTGAAAGTAATTGTCTGCCCCGCCTCTATGCCCAAGGCATAGAGGAGGGGCAGATAGTATTTGATTGACAGCTGAGATGTTTAAATGAGCTTACAACAGCTATGAATGCTTTAATGAAAAATAGAAATTGGATTTCAAAATTTGAAAAGGACTTTTATTATACAGATTTTTGTGTCTGGGTGACAGGTCCACTTTAAGAACCTTCTTTAAACCAAAACGTATTTTTCACCGTGTACATTGTGTGAAAACGCAAAAAGCTAGATTAAAACTACTGAATTGTGGGAGGTACTATGCAATTTTCAGCTCTGTGACCCTGGGACTGATGAAACGGTTTTTGCTGAATTGCAGTTTTAATAGCATAAATATAGGTATGTGGGTCCCTTATCCAGAAACCTGTTATTCAGAGAGCTTCAGAGACCACCTCCCACACACTCCAATTTAATCTTAATTAAAATTATTTTTTATTTTTTTTAAACATGATTTCCTTTTTCTCTCTAATGGTAAAATAGTATTTTGTGCTTGATGGTAACTAAGCTGCATGAATCTATAGCATTCATGAATCTAGCATTCCGGATAATAGATCCTATACTGTATCATAATTTTAGAACTGAAATTGAGGTGTTTTAACACTGGTGCCCTAATGCCAGAAGTGATACACAGAACCACAGGATTAGTAATACAATAGATATAAGATGATTAGATATTAAGTCTATGGTTTCACAAAGAGTGTTTCATAACCATTCCAAAAAAAAAACAAAAAAACAATGCTTTGGCTGCCTTACTCCAAATTCTGCCTTATAAATAAACTTATTATTTTATGTCTTTCTAGTCTATAGGTAATGCTAAAACCACAAGGAATGATAACAGCAGTCGCTTTGGCAAATACATTGAAATTGGCTTTGATAAACGCTACAGGATTCTTGGTGCCCACATGAGAACCTATTTGCTGGAGAAATCTAGAGTGGTGTTTCAGGTATGCACTGAAACTTTATCCATCTTTTCTATAATGCTGTCTATGTTTTCACTGTTTGTTATAGTGTGAAATGTCTATTTGCTGGTTATTATGCAGTATCTGGAACACATAAAGGGATATTTATTGTGCATGGAAATATTTTGTCCTTTTCTCTAAATCTAACATGGCATTGAAAAAAAAAAAAGATTCAGATATTTGCAATGTTTACAGAATTATTTTTGCCTTTTAAAGGAGCGGTTCACCTTTAAGTTAACTTGTAGTATGTCATTGAAATAGATGGGTGGATACCCTTATTTACTTACTTATAATGTTATCCACTTGGTTACTGCAAGGGTCTGACTAACTACAGAATGAATTAATTTAAAAAGGTATTTTAAAGAAGGAGTACCCCGCTTGTAGCCAAAATATCAAAGGTTACTTAAAAGATAGTTTCTAACCACTCAATAATTATTAACAGTGTGATACCTATCAATATCCTAACTTGGTAATAACAATTGTCAAAACTTGGGGTATCAAACTAAAGTGCAGAGCAATTAGTCCAATTAATTAAATTTGATAGCTAGTTAAAAAGATCAACAATTGTTGCTTATTAGAAAGTAATTAATTGTAATAAAAAACATAGGTATGAATTCATTCAAAATGCATCAGTTAGCTTAAATAGTAATCTGAATAAAGTGCAGTGCAAAAAATTCTTTTTCCCGTTTAATTGGGAATCTAATTAATTACATTTTTAAGTATGAATTTCAATTGTGTGACCAATGAAAAGGATAAATTATATAACCAATATGCTCAAATTCATAGAATAGTTGAGTGAAACAGGAAAATATGACTGGTGGAGTTGTCCCAAAAGCTTACTGCCTGATATTTTCTAGACCTGGGACACCACAAAGGTAGGGTAACCGGGACTGTGGTCTTGTATTTTACCATGCCTTAATTTCTTAAGAGGCTAGACTACCCCTAAAAAACCACAAATCCACGGCCCCTTAGAATTGAATGAAATAGTATGGAAAAGGAGAAGAGTTGAATAAATTAGAGCAAAAGGTCACTTAACCTCCACCCACATAAGACCCAGACCGGGCTGTACGTTTTAAAAATATTAGACGATATATCAAGGTTAAAACGTGCGTTTCGCTATTCGCTTTATCAAGACGTAATAGGGCTATGCCAAAGAAGTGCAGTTTAAATTACTTCCGCATACCCTGTCATCAGTTAAGTCTCGTGGTAACTTCTCAATCCCAAGAGCCTCTACATTCATCTTAATTCCACGTTACGTGATTGCATCAGGAAATGCATGAAAACGAATCCTTCCCACAATCAGAGCCAGGCTATCTTTGACCTTTGATATTTTGGCTACAAGTGGGGTACTTTTCTTCTTTAACAAACCTTGTAGTATGTACAATGCCTTGTTCCTATTAACATTGTAGGTGTTTTTCATTACTTCTTTTTTTCAATAGTTTTTGAATTATTTGCCTTTTTTTATTGCCGCTTTATGGGTCAGTAGCCCTAGCATCCAAAAATGATTGAGGCTTTAATTCTATTGTTATTGCTACTTTTTATTACTTCTATGTAGGCCCTCTATTATTTATCTTCCAGTCTCATGTTCAAACGTCCGCCTGGTTTCTCAGCAAAATAAGACCTCAGCAACCAGAAAGCTGCTGAACAAAAAGCTAACCTGAAAAACCATAAAAATGAAGACCAATTGCAAATTGTCTTAGAATATCTATGTCTACATCATGATAAACGTTAATTTAAAGGTGAAATGCCCCTTTAACTGAGTGCAAGAACTGTTCCGATATCCAAAAGTAATGCTGCTCTGTGGAGACAGAAAGGGCAAAGTTTTATTTTGTATTCTGGATATTTTTTAATGTTGTTTAGCACAAAACAATAAGGTTTTGTAATATCTGCAAAATAGTTGCTGCTGGAATTCAATAACTGCTTCCCTGGTGTTCTGTAATGTACTGAGAGCAAGTGCTGACTCGCTGTACTTCCCGCTTGCTGGTGCCTCTGCTGTAACCAACTGAATTAGGCCTGCTCTGTTCAGTGAGAAAGCCTATTTACTCAGAGGGTATCCACATGTAGCAAGCGATTGTTGTAATTCTCTTTTTCATCATTTCCTAGGCTGAAGAAGAGAGGAATTATCACATCTTTTATCAGCTTTGTGCATCTGCTTCTTTACCTGAGTTCAAGATGCTTCGACTGGGTATTTATTGAAACTATTTTAAAACTTTGTACCAAACATGTAAATTCAAAATGTCATTTATCTGGCAACTGTATATACTCATTTCTACAGTATGTGTGTGTTGTCAAAGCCAGTAAGTTTACCAACAATTGTGTCACACTTAGTAATTAGCTGGTGGGTCCCTGGGGCTTTCACGGGTTACAATCCATGACCACACCTGCCAACCCAACTCCTATGACCCACCCAGAGCTTGGCAGAAGCTTGTATTGACCAAAATTGCTCACTATTACATATCGAAGTCGAAGGATTTACCGCAATTCGTTCGATCGAATGATCGAACAAAAAATCGTTCAATCGAATGACTAAATCCTTCGAATCGTTCCATTCGAAGGATTTTAATCCATCGATCGATTTTTCTTCGACCCAAAAAAGATTGCAAAGCCTATGGGGACCTTCCCCATAGGCTAACATTGACTTCGGTAGGTTTTAGGTGGCGAACTAGGGGGTCGAAGTTTTTTTTTAAAGAGACAGTACTTCGACTATCGAATGGTCGAATAGTCGAACGATTTTTAGTTTGAATCGTTCAATTCGAAGTCGTAGTCTAAGGTCAAAGTAGCCCAAAGTAATTGTTACTATATACCATGGGTTAATCTGAAGATTTTATTGTTTCCTCTGGTGTAAAAAATACTCTTTTTCTAACATTGCATTGTGTCCCATAGGCAACGCTTAAATTCATAAGTATTTCTTCTTCATTTTAAACTTGTACATTTCTAAAAAAAAATCTGTGCATGATAAAATCAGTTTGACTTAATCCATAAATTATCATTATGAACTTCATAATATATTCAGCTAGGTGTAAGATGTGAGTAAATGAATTGACTATAATAGCACAAAGCATGTCGCTGTCAGGTCAAATATGCAGTCATTTGATTCACATATGATTTTACTATAACTTGGTCACAAGGGACAATAATGCAGTTATCGAGCCCCTTACTCTCTGATGATTGGCCTGTGCAGAGTTGGAAACTCATTTGTCAATGTTATGCTGTAATTGGAATCACAATGTATTATGTGTTCTTATGTTATTTATATAACATTTAAATCCACTCTAATGGATTAATGTTTGCCAATTCATGTATTCTCACTGTTCCTAGAGCTCATATAGAGCTGCTTTATTTATAAAATGCTGCAAAGCTATACAGAAAGTATCTAATACTCTCTTCAGTCGCTATACTATTAGTTTCCTATTAAATTCAACACACACTCAAATCTTTTTATCAGGAGACAAATAAGCTGCCTGTATGTTTTTGGAGTGGGAAAAGAAACGAAAACATCAACCCATGCAGACACAAGGAGAACATATAAACACCTTGCAGCCCCTGAGGTGCTCTCTGTTTCTGTTCCTACTGAGCTGAAAACAGAGACGCATCTGAATGCCACAAAGAAGTGAAAAAGAAAAGTCTTTGCTGCCTTTAGCATTCATGTGTATTTCTGTATTTCCATATTTCCTAAGGTGTCTTGCACTAGTGATGTATGTGTTGACAAAAAATTGCCCCACACCAGGCCTTAACCCAACCAGAACCCTACATGACCTGACACGGGCACTCTATTTATAGACCTGTCCATCTCTGACATCACAAAAGTGGCAGGTACACATCTATAAATAGAGGCTGCCAGAGGTCGAAGCCATCACAGTATGGTCACAGGCAAGGAGAGTGGAAGAAAAAGCTCGACCTGAAACTGAACCCGTCGGCGAACCTGCAATCTCCGGCACTGTTGCTATCCAGATAATATGAATAAACCCATCTCATGTGCTGTATTTGATGGAGCAATTAGGAAACCTCCATTCCCATATACAATTAGCTCAGATTATTTACAATATTAGACCGTAGTTAAATGTTAAACATATTTAAGCCACCACAATTCCCAGTTCATTAGCTGCTGCCATTAAGCGAGGCAACTTTTTGTATTCTTAAATATAAACTAACATGGTGAGATTCTGTGTCCATTGCTGGGTCCCTGCTGATAACCTATGTCTTCTCTCCTTTCTTTCCAACAGGCACTGCCAATGATTTCCATTACACAAAGCAAGGAGGCAGTCCTGTGATTGATGGAGTTGATGACCAGAAGGAAATGAGAAACACCAGGCAAGCTTGCACCTTACTAGGTAATGTTCACTTATCATTCCACAGAGAGTCTTAGGGGCATTTTTATTATGTTGTGTAAAAAACCAGCAGGATAATACACCACACATCGCCAGGTTTCGCCCATGTAAAAAACCGCATACATTTTTTACACATTTTTCTATAGAGTTGCTTCTGCCGGAAGCAATGTAAAAATAACGGCGACAAATCTGGCGTTCACATTGCTGGACATTACACACACCTTCATAAATTCTCCTTTTTTTTTTCCAACACATTTTTCCAACATTTTTTCTGCAAATTAAGTTTTACACATTGTAATAAATATGCCCCTTAGTGAAGCATGCAGGATTAAAAAGCAAGTAACAGATATAACTCTGCTCAGCTAATGGCAACTGTTTTGGTAGAACTTTCTAATGATGGGCCAAAACAGTTGAGAAGTAGGTTTGCTTACATGGTATTTGAGTTGCAGTACTTACCAATGCTTTGCATTGCTCTTTATCCTAAAAAAACTAGTAATGCACATATAGGATCCGTTATCCAGAAAGCTTCAAATTGCGGGAGGGCCATCTCCCATAAACAGTACTTGGAAGCAGAACAATCCTATTGGGTTTAAATCATGTTTTAATTCATGGTTTTAATGATTTTTTTGTAGACTTAAGGTATGGAGATCCACATTACAGAAAGACACCTTATCCAGAAAACCCCAGATCCCGAGCATCCAGATAACGGGTCCCATACTGAATATTACTAATGCAAGATAACAGTAAATATAATGAAATCATATCAAGGCTGAGAGCAATGTTATATAATGTTAGTAATTCTTGCATAGACAAGTGTATTTCCTTTTACCCGCTGCCATTTCAATTTCTGCTCTTGCTTTTTGGTCGGGATTCTAAATAGATTCTTAAGACTAGAACAGTTTTCTCATAATTCAAAGAGAATGATAATTTACGCTTTATAAGAAATAAAATGTAACTAAATGGTTTCCTGGAAGGTCTGTATCCAGTTAAGTTGCTAGAATCCAAGAGAGTGATGATTGAACAAACAAAGCCATTGCACTTTTAAAATAAATGCTGAGTGTCCAATGTGACTAAACTATTAGAAACTTGAGTGAAGTTATGTGACAAGGGTCTATTGTGTGGAGCTATATTGTAATGACTTAATAAGTAAACCAATTGTTGGTATCTTTTATATGGACTGTACATGCCAGCAGTGTTGCTCATCTCCTTCATAATACAGGTGCAAAAACGTTGCTGTGATTGCTGACACTTTGTTGATTTTTGAAATTGTCATTATTATTCGAACGGTGGCATGAATGTGTTAGAGGGAGTTGCTCTGTTTAGTTCAACAAATAGCATAAACCATCGATTTTTTTTTGTAACTAAAACAGACGCAAGGTATGTTCAGCACAAGCCCTGTTCATTAAACTTTTTTTGAAAAGGGGTATACGGACACTTTAACAGGGGAGCATCCAGCGAGCTAAATACTAAGCTACAAGGCTGTAGAATTCAACAAGACGTATTGCATAAGACTAGGAATGCACCGAATCCACTATTTTGGATTCGGCCGAACCCCCGAATCCTTTGCGAGAGATTTGGCTGAATAACGAAATGAATCCGAACCCTAATTTGCATATGCAAATTAGGGGTGGGAAGGGGAAAACATTTTTTACTTCCTTGTTTTGTGACAAAAAGTCATGCAATTTCCATCCTGCCCCTAATTTGCATATGCAAATTAGGATTCAGTTCGGCCGGGCAGAAGGATTCGGCCGAATCCGAATCCTGTTGAAAAATGCCGAAAAATCCTGGCCGAATCCCAAACCAATTCAGTGCATCTCTACATAAGACACCATAAATGATTTCATGATTTCTATTGGCACAGTTCCCCCAGGGTAGTATGTATCTTTTCTTTGTGATGATATTTTAGATATTCATATTTTAAAACATTCATAATTTAAAACATAGTTTTTTAGTGTCAGTATCCCTTTAAGCAGCTGCTGTTCTTAGGCCAAGCTTGTCCGTTGTTCATTGAAACTGGTATTTAAAGAAAAATGAATACTATCTGTGCTTTACAGTTCTTGTAGCATTACTTATTTTTTCATTATCGTGCAAGTTTTTTATGTAAAGAGTAGTGATGGGCGAATTTATTCGCCCGGCACAAATTCACGCGATTCACCATCGGCGAATAAATTTGCGAAACCAGCGCGAAAAATCGCCAGCAAGAATTCGCTGGCGGCAAAAAAAAATGGACGCTGGCGTCCGTTTTTTTGGAATGCCAGAGCATTTTTGCCAGCGAATTTTCATCATATAAGAACACCGGCGTCAAAAACGAGAAGCCGGCGCCGTCTCGCAAATTTTTCATCGTTTCGCAAATTTCACTGGAAATTCGCATTTTCGCCCCAAATTCGCCCATCGCTAGTAAAGAGTCAATCTTCTACCTGCAGTATTGTATAGGTATGGGATCCGATATCTGGAAACACATTATCCTTAAAGACCCAAATTATCGACCTTATAAGAAGGTCATCTACCATAGACTCCATTTTAATAAATAATTCAAATTTTTAAAAATGATTTTCCTTTTCTCTGTACAGATATGGAACCTGTTATCCAGGACTTTAGGTTTGCCGGCTAAAGGATCTTTCAGTAATTTGGATCTCCATACATTCATTCTACTTAAAATGAATTGAAACGTTAAATAAACCCAATAGTATTGTTTGGCCTCTAATAAGGATTAATTACATCTTGGTTTGGTTCATGTACGAGGTACTTCTTATAATTATTACAGAGAATAAAGGAAATCATTTTTAAAAATTAGATTTATTTGATTATAATGGAGTCTATGGGAGATGGCCTTCCCGTAATTTTGAGCTTTCTAGAAAACAGGTTTTCGAACAACCGGATCCCATACCTGTTATAATAAAACTCTATCTTCAACTTGATCCCAACTAATCTATAATTAATCCTTATGCAAAGTGTTAATTTAATGTTTAAATTTAAATGTTTTGCAGTTTTTATGTTTGACTAACAATGCCTTTTCTTTCCTTAGGAATTGGAGAGTCATATCAAATGGGAATTTTCAGGATTTTAGCTGCTATACTTCACCTGGGGAATGTAGAATTTAAATCTCGGGATTCAGATAGCTGTTTAATCCCAGTAAGTAAGATACACAATGTAGTGTTTTATTTGAACAAAAGAAAATCGTTCTTGCTGTTTGGTTGCTGTGGGTTGGCAAATCGTTACTGTATCCCCTTGTTTAACCAGTTTAGAAGGACACTAAAAATCTGTTAAAATCAAAGTTTGTCTTTTTCTTAATTGCAGCCAAAACACGTACCCCTTACTATATTTTGTGATCTGATGGGTGTGGATTATGAAGAGATGTCTCATTGGCTGTGTCACAGGAAGCTTGTTACTGCTGCTGAGACCTACATCAAGCCCATTTCCAGATTACAAGCCACCAATGCCAGAGATGCCCTGGCTAAACACATCTATGCTTTCTTATTTAACTGGATTGTGTGTCATGTCAACAAAGCTCTTCTTTCCTCAACAAAGCAGAATTCGTTTATTGGAGTCCTGGATATATACGGGTATATACAACTTCTTTTAATGTTCTTTTTGCACAGGCCCTTCCTCATCTGTTCTACCAGTACTGGTCGTTATGTATGTAACTCTGTATGTTCTATGCATGTCATTCATGTGATAAACACATTTATTTTACAGCGCTGCACAATATGTTTGTGCTCTAAAAATACATGTTAATAATAATCTAACATACTAAAAGTTAACCCCTTTAATAATAAATTGACAATAAGACTTTTTATAAGCTCTGTAGAATACATGGGGCTGCAAGAACTTTGTTTACTTATTCCCTATACATTTACTAATAATTCAGTTAGTAAATAGGCTTCTTCATATCTGAAACTAAAGAAAGATAAAAAAGGAAATTTTATTTGGTTGCTTTATAAACTGTAGTTGTACACAGGCATAAATGCATGACAATCAGATCATCCAGCTTAAACCTGTTCATCATTATTTAGGTTTGAAACCTTTGAAATCAACAGCTTTGAACAGTTTTGTATCAACTATGCGAATGAGAAACTCCAGCAACAGTTTAATTTGGTGAGTGTGTGGTGCATTTTGTGCCATCTTTATTTACTGCTTGTACGCATTTACGAATAAGTTGATATATTAAGGTATAAAGACTTCATGTGATTAATATTTGCTAGTTAACGTGGGATTTATTTAAAATGAATATTAGATGAATTGGACTTCTAGTTTCCAGGCACATTATAAATGAGTTAAATGCTGAGTTTACTGAGCAATCAGACATTTGAATATCTAGAGAAGAATGTACTGTCATGCAGTTGGTTTGAAAACTCACCACACTGACATATCCTCATCCAGTCCGATCCATGTAACACAAATTCAATCATTCACTCTAAGGCTGATCCAATATGTTATGAAGCTGTCTTATCCTATTGCTCCCATCTAAAAGAAAAAGGAGACCATGGGGGAGGGGGGAGTTTTTTGATGCTCAAAGCAGACATCAATGCCTTTAGAAGTCACACCTAGATTTCTAAAGTACCATCATGGCAAGAAATAACCAATATTGTTGGAATTGTAAGATTTTTACATACTATTCAAGTAAAACTTGACATTTAAAGCAAAACCGGGACACCAAGATGTAGTCTCAAAAAGCAGAATAATGTTGAGACTCTGGTTGTTTTCTAGAATAATAATAGTAGGGATGCGGTTCGGGATTTGGGCAGGATTCGGATTCAGCCAAATCCTCATGCCTGGCCAACTGAATCCAAACCCTAATTTGCATATGCAAATTAGGGGCAGTAAGGGAAATCACTTAACTTTTTGTCAAAAAACAAGGAATAACAATGTTTTTATACTTTTTCTCTTCCCGTCCCTAATTTTCATATGCAAATTAGGGTTCAGGTTCGGTTCGTATTTGACCGAATCTTTTTTTGAAGGATTCGGGGATTTGGCTGAATCCCAAATAGTAGATTCAATGCATCCCTACTTAATAGGTTTACATGCAGGAAATAAACAGCGTCTTCACCTGATTTTTATTCAGTGTTTTGAATTATTTAGCGGCAATTAACCTTTGCCTAAAGACCGCCGACTATGTATGTTCTCCTTGCATATATAATATACATAATAAAAGAAAAAACTTTTTTCCTTCTTTCCAGCATGTTTTCAAGTTGGAGCAAGAAGAATATATGAAGGAGCAAATTCCATGGACATTAATTGATTTTTATGATAACCAGCCTTGTATCAATCTCATTGAGGCAAAAATGGGTATTCTGGATCTTCTTGATGAAGAATGCAAGGTTGGTGATCCGGGTAGTTCAACTAAATTACATATTTATTGGATTCATTAATGTTTTTTGAGTATGAGGTGGAATTGTAACCAAAACAATAAGTTATTCTTACAGAATTGTTTTAATTTTTTTAGCTATGTATGTGAATGCATGTAAATCATGAAAATAGAGAAAGCTGTAGGAGGAAAACTATTGGTACCCAATTCTTGAGTGCAAAGACCTGCGCCCACACCATGGAGCGTGGTACAAAGTATACAACACATGGCTGCTTGTGCTTGTTTTTCATATTTTAAATCCTACCTCTTAAATCAAAAAAGACACTTAAGTCTTTGCTTGATTTCCTTTTTAACTGTACATGTGAAAGTAGGTGAAATGTTAATTATTTCTTTGAACCCTGCTCAACTATATTTACAACGTGTCTTCTTTTGCAGATGCCCAAAGGCTCAGACAGCACATGGGCACAGAAGTTATACAATACTCATCTTAAGAAATGTGCATTATTTGAAAAGCCGCGTCTGTCTAATGTGGCTTTTATTATTAAACACTTTGCCGACAAGGTAAGTCTTCTGCATGATATAGGTGTCCAGTAAAGTCAAAATAATAGCTGTTTTCCTTTATAGAACATTCTACAAGCAAATAGGTACATTATTTACTAAATACACGTTGAATAAGCTGCTTCCAGGGATAGGGAAGAGTGGAAAGGTTTATTTGGATGGAATTACCACTGTAACTTCCATTTATCATAGATCTAGGTAGGGACAGTCAAGGATCTGAATGCCACTTGCCATAGATTCTACATTTTTGCATTCTTTTCCTTGATATGGGGAAAATGTGCTTCCTAGCAATGGGCATTATTAGCAGTATATGATATTAGACTTTGCAGCTGTGTCCTACCTATATGAAAACCTCGCCCTGTGGCATCTTCAAACCTGCATAATAAAATAAATTTGAACAATGTAGTAGAAGCCTGTGGACCTGTCTTGGCTGGAGGGAAAACTGTCTGCAACATTCTTTCAATAGGCAGAACCAGCAGTGCAAAAGTAACAAAAAAACACTGCTTTCATTTGCAATTGCATTTACAAAAATACTTTCAACCCTAGTTGCCTTTACTTAGATTTTTTTAATTAAGGCAAAGATTCATTTTTAAGTTTATAAGCCCTTTAATTGAATGGAAGGGAAATCACTTCACTTTATATTTCACTTTTTCTTTTCCCTCCCCTAATTTGCATATTAATTTGCATATGCAAATTAGGATTCGGTTCGGTATTCGCCCCGACTCTTTCAGGAAGTATTCAGGGATTTGGCTGAATCCCACATAGTGGATTCGATGCATCTGTAGTTAGAAGTATAAATTGCTAAACAGCTCAGAAGAGCTATCTGGACCATTTTTTGGTGGAGTGGGGTAGAAAGGTCTTGTAATAAAAAAATGGGTTTTTTTGTGTTTTGGTTAGGCAATTTGGCTAATATCACTTCTTGACGTTTCAATTTGGCCCACCGCCAATTTGTTCAGAATACTGTATGGGCTAGTCAGTTTTGTTTTCTATTGATTGTCTAGTTAGTCTTAGGGGCAGATTTATCAAAGGTCAGGTTGTGTTTTCCTGAAAAATTCTAGGGTTTCGAGGGTATTTTTCAGTCAAAAACTCTAATTTTTTCAGGTTTTAAAAAAAAAACAAAAAAAAAACTTTGAGTTTTTCAAGATTTATTATACCTGGAAGCTGGAAATAACTTGAATCCAAAAATACTCTTTAACCATTTGAAGATGTTAATAGCCTTTATGATGTTCTGGGTTTTTTTTAGTGGGTTTCACTCGAAAACTTGATTAATTCGAGTACTCTGTTTTTTTTTTTTTACCCTGAATTCACTGATTCTAGTTTTTCCTCTTCAAGTTTTTTCATAAATCAGAAAACATTTGCGTTGTGAGTTCATTTGAGATATAAAAAACCTCACAAACTCGACCTTTGATAAATACCCCCTTAATGTGGCCATACACTGAACTAATAAAAAACATATTAAACCAACGTCATTGTTGAAATTGTTGTATAATTACAAATATCATCATTTTCGGCCAAATTCCCAGTAAAGAACCTGGAGAGATCAGTAGAATCAAATTGTTATTGCCGGCTATCTATTGCAGTGACTTATGGATGAAGTAAACTGAATAACAATTTCAGGCATTGCTACCAACTCCTCAGTGCCTGTGATACCTCCTTTTTTTTTTTTTTTCTTAGCAGTTCCACTAGGGACCATTAGACTAACAACTTATTATAGGTTTATTTTCCAATGGAGTAATTGATGGAGAGGGCATAAAGGTAATGTCACAGATGAAATGGAATCATTGCAGTAAACTTTTCTTTTCTTTTCAGGTAGAGTATCAGTGTGATGGTTTTCTGGAAAAGAACAAAGATACAGTATTTGAAGAACAAATTAAAGTACTGAAAGCAAGTAAGGTGAGTATTAAGGAATGTTTTCTTGAGGAGTATCTTTGCATTTTATGGGCAAGGCTGACATTCAGTTTTTATATATTCCTTTTGAAATGGCCTCTTTTGTGTATGTTTATTGGTGATGGTAGAAATTGCTTCTGAAGAAGAAAATGTAATTGCATAATATGACTGTATAATTGTAATCCTTATTGTGGACCATTGTGTTTTATCTCCTCCCTTGTTCCATTGGCCCCCAGCATTTCATGGCACAGCATTTCATGAGACAGTGTGACCCATAACATGTCATAACACTGTGGCCCACAAGCATTTCAAGACAGACATGGTGATAACCCCAGCCCTGAGTTAATCAGCCATTCTCTAGATGTCTTGTCTACAGGTGGCTTGTGATGGTGATGTGGCATGTCACAGTCTAATCGCACAAAAATGTGATGAGGGTGGCAGCTGCTGATAGGAGGTATGCCAGTGCCCATGACAGGTCCTAAATGGATCCAATATTGGCTTAAGACCGGACCTGACTGCAAATACCTGGGACCCAACAACTCTCATCTCCCCAGTCTTAAAATATAGTAGAATAGTTGGCTGGATCTGACAGAATTTAGCTTGGATGAAGTCTGACCAGCTTTTTGGAGTGTCACAGTTTGCCAACAACTGCTCTAGATTTGTGTAATGCTGGCTCAGTTTAGTTTTCATCGTTTTACTAACTTTAAAGTTTAATAGCATTTTTTAATTATTGTAGCTGGTATGTCTTATTCTTTTTTTCTCTCTCCCCCATATCCCCTCCAACACATGGTCATCAGAAGGTAAAGACTTTTAAGCAAGCTTCCCTAATAAATGGCTGCTGTCATGTAGCAGTCCCACATTACTTTGCTTCTAATTGCATGGCGTGCAGAGATCGGGAGGGTTGGAGCCATTGCGCAGTGTCCTAGGGATTTTCTATAGAGCATTAGATTAGAGGCCATAAAGCCTGGAGAATAGTTAGCTGGATGTAGCGCAATATATCTAGGTTGGTTGAAGGATGGAAAAGTTTTGGAGTGTCACAGTTTGCCAGTAACGGAGGTAGACTTGTATTATGCTTATGGGTAAAACTATTATGTAATTCTGGCACAGAATAGCTCTCATATTTTTACTAACTTAAACAGTGCTTTTAAGTATTATAGCTGGTATGTCTGATTTTTTTCTTCTTCTCCATATTCCATTCAACTCATGTTCATCAGAAGGTAAAAACTCTAAATCAGCTTCCCTAATAAATGAATGCTTCCCTGTAGCAAGCCCACAATACTTTGCTTCTAACTGCATGGCATGGGGAGGTTTGGAAAAGGTTGGAACCATCAACAGCATGGTACAGGTTACTGGAACAGATCTAATGCTGCAGTGTCCTCAGATTTTCTATAAAGCTTCTATGTTTGTAATATGTCAACAAACCAGGTACTTGGCTGTCTGAAGCCAGTCCTAGGAACTAGAAGTGCTTTATGTTATTTTTACCTTGCACGTCCGAAAGCTCTTTCTTTCCCTGCTTTAATATCTTGTGTGCCAGCAGGGCATGCTGTTTGTATGTTGTTGCTTTTTTATGGTAGTGTGAAAACGAGACCCACTTTGTTGTGTTGCATTGTACAGGAAAATAACATATAACTGATCATACCCCACCTTTTGTCATTTCCATGATTTTGTTAATGTATATAAGTATATTTGTATTTATATAGTGATACTTATGTATGCAGCACTCTACATCAGAGCAGTAAATTCATAGAACAAAAAGGGAGTCATTCAATAATAAATAAACATAAATACAAAGTACAGTTACATTAAAGATTAAGAGCTAATTGTCAAAGAGACGAGGAAGGAGGTCCCTGGTCTGTAGAGCTTATGGTCCAAATCTAGCTAATACACACATGCAAATGCTTGGGTTGCTACGGGCAGTAAACCTACCAACCAAAAAGAGCTAAAAATAGTCAGACAAGAAAAAGACAGACCAAGTTACATCTGTTTAAAGGAGAGCTGTCGCAGGTGCTATTTTATGGACACTGTTACTAAGGCATGTTTTATATCACCACAAAATGTTGTGTATGTTCCAGGATGGGGACCTAATGCCCATGTGCAGTGTCCTACACAGGGGGAATTTGAGCAGTGCAGTGATATCTAGAAAGTGCTGAATGGAAAGTGAAAATAATTGACTGCCCTGCCTCTATGCTTTAGGCATAGAGGCAGGGCAGGCAATCTATGATTGGCAGCTCAGATATTTAAACACCTTTATATCAGGTATGGATGTTTTAATGAAAAAAATAATTGGGGTTCCATGTTTAATTTTCATTATACATCTTTTTATGTGTGGATGACAGGCCATTTTAAAAGATACTAACATTTTTAGGTGACTTCCTAGGAAACCACTGAAAAATATAAATACAGAGCAATATAGCACCTAAGAATTTTCAGATAAACCTCCCCCTTAGTGTCTGAGGTTGGATGGGAGTCATAATATAGTTTTCCAGTTGGTGTGGTGAACTGGCAGGATACACTTTAATGAACTTTGCCTACCAACTTGTGTCAGCAAACAGTTTCTTCTTGCTCTCAGCAGTGTCTCTTCTAGGCCGAAATGGTGCGCTGATATGCTGAGAAGAGAGATTCTTGCCACTCTTTAATAATGTCCTTAAACTAAGATCAAAATAAAAAAGTATAAGACAACATACTAACAGGATTCGCACTCTGGCATTTTTATTCTTAATGAAATGTGTCCTTCCCCCCCTAGTTTACACTGCTAACAGAGTTGTTCCAAGATGAGGAGCGGATCTTGAGCCCTACATCTTCTGCACCGCCCTCAGGTCGTACTCTGCTATCCCGCACTAGTTTGCGCTCCCTGAAGCCCAAGCCTGACCAGACAAGCAAGGAGCATAAAAAAACTGTCGGCCATCAGGTAACACGACAGAAGGATATCTAGTACAAATCTTGCATTCCCCACAGTTTGATGTGTAAATAGATCATTACTTTGCTCTGGTTACTGACATTGTCTTTCATTCCTGTTCCAGTTCAGAAATTCCCTTCACCTTCTGATGGAGACTCTCAATGCCACAACCCCACACTATGTGCGTTGCGTTAAGCCAAATGACTTCAAGTACCCCTTCACGTATGTCTAAGTAAACTCTTTGCACTGAATTCTGCAAACTGAATATATGTACAGTATATGAAGCTTGGGGAATAGTCTATGACGGCTCACTAGTGCTTATAATCTATTGGATGGATGTAAAAATGGATTGACGTGCTGATGGTAGATGTTCTCTAAATTCACCTCTAATACAGAAAAATTCCCTTCTATGAAAAAATGTTGTGTTACGGTTGTAGAGTATAGTAACTTATAATGTTTCTTCTTATTTCTTGAACTAAACAGGGAAATTAAAGCAATTCCGTTTCAGTTTCTTTCATGGTAGATACCAGTAGATTACCAGTGCTCAGATAATCCACCTACATAGTGGACTCCTGTTCGAAAAAACAGTTACAACAAAGGTTGAAGGGACAGTTTTGTTGCCCAGTTTAGCTCAAGAAATATCAAAAACAAAGCTTTTCAGTGATTATAAATATAGGCAAATACTATGCCTATTCATTGAACTCGTGTTGAGCATGGGGGTATACTGCCTTTTTAGTTCTAAACCAAGTCTTGTGCTGTGAAGCTGATGATTAACAATGCATCTGAGTGGACAAATCGCAAGGAAATGTTGACTTAAAGTGGCGAAGAAAAGCTTCTAGGCAAGTGACATCTAGTTCTGCTGTCTATTTGTCTTGATCAATTACCCAAGGCAAGTGCAGATCTGACTTCAGTGTACATTACATTCTGTGCTATGATTTGCAGCATAGGACTGGCAATAAATAACCAGATATTATAAGAAAATGCCACCTCATTGTTTTAACTAATACAGTAATTGTTTTGAATCCCTCTTGTAGATTTGACTCTAAACGAGCAGTGCAGCAGCTTAGGGCTTGCGGAGTATTGGAAACCATCCGAATCAGCGCAGCTGGATTTCCTTCAAGGTATGCACCGCATTTTCAATTTGCACATTCTGTGGTAGTAATGGCTTCTGGCTCATTTAATAGATACATATGTTCTACACAGAGCAAATGTGTTCTGGCCATGTGTTCTGATTACTGCCTTATCTTTCTTGCCATAGGTGGACATATCAGGAATTTTTTAGCAGATACCGTGTTTTAATGAAGCAAAAAGATGTCCTCAGTGATTGGAAGCAAACCTGCAGAAATGTTCTGGAGAAGCTTATTTTGGTACGTCACACTTCTTTAAAAATAAATATATATATATATATATATATATATATATATATTTATATATATATATTTATATATTTATATATATATATGAGTATAATTTTTTTAAATAGATCTTTTACTAGACTTTGATAAACCAAGTCTTGACAATTTCATTCACTATTATAGGGAATAAAACAATCCATCAATGGAGAATACAAAATAGATTAAATGAGAGTATTTGAAGGAGTGAAATTAGGTCATAAACTCATCTTCTAAATATACTATGGCAAAGCAGACACAACAAACATATTAAATGAAAAAAGGTGAATTTAGTGCAGTCATTCCATCCTTTATGACCTGTATTTGGAGGATGTGGATCATCACAACAGCTTTTCTAATAGGCTGGGAATATGCAAAACTATTGCTTACAATATGTTGTTCAAGGTGTAGTCTTTTTCCTTAACCTCTCAGTGATGCTGCAAGGATTATTCTGATGTTGGCTCTGTGCTTTGGACAAAACATTTTTACAGCATGGCTGCCCATTGGAATCACTATCAGGTGCAAGTGGATTATTCTGCTACAGAAACTGAACATACGGAACTAAACTATAACAGCCATAGATAGCATGGTTCATATCATTCACTGAGACCTGGGTATTGGTAGAAATAATGCACTTCTGCAGCACTTAAAATATAGTTATTAGAAATCACTTCAATATATGAACTCCTTGGTGCCTACTAATTTTACAATAAGATTTGCATTAGTGCCTTTTATTAACCAGGCAGGTTTGACTCTTAAAGGCATTGTGCACTATTTAATTAACTTTTATTACAATGCTGTACAAGATTGATATTCAGATTGATATATAGTTTTCATGTTGTATTATTTTTGGTTTTTGAGTAGGTTCTATTGTTTTATTCAGCAGCTCTCCGGTTTTATCATTTCAGCAGTCTGGTTGCTATGGTCCAAATTATTCAGGCAACAATGCATTGATTATGAATAGGAGAGGCCCTGGACAGAAAAATGAGTAATAAAAAGTAACAATACATTTGTAGCCTTACAGAGCATTTGTTTTTTAGATGGGATCAGTGACTTCCATTTGAAAGCTGGAAAAAGTAAAAAAAGAAGGCAAATCATTTAAAAACTATAAAAAAAGAAAAAAAGGCCAGTTGAAAAGTTGCTTAGAATTAGCCATGTAAAACATTGTAGCAGAAGGCATATTGTCTGTATATCGGCAGGCTTTTGCAACATTGTTTCAGAAGTCAAAACTGTAGTATAGAATATGAATAGCTAGACAACTATTGCTTTCAATAGCTATTGCAACTAGGAATAAGATAAAAACAGTTGAGCATCTTTAATTAATGTATATTGATAAGTTGCTGTGAAGGGAATTTTCTTTTATTAGGATGGACATGGAATTCATTCTTCTAGTATATTCTATGGGGCATCTTGTATTCTCACTACTTTCACTTACCTGCTCCTCTACTGGTCTAATTATGACTGTTGTCCTCGCAGAATTTGGACTGAACTGTTCAACATTAAAGCCACATTTTTTTAATTTCATCTTATTTTCCTAAATTAATGGCAATGTCTCTGCAAATGCAAAATCACATTTCAGTTTCTGTGTTCTCCCAGCCAACTCTTTTCTTGGGTTTCCATTGGTAACAGGACAAGGATAAGTACCAGTTTGGTAAGACAAAGATCTTCTTCCGTGCTGGCCAAGTGGCCTATCTGGAAAAGATCAGAGCAGACAAGCTGAGAATGGCCTGTATTAGAATCCAGAAGACAATCCGAGGATGGCTTTTGAGGAAGAAATACTTGCGTATGAGGAAAGCAGCCATAACAATCCAGCGATATGTCAGGGGATACCAGGCACGATGGTAAGTAGTGATGCAGAAGCTGCATTGGCCACAAACAGGGTTATTTATTATCTGTTGCATAATGCACAATATTCAGCTTTTATTGAACCTTGTGGAAATAATAGGTTGTGTTGCAGAATTTAGGATGTTTCTAGTGTATGCTTTTGCTGCAATTGAGATCCAAAGCTTCACAGAGGCCAAGCAGACAGGGTTGATTGTAATTAATACAGTTTAACCCATCAAAGGTGAATCTCACTGAATGCTCCCCCCTGCATTTAGCTGTCCTTGCTTATATATCCTCTGCTTGTTATAACTATTGCTGCGTAAAATGCATATGCTTTTGACATCCCTGCTTTGTGCTATATATTTTGAATCAATAAATGCTACTTCTGTTGGGTTTCTCCTTATGCCTATGCAATTGAATTTGCACATTTGATGTCAGGGTAGGATATCAAATGTACTGCTTGACTGCCCGAAATACAGTAGATGGGAGAAGTTGGCTCCTTGCTCCTGACTTAGCAGAACCAGGAAATGTTTCTGGCAAGCCTGTATGAATACTAAGTTTTCTGACCAAGGGCTAGAGATGCATTGCTGTGGTTAGATTTTGACTTCACAAATATGGTAACGAAAAGAAAAAGTACATGATGCAGAATTGGTTTGTGTGTTTGTGGGGGGGGGGATACTTTAGCCGAATTTGGAAATACAACAAATATAGGGCAGAGTCTGCTATTTCCAACACAAGTAAGTAGCAAAAGAGCACCAACACAGTTTGAACTGAATGAGCAGACAATTGCTGGCCTTTGCAGGCAACAACAGCCCTGAAGTGAGTTTTTTTTAGTCATTTTTGTCTTATAACAGTTCTGCTTCTTGCTGTCTTTCAGTTACGCACAGTTTCTTCGTAGAACAAGGGCGGCGATTATTATCCAGAAATTCCAAAGGATGTATGTTGTTCGACAGAAGTACCGGCATATACAGTCCTTTACGCTTGCTCTCCAGTCGTATCTGCGTGGTTATGCAGCCAGGAAGAGATATCAGGAGGTAAGAAATTATTTAAATGCAGATGAAAAAAAGGCATCTATAAGACCCCATCATAAACACATACACTAGGAATTTATGTTTTTCTTTTCTACAGGGGCCAGTTCTCTTTCTGAATATGAAGCTAAATGCTGCAAAGTACAGAGTAGTAGTTTTATATAGTTGCACTTTACTATTAAAACAAACACAGGAAAGCCTCCTTATTTTGTTTTAATCTTTTTTGGCTAAATTAAGTCCCTTTATACCTGTAGTTAAAGCAAGTTACCACTTGTTTTTTTAAATCCAGACTGAAAACCTACCATGATGAACTGTAGTAGCACTGCGGTAGCATCCCTGCTGCAACTGCACTTGCTAGTATAATCAGTACTCGGACATTTTTGCCTGCCTTTTCTCTGTGTGTAAAGAGCAGTGACTGGTTTTTTTTTATAACGGTGCTGTTTTATTTCTCATTTGTCTTTTTTTTTTTTTTTTTTCTTCTTTGTCTATTTTTAACTTTTAACAAAAATAAATACAGTAAATGCTTAGTAATAGAAATATCAGATTCTTATTGGGTTCAGTGTAATTATTATTAACATTTATTTGTCATTAAATAAAGTCACAGTGCCCTGCCTACCTCCTTATAGTAATCAAAGGTTTATGTCTCCAATGGAGATTTGCAACTTTGGCCTTTCCAAATACTTAAATTAAAAACTAAGAAAAAACTGACACTTGGTTATATTGCAGTGGCAGCTATTGGTCATATTTGCTTACAATACAGATATATGTACTTTCATATAAGTGTTAAAAGGCAGATCCCATTTTTGTTCTGTATATTGAATTTGTATTGCTGTTAGTAAATAAATCCTTTAATACTGATATTCTCTTTTACCTTTTGCAGATTCTTCGAGCACACAAAGCTACCATTATTCAGAAGCATGTGCGTGGCTGGTTAGCCCGTGTCACTTATAAGAGAAATTTAAGTGCTATCGTATACCTGCAGTGTTGTTACCGCAGGATGATGGCCAAAAGGGAGCTGAAGAAATTAAAGATCGAGGCACGGTCAGTGGAACACTTCAAGAAACTCAACGTTGGGATGGAGAACAAGATCATGCAGTTGCAGTGTAAAGTCAATGATCAGGTACTGTCTCGTCTATATGTTCCTGAGCTCATGTGAGTATAGTACTAGTGGCAGAACTATCCCATACAGGATCATGAATGATCTATACACAATAGTGTCCACATTTCTAACACTTCAGTGATTTGATTTTATCAATTTCTATGACAAATATGTGAAACGTGAATGTGAAATATGGCTCATTTCTGAACTAACTATTGACAGAATAAAGACAACAAATCCTTGCTGGAGAGGCTAACACACTTGGAGGTCACATACAATGCAGACAAAGATAAGCTAAGAAATGATGTTGACAGACTGCGCCATTTCGAGGAGGAGGCCAAAAATGCAGCAAACAGAATGGTCAGCTTGCAGGACGAGCTTGCCAGGCTTAGGAAAGAGCTGCTGCAAACACAGACTGAAAAGAACAACATTAAGGAACGGGCAGAGAAATATCAGACAGAGACTGACCGGGTAGGAACTGATATGTCTGACCTAATGTAATTATGATCTTCTGCTCACTGCATGAAATACAAATTAACTTGCACCTTAAAGAACGGTGCCACTGCAGTCCACTTATAGGTATATAATAATTACATAATAATGACATGCAACAGTACAGTTCCCTTCAGTTCATAATGGCTATTTGTAGGTAAAATGACCTTTCAGGGTAAGATGCATGTCAAATAAATTTGGCTCCTACTGCAATACATTTTCAAAGGAAGAGAATTGAAAATACTTTCCAAATAGTGATTAGGCCAGGTCTTGCTTTCTCATGATGGGGACCTTATTAAGTTGGGCCAGAACACACTCTACCTGTGGGAGTATCAATTATTTGTTCCCTAGCAATCCTTTCAAAGTCTACTGCTTTCAGCAAATCCAACAATGCCCATTGAGCAGTGGCAACAGAATCTAAAGGCCACATTTTTAATTTCTGAGCTCCATTATTATCGTAACCAGCCTGACATTTGCTATTGCCCTGTAGCTTGTTGCCGAGCTGAGAGAACAGAATGCTTTGCTGAAGACTGAGAAAGAAAAACTGAATCTTTTAATCCAGGAGCAGGCAAGAAAAATGACAGGTATGGTGTCTGAGAAAATCCTCTAGATTAAGTGCAATCTCTTTCCACTTACTTTGCATATAATAATATCAATAAAAATGTATTTATTGGGATAGAGTTGAAATGTTAATATGAACAAAATGTTGTCTACTGTGGTGAATTGAAAAGCGTTGGCTAGAAGGTTGGAGGCAGCTGATAAAAGCATTCCGTTTGCCTTATTATAGAGGATATGGAAAAGAAAATTATAGAAGAAACAAAGCAGTTGGAGCTTGAGCTGAATGATGAACGACTAAGGTACCAGAATCTCCTCAATGAGTACAGCCGTCTGGAGGAGCGATATGATGACCTTAAAGATGAAATGAATACCATGGTGCGTTTATTTGTTGCTGGTATTATTTTGCTCTGTGTAATGGACCTGCAGTGGTAAAACCACTTGCTGAGATCAAACCATTTAATCTTGTCATGGGTTTCTTGTTATAGAGTCCTCCAAAGCCAGGACACAAGCGCACCGACTCTACTCATAGCAGCAATGAATCTGAATACACTTTTAGCTCGGAAATCACGGAGTCGGAAGACTTCCCATACCGAAATGAGGTGAGACTATGGCCAAATCGTGTTTCTGCTGCAAATTACAGCTTTATGTGCAAACAAAAAGGTGGTGATTGTGGAGCTGTTTGGTGTGGCTTATGGTGTTTGACCTACTTGGCAGAGCTATATTAGCAATAGCCAAAATATATGTTGTTCCTTTGCAAAAAGATGTAAATGTGCAGTTCGCATGAATTGTATACATTTTAGCACGATATTCCCTGTAATTATGTTGGCTTTGAAGAAGCCAACATACTGTTCTACTAGTTCAGCTCGTTCTTATTCTTCTTATTATGTTGGCTTTGAAAAAGCCAACATCTTGATCTACTAGTTCAGCTCGTTCTTATTATGTTGGCTATGAAATAGCCAACATACTGTTCTTCGAGTTCAGCTCGTTCTTCTTCTTCTTATTATTATTGGCGAACCCCATTTTCTAAACGCTACTCCTCCTACAGTTTTAGGGGTGCAAGCGCCAAACTTTCCACACTTATTCCTCTTATAGCAAAGTACGTTGCTTGTGCTTTAATAAGCGATCCCACCCACCCCGCCCCTGTGGCGACCCCCCGACGACCCCTTTTTTCCCATTGACTTTGACAGGGAAAAATTTCAAATCGCCGCCACTCGTACAGTTTTGAAGATACAGTCCCCAAACTCGGACCACATATTGTTGATGTCACCCCGAATAAAAATAAGTATTTTGGGGGGGCACCCCAAAGTGGGCGGAGCTACCAACGCCCAATGAAAATTTAGCAATTTTCTATACGCTACTCCTCCCAGAGGTTTAGGAGTACAATTATGATACTTTGCACACTTGTTCGGCTCATACCCGAATAGGTTGCTTGTGCTTTGTTAAGCGATCCCACCCTCCGTGCCCCTGTGGCGACCCCCCGACGACCCCATTTTTCCCCATAGACTTTCATTGGAAAACTTGAAACTTTTGCCACTTGTACAGCTTTGAAGTTACACTCACCAAACTTGGGTCATTTAGTCATGGGGTGAAGCTGAAAAATTCTGTCCTATTTTGGGGACCCACCCCGCCCCTGTGGCGACCCCCCGACGACCCCTTTTTTCCCATTGAGATTGACAGGGAAAAATTTCAAATCGCTGCCACTTGTACAGTTTTGAAGATACAGTCCCCAAACTCGGACCACATATAGTTGATGTCACCCCGAATAAAAATAAGTATTTTAGGGGGGCACCCCAAAGTGGGCGGAGCTACCAACGCCCAATGAAAATTGAGCAATTTTCTAAACGCTACTCCTCCCAGAGTTTTAGGAGTACAATTATGAAACTTTGCACACTTGTTCGACTCATACTCGAATAGGTTGCTTGTGCTTTGTTAAGCGATCCCAACCTCCGTGCCCCTGTGGCGACCCCCCGACGACCCCTTTTTTCCCCATAGACTTTCATTGGAAAACTTGAAACTTTTGCCACTTGTACAGCTTTGAAGTTACACTCACCAAACTTGGGTCATTTAGTCATGGGGTGAAGCTGAAAAATTCTGTCCTATTTTGGGGACCCACCCCGCCCCTGTGGCGACCCCCCGACGACCCCTTTTTTCCCATTGAGATTGACAGGGAAAAATTTCAAATCGCTGCCACTTGTACAGTTTTGAAGATACAGTCCCCAAACTCGGACCACATATAGTTGATGTCACCCCGAATAAAAATAAATATTTTGGGGGGGCACCCCAAAGTGGGCGGAGCTACCAACGCCCAATGAAAATTGAGCAATTTTCTAAACGCTACTCCTCCCAGAGTTTTAGGAGTACAATTATGAAACTTTGCACACTTGTTCGACTCATACTCGAATAGGTTGCTTGTGCTTTGTTAAGCGATCCCAACCTCCGTGCCCCTGTGGCGACCCCCCGACGACCCCTTTTTTCCCCATAGACTTTCATTGGAAAACTTGAAACTTTTGCCACTTGTACAGCTTTGAAGTTACACTCACCAAACTTGGCTCATTTAGTCATGGGGTGAAACTGAAAAATTCTGTCCTATTTTGGGGACCCAAAAAAGTGGGCGGAGCCGCAAACAACCAATCAGATTTTCCCTATTGACTTCAATGAGAAAATGTAAACAGCTGTAATTCTCACAGTATTAAAGCTAGAGCTCTCCCAAACTTGGCACCGTGGGTCACTGGGTGACTCGGCTAAAATTTACCTAAAGTGGGCGGAGTCTACAACAGCCAATCAAATTTCAGCCATTCAAATAAATAGGAAAATGTTAAACTGCTGCCGCTCTTAGACGGTTAATGGCAGGGTCCTCAAACTTGGCACAGTTGGTCACTGGGGGACTGGGATTAAAATTAAGAAAAGTGGGTGGAGCTAAAACCAACCAATCAGATTTCTTTGATTGATTTTAATGAGAACAATTAAGAAGGCTGCCATTCTCTCAGTATTGATGTCAGGGACCTTGAATATCACAAATGTGGTCGCTGGGGGTTTCCACTTCAAGTTCCACTTCGAATTTCATTCATTGATTTTCAATAGAAAAAAATAAAAATGCTGCCATTTTTACACAATAAATGACAGCATTCCCAAACTTTGGAATGTTAGTCACTGAGTGACTGTGGTTCACAATTAGGAAAAAAAGGGGCGGGGCAACAACAGCCAATCAGATTTCAGCCATTGACCTTAATTAAAAATGATAAACTGCTGCTATTATCACGGTTTAAATGCTAGGTGTACCAAACTTGGCTCAATTACTCACTGGGTGACTGCGGTCAAAATTTAGGAAAAGTGGGTGGAGCCAAAAACGGCCAATCAGTTTTCACCTATTGACTTCAATGTAAAATTTTTGATTACTGCCGTTCTCACAGTTTTAAAACCAGAGGTCCCAAACTTAGCACTGACTATGACTAGGTAACTGGGGTTAAAATTCAGAAAACTGGGCGGAGCTTAAGACAGCCAATCAGATTTCTTTGATTGATTTTAATGGGAACAATTAAGAAGGCTGCCATTCTCTCAGTATTGATGTCAGGGACCTTGAATATCACAAATGTGGCCGCTGGGGGTTTCCACTTCAAGTTTAGAAAAAGTGGGTGGAGCCACCAACAACCAATCGAATTTCATTCATTGATTTTCACTAGAAAAAAATAAAAATGCTGCCATTTTTACACATTAAATCACAGCATTCACAAACTTTGAAATGTTAGTCACTGAGTGACTGTGGTTCATAATTAGGAAAAAAAGGGGCGGGGCAACAACAACCAATCAGATTTCAGCCATTGACCTTAAAGAAAATGATAAACTGCTGCTATTATCACAGTTTAAATGCTAGGTGTACCAAACTTGACTCAATTACTCACTGGGTGACTGCGGTCAAAATTTAGGAAAAGTGGGTGGAGCCAAAAACAGCCAATCAGTTTTCACCTCTTGACTTTAATGTAAAATTTTGTATTACCGCCGTTCTCACAGTTTTAAAACCGGAGGCCCCAAACTTGTCACTGACCATGACTAGGTAACTGGGGTTAAAATTCAGAAAACTGGGCGGAGCTTAAGACAGCCAATCACATTTTACCAAACGCTATTCAATGGGAATATTTAAATTCCTGTCAATCTTACACTGTTAATGTAAGAGTGCTCAAACTTGGTCCATTTGGTGAAGGGGTGACTGGGATGCAAATTTTTAAAAGTGGGCGTAGCCAAAATAGCCAGTTTGTTTGAATGGATTTCAATGGTAAAATTGGATTGGCTTTAAATTTCACCGTTTTAATCCGGATTCTACCGACTTTGTGTACTCTCTAGGCACCGGGGGCGACTGGGCAAGACACCTATAGCGTTTCATAGCCAACATCCCGTGGTTTCTTCAGAAACGACACCCTCTAGTTCTTCTTATTATTATTATTAGCGCCCCCCGGTTTTCTAAACGCTACTCCTCCTACAGTTTTAGGGGTACAAGCGCCAAACTTTCCACCCCTATTCGCCTTATAGCAAAGTACGTTGCTTGTGCTTTAGTAAGCGATCCCACCCACTGCGCCCGTGCGGCGGACCACCGAAGACGCCGTTTTTCGTATTGACTTTGACAGGGAAAATTTTCAAATCGCTGCCGCTCGTACAGTTTTGAAGCGACACTCCCCAAACTCGGACCGCATATTGTTGGTGCCACCCCGAATAAAAATATGTATTTTGGGGGGGCACCCCAAAGTGGGCGGAGCTACCAACAGCCAATGAAATTTTAGCACTTTTCTAAACGCTACTCCTCCCAGAGTTTTAGGAGTACAATTATGAAACTTTGCACACTTGTTCGGCTCATACCCGAATAGGTTGCTTGTGCTCTGTTAAGCAATCCCACCCTCCGTAGCTCTGTGGCGGCCCCCCAAAGACCCCATTTTTTCCCATAGACTTTCATTGGGAAATTTGAAACTTTTGCCACTCGTACAGCATTAAAGTTACACTCACCAAACTTGGGTCACTTAGTCATGGGGTCAACCTGAAAAGTTCTGTCACATTTTGGGGACTCCAAAAAGTGGGCGGAGCAACAAACAGCCAGTCAGATTTTCCCTATTGACTTCAATGAGAAAATGTCAAACACTGTCATTCCCACAGTGTTAAAGCCAGAGACCCAAAACTTGGCACCATGGGTCACTGGGGTTAAAATTTTGAAAAGTGGGCGGAGTCTACCACAGCCAATCAAATATTAGCCATTTGTTTCAATGGGAAAAGTTAAAACTGTCGCCGCTCTTAGATTGTTCATGGGAGGGTCCTCAAAATTGGCACAGTTGGTCCCTGGAGGACCGGGATCAAAATCTGGAAAAGTCGGTGGAGCCAAAAACAACCAATCAGATTTCTTTGATGATTTCAATGGGAAAAATTAAAATTGCTGCCATTTGCACGTTATTGATGTCATGGACCTCGAATATCACAAATGTGCTCACTGGGTGTTTGCACTTCAAAGTTAGGAAAAGTGGGTGGAGCCACCAACAACCAATCAAATGTCATTCATTGATTTTCAAGAGAAAAACATAAAACTGCTGCCATTTTTACAGGTTAAATGTCATGATTCCGAAACCTTAAAGTGTTAGTCACTTGGTGACTCTGGTTCAGAATTAGGAAAAAAGGGGGCGGGGCAACAACAGCCAATCGGACTTCAGCCATTGACCTTAATGAAAAACGCCAAATTGCTGCTATTATTATGGCGTCCATGCCAAGTGTCCCAAACTCAGCACAATTACTCACTGGGTGACTGTGGTCAAAATTTAGGAAAAGTGGCCGGAGCCAATAACAGCCAATCAGATTTTACCTATTGAATTCAATGTAAAAGTTTCAAATACTGCCATTCTCACAGTTTTAAAGCCAGAGGCCCCAAACTTGGTACAGACCATGACTGGGTGACTGGGGTTAAAATTCGGAAAACTGGGTGGAGCTTAAAACAGCCAATCAAATGTTACCTATTGCTAATCAATGTCAAGATATAAGTTGCTGCCATTCTTTCACAGTTAATGGCAGGGACATCAAACTTGGCACAGTTGGTTACAGGGGGACTGGGGTTCAAATTTTAAAAGTGGGTGGAGCCAAAAACAGCCAATCAGGTTTTTTGGATTGATTTTAATGGTACAATTTGATCTGCTTCAATTTTCACAGTTTTAAACCAGATTCTACCAACTTTGTGTACTCTCTATGCACCAGGGGCGACTGGCCCCAACACCTCTTGCGTTTCAAAGCCAACATCTTGTGGTTTCTTCAGAAACGACACCATCTAGTTGAATATTGTTTTCTAATAAACAGACCATATAAAATCTACCTACTATATCTGATTGTACCTATAGTTTATATACTGCAGTGCAAGCTTCCTGTATATTTTCTCAAGCAAATACAATGTGTTACAGGAGCCTGCTGACAGAAAAACACCACTGGACATGTCTCTGTTCCTTAAGCTTCAGAAACGGGTCAAGGAGCTTGAGCAGGAAAAGCAACTGATGCAAGATGATTTGGATAAGAAGGAGGAACAGATAATCCGAGCTAAAATATTGGTATGATAAGTGTGTAAAGTTATAAAGATTTCTTACCTGGCATGAGGATAATATAATATTGATATTACACTTTTTAAATGTATTACTGGTCATATTCTGTTAACTCTACTTCTGTTGTAGGGTCACTGCAGTTGGCCACTGTAAATACAGCTGGGAGTGCCGCTTGTATTGTTGTCATTCCTGAGTTTTTTTTTTTATTGTTGTGCCCCCAAACTTTCATATTTTTTGCCTTTAATTAGGAGGAGGCAAAGACCCCAACCAGAGGTACAGAACTGGAGTATGAATCACTCAAGGTAACAGAAATAAATGAAGGCCTCTTACACTATAGAATACAGAAATTCTTGTGGTACATGACACTGGTTACTAGTCTGCGTGTGTGCCAAAATGAGTGCATGTGCTCTTCTAGTCTTTTCACTCTTCCTCCCCTAAATTTTTGATATAACAATGTGTACTGTAATTGCCAAACCTCAGAAGACGACCCTAACTTTCAGAGAGCCAGGGTTAAAATCCTGAAAGCATTGGGAGACAACATAGCAGTTTGATAAAGAATACCACTAAACAACAACATATTTTTTCTTTTAGTCCAATCAGTGTCCCTCCACGTTGCAAATTAACAAGTGTTCACAATTTATTTAACATCTGCTCACATAACTATTGGACGAAAGTAGCCAATAGATGTTATCCAGAATGCTTGGGACCTAGGGTTTTGTCTTTCTATAATTTGGATCTCCTTTCCTTAAATCTAAATGTATTAAACATTAATTAAAACCAATAAAATTTTTGCCACCAGTAAGGATTCATTATATTTTAGTTTGGATCAATTACAAGGTAGATTTATTATTACAGAGAAATAGGAAATCATTTTTAAAAATGGGAATGATTTGTTTAAAATGAAGTCAATGGGAGATGTACTATAACTTTATTATAATAGTAGAAACCTGTTGCTTGTTTGTAGTTGTTTCCTTTCAGTTTTGATTCATAAATACCCTCTCTCTCGCTTAAGCGTCAAGAACTGGAATCTGAGAACAAAAAGCTGAAGAATGAGTTGAATGAGCTGCGCAAGGCAATCACTGAGAAAGCTTCCCCAGATGCAAAAGGGCCTGGTGGAAATGTCTATCACATTCTCTTAGAGCAGATGACATCTGTAAGTGAGGAACTTGACGTGCGTAAGGAAGAAGTCCTTATACTGAGGTCCCAGCTAGTGAGCCAAATGGAAGCCATTCCACACAAGGTGAGGCATTGTGCATAACATTTAGGTATTGTGCTTTCTTTTATCAAGGCATAATCATAAGAACTGCTATTTTATAGCCACTGATGTACAGGAAATATTCAGCAAAACCTTATTGCTGTTACACAGTTTAATTATGGTTGCACACACCATTTGGTTGTGTTTTTATCTCACTTCTTGCTCACTGATGAACAAATGAGTGTAGTAACACATGGGAAAACTGACTAATGTGTTTCCTTCAGATTATATCATTTTAGCCAATAATTAAAATTCCTTCTTCACAGATCTCTAGTTCAGGCATTTTAGGTTGTTTTTTTTTTGCCACAACAATAAAACACCAATTGGCAGTCACTCATTTTGCAGCATATTTTTCAAAGGGTGAAATAGCTCTTGGCACAGACAGAAATTTTTCAGCTTTCAATTCATTTCTATGGGATTTTTAGGAGCATATTTATCAATGGAGAAAGTATAAATCCATAAAAATACCATACAAATTAGAAGAGCTGTAAAAATCTTATTTGGTGTACTGTGGCAAACTCTGCCTTACTGTTTGGTAGGTATTTTATTTACTCAATAAACAGGCTCCCTGCCCTTATGTAACAACATACGTGAAACCTCGCAAAGTAGAAAAAAACACACATATGTATTTTTCAGACCTGAACTATGTTTTTAGCTGTATATTTGATTGTTGGTGTACAGTGCTTGCTCTGACAACTGTTTTTCTTTATTCATTGGCTTTCCCATTGATTATGTAGGATGACAAGGTAAGCATTTGTATTTTCACTGCATGACAAGCAATAGATTTGTTTTATCTTCCCATGGCAATTCAACCCTGCATCAGCACAACCTTGAGAAACACTATCTGAATTGCATGCACATAATTTAATACCAATTGCATACCCACATGCTGACTTTTTATGCCCTTAACACCAAAAAGTACTCATGCAGACCATTCTTGTCAGCACACCCTGTCCTCCTTCTAATCTTCTATAGATCATGTCTGCTGAAATGACGGAGCTATTCCTTTGACTTTGCACGCTGTTATATAATTAATTGCAGTTTGCTGGCCCCTTGTAAAAGATGTAACATAATCAAGGGCAGGGGAATTCTGTGCCTCAACTTTGTCTTTGATTTAGCATAAATGATGATGACTTGTGAGGATAAAGCTGGCCATAGACGTAAAGATCCGATCGTACGAATCGTGGATTCGTACGATTTTCGGACCATGTGTGGAGAGTCCCGACATTTTTCGTCCGTCGGGGATCGGTCGTTTGGTCGATCGGACAGGTTAGAAAATTTCTGTCGCCTGCCGATAATATCTCTGTGTATTTCCAATCGTACGATTTTCAGTGGGAGACTGTATCGTACGATTGCTGTCAGGGGCAGAACATTGGGTGATCTGTTCTTATTTGATCGGAATGGTAAAGACTTTGATCTGAATGGTTAGTGGAGGGTCGGGAGATGGGAAAGTCAGATCGTACGTTGATTCGTACGATCGGATCTTTGCGTCTATGGCCAGCTTTACAGTGTAGACTATAGCCAATTGTACATTGGGTGAGAGAACAGGGACTGGAATGTTCCCCCCCCCCCTCCCATCACAGGGATTTGTTTTTAGCTCTTGAGTTCTAGGAACAGTTGAGGTCCACTGGCTTGGATACCTTCCACCTCTGATACTATAGCTCAGTAATCCCCAACCAGTGGCTCATGGGCAGCATGTTGCTTACCCCTTGGATGTTGCTTCAGTGGCAGGTGCTTATTTTGAATTCCTGGCTTGGAGACAAGTTTCAGTTCATAAAAACTAGGTTTGCTGCCAAAAAGATCCTCCTCTTTGCCCCCTGTCCACATATGAGTTATTAAATGGCCGATCACTGCACTTATTTTGCACCACCCAGGAACATTTTATATCTAAATGTTGCTCACAGGTTAGAAAAAAGGTTGGGGATCCCTGGTATAGCTTTTAAGGGCACTTCTTATTTACAAAACTTATTAGGGGTGACCTCCTGTGCAGTGTGCAAAATGAACATTTTCAAAGTGCCTATTTATTGCACCTAAATACCGTTTTTTGCTATTGCAGAATTGCCACTGTTCTCTGCAAGGTGTTTCTGTGTGCAGTGAACCTCAGTTACCCATTGAATAGAGTGCTGTCTGTGTTCAGCAGTCAGTAAGGACATGTCTGGCTTCTTCCCCCTCACACTGTTCACCTTGAAACGGATTCCCCTTGTGCTCTTGTACTTCTACAGTTAGCTTCAATGCACCATTAAAGGTGGATGAAGATTTTGACTAAATCTATTAAAAAATGTCTCTAAACAATTGATGAGCCAGTAACATACCAACCCAACTCTTGCAAACTGATAAGTGTAATAAAATTCAGTGTAAGGGAAACTTTTTTTTTTTACTACACAATGATTACTATATGCCACTCTAACCCCTCATTGTGGCTTTAAATGAATAGTTCCTAGTAGCACAAAATATAAAATAATGGGCTCAGTGATTTACATTCATGAACAATGTCCTGAGCCTCACATCAGACAGGAGACTGCACTTTGGCCTGGTTGGTTTAATGAGTGTTACAGCTTTTGTATTAGGAGAACATGTTTGACAGTTCATACTACATGGTTTAAGCAAAGAGCAAACAGAAGTTTTATGTTCTCTTTCTTGCAGGACACAATGACTGATTCCATGGTCCTCTCTGAGGATGTACAGAAGATGAAGGATAAAAGGGAAATTGCTCAGGCATATACTGGCATGAAGGAGACAAATAGGTACGTCAAACCCCTGGTTAACACAAACAATACAGTAATAGACATAAAAAAAGATATAGTTGGTATATTTTTTTTAAAATAATTTTTAATTTATTCAGAGGAATCCTATCCACATCTTGGTCTGTACAAAATGTTATTGCTGTTTTTATTGTTATACTGAATGAAAGAGAGAGAACCGTGGTGCAGTACACAGTGTAGTAGCGTTGGAAGGGCGTACAACTATTACTGAATTCTTACACCTTCAGGTATTCGTTCGTAGACCACTACTGAACAATATATTAACCAGCAAAGCCAATTTGGTTTCTGGTAGGGGCATTGTCAGTGATGACACATAGCATCTGTTCATAAGAAATATAAGGATCCAGCCCTGGTTTGCCAAGGTATTTACATTGCATGCAAACATATAGACCATTTAAATGTATAAAATCCAAACTTCTAACTACCAGAACCGGCACTCACCAATCTTCCAGTTGTTCGCCGGGTGCTAACCAAAATTAATCAACAATAGTCCAGAGAAAGCACTCACGGCCATGACCATCAGCTGTGTATCAAAATATATTTATTCGTGCATGGTGCATCAATGCACGAATAAATATATTTTGATACACAGCTGATGGTCATGGCCGTGAGTGCTTTCTCTGGACTATTGTATATATATATGTGTATATATATGTATATATATATGTATATATATATGTATATATATATGTATATATATATGTATATATATATATATGTATGTATATATATATATATATGTATATATATATATATATATATATATATATAAATGTAATATTCAAGAGAACCAGCACTCCCATGAATAAAATATTCTCATTTATTTCTGTTGCATCAAATGTCCAACGTTTCGGTCCTTGCTAGGACCTTTCTCAAGGTATTTATTTAAATATATAGGGGCACATTTACTAAGCTCGAGTGAAGGATTTGAAGTAAAAAAACTTTGAAGGTTTTTTTTTTTGGGTACTACGATTCAAACTAAAAATCGTTCGACTATTCGACCATTCGATAGTCGAAGTACTGTCTCTTTAAGAAAAACTTCGACTACATACTTACCGAGGTACAATGTTAGCCTATGGCGACCTTCCCCATTACTTTTCTAAGGTTTTTTTTGATCGTAGGAAAATCCTTTGATCGATTAAAATCCTTTGAATCGTTCGATTCGAAGGATTTCATCGTTCGATCGTAGGATTTTCGGTAAATCCTATGAATTCGATATTGAAATTCGTAGGATTTTACCTCGAGGGTCGAATATGAGGGTTTATTAACCCTCGACATTCGACCCTTAGTGAATGTGCCCCGTAATGTCAAACAAACCACTGATCTGTAAAAATAAAAATGTATATAAAAGCCATATGTAGTAATAGTAATAAATTCCTATGAGAAGAAATGCATAAGAAGTAGAAGGGGATTTTAACAAATATAATTTTGGGATGTCTGTATCCCTTTAAAGGCATTAACACAAATGTTTTTCAGGAACAACATATTTTAATTTCTATTCTTTTTAGGAATTGAAGTGACACAATAAACATGTTACAGTATGGAATATAATATAGAGATTGTTTCTGATCAGGCAAAATACTCACAATGTCCTGTGAAATAGGTTTAAATTCTGATATTATTTATGACATCCCATATCATACCACTTATTCATGTAGTCAACTTTCATCTAAATGATAAAGCATATGATTGTGGGTGTATATGTGTGTATTTATATACTACATATATATTTTGATTATGACCTGTTGCTCATAGGTCAGTTGTGATCATCTTTCTTTATTTTTTGCCATCTTCCAAAATCCCATTTTTGTTTTGCTTTTTCTTTTCCCTTTGTAACTTTTGAAACTTTTGAAAGAAACCTGCCTCCAGACTTCCAAGACCTGAATGAGGACGGAGAGCTGTGGCTGGTTTATGATGGGTTAAAACAGGCCAACAGGTTACCAGACTTGTCAAAATGGGGATTTTTGCATCTGCATTTTGTACAATACTAACAATGCCGCAAGCTTTGGTGATATACTAATGGGCCCTTTTTCTGGCAGTCTGCAGCAGCTTGTTTAGAGAAATTCAGATTTACATGGAAACAAAGGCGTTCAAATGAACAAAATGAGTTCTCTGCCTTGGTATATAATTTGTTGTTTGTTGCAGAATGACTAAAATCTCACCATAAATATATAAAAAATAAAACTGTGCATGAAGTCGATAGGAATGTTGATCATGGGACACAGGTACAATTCTTACTGGAAAATACAAAGGTGAGAATTGTACTAAATGTGCCATAACCATGACAGCTCTCATTTACTGTAACTGAAAACAATTTATAACTTTTATTGGTATTTGGATTCTACGCTAACCGCAAAAATAATATGTGTCTTTGCTATACGCCCAGCAGAGATTTTAGTACTTCTGTACCAAATTAATGTATCTAACTATTTTCATAGCATGATTTGTGGAGTTATTGAACTGGTTTAATTTTGCATGATTTTGTTGCCTTTCAATGCACTTCATTTTCATTTTATTAAAAGAAAGTATATGTTTTTTTAGGTCCATGAGTTGCTACCATACTATCTGTAAAACACAACACGTATTGGGTGCATTTTGTTGAGAATATATCATTCTATTCCTGCTAATATAGATTTACATTTTTCTTTTTATATATAGTTATGTAGTTTCTTACAACAGAATGTGCTGCTGTAAGTATTGTTTATTGTCCACAACAATAGAGAACCCAGGATATATATAGATATTATACCATAGTCAAATGACCCTCAACTGCCTCCCTATGCTTCCAGCTCTATGCTTTCTTAAGGGTTAACGGCATCATAGTCTGGGAACCACAATAGGCCAGACCACCATCTTTATTAAAGTTTCCATTTTCACATACATATTAGGGAAGGCCATCATTTCACACCATAACTTGTGCTAAACATATTACTCAGTATGTGAACAAGCTTTACACATTATGAAACATTTAATTCTGTGCCCGCAGGGGGTTGTACCTTTTTCCAGTTGCAAGCTATAACTCGTTTAGATACAGTCAATATGAGATTGGCTAATTTCTGTAAATGCTTTTTAATTTGAGGAAATGGCAAACCTAACAGGAAGGTTTGTGGGTTTAACTGTAGATTAAGATCCAATAAGGGTTCCAGTAGAGAGAGAACTTCTTTCCAATAGTTTTCTAGGAGAGGACAATTCCAAAAAATGTAATATAGAGTGCCCGATTCTCCACATTGTCTGCAGCACTTGGCACCACTACCCAGCGGTTATATTGAGTGAAGCTTAGTGGGTGTCATATACCATTGCATAATAATTTTATAATTTATTTCCTTGTGAGTGACACACACTTGAGGCCTTTTTAAGATTCTCCCATATAGATGACCATTTGGTAAGCGGTATATCTTCTCCTAGAATTTGCTCCCATGCTTGCATATAACCATGTTTAACGAAAAAAGTTTCCGAGTAAAAGTATTCCATAAATGTCAGATATAAGGCCTTTCCTGTTCACTCTGGTTGCCATAATCATATCCAAAGGTGTGTGCTCTGTATGTATCTGAGGCTCCATAGTTTCAAGAGCAAAGTGTTTGATTTGTAGATATTGGTATTGCAATAAGTTACTTAAACCGTACTTGGTTTGAAGATCCTGAAATGCGCACAATTTGCGAGTTAGTGGGTTATAGAAATCCCTTAGCTGTTAGGTTTGCCTTTTGCCATGGCTGTGGATACACGTTGGTGAGCCCTGGAGTAAAGTATGTCCTGCCCCATACAGGACTCAGTCAAATGGCTCTTGGACTGTATTCAACTGAACCTTAGCATAGTTCCATAAAGACAGAGTTTTATTGTGTTCAGTGGATTATCCTTTATGTTCGTGAGTTTTTTTGGGTCCCATAATAGCAAGGTTATAGTATAAGTGGAGACAGTATCATTTTTTAAAGTTACCCATTTTCCGCAATGTATCCTGTCCGACCATGCCACCGCTTAATACTTTAGTATATCAGGGGCACACAATCCCCCCCACAAAAGTGGGGAAAGTAAGTATTTTCTTAGAGATTCTATGTAATTTGGTTGCCCATATGAATTTCACTATTTTAGCCTGGGTTGCTTTCAAGACCTTGAATGGGACACGGATGAGCAGGGTCTTAAAATAGTACAGCGGTCTAGGGAGGGTGCTACCATTTTTTTACACATCTGTTTAAATGGTGGAGATAGCATAGGAATGGAACAACCCTATGCTAATTACCTGCAATTTCCTTTTTTATCAAAATAAGGATTTTTTTAATGTAAAGGAAATCATTGGAAAATAAACCATGCTCATAAGCAGAGCATGTTTTCCAGAAAAACGAGTTTGTGTCCTGCATTTGCCTGATACATTAAATTACATTGCATGAAAGGTTAATTTAAATGTCAGTCTTTATTGAAAGAATAATAACGTATTAGGATAGTTGTTTCTACTCAACACAGTCTATAACAGGATATTGTTTAAAATTTCAAATGTGCAATTACTATGTTTGCTGAATTTAACACTGGAGAAAATTCAAACATTACAGGGCTAACAACTGGGGTATAAGGTGAAAAGAAATAAGAAATAAACACACAATGTACCTATCGAGATTTACTAAAGTAGTAATAGAACAAATCAGATGATATTCCGGCAATGACAGCAATCATATGAAAGTTATGTCAGTAGTGACAGTCAACCATTGATATCGTCTAACCTTTTTGATTGGCTAAATGACCAATCACCATGGTACGAAAAATGTTTGGACATTCACGCTACTTTATCTTTACATCTATGGCCAGTTTTACTTATCCTTGAAGGACATTTCTCAACTACGAGCCTTCTTCCAAGAAGTTTGGGGAAAAAATCTTAACGCAAAAACAGTAGAAATGTTAGCATTTACTTGCATGGTGCTATTCTGTATTTGATGCTTTTTTTTGTGCATCAAAAAAAGGCACTCTGGATAAAAATGTATTGCAGCTTGCTGCGGATAGGAAAAAAACACGTTTCGGAACAAATCCCATAATCATAGGCTTTTGTTTTTTTCTAGCCTGTTAAATTCTGCAAGCACATAGTATTTGTATTCCCTGCAGAGACTGAATACTTTTCACTTCAACAAATCAACAACGCCTGTAATTAGACCAGAGGTCTAAACTATTCAACACACCCGTAAATGACGCGAGTGCTGCTGCTTACTAATAAATAGCTACTGTATGGCACCAATACTCTACCCAGAAAGTTTCCATTCCGTCTGTCCATCTGCATGCCACTATTTCCATCAGCCTGCCTGACAAGTTTTCTTACTTTGCCCTTGTTAGAATTTCTGTTGTGTTCACTAATCTACAATACAAGTTTGTGTTTTTTTGTGTTATGTAGATGGAAACAAGAGGCAGAGATTGTAGAAGTATATGTGACTAATTTGTTTAGTTTGCAGCTGCTGAGTTACAGACTCCTGTGGGTCCTGGGTAAATAATTTGGATTGCAATTGTTCATAGTACTTTCTAACTAAAAATATATTTTTGTAAGTAAATTACTAATAGCCCATTAAATAAGCACTACATACTGGAGCGTTAACAATGGCTTTAGACAACTAAAGGGGAAAGCCTGCCTTGTGTGGTCGGTGGGTATTGGACTGGGCTTTGCTACTGGCTTGCATTGCTGGGCATGCTTTCAGTGTGAGTGACCGGTGCCTGCTTCCTTGCTGCTGCTTTGCAGGGTTTTGGAGTCCCAGCTGCAATCACAGAAAAAGGCCTTTGAAAATGAAGTGGAAGCTCTAAGAGGTGAAATCCAGGCTCTAAAGGAGGAGAACAACCGACAGCAGCAGCTTTTAGCTCAGAACCTCCAGTTGCCACCTGAAGCAAGAATTGAAGCCAGCTTGCAGCATGAAATCACCAGGCTTACCAATGAGAACTTGGTATGTAGACTAGTAACCATCATCTGACAGCCATTCATGTGTTTGCTTCATAAAATCATTTATGTCCAGTACATTGATTTAACCCAAAATAGAACACACAGCTTGCAGGGACCACCTGTCCAGTTGGTGGAGAAGAGGCAAAATTGGTAACGCGTACACGAATTTCTATGAAGCATAATGATAGTGCTGATTTTTGCTAAACCTTTTTCACAGAAATATATATATATATATATATATATATATATATATATATATATATATATATATATATATATATATATATATATATATATATAGACAAATACAAGAGTCCTCTGCACTCAACCCATTATCAATATATTTAAGACAGAGACATTTTGTGCATACTGCTACTGAAAAATGCCTTACCCTTTAAACAAAACAGGGATTGTTTGTCCATATATTGCAATATATTTAAGATGGCCAACTACGTCAAAGTCATCCCATATCTGGCCAGTCCTATGCTCAATTTTATCTGATTCATTAAGAATTCTATTGCTTCATTATACATTTTACAAAGGGACTAAGTTTTACCTGCAACTTACTTGCTGCTTTCAAAGTAAACCCCCAAACTTGGCTGCCCTTTTATTAGACACCAGTGGGATCACCTGACTATAGCTGGGAGGGGTGGGAGCAACAACATGGAGCTGGTCACTGCTCCTGTGTAACTATAACAAACAAGGGAAAGTTGTGCTCACCACTTTTGCACTTTTGTGGTGAGCACAACTTTCCCTTGTTTGTTATATATATATATATATATATATATATATATATATATATATATATATATATATATATATATATATATATATATATACACACAGTCAAATTTATCTTGCCCCACTACAGTTAATAAAAGCAGACTTGCATCTGGTTCTACAGTCTGGGTTCCTCCCATATCTTTGAATATAAAGATTCATATGTTGCATTTATCTTTCCCTTCTGGAATAACAATCAATAAGTACCTTATCCTTGGAGACTTGTGGAGGCATTGATATTTTCTTTCAATGATGATAGTTTAGGATTGATTACATGAATAAAAGCATTAAAGTCCTGCCTTTGATACCCAATCATAGAATGTCCTTAATACTGTTGAGTTATACTGATAAGAAATGCATAGGAAAATACTATTAATAATATATATCTGAATGAGAGGAATGTGCCTGAGCCTGGCACCAGTGACCTTCTAAATAGAAATTCATGACCCTCTTCTATGAACTATCCAGTGAGGGGGGAATTCCCACTGTGCCTGTTTTTTCAGTTTTTTGAGGAGTTATATGCAGATGAACCCATGAAGTATCAATCGTACCGGATCTCCCTGTACAGACGGATTATTGTATGTAAATCAAACGCCCTGTGTTTTCTGTTGTCCTGTTTTACTTTTGTAGCAGAGAACTAACCACAAATCAGATTGCTTGGCTGCCTATCTCTGAAATAGGTCAAGAGCTGCCATTTTTCCTTACCCCACTGTTTTTGTGGCACCCAGTCATGTGTTCCCCTTATGATTAGGCCTGTGCCTGAGCAATTTTTCCTACTAATGCAATCTGCACTGCAACAGATCTTACTAACAGAAGAACTGATGTGTATAAACCCAATGGCTTACACACTAATTCAATAGATGTTGTTATCTGGCACAACACATAGATAGCAGTTATTTACAGCTGCCCCTTCTGAACTCACGGACGAGATTAAATGCTTTTTATGACAATTGTCCCATTTAGGATTCACTACAGCTGAAGAAAATGTCCACTATAGATGTAATCTCTATAAAGTAACATTTGTCAGTGTCATTTCTTTGAACCCAGAATCTTTATTATTTTAAAATTCTATTTTGTAAGTGTATAAAGGATATGAGTGCAATAAGGGTCTGGCCACACGGGCAGATTCGGGGAGATTAGTCACCAGACGACAAATCTCCTCTTCGTAGCGGCGACTAATCTCCCCCATCTGCCTTCCCCTGCCTTCCTCCGGCTAAAATGTAAATCGCCTGGGGGCAGGCGCATGCAGCACTTCATTTTCCAAAAATCGTCCGTAATTTCCTCGAAACTTCGGACGACTTCTGAAAACTAAGCGCTCCGTGTGCCTGCCCCCAGGCAATTTACATTTTAGCCAGCGGAAGGCAGATCAAGGAAATTAGTCGCCGCTAAGAAGATTTGTGGCCTGGGGACTAATCTCCCTGAATCTGCCCAAGTGGCCTGACCCTAAATGAGCTGCTTCACATTACTATGAGCTGTAAGAGCTGTAAATTGCTATCCAGCAGGTAAGTAAAGAAACCAAGCACCATTCTCCCTGGAAGTGTAGGATAAAGGCTTGGGTTTCTGTTGTTCTAAGCCAGCAGAACTTATATGGCTTTCCATTCAGTATCGGTTTTATTATGGTTATGATTTTCATTTAAGTTTGTGAAGCCAAGCAGAAATATAAACAAATCAGACAAGTGTTCCTATAGATCTTATTGTATTATTTCCATTTTATCCTGATTGTCCTGCTATTTCATTTTCATCTGCCCCTCTCATTCGTATCCAGGCAAAAACACTACAAACATCTACATAACAACAAACTGCAGACATAAATCAGGCTCATAAAATCTAACCCTATGATTTGTGCAAGTCAAGCTAATTCTACAAAAATGTGTCCTATTAACCATAACCCTGTGCTTGTTTTTTTTTTATAGAGTGCAACATCCAATTGTTTTGTTATAAACCTGCAACCATGTTTTCTTAAAGCAACTGGTTTTCATTTGGGTCAAATTTGTGAAGTGATATTTAATGCAGAAAAACATTTTATTTGTAACCAGCTAGTTATAGTGTTTGCAAAATACAAAAGAAGTAAATATAACGCAAACAACCTCCAGGCTTTATAGATTCGAGCCATAAGCAGTTTAGATAATGGAATTGCTTCACCTTGATAGTTATATATCAATATAATATCTTTGTGAAGAGGCTACTGTCTCCATAAAGTACTTTTACACTTTGGATATAAACATTTAACCTTAATGAATTTGGCCCTTACTCTGCTTCCATTGACAAGTGTGGACTTTAATCCTCAAGCAGTTAACAGCCACATGGTGGCGATATTGCACAGCTTTCTAGCCACAGCCTGAACTAACTGCTTTCTGCTCCTTCCTTAACATCACCTTCATGTTGTAGGCATGCCATTATATAGGCCCAGTTTTCTCAGGGAGAAGAAACTCCTATTTATGAAAAATGCATTGTTATTACTTGCAGGATCTGATGGAGCAACTTGAAAAACAAGATAAGACTGTACGCAAACTAAAAAAGCAGTTGAAAGTCTTTGCCAAGAAAATTGGGGAGCTGGAAGGTAATAAAAGCTATCTCAATGTATCAGGATAAAACTAATGGTCTCGGGTTAAATTATCAGTGGAAATCAGTAATAGACTTACCGGCCTAACTCTATCTAGTAAAAATGGGACCGTGAGACTTAAACATGTGACTTCCTTATTTGTTATGTAAACTGAATTTTTTATTACCCCGCACACATTTATTGGAGCAGTGTAATATGTTTATTGGCAGGTTTTGTTACCTAAAATAGAAACTAATGTAAAAGTATTAGATTATTGTTTATCCAAACATCTGTTTTTATTTGTATTATTATTTATATATGCCAACATATACCACAGAGATTATACATCATTCACATCAGTTCCTGTCCAAATGGAGCTTACAATATAAGGTCCCAGACACACACACACGTCTCTTTCCCTCACTTGTTCAAGGACGCCAGCACTAGAATGGCTAACCATTACTCCTATATTTTTGCATTAATGGGGGTCTGCCATATTAATTGTAAACACTAACAAACAGGGCCTCTTAATCCTGTAATCAGTATTTAAATTGAATTTATGTTTAAATGAATTTATGAATTTACAGCGTACAGCAGTGCAGAATATATTGGAGGGAAAGAAGAACAATATTGCTCTGGTGTCTCTTTAATTGGTCGACTTTATTTCTTGCAGTGGGTCAAATGGAAAATGTTTCTCCTGGTCAGATAGTGGATGAACCCATTCGTCCTGTTAATATTCCACGCAAAGAGAAAGACTTCCAAGGAATGCTGGAATATAAGAAAGAGGATGAATTAAAACTCGTCAAGAACCTCATTTTAGGTAGGTCTGGATAAAGAAAAATATAGCTTTTCATGTTTTATAGTCAGCTCAGAAAGTTCCAGTACTGCATCTGGTTACTAGGATATAAAGTACCCTAGCAACCATGCATTGATTTGAATAAGTTACTGTAGAAGAGGGTCTGAATAGAAAGAGGAGTAATAAAAAGTAGCAATGTAGAGCATTTGTTTTTAGATGGGGTCAGTGACCTCCATGTGAAAGCTGGAAACAGTTAGAAGAAGAAGGCAAATAATTAAAAACTATAAAAACGAAAAGATGAAGACCAATTGAAAAGTTGCTTAGCATTAGCCATTCCATAACATACTAAAAGTTAACTTGAAGGTGAACCACCCGTTTAAGGTTTGAGGTACATAACCATGATCAAGCGTAACTCTACACTAAAGTTATATAGAAATGAATTTCTATATTTTTTATTCCAAACGGGTCAGGGACTTTTTTTTAATCATTTAATGCATTTTACAATATTTATTCTTTTATGCAAAATACAGTTCATATTTTTGATATGCACATTAATAGAATTACATTAATAAAACATACTTTTTCTCTGCAGAACTGAAGCCTCGAGGTGTAGCGGTCAACCTTATCCCAGGACTGCCGGCATATATTTTGTTCATGTGTTTGCGTCATGCCGATTACCTCAATGATGATCAGAAAGTTCGCTCCCTGCTCACATCAACTATTAATGGTGTCAAGAAAATCTTAAAGGTGGGCTAAGTTTGATTGTAGCTGGGACATTGGTGCCTCAGTGGGGCAGAGCCCTAAAGGATTTTACCCTGAAGCATAATTTTGGTTTACATTGTATTTTATTCTAGCAAGGTACCCAATCCAGGGTTCAGTTTGGGATTTGGTCAAATCCTATCACTTTTTTCAGGATTGATTTGGGGGCATCCTTAATATCTACTAAACTGAACATGAAAAGTTGTATAATTTTAAAGCACTAGATATCTGAATTCAGCGTTTTCCCCACATGATGGTATTCTTTAATGTTTAGCTCTCATATATATGATCACAGATCGCCGCATCAAGGAATCCTGCCCAGTTTTCCTAATTTGGAAAACCAGGCAGGCAGTTTTAAAAAACAAAAAAAAACAAACAAAAAACTGTCTGTTCGTGTCGAAACCAACAGCTGGGACCGTCTATCATTCCTAGAGTGATCTAATAAAGTGAGTAGCCTATCCCTTCTAGACCTGACCTGTTCCACTGCAAACCTTCCTGCCTGGCCACTGTCAAAATGGACCATGAGCACCTCTGCTAAGCTTATATACTATAGCATACTGACACCTAGTGGCCAAGCTATAGAACTCTAGGGGTCATACTTCAACCCAGGAAACAAGGGCTTGCTACCCTTCTAGGGCTAAGGACCCCCTTTAGTAGTCCAACATTGGCCCACAAAGCTGGCCAGATACTTGGAACTATTTTCTATTTGTTAGTCAGCCAAATCATTTGTGGAGGATTTTGTGCATCTCTATTTTATTCTTACATGTGAAAGTACTTGTAGTATGTATGTATGTATGTATGTATGTATGTTTGTATGTCAAATTTCAAAATTTCGGACTTAAAGAAAAAAACATCATAGGAAATCTGAATACAAGGTAGTGTTAGAAGCTGGAAGACTTGAATGTGCAGTGGGTGGCTGAAAGCAAAGTTGACTCATAGAGGAGCAAACCTTCTTGCATCATAGGTTCTTTCCACTGCTGAACAATAGATTTAGATAAAGAGTACACTTGCAGGGAAGAAGCTTAGCTTTGGTACATATCAAATATATATAACCCCTGCAGTTTTGACTTGATAAAGCAACACATGACGTTACAACGTTGCTCTGTGCCTAATACTGTAAATATTATAATTCTGATTTGGAGTGCTCTCCTTGGCAAGTAGTGTCCGAGGATCCATTACACAATATTATAATGATGCGAGCTGTGTTCTGTCATGCTATGGCATGCAAGGTATCATAGCTCACATTGTTACCAACTCTAATGCTCAGTTGACATAGAAGTGAAAATAGTAGTTTAGTTTATGTATGTGTGTGTTAGACTTTGGTGGTTCTAGTTTTCCATGTGACCTCTATCATTATCTTAAGTTTCCCTTTTGCTCATAATAATATTACACTGTTTTCTCTTTACTCTGCAGAAAAGAGGAGACGATTTTGAGACGGTGTCCTTCTGGCTGTCCAATACATGCCGGTTCCTCCATTGCTTAAAGCAGTACAGTGGAGAGGAGGTATATATATGGTATTATTAACTGTGCTGTGATGTGTGGGTTGTGATTATTGTTGGAAAAATACAAGATTCCTCTGCACTCAACCCATTATCAATATATTTAAGACAGAGACATTTTGTGCATACTGCTACTGAAAAATGCCTTACCCTTTAAGCAAAACAGGGATTGTTTGTCCATATATTGCAATATATTTAAGCTGGCCAACTACGTCAAAGTCATCCTATATCTGGCCAGTCCTACGCTTACTTTTCATCTGATTCATTAAGAATTCTATTGCTTAATTATACATTTTACAAAGGGACTAGGTTTTACCTGCAACTTACTAGCTGCTTTCAAAGTAAACCCCCATACTTGGCTGCCCTTTTATTAGACACCAGTGGGATCACCTGACTATAGCTGGGAAGGGTGGGAGCTACAACATGGAGCTGGTCACTGCTCCTGTATAACTTTAACAAACAAGGGAAAGTTGTGCTCACCACTAATTTTTAAAACCATTAGGCGGGGGTGCAATGAGGGTGTGACCACAAAATACATATAGTCAAATACAAGAGTCCTCTGCACTCAACCCATTATCAATATATTTAAGACAGAGACATTTTGTGCATACTGCTACTGAAAAATGCCTTACCCTTTAAACAAAACAGGGATTGTTTATCCATATATTGCAATATATTTAAGCTGGCCAACTACATCAAAGTCATCCCATATCTGGCCAGTCCTACGCTCAATTTTCATCTGATTCATTAAGAACTTTCCCTTGTTTGTGATTATTGTTGCTATCTTGCTAAGTTATCTTGGGCTAGTAAGCAACACAAACAAACTATGAGTGAGAACATTCTACCATGTGTTTTGTGTTGAAAATGTAGAAGGGATGAGTAGACTCTACACTCTATCCTCCCCTCAACCACATCATTTAATTCTTCTAAAAATAACAGTGTTCCTTATTTCCCAAACTATAGCATGCATCACCCCAGTGCTATCCTGCTAGCCCACCACCCAAAAAAAACCCCACCCTTGCCTTTCTACACCACAGTGCCTCTTCATTACTTGTCTCTCCCATCCTTCCATCCTTCTCAATGCTGGTCCAGCCACAACATAACTACGTCAGCCCAGTTATTTGAACTTAGACCAGTATATATATATATATACATATACACACATATATACATTTTTTTTTATTTTTTTTCTATATATCTGTTTTTAAGGGATTTATGAAGCACAACTCCCCACGGCAGAATGAGCACTGTCTGACCAATTTTGACCTTGCAGAATACAGACAAGTCTTGAGTGACCTGGCCATTCAGATTTACCAGCAGTTGGTCAGAGTGCTGGAAAACATCTTGCAGCCCATGATTGGTAAGAAATGTACACATTAAAGGTATAGGACCTGTTATCTTTCCATAATTTGAATCTCCATACCATAAGTCTACAAAAAATACTTTGAATATTAATTAAACCCAGTATTGTTGTTTTATATCCAATAAGGATTAATTATATATTAGCTGAAATCAAGTCCAAGGTACTGTTTTATTATTGTATTATTATATTATAGGAAATCATTTAATTATTTTATTAAAATGGAGTCTATGGCCTTCTTGGAATTCAGAGTTTTCTGGAAAAAAAGTTTCTGGATAACAGATCCCATAAGTGTATTAGATTTCTATACCATCACGTCTTTTGGGGATTCAGACATTATACATTATTTTTGTTGGTCATTGCTTAGGTAACTGCTGAATTTTATTCAAATGAAAATTAGCAGATAAATAAAATGACCATTATACTGCTTGGCTATGTTTTTGTACTGATAAAAGAGAGGTTCTTGATGGGGTGTGTGAGTGTATTATGTGAAACACAAAAACACAACACAATCAATGGACGCTCTTATCTTACTTAAAGGGCACCTGTTACAATAAAATATTTCCCCCCACCAAAGTTGCGGGCTAATAAAGCCTGCACTCCCATTGGGGCTAACAGTATTTTTGTTTTTAACAACTATATTTTAGCACAAAAATCACATTATGACATAGTGAATGAATGAGGTAGAAAATAGGCTAGCAGCATTCAGAATGACCACTCAGTGGCAGTACCTTATATGAAGGCCTCAGTTAAAATCACAATTTTGTTTTAAAAACATCTGTCAGTTGAACAAATGAAAAATCATAATAATCACAGTATAGCAAAATTCAAGCAAAAACTAAAGGTTCAACAAAAAAATGAAATAAGGCAAAATAACAGCGGTGTAGGCAGATTACATGTACATTTGTCAAACATTGACTCTCCACTTCACTGACACCATCTTTTAAGAAATTGCTTGTATTTTCCCTAAGATTGAGCTGTTTATTTTTCATTTTCAGTATTATATGAACTGATATGTATCAGTTTCACTGTGATGGGTAGTAGTAGGGGAGAGGTTTATGTATTGTGGATAGGCAAAGCCTTTGTACGATAGTGTTGGCTGCCCTAGCTGCGGCCATAATGGATTTCTTTGTGGAGAAAAAATGGACACGTGCAATAATGTCCTTGGGTGGGCCTTCTTCCGGCCTTTGACCCAGAGCCCCCTATGTACTCTGTCCAGTTCCGTTGGTTAGGAACCAATTGGAGCAGTAATTTCTGAGTGTAAGTTGATATCCTCTGGGAGACCCTGAATCCTAATATTATTGTGGCCTGAACAATTTTCAGTATCCGTCAAGTGCCTCGGCATTGCAAAGTGAACTTTGAGTGCATTTCTTTTTAACTTTACTGGATTTTCATAATTCTCCACTGTTATAAAATCATGTTTTTGGCCGCTGATAGGGCTGATAATATAAGCTTTTTAGCCCAGTCAGCCCAGAGCCAAAAGAGAATGCATCTTCTCAAGTCTGCATCATGCCATGCCCCCTTGTAACAGTAGTGTTTCTTTTAAAAATTGCCCCCCACAAGCACAAGGACACCGGCACCGAGAGGGAGCTTGCAGTTCAATCGGCCATATTGGGGCATACACATGCACATAGTGAGTGAATGCCACAACTTGCTTATTATACACATATCCATGGTGTCAGAAGCTCATTATGTGAATGCACTCTGCACAATATGGCCACTCGCATCTGGAAAAAAACCTAAAAAATGACTGTTATGCCCAACCGGAGTGTGGGCACTATAAGCCTGCATCTTTGATAGGAGGAAATATTTTAGGGCAACAGGTGTCCTTTTAGTATAGGTGGTGCTTGTTCCGCTGCAGAAAACACCACTGCAAACACATTTAAACAAGGGAATGAGGGCCAGTACTTCAAACAGGTACTCACCACCACGAGTTCCATGGTATATGGAGAATGTAGGCAAAACCTAAGGACACTGGCAGTGTGAGATACTAGAAAATTTAGTTTTTTTATTACCAGGGCAAGTGCTTCTTATCTAGACTTAGGCATACGAATAGTTCAGTTTATAAGCACTTAATAGAAAGAAACTGTATATAAGTAGTCCCTGCATGGTAGTTCCCAAACATAAGATACATAAAGTGCCAGTAGTAGCATTTATTCATCACCCCTTGGAGTAGCCTGCCTTTTTTCTTCTTCTCTGTATCTACAAATAAAGACTAGACTAGTGTGTTGTTGCCAAGTGTTCACAGGATGCTAACTTCAGAAGGAATAATCATCATCTAAGGTTCCACTTTGTTTCTATTAATTGCACTAATACAGGTATCTATTATCCAGAATGCTTGGGCCCTGGGATTTTCCAGAAACAGGGTGTTTCTGTAGTTTGGGTCACCAGACCTTGAGTCTGCTAAAAATTATTTACAAATTAAATAAACCCAATAGCATTGTTTTACCCCCCCCATATGGATTCATGCAACTTATTTGGGATCAACTGTTTTATTATCACAGAGAAAGTCATTTAAAAAAATTGTAATTATTTGGTATAAATGGACTCTATGGGAGATTGCCTACCCATCAGAGCTTTCTGGATAAGGGATATTCCATACCTGTATTATAAAAGAGTATGTTGGGAGTTGTAGCTGCATGGACCCAGGTTGGATCTCCATTAAATAAATACAAAGAATATCTTGCAGTTCCTACTACTATAAATATGATAATTTGGAATAATATGTAATTTTGCAAGCTATTTTATTTTTAAGGGGTCATGTATGTATTGAAACTGTCCCTTTGCATTGTGCACTTAAAATTCCATGTTCTGCATCAGTTTCAGGAATGCTGGAGCACGAGACTATTCAGGGTGTGTCTGGAGTCAAGCCTACCGGTCTGAGGAAGAGAACTTCCAGTATAGCAGATGAGGGAACCTACACATTAGATTCTATTGTCAGGCAGCTGAATACCTTCCATTCCATAATGTGTCAGCATGGAATGGATCCTGAACTTATCAAGCAGGTGGTCAAGCAAATGTTCTACATCATTGGTGCCGTCACACTCAACAACTTGCTCTTGCGAAAGGATATGTGCTCTTGGAGCAAAGGAATGCAGATAAGGTGAGACTATCATCACTGCTTCCCTAAATCTCTGAGGAGCATTAATATTAACATTAATAATTTTTTGGACAGTAATTAAAGTTATTTTATGTATCCTCTATTCTCAGTATGCAGCATATTCAAGTGTTTTATTGCCAAAAAATAAGGGTGCATAAAGAGGGTGTATTATATTAATAAAATGCAGCTTACCTTGTAGTTTGGTTTAGTATGGTGGTATATAGACATGTTACCAATGAGCTCCAGGATTTTCAGCAGGCTGGAGGCATCCAAGGAGCAAGCTGCTTAATTTTGTAACACATGGGTAACCCTGATGTTCTCTGTAATCATTTACTGTCCCAAGGTACAATGTGAGCCAGTTGGAAGAATGGCTGCGTGACAAGAACCTGATGAATAGCAGCGCTAAAGAAACCCTGGAGCCATTAATTCAGGCTGCTCAGTTACTGCAGGTGAAAAAGAAAACCGATGAAGATGCAGAAGCCATCTGCTCCATGTGCAATGCTCTGACTACTGCTCAGGTAACTTAATACACTGCTTATGTGCACGACTGCTCTGGAATAGTCATGTCTCGTGATATTTTTGTTATGTCTGAGCTTCACTTCACTGTGCTGTCTTTGGTGAAATTTATATCATATGGAGGGGGCTGAACTGGTAGAAGACTTGGGCCTGGTAATACACTGCTGCTTCCTAAGTAACTCTCCAGTCCCTATAGATCAAAAAAGTTGTATTATTTAAGGGAGAAATGTGCCTTTATATTAACTTCTAGCATGTCATGTGTTGACCGATTATTAGCTTCTGCTCAGTTGTTCTTTTTTGTTTCTTGTTTTTTGTTTATTATTAATAATTTACCTTACTATTTTGTCTGTTTCCAGAATGCAGTTTACAGTGCTATCTGGTTGCTGATGTTCATTAACCCAAGCAAACAAAAACTAATTCCCACAGGCTAAATGTTTGTCGTTATTGTTCCTTTTTGTTTTTTTATTGCTTAACTTTCTACAAAGGCCATATCCTATTCATGTTCCATTCTGACTTAACCATACCTGGTTCATTGGGATATGGGACCCCAGCAAACCAAGATGGCCTTAGCAATTCTAAGCTGGAGAGCAGCAGAACAAAAAGTTTAATACTTCAGAACCCACAAAAGATAATAAAAAACTAAGATAAAAAAAATAAACAATGCTAAGCAATTTTCAGTCAAATTTGGAGCTTGAGTAAAGCCATCTGATAGCACAGGCCTGATAACACGTGTCTTTTTCTGACAGATTGTCAAGGTGTTGAACCTGTACACTCCAGTGAATGAGTTTGAAGAGAGGGTGTTGGTATCATTTATAAGGAATATACAGGTATGTACAGATGATATTTTCATACTTTGGAATGAATGTGGTGATATTGTTTGTCTCCTGTTAATTCAAAGATGACACAAATGGTATGCAATTCAATATCCTTGGTTCATAGGGTGTAAACCAAGCATACTAGTGTACTAGTATATCCAATATTGAGGTGCTGGACTAGCTAGGATCCTGGAGCAGTGGCAGGGGGGGATATATAATGCCTATTTACTCTCCTACATACTCCGAGTCCTGGAAGCTCAGCCTCAGGGCCCTTGCATACGAACGGTTGTTGCTTTCCTTGCAATCAAACCGGAGCACAGGATTAAATGCAGCCCCTTATGTTTAATTGCTTTGTACAGTACACACGGGAATGCTCGACGCAGACGGAACACAACTTGATTTTTCTTTTTTTCTCTTTTCAGATGCGTTTCAGAGATAGGAAGGATTCCCCTCAGCTGCTTATGGATGCTAAACACATCTTCCCTGTCACCTTCCCATTCAACCCTTCATCGCTTGCCCTAGAAACTATTCAAATTCCTGGGAGTCTTGGACTTGGGTTCCTCACACGCGTCTGAGATATATATATATAGCCTGCCATTGAAGTACCGTCCATCTGAACCGCACTTGGATGCTGCTGTATATTTTCAACCTCTGACCATGGAGAGACTGTAGGAAATTTGGCACCTTGCATCACTCATTAAGATTGTTAAGATTGTCTCATTAGGATTGTCTATACACTTACAGAGTCATGGTTTTAAATTGTCTTTAACATCAAAGGGTTATCAGTACTTTTGTTATTTAAGGTCTATTAGACATTCCTTTGCTGGCATTACCCAAAACAATAATACTGGAGCATGGGAGACAGATATTTCTGCATGGACCATATAAGTAAGGAGGGAGGACATTGTGGGGGGTTTTTTTTTTAAAGTTTTGGTAGAGTATTTAGCCCTCGGTTCAGTGGATCAGTATGGGTTCGCATGTGTAATATACACACAGTCACCAATAGTCGAACTACATTATTATTTATGTCTTTTGAATAACTATAAAAAGTATTAAGGACAGCTGTGTAATGTAGATGTTAATTTTTTAGCACTGTGGTAATTCTGCATATTCAATTGCTGCATATTCTATTGCTGCTGTGTAATGTGTTCTTCTCCTGTGAATATATCTGTGTTAGGCACTACAGGCATAGTCATCTTTATTCCCTGCTATGTTTACAGTCCCATGTCATCTGTTTTATAGTGCAAGTCATATATATGCTACAGAATATTTTACCTTTAAGATAAAAGAGGCACTTTAAGCACATACATCTCAGTGATAGACCTCTTATGAGTAAAATAAAGAGAGCCTTAAAGAACAAATACCTGGAGATTTATTTTTGGAAGCAGTGTTGCTTTCATAGGTGTTTTCTTTTCTTGGATATTTCGTTTGAACACAGTATTTTGAAGCTGATATTTGTTCCTGGTGTAGCGTTGATATTACTCGTTCATTATGTTTAGTTGCAGAATGTTTTTGAGCCATATGCTCAGTGGTGCAGAGGCTAAGGTGCCTGGTTCCCTGCCGAAGAGCCTTGGACGGCGGTTTCTTGTTTATTTTGTGTGGCTACGTTAACCGATATTTTGGGTTCGGTAATGCGCCAAAGCTGCCTTCACTAATCAGCTTCCCAAATATATTTTCAAGTTCTGCACAGAACACAATGAACAATAAAGGTTGACCGCAAGCTGATGCTAGGCAAACCCCCCAAAATGGCAGCGGGGGGTTGGGGATGGTGGGTGTTTGCTATATGGGGAACCCCATCAAGTTGATGTAAGTACAAAGTATGTGCAGGTATGGGCAAGGTGCTAGATGGAAAACCCCAGCCAGAAGCAACTACCTGGGTAGCTTAGAAGAATAGGAGGCCAGATGGGGAACTGACCCAGAGCAGATGCCAAGTTGGGTTAAAAGGGGCAACTCCTGTAAGAAGAAAGCCAGCCAAATACAGTTTTATTCAGCAAGAGCAACTTGCCAACCACCATTTTTTTCAACAAGACTCCCTCATTTCATCACAGGCAGGCCACCTCGCCCCCACCTTGACTAATCCATTAGCTGAGCCCTCCCTCATTAACTCTTGCTGCAGGTAGCAAGTGCTCTTTCCCCAGGCAGCGGGGATAGTGGGTGTTTGCTATATGGGGAGCCCCCCAAGTTGATGCAAGGTACAGCCAAGGTTCGAGATGGGGAGTCACAGGCCAGAAGCAAATACCTGAGTAGCTTAGACGGGTAGGAGACCTGATGGGGAAGCCAGATACCTGGGTGGATTAAAAGGGGCACTCCCTTTTAATGATCTTCTGGAGGCTGTGGAGTCCTGAGTTCAAATCCTGGGGAGCCTTTTCGGAATCACTGAAAGGATGCGTAAGCTGACTTTCTGCCCCTTTCATCAAGCTGCATTAACCAGTGACTGTTCCTTTCTATGTAAAGCTACAAAGGGGCATTTGGTTCTAACTGTCATCCAGAGGCATTGCAGGCTTAGGTTCTGTGGCACGATGCCTGTATCCCGGCCGTGGAGTCCCAAGTTCATATCCCCGACGGGCCATTTTTGAGTCCTTGGAGGGTTGCATAAGCTGACGTTTTGTGCTGAGCCGTTGCTGCCCTTACCTTTAAGATAAAACAGGTACTTTAAGCACATCAATCTCAGTGGTAAACCTCATATGAGTAAAATAAAGAGAGCCTTAAAGAACAAATACCTGAAGATTTATTTTTGGAAGCAGTGTTGCTTTCATAGGTGTTTTCCATTCTTGGATATTTAGTTCGAATACAGTATTTTGCAGCTGATGTTTGTTGTGTTCCTGGTGTAGCGTTGATGTTACTCGTTCATTATGTTTAGTTGCAGTATGTTTTTTTTTGGTTTTTTTAAAGAAGGGTATATTTATTCAGTGATATTATTATTAGCATTTCTGTTTTTTCTCATTCCCCACAATTCCACTCAGAAGAATTTTATTCAATTTTTGTGAAAAAAAAAAAAAGCCAAGTGGAGAACAATTTACATGCAGAATGTAGCCGTACTTTTTGTCAATACGCAACGTAATTACGTCACCAGAATACAATGCCGTAAATACATATATATACGAAATCCATCTCGAGAAAATTTGGCCCCAGGTTGAAAATACACAGCGTATTTCAGCAAAGTGTATTGCCAAATCTGCGAAATCCATATGTAGTGATGGGAGAATAAATTTGCCAGGCATGGATATGTGTCAAATTTTAGTGCTTTGGCGCCCACAAATAAATTTGCGAAACTGCGGCAAAAAAAAATAATTGCCGCACGTCTAAAATGTTGCATGTATACAATTGTTGTGTTTCAAAATTATTTGGGTGCCCACTGACTTTAATGCATTTGGACAAAATAGTCACGCATTTAAAAATTGTCGCTAGCGTCAAAATTGTCACACGTCAAAATTATTTTGACGCCAATTGACTTCAATGCGTTTTGACAATTTTTCAGGACAGATTCGCCCATCACTAATAATATGGCGCTTCTTTGGCGTATTATCATTCTGCAAAAAAACGCAAATACTAGTGTTGCATGGCGGATGTGGGCTCGCAAGTGCCCTGTGAGAATTGCTATAGTACGTATTCCATTATTTTCAATAGCTTCATTTTGTGTATATTTAAGCTCGGCTGTACGTTTTTAAAAATGCTATGTAAAAACGCCCTTACTATCCTAGATGCTATCATTTCCACTACTGTTGCCTGCACAGTGAAAATACAGTAGCCTCTATACAGTGGTCCCAGATATAGTGCTACCCAGGGCACTTTAGCCCCCCAAACCTTTGCTTTTGGGTACGGAGAAATCATGGGGTATTTTGAGCACAGAATTACTCATTTCCCTGATATTATAGACAGAATATTGGATTTCCAAATGATGTAAGGGGAGAATTGGTTATATACACACCCACGTCTAAGTCAACTTACACAGAATCATTCCATTTTCTGCATTATAATAACAGCCTGGGGTTGTTGACTCTCTAATCTTTATAAATAAAATCTGAGCAAAGTTTATAAAACAAAAGGTAATACCTAGTTCTTCCCTGTAATCTAAGGTGTTAATGTTAATTTGTGACATGTTACTATTTTATCATATTAGCTGCTAAATAATGTGATAATTAATGCGGCAAAATAATGTGGTTACTTGGTTCATTCATCTTTTTTTTTTTTTTATCAGATAATTGCATGAAATATAACTGAACTGTAACATTTAGCCCCATCTCACACCACTATACTTGGTGTGACATAGGCAATCCTCTACCTAAACATACGAGTTTCACAGATAGATATAAATCAGCAGGTAATGGGGGGATGGGTCATGAGAGTTGTAATTCAGCAAAAACTGTCGAAGAGTCTAGCTGGATCTAAAGCATTTCCCTGAATGAATAATTTAGTAAAGCTGCCAACAGTTTTCATGTAGATTTCCCCTTATGCATTATTAAAGGGGAAGTTCACCTTTACATAAAATTTTAGTAAGTATTTAGCTGAACGTATTCTAACAAAAGTAGTTTAGGAATAAGCCCAGTGTAATATTCCAGCATTTTATCCTTTTTTTTTTTTTTTTTTACCCCATCGCTTCTTTTCTATTATGGAAACCTAAATGACACCATTTTTTTATAAAAGCTTTAGTAATCACACATCCCCTCCCTTGAATAGCTTTTAATGGTGATAGAATCACTACATACTATCAGTGAGTAAACCTGTCCAACAAGAGACAAGACTTGAAACTCAAGCCGTTAAACCTGTTGTCTTGATTCCTGAGTAGTGTCACTAAGTACGGTGTTACTGATAAACCAGTAACATCCAGGAAGCATCATTAGCAAGCCAAACATCTCCAGAGGTTTCAGAAAATCTGAAAAAAAAAGAAAAAAAAAAAAGAGATCAAATTTTCTGTGATCCATTTCAATAATTACTGGCACATTTATCAAGGGTTGAATTTCAAATTCACTTGAGTTTTGTTAAACTCACTTACATTCAAATTATAGAAATTCGACTGGGGGATTATTTAAGAAAAAAATCTTAAACTCGGACGGATTTTACCGACTCGAAAACACGAATCGAATTCGACCAAACTCGATTCCAGTTTTTTCTCTGAATCGAGTTTGGATAATTCGATTTTGACAGTTTTGACCATAAAAAAATGTTAAAGTTCGAATTTTCACTTCGACCCTTAATAAATCTGCCCCTTATAGTTATATCTTTAGCAACTTATGAAGCATTACTCTTAGTAGTCGTCAGGCGACAATCCTATCTCTGCCTTAATTTGGGACAGATAGTCGAGCAGTACTCAGTGCTGAACTGTGCTTGTCCATTGTCCCAAATTAAGGCAGAGATAGGATTGTCGCCTGTAACTATGTTATTAAACTCCAGTTTATTCAGAATTCGAGAGTGGCTTGTATGCGTGTCCTCCCTGCTATAGGAATGTCTGGCGTTTAGACAGAAGTACACTTCTAATTGTGCATGAATTCATTTATATAACAACTGACCTATTGTTCTGGAATGAGAGCTACCAGTTAAATGATATAAAATGGGTGCAAGTAAAGCCCCCAGCAGATGTTGAGCTATCATTACAAGCATTTGTACCATCAAAACATAATTTTCAGGACCCCTTTATTTAAAAACACAACAGCCTGGCAACAAACTGTAAAATATTAGAATATCACCCTATTATAATCACCAGTTCACAGCCACAGTTCTTTTGCAAAGGCTACCGCCCTCACTGTCTAGTCACAATTTTGCCCTATTCCTGTCATACAGCTACCATCAAAAATCATGGGGTCTCCTATATTTTTATTAGTTTCCCCTCTTGACAGCAGGCCCTTTGTATGTGCCCCCAGGCTCAGATATTGCATGAATGTATATTGGTGCATAACCTCCATATCCACAGCCTCATGCACTGGCATTAATGGATAAATATATCAGGTGTTGAGTCTGCCCGTGTTTTTTCTACCTACAATTTCTTCTTAGAGGGCCAACCATTTTGATCCAAGGAAAGTCACAATTTATCAAAACTGGAAGGACACTGGTTTGGCAAGTCTAACCAAAATCCACATCAAAATCCATGCCTCCCAGTAGACTATTCTCTGGCACATTCCCACAAAGGTTTTGAGCTTTTTTGGGAAAATGGGTGCAGTTTGGGCATAACAGGGTGTGGTCAGGGCAGACCAGTTACATTGTCCTCCATGTGATAATTCAAACATTGGGCGTGGTACGTCCTAATCTATATAAAGATGAGTAGCATTCCTTATAGAATCACACAGCTTGTCCTGACCATAAAGTAACAAAGTGGAGTCCTACTCTGAAACTGAAACCTTAATGGATATGATATGTAGTAGCTGATGTCGGGATAAGCACTTGTATAAGTCAGTAATGCTGTAACTATCACTGCAAAAATGTTTCAATAAAAGATAAAAATACAAAAATAAAATACAAGAAGCTATTGCTTTGTTCTTGACACATCGGAAAGGTGAATTATTTCTGTAAGTAGCATGATTATTGCAAATGTTATCATTGGTGCTATAAAGGTTTAAAAATCTAAAATATCTGTACTGTTTTAATAACATAGTAACATAGTAAGTTAGGTTGAAAAAAGACACATGTCCATCAAAGTTTAACCTTTTAACTTATTTTTACCTTGCCTAACTGCCAGTTGAAGGCAAAAAAAACCTATCTGAAGCCTCTCCAATGTGCCTCAGAGGGGAATAATTCCATCCTGACTCCAAAATGGCAATCGGACTAGTCCCTGGATCAACTTGTACCATGAGCTATCTTCCATAACCCTGTATTCCCTCACTTGCTACAAAGCAATCCAACCCCTTCTTAAAGCTAATGTATCAGCCCATAAAACTAATTCAGGGAGAGAATTCCACATCTTCACAGCTCTCACTGTAAAAAAAAAAACCCTTCAGAATATTTAGCTGGAACCTCTTTTCTTCTAATTGGAATGGGTGACCTTGTGTCAGCTGGAAAGATCTACTGCTAAATAAAGCATTATATAGATTATTATATGATCCCCTTATATATTTATACATAGTTATCATATCACCCCTTAAACGCCTCTTCTCCAGCGTGAACATCCCCAATTTGGCCAGTCTTTCTTCATAGCTAAGATTTTCCATACCTTTTACCAGCTTAGTTGCCCTTCTCTGTACCCTCTCTACCCATTAAGGGTATAAGTCCCTTAGATATTTTTAAATCCCAGGTGCATGTCTTTATATTTATCAAGTTGAATCTCATTTGCCACTTAGCTGTCCAGATTATCAGTTTGTCAAGAATGCCACATCCTGGATGGAATTAATTGGGCTGGATAGTTTTGTGTCATCTGCAAAAACTGATACATTACTTACAATACCCTCCCCTAAGTCAAAAGTTAAACAAAAGTGGACCCATTACCGAGCCCTGAGGGACCCCACTAAGAACCTTACTCCAAATAGAGAATGTCCCATTAACAACCACCCTCTGTACCCGATCCTGTAGCCAGTTTCCTATCCATGTGGAAATTACTTTGTTAAGCCCAACAGACCTTAGTTTAGAAAGCAGTTGTTTGTGGGGCACAGTATCAAACACTTGATCCAAATAGAACTACTGCCCCCACTGTCCAGCATTTTACCTACCTCATCATAAAAAGCAATCAAATTTGTCTGACATGACCTATCCTTCATAAAGCCATGCTGATTGCTGCTTATAATGCCATTCACTAGGGCAAAATTTTAAATGTGATCCCTTAACAAGCCTTCAAATAATTTGCCCACCACAGATGTCAAAGTTACTGGCCTATAATTGCCAGGCTGAGATTGTAATCTATTTTTAAATATTGGAATGAAATCAGAAATAAGGGCTGGTCTAAAACTGAACTAAGCTCTCTTAGAACCCGGGGATGTATGCCATCAGGCCCTGGATCCTTGTTTACATTAATTTTTATTAAAGCTTTATGGATCATATCCTGAGTCAGCCACTGACTAGATTGAGCTGAGCCATTAGTGCAGCTATAAAGTGAGCCTGGGAACTCAGACTCCTCTATTGTATACACTGAAGAAAAGAACTGATTTAGCACATTTGCCTTTTCTGTATCTGTTACAACCATACTGGTACCATTATTTAATGGAGCAACACTCTCAACCTGCAAATATATTTAAAAAACTTTTGGGGTTAGTATTAGCCTCAACCACAATGCACTCTTCATTTCCTTTCTTTGCCTTTCGGATTGCTGATTTACAACATTTATAATAGTGTTTATATTCATTAAATGCAGCTTCTGTCCCAACAAACTTGTAGTTTTTAAATGCATTTCTCTTCTTTCCTATTAACTTCTTTACTTCTATATTAAGCCACATAGGGAGATTCTTAAAGTTTCTACATTTACTCCTTAAAGGGATAAATTGATAACAGTAATGATTTAATATCATTTTAAATGACAACCATTTATGTTCTGTGTTTTTAGCTGAAAACCTAATGCCCCAATCAATGCTCTGAATGGCAGCCCTCAAGGCACTAAAATTAGCTTTTCTGAAATTCATGGTTTTTGTTGCCCCAGTATATATTTGTTTTTTGCACCAGCCATTAGATGATATAACATTATGGTCACTATTACCAAGGGTTCAATGACTTTCACATTTGCTATAAGTTCAGTCATTTGAGATCACTAAATCCAGAATAGCATTTTTTCTGGTTGGTTCCTCAACAACCTGTGCCATAAAATTGTTGTGCAATAAGTTTATAAACTTGATCTGGCAGTACTGTTGCTCCAGTCAATATCTGGGTAATTAAAATACCCCATTATAATTACTTTACCCAAACTAGCACCCTTTTCTATTTGCATCAGGAGCTTAGCCTCCTCCTCCTCACTTACATTAGGGGGTCTATAGCATAGGTCTATAGCATACGCCTACAATTAATTTGCTGGACTCTTTACAATTGGTGAAGAACTCCACCCATAAGACTTCTGCCCCCTCATTTTCTAACATAACCTCCTCCTTTAAATTAGCCTATCCTGCCTAACAGACATACCACTCCTCCTTTTCTATTGCCTCTGTCCCTCCGAAGCAAAGTATAGCCGCTGATATTTACTGCCCAGTCATGTGACTCATTCAGCCACACCAATCACATCATATTTTCCCACCAGCACCTCCAGCTCTCCCATTTTACCAGTCAGACTCCTTGCATTTTCAAACATAATACTGGTACCATATTGAACAAATGACATGTGATACTCCCTATCCTTATCAGTACCCCCAACCAAATCTCCTTCTCCATTTTCCCTTCCTTCGCCCACTATCTCATCTAACCTGTCTGATGCAGATAGCTGAGCAGTACCCAGTGCTGCACTGTGAATGTGAAGTTTATAAAGGGACTGGGCTAGGAACATTCAGTAACCAGTGCTACTACTAGCCGGAGGAGTCATTAGAGTGGATTCATGTCAGGCCTGGACTGGTAGACAAAATAGGCCCTGCAATTCCAAGTACACAGAGGCCCAAACGGTCCCCTACCAGCCCACTATATGGTAACCTTCTATGTAACCATACAGCAGCCCCTCTGGCATTTGCCAGAACCCACAGATTGCCAGTCCGGGCCTGGTTCATGTTATATTTTAATGCTCACCATCTCTCATTGCCGTATACAGCTTGCTTGTATGTGTTTGTTCAGGTATGGGACCTATAATACAGAAAGCTTGGGACCTGGGGGATAATGGATATTTGTGTAATTTGGATCTTCATACCTTAAGTCTCCTAGAAAATCCTGTAAACATTAAATAAACCCAATAGGCTGGTTTTGCTTCCAATAAGGATTCATTATATCTTAGTTTGAATCACGTACAAGGTACTGTTGTATTGTTACAGAGAAGAAAGAAAATAATTTTTAAAAATTTGGATTATTTGGAGAATATGGGAGACAGCCTTCTGGATAATGGGTTTCCAGATAACTGATCCTATATATGTATATCTTTCTTTGTATAGCACTTCTTCTAACTATATAGTAATAGTACAGACCAGTTTCATATAGAATTGGGACTAGTAGTACCATAATGCAATTTTGGAAAAAAATCATGTTCCTTTACCCAAAATTGTAGTACAAAACAGAGGTAAATTGCAGCAGTGCCAGGATTTCATCACTTCTGGCTCTATGAAAATTAATTTGCAATAATTCTTCTGGCACAAGTCAGCTGAGTTTACTGACACAATCTGCTGTGGGAACCCTGGAATTACCTCCGTATTCAGGGTGCCTTTAACTCCAGGCTTCCACAGCATGCAGGTTAGGACTGGGCCGACGAGACACTGCAAAAAACCTGGTGGGCCCGAGGACTTGTGAGCCCCCCTCCGGTCCAGACCCACTCCCTGGTCTCCCATCCTGACCCCAATTGCCTCCTTTTAGGAAATAAGGTATGTGCAGGGCGGGGGGTTCTGCCTGGGGCAAGGGGGTGTTGGAGGGGGGTGTGGGGGCCCTTGACACTGCAGCCTGGTTTTCCCGGTCCCCCAGTCCAACACTGACAGCATGAATATGTGCATTGTTGTGCCTAAATAGGTTGGTATATTATAATGTTGCTTCTCTAAATAAGTTCTTGTGAATATTGTGCATGTAACTATTTGGCAACTGGGGTTGAATTGCAACTCCCAAATGCTTGTGTGAATGAACATGGCTGCAAGTGAGGATGAGCCATCATAACACGTTGGCAAAGTGAGTATACAAAAGTTCTTATTCTTTAAATTAATGGAGAAAAATACATTTAGTACCCTAATATGTGCCCTTTAGCATACCTTGTAATGTAATATCTCAACTGCATATACTTGAAAAAGTATTTGATTATTTTCAGGACCTTCCACCTATAATTACTATCAGTATTTTTATACATCAAGGGCGCTAGACCCTCTGGCATTCTGCAGAATCGGCAGAAAGATCACCATCATGGGTGTGGCTTTTCTAGACAGAATGGATTGTCATGTCAAACCAGCCTGTAGGCATCAAGGAAATGTATAAGTGAGCAAATCTGCCCTGTACTCACTTAAACATCTAGAAAAACAAGAATATAATGTCAATATTTCTGACAGGAGGTTTTAATAAATGGGGACTTTCAAGATTTCCAAATTCAGTACCTGATAAATCAGCTAGCATGTTACTTTGCCTTACTTTGCACCAACAAGAATTTAGGCACTTTGAGAAAAGCTTGAACCTCACGGACATGCGTTTTGTTTTTTCACCGTTGTCTACTATGTAAATATACAGCATAAAGATGAAACCTGAAAGGCAATCAAAAAGTAAAAAGGTAAGCTCACCTTTAAATTAACTTTCAGTATGGTATGGAATGGGCTGCTTTTATAAACCTTTCAACTAGGCTTAATTTTTTTTTATGTTTTTTGGGTTTTTTTCTGCCTCTTTTCAACTTAATTCTTTTCAAATGCTATCTAGTTGTTGGGGGTTACTGACCGCAGCAACCAAAAACCTATTATCTGTAAGGCGACTTTTATTATCTTTCTATGCATGCTCTCTTCTATTCAACTTCTAGTCTGTCACTTAAAAGGGCGGTTCATCTTTAAAGGAACAGTAACAGTGTTTTGAAGTAATGAGAATATAATGTACTGTCGTACTGCACTGGTACAACTGGTGTGTTTGCTTCAGATTCTCTACTACAGTTTATATAAACAAGCTGCTGTGTAGCCATGGGGGCAGCCATTCAATGCTGAAAAAGGAGAAAATGCATAGGATTCAAAGCAGATACCAGATAAGTGTGTTTATATAAACTATAGTAAAGTTTCTGAAGCAAACACACTGGTTTTGTCAGTGTAGGACAACAGTACAGTGTATTATCATTCCATTAAAACCAGGGATGCACCGAATCCATGATTCTGCCTTTTTCAGCAGGATTTGGCCGACTCCAGGTGAACCAAATCCTAATTTGCATATGCAAATTAGGGGTGGGATGGGAAATCCCAGGGTGGGATGGGAAATCCCATAAATTTTTGCCGTAAAACAAGGAAGTAAAAAATGTTTTTCCCCCTTCCTGTCCCTAATTTGCAGATGTAAATGAGCATTCAGTTTGGTATTCGGCCAAATCTTTCATGAAAATTTTGGAGATTCGGCCAAATCACAAAGAGTGTATTCGGTCAATCCCTAATAAAAAAAAAAAAACCTTCCTTTTTTGGTGTTATTGTTCCTTTCAGCTAAGTTTTAGTATGTTGTAGAATGGCTAATTCTAAGCAACTTTTCCATTGGCCTTCATTTCTTCTTTTTTTTTTCGTTTTTGAATTATTCGCCTTCTGACTTTTTAGCTTTCAAATGAAGGCCATTGACCACATCTCAAAAAACAAATGCTCAGTAAGGCTACACAATACACATGTATTGTTATCAGGACCGGCAGAAATCGCAGGGCCCAATACGACAAAATTTCCTGGGCCCCCTGGGCTGCGCCCACCGAAAGCCCCGCTTTCCAGTTTCTTGAAATCAATGCAGCGTCAGACTGGGCCGGCGGGACACCGGGAAAAAACCTGGTTGGACCGCCAGCTCACACCTGCTCCACAAAGACAGTGAAGTAGGCTGGTACAGTCGAGGAGAGGGGGAAGAGGAACAGAGGGGGCCCTGCGACTGGGGTCCTTGGGGGGGCCCTGATGTGGCAGCCCCGGTGGGCCCTGACCCCCTCAGTCTGACCCTGAATCAATGCATGGTTACTAGGGTAATTTGAAACCTAACAACCAGATTGTTGGAATTGCTAACTGGAGAGCTGTTGAATAAAAAGCTAAATAAACACCATTAATAATAAAAAAAATTGAATCAATTGCAAATAGTTTCAGAATATAACTCTCTACATAATACTAAAAGTTAATTTAAAGGTGAAACAATCCCTTTAAACAACTGCCTGGTTGTTCAAGCAAGTTGGATCCTAGCAACCAGATAGCTGCTTACATTGGAAACCAAAGAACGGAGGAACAAAAAGATAAACAATGAAAGAAAACATACGCACACAAAACTTTGAAAATGGAGACCAATTGCAAACTGTTCAAGGATATAATATTTACATAAATGACATTAGAAGTGAACTCCATTAAGAAGTTAAGCTGGAGTGAGCTGAGTCTATCAAAACACAAAACGTATAAGGAGGAAGAGGAGGAGGAAACGGGTACTGTCACTTTAAACAGGTGACCAGGTAAGTACAGTCATCCCTGCGGGGTCGCTGTGGGGACAGCTCAGTGCCGGGGACAGGCGATGCGCGTTCAATTCGCTGCAGGAGGTGAGGCGCGCCCGGAGTCACCGATTTCCAGGATAGGGGAGAGTTTGAGCCGGTGAGGGGGAAGTGGCAGCCTGTGCGGAATCTAGAAGGAACCCGAAATTCAGGCGCTTTGGTTGGATCCGCCTGCCCACAGGTCACCATGGCGCTGTTAGCTGAGCTGTACACTCAGGTGAGCCCTCCCTCCCTCTCACTCTGCATTACTTTGCTTCCAGCCGCTCCTGCACTGCAGCGCCCTGGTTTATTTGCGCCGGAACTCCACGGTCACCGTATAGCGCTAAACTAATATTATCATACTTATTTGTAGCTGTCTATTTAACTGTTTCATTTCTGTAAGGATAACGTTACAGAGAGTAGTGACTTGTATATCGATCTGTCTTTCGGCTTATGTAGAATTTACCGGCTATGGCTGGAATCACTGGCCTGTCTTGCTCCTCCACCCACTCAGGTGCACAAACAGCTGTGTCCCACACTAGGGTGTCCTGTGTTACAGACAACTGTGTCCCACACTAGGGTGTCCTTGTGTTACAGACAACTGTGTCCCACACTAGGGTGTCCTGTGTTACAGACAACTGTGTCCCACACTAGGGTGTCCTGTGTTACAGACAACTGTGTCCCACACTAGGGTGTCCTGTGTTACAGACAACTGTGTCCCACACTAGGGTGTCCTTGTGTTACAGACAACTGTGTCCCACACTAGGGTGTCCTGTGTTACAGACAACTGTGTCCCACACTAGGGTGTCCTGTGTTACAGACAACTGTGTCCCACACTAGGGTGTCCTGTGTTACAGACAACTGTGTCCCACACTAGGGTGTCCTGTGTTACAGACAACTGTGTCCCACACTAGGGTGTCCTTGTGTTACAGACAACTGTGTCCCACACTAGGGTGTCCTTGTGTTACAGACAACTGTGTCCCACACTAGGGTGTCCTGTGTTACAGACAACTGTGTCCCACACTAGGGTGTCCTGTGTTACAGACAACTGTGTCCCACACTAGGGTGTCCTTGTGTTACAGACAACTGTGTCCCACACTAGGGTGTCCTGTGTTACAGACAACTATGTCCCACACTAGGGTGTCCTTGTGTTACAGACAACTGTGTCCCACACTAGGGTGTCCTGTGTTACAGACAACTGTGTCCCACACTAGGGTGTCCTGTGTTACAGACAACTGTGTCCCACACTAGGGTGTCCTGTGTTACAGACAACTGTGTCCCACACTAGGGTGTCCTGTGTTACAGACAACTGTGTCCCACACTAGGGTGTCTTTGTGTTACAGACAACTGTGTCCCACACTAGGGTGTCCTTGTGTTACAGACAACTGTGTCCCACACTAGGGTGTCCTTGTGTTACAGCTGGCAGTTGCCTGTATGAATGGCTGCCACCTACACCTGTTCTCTTTATTTCTATCAAGAACGCTCCAATGTAGTCATTGAGTGCCTCCGGTGGCATTTTTGGGGACCTCAGCTGAATTTCCAGTGTGTGCTTCTCCTGAGATTTATGTTTCAGCCCTGAATGTGACTAACTATATGAGTGGCCACATCCTACAATGTCTGACAGTCTGGCCTATGCAACCGCTAGTCAATTTATCCAAAATAGCAACACACCAAACTAGCAGTATTATGTGTAAAGTATGGGCTTCCTTAAAGGTACAAAAGTACATTTTGGTTAATAAAAATGAAATAATATAAATGAAAAGGTATTGTATTGGGCTTATCACCAAAATAAAATCAAATGTGCACCCATCTTAGGTAGTCATTAGTCACAGGCCACATGCTGGGATTTGTACAGATTCCCTGTTATGTTTATGCTACAGCAGTTTCCTAGTTAGTGCTACTCACTGTCTTTTCTGGGAAGGGGATGTGACTGTAAAGAGAATATGTATTGTAGGGTAACATGGTGTCTGTATCATATCAGCACTGTTCAACCTACAAGGCCCAGCTTTTGTGAAATTCCAGAATTCACAGGCAGCTGAAGAGCTTAGGAACAGAAAAGCCGAACTATAAATATTAGGCCCCCACCAGGGACATAACTAAAGAGGAAGCAGGCCCTGTGGAAGAGACCTGCAGCGGGTCGGGTACTCGCGAGTTACCCAGAAAAAAAGCAGGTACCCTGCAGAATGAGGGTAGGATTTTCAGGTGCTGGTATAGATGCGGGTCTGCCTGTTGCGGTTCGGGTTGCGGGTCTCATCTAAATTTCTTATCTTATGTTATATTGTCTATATTTTAGTCCTTTTAAAATTTTTACAAAATTTGTTTTGTCCCAGCCCACTTTTGATGATGTCCCTTCTGGTTCGGGTCACAGGCTGCGGGTTGCAGGTTCGGGTCTGGTCCAGGTCTTAGAAATTGGTTCCCCGCAGGCCCTGTGGCCACTAGAGGGCCCAGACTGGTTGAGTAGTTTCAATATACTGCATGTTTGTGAAAAATGCTTTTATTCTAACTTTAGGGCAGCCCAATCTAAATGTTAGTGCCGGGCCCAGTAACTTCTAGTTATGCCACTGGAAACTACAGAAGCTTTTTTGCCTGGACCTGCAACCACTAAATTCAGCCCTACAATGAGCAATTAAAAAGGCAAAGGGGCAAATGCATCATGGTCTCCCCCCATTGGTGCTGCTAGGAGGTCAGTGAGATGCACTGCAGGAAAGAGGATGGGGGGGAGCTAGGATTAAAGCAAGCTAGAGATTACTGTTAGTGTAGGGGCTCATGCGCTAATTGGTTGCTATAGGTGGCTAGACCTGTAGCAGACTTTGCACCTTTTGCTACATTCTCCATACTAATGTATACGGGTATAGTAAATGTGGCTCTCGTCTATGCCATAGATAGAAGTCCTGGGTCCTTAAATTGTAAAAGAGGATCCTAGAAGTCTAAGGTTGAAGTCTAGAAAGCTGCTGGTATTTTTGCTTGCTCCTGTATCCTGCATTGTGGTAATTTAATTACACTATCACCATAAAATAGCCTTGGGGCTTGCACTATTTATATTGCTAATAAACAAGCAGATCCAGCAGGCGTTCCTACAGCTCCCTCATATAACATCAGATATCTGCACGGATCAGACACGCACCTCTTCCCTGCAAGCAGGACCTAACTTAGGGCATTAAATGCTACATAGTGACCCCCAGCACTGCAAGGAGAAGGTATAGTATTGTGAGCTGGAAATGGCAAACGTGTAACATGGTAAATTTGTATGGGTGGGATAAACAAGTATGGGATCTATTATATAAAAACCCTTCATCCAGAGGGCTCCAAATGAATGTAGTTATTTTTCCTTTAGCCTTCTATTTAAACAAACATTTTTTTTGACAATTTTTTTTCATTTGTAACATAGACATGTATAACTTCTACTTGATGGGAACAAAAGACAAAATACCTTGTACTTAATGGGAACTAATGCATGCATTTTTCGATTGTTCAGACATTTTTAAAGAAGTCAATGGAGGAAGACTGGTGTGAGCCAAGTTGTTAATACCCCCATCACTTGCAGGTGTCAAGTTGTAACATGCCACCCCCCATCAATCTAGTCATTCACCTCTTACCTGTGCTCCTCATCTTTAAAAAAAAAACTATCCCTAAGTGCTTTATGCAATTCGCTCACTGCCATCTTTTTCCAACCTGCCTGGTACTTTGCACTGGCCCTAGAAGGGCATATTCATAGTACAGAAATCAGACGCGATATAAGGAAATATGAAAAACATGGTGGTATAGCACTAAACTCAAATTACCCCAGGCTGGTGTGTTTTTTTTAAGAGTGCAAGTCCAGGGTAGGTGGTAAATGATTACAATCACTTGCTTGCCACTTGTTGCCATTGAAAGGGGTTGTTCACCTTCCAAAACTTTTTTCAGTTCAATTGGTTTCAGATTGTTCCCCAGAAATAAAGACTTTTTTCAATTAACATCCAGTTTTTATTTTTTACCATTTTTTCAAAATCTAAGTTTAATGTTTAATGTCCCTCTCTCTGGCGTTTCAGTCTGGCATTTTAGTAATTCAGGTGCAGACTCTAAATGGTTACAATTTTGCAACATTTAGTTGATGCATTTCTCAGCAGCATGTGTGGAATATTAGCAACTATTGTATCAATTCTAACAGCTGCCTGTAATGAAATTCAGGGATTCTGCTCAGCAGGGCCAAAGATAAGAAATGCATCAACTATGGGGCAAATTTATCAAGGGTCGAAGTGAATTCGAGGAAATTTTCGAAGTAGAAAAAAACAAAATTTAATGTAATTTTTTGGATACTTCGACCATCGAATAGGATACTACGACTTCGAATTTACTTCAAATTCGATTCGAAGTAAAAATCGTTCGAATATTCGACCATTCGATAATCAAAGTACTGTCTCTTTAAAAAAACTTTAACTTCAATACTTCGCCAAATTAAACCTGCCAAAATGCTATGTTAGCCTGTGGGGACCTTCTACAACCATTTTCTAAGTCTTTACACATCGAAGTAAAATCGTTCGATCGCACGATAAAATTGTTCGAATCATTCGTTTCGAACGACTTTACTTCGATCATTCGATGGCCAGATTCGGTGAAAAATACTTCGACTTCGATATTCGATTTCAAAGTATTTTACACTTCGAAATTCAACCCTTGATAAATCAGCCCCTATATGTATCAATTTAGAACAGTTTACAGGGTCGGCAACCCCCCCCCCCCAGATCTGCTTTAGAAAGTGAAAAATGAAACTTTACACTTCAATATTAATAAAATGCTCATGCATAGAAAGTAAAAAGTAATTGAAAAAAGTCTTTATTTCTGGTGGACTATCTGAAACCAACTGAACTGAAAAAAGTGTTGGAAGGTGAACAACCCTTTTAAGATATTGTGCTGTACATTACCGAAAACCCCTTATCTGGAAAATCCCAGGTCCCAACCATTCTTGATATTATATCTCATACCTGTTCATGTATGTGTCAAAAACTGCTCACCTGTCTAAAACATTTAGCAATAGAAGTTAGCCTGCAGAGCCAGTAGAGGAATTGTCAAAGGTGCTTTCTTGTACTGAGAATTTATAGGTGGTTTCCATTCATATCAATGACAGAAAGCATGGGAAGTTGTATCAGGGACGTTTGAAAATCCCAAATGGATCAACAAGTTGCTTCAGTCCTCTCTTGACAGGGTCCCCATAATGATCATGTCATTGTGCCCACTGGGTTGGTGGCCAGAATGACTTTCTGGCACTATGTGAGCTCTGTTCAGGTGCTGCTTGTTGTATTCTTGTAAATAAATACAGTACTGAGTGTTGTTTTAGAATGTTGTTTATAAGAAGATTCCTTTTGGTATTTTCCATTCCCGGTAATGACTTTGGGTAAATGCACAAAACAAACAGAAGTGAGTGCACAAGTTGTATGATCTCATTTAAGGAACTTCCTGAAACTGTCACAAGGTTTTACATGTTTATATTGCACTACCTCTCTCATGTCCATATTACTGTTCAGTTAATGTTCAGTGAATTCTTCCAGTGCCACTCCTGGGAAATTCTTTTATTTTCATGGGAGGTACAGCTGGGAAATGTTTTAGAATCATTTTGACATAATGCAATGATGTAGGCACAACTAACACAGCAATCACTGGGGGTTCTGGAACATAGAGTGCTTGGGTGCAATCCTTAGTGTTTAGGTGGGGGCTACAAGTTTTTTACTCTTTAGCAAAATAAAGCCTAAAGATGACAAAATGGTCATTTTTTTCAGCTATATCAAGTGAAGCCAACTAACCAGTAACATATAGTCCTTAGAAGAATTATCAGGAAACTGTGGAAATAAACAACACAGAGAAGGAAAGCTGAGTGCTTGTAGCTGTACATGCTTTTAAGAAATTCATAAATGAATTGAATATGCAAGCATTTTCTTAGGACCATGGATAGAGCTGCAGAAGTTAATTTTCAGCCCTGCTCCTTGGCTCTGAGGAAGCTGTTGTTACAGACCCTTGCTGTCCTTGATTATTTAGCATCCAGCATGTGTGTTACCCATGTTTATGTAGATGAACCAGTGCTATAAGTTCGGGGTAGACAGAAAAAAAGAAAAGTAATAGTATATAGTATAGTATTTCTTTGTTAGACGTCTCACCCTTCTGTGGGGTTGGAATTATTTATTAAGCAAAGTGTGTATTTCCCTTCACCTGCGGGGTTAACTTGCCCTTCAACCAATCTTTTATATGCAATGGCACCTTCTGTGTGTTCGAAATGAATACTCACAAACGTTTAGGAGTATTGCTAGCGTTGATAATGATTATTCCACCTTTTTAGGCATTGTAGGCATCGGTTGGTTCTAAAGACATGTGCTCAATATCGTGTAAAAACCTTTTTAATAAATAATCTTATACCGTATATACTCGAGTATAAGTATAAGCCGAGTTTTTCAGCATCCAAAATGTGCTGAAAAAGTCTACCTCGGCTTATACTCGGGAGATTGCAGTCACTTTTAATCATTCCTATACCAACAGTTCACTTGGGGAGAGACTGCAATATCCCACAATGCCCTCTGTTGGTTATATGAAAGAATAACAGTGCGCCCTCTGTTGGTTATATGAAAGAATAACAGTGACTGCAATATCACACAGCGCCATCTGTTGGTTATATGAAAGAATAACAGTGACTGCAATATCACACAGCACCCTCTGTTGGTTATATGAAAGATTAACAGTGACTGCAATATCACACAGCGCCCTCTGTTGGTTATACGAAAGATTAACAGTGATGGCAATATCACACAGCACCCTCTGCACATGGTAGTGGGACAGTGGGACAATGCACACAGTAATCCGTTTGGCAATTCTCTGTCACCATCAACTTTGCAAAGAAGTCCGGTTGATCGCTGGGGGGTCGCTTTGGCAGAATGTGCGCTGCTGGGAGACAGGGCTGTAGTTGTGTCTAGGCTTATACTAGAGTCAATACGTTTTCCCAGTTTTCGTAGGTAAAATTAGGTACCTTGGCTTATACTCGGGTCGGCTTATACTCGAGTATATACGGTAAATAAAATTGCACTCACATATCATTCATAAGCAGGTGCCTTGATACCACATTCAGGAAGCATAACTGTTTTCTTCTTCCAATTTGAAGTTCAGATTTGCGTCAGGTCTCTGGTCAGTGGTTTGCTATTTATGTGCCTGCTGGTATGCAAAGAACCGGCACTAGGAAAAACTGAACAAAGGGGTAAATTCTTGTGCTTTATTGTGTCATACAAACTGCACAAATCGCTCTGCAGGTTGTATGGCACAGTAAAGCACAAGGGGTTTTCCCTTGTTGTTCGTTTTTTCTGTGTGCCAGATTCTACTTTTTCTATGGATCTGGATCTCCCCAGTACTGGGCACCATGGTGAGAGAATGGAGAGAGGTGGGAGTGCTTGTGAAAACTGATATGCTTACATGCACCTATGCAGAATAGAAATGTTCTAATGTAGAGCACAATAGATTTTGCTCACAAAGCTTACACTGTAATATTGATTATGGACTTCCATTTATATGACTATTAGACTGATCAACTATTATTTGTAAAAATGATACCTTTTTCCTCTGCTCCGATGTATATATGTATATGCCCATGTAATGGGCAGCCATTTAACAGGAGGGTTTGGCCATGAGAAACAAGTGTATGACCAGTGTGGTTGGGTGAAATTGTACTAGCTGCTCTAGTAATTATTGAATTTTGATATAAAAAAACAAATACATGTAAACCTTACATTAGAAGTAAGTAGAGTACAGTTCCTCTTTAAACTCTACATGTACAAAGCAAACACCTAAATGTATTCCATTTGTTAAACCGTCTATATTTTTTTTCCTGCTTAAGGGAAGGTCTCAGCAGTGAAGGGTGTATCTCTATGTGACTGTTAGAGTAAACTATGCTGTGTTTACTTGTGAGGCTGGGCTTCTGTAGAACAGATATTAGTGTGAGCGTTTACATTTACCTATGGAGGTGTTTGGGTGCTCAGGATTATTTTCTTGTAGCCGCGACCTTATCCAGATTACAAATCGTTCCCCTCACGCATCTGTCGCTTATGTCATTTCTGTTGCTCTAGAAATGTACAAATGACTATGAGTCTGGCACACTGGGATGCTAGGCAGGGCTCATCTGAATATTAAACGGATAGTAAAAAGGAATTGTTCAGTGTAAAAATAAAAGTTGGGTAAATAGATAGGCTGTGCAAAATAAAAAATCTTTTCAATATAATTAATTAGCCAAAAATGTAATCTATAAAAGATGGAGTCCGAACACTAATTCCTGCTTGCAGCCCTCTTATTGGTTGCCAGTCACTAATCTATAAATGACTTTAGAGAGGAGGACATATGGGTCATAACTGTTTGCTTTTGGAACTGACCTGCATTCTGAGGATCAATTGAAAACTCACTGAACAGTTATGTCCCAAGTTGCTGAATAACTCAGAGTTAGAGAGACGTAAAGCAGGAACTGGTTATTATATTATTCATCCACTCACTCCAGCCTTTATACATTACATTTCTAGTTTACTAACTCTAATAGAAACATTTTTTTGCACAGTCCTATCTATTTATCGAGTTTTTACTGGTTGATTGTTATGAGCATCACCAGTAATGTTTCACTCCACTTTTTACACAGCATAATATATAGATCCCTTAGGGGGTTATTTACTATCATATAAACTCCGAATGCAAAAATCACGAAAAATGTGTGATTTTTTTCTTTTTAGAAAATCTGACTTTTAAAAAAAATCACACATTTTTTGGAATTTATTAAACCCTGAGGATGTGAAAAGTCAGAATCTGAAAATCCTTCATCTTAGACCTGTCGAGGTTGCATATAAGCCAATGGGAGAAGTCCCAATGATTTTTTGATGTGCAATACCCCAAAGTTTTTGAGCAAAATTCTGAGCTTTCGAGTGAAAAATCCAAAAAAATCCAGAAAATCGGATGAAAAATCCGGAAAAATGCTGAAAATATGATTTTTTTAAGATTTTTCACGATTCTTTTATATTTTTTCGTGCAAACAACATTTCCGGGAAAGTGTATTAATAAATAAGCCGACTGACCCATCTCAGTCTGTCAGTTAGAGGACTATTGCTGCACAAATATGGCAGCCCCCTCATACAGGAACAAGGGGCATCAGACAGGTAATGTAAACGCATTGTGTAAATACTTTATGGCAAAGTTATAAGTTGCTTTCAAAGCCAATAATAGGATAGCTGTAAAAAAGAGTTTAATTTCTGGTGTCGGTATCTCTTTAATTGAGTTGAAATTATGTCAGTAGAGATTGTCTTTTCTACTGTCCACCAGCACCAAAACCTGGCCCTGATGTAGGACCCCTGTGTAAGTCTAACCTTGATGTGTTTGCTTTGTAGCTCATGATGTTTCTGGCCAGACTAATACTAATGAAACATTATTAATATGTTGTGCCAAATAGCCAAGGAGGTCACAGGTAATCTACAGGATATAGATGATCTAAAGAATATAGAAAACTTGGATGTTTATTTATAGTTATTTGAACCAGAATATTTTTCCTTGGTTTTATATTACGATCACTGAGATTTCTCCTACAGTTATACAGGGCTCAAGGTCTAGACACAGGTTATACAGGTTTAACAGGTCTATCAAACACATGGAAATTGCCTTTGGTAAATTAGGTAACTTTTAAACAAAGAATTTGAAGCAGTCTGTCGTCCTATAACTTCCTGTTCCTGTTAACCATTTCCATGCATATATCTGTCCCAGACAGAAAACATACAAATACAGAGAGTAAACAAAATAATGTAACTGCCAAGCAGTGTAGGAATACTGTGCATTCAGAGCATAGTTATTTGCATTGTTGTACTGAACTGTATCTATTCTTGCAAAGTGTCAGAAAAAGAGAACAATATTCCCTATGGGACAAAATGTGCAAATACAGTATTCTTTTGGTCACATGTAACCGAAGTTACAATTTGAGTTCCTTTTTCAGTTCAACAGGGTCTGGATCCCCGATACAGAGGAAGTGTGGCGCTCTGCTGAAATTACAAAGGATCTTAAGATCGGGGACACTGTGCTCCATTTGTGTTTGGAAGATGGAACTGTAAGGCTTCTCTTTGTTATCTGTCTAAATATGTCACACAAAGGTGGGTCTGCCTTGGGCTAATAATCCATGGTCCCCTTGGGGGGGGGGGGTGAAACCCTTCTAACTAAATAGTAAGTTTTATAATAACCGACCGGTTGGATATTTTACCCCTTTAAAGGCTTTAGCAAAAAACTTGTGCAATGGAAAGCATTTGAGCCTTGTGGTTTCATAACAAAACTGTGTTCTCCCAGTGTCTCCCCTGGTACTTTGCTCTCATCCACCTGCCCAAAGACTCCAATAAACTATAATCCAAATGGCACTCACATGACCAGCAACTTGCAGTAGTTTTGATGTTTTTACTCAGATCTCAGCAAAATTTTGGCTGCAATCCTCCTTCCTCAAGTGCATGTTGCTGTTCACGTGAGTGCGATTTGAATTATGGTTTATAGGAGTTATACATTTTCTCTATAAGTAACAGGAGCACCAAACAGAGCACCACTTACATGTCTATACAATTTTACGGCTACATGCATGGACTTGTGTTTCTAATTTTTAATAAATTAAAATTAATAAATGGAGATGGGGGCAATAATAATATAGGAAACCATACAATTCCTGTTGTAAAATACAAGAAAATGAGAGGTGTTACATCATCAAATAAGGGAGCAAATCATGTGCTTTTAAAGAGGTCACGGTACGCTGAGGTGATTTCTAATATATTTTATGGGGTACATTATTTTTTATAATACACAGTTTCAATATTGAATGGTTTAAAGTGTAATTTGGTGCAGTGCTCATAAGAGCACCTTTAAAGTGACATTTATACAAATATATTGTATAGGATATTTGTAGTATGTGTGTATTAACATGAATAAACTGTAATGACATTTAATTAAATTATTCTTTTAGAACTTGAAGTACCCAGTGGATCCTGAAAAGCAGGTTCTTCCCCCTCTAAGAAATCCAGATATTCTTGTTGGTGAAAATGATCTCACGGCCCTCAGTTATTTGCATGAGCCAGCTGTTCTGCACAATCTCAAAGTTCGGTTTGTGGAGTCCAACGTTATCTATACATACAGCGGTAAGCAGGCTAATATCATCGGCTAAATAAAATTCTTATTGTTCTTTGTTTCGACTGCATCCTGGTTTATACAGAGCAAAGGAGCATGAAATGGGCAGGAATTACTAGATACATAGGATTTTTAAAAGGGGAAGTAAAGGTTTCCCACCAAATTTAGGCATTCATTTACAAGCAGCTTTCTAAGATTTATATGTTATTACTTCAGTACTGTTTAGGGTAAGGCCACACGAGGAGATTCAGGGAGATTTTGTCTCCTGGTGACTATTGAAAACGCATCGCCCTGAATCTCCTCATGTGGACTAACCCTTATCTCCAGTTCCCCTGCTATGTGTGACACCAGAATGTCTGATCATGATCATCACTGCGCCTGCTCCAATAGAAAGTACAAATGACAGCACTCTTAGTCACCATGTTTACACACTTTGCATTGGATTGTGCTGTAGAGAGGAGAGCATGCAGTCAGTGACTGTGTTGAATTGAATATGCTCGTACATTCTGCTGTCAGACATATTATTATTATTAATAACATGTATTTTTATAGCGCCAACATATTGCACAGTGCTGACATGGGGAACCAGAACTTGTAGTTCCTAAATGGTACCAAAAAAAATAATACACACAGAAGACCTGCTTGAAGGTGACTTTTTTTTGGGCAATATACCTGCTTTTTCAAGTAGATTATTACACACATTGCAATGGTGTAAACGGCATAACACGCCATTATTTTCTATTGTCAGTATAAGTACTTTATGTTAATAGGAGATATATTAACAATGCACAAAGGGAAAATCATTTGCTTAGAGGGAGGAGTGTTTATTGTATCAACACTTTTCCTTATGCCATTGATTCATATTCCCTTGAAAGTATTTTGAGTGACCTACCACACTAAGTTACAAAATGGATGCACTTAGTTGTGTTGTACTTACTCAACTTGTTTGGGCTAATGTTAGTTTCTGAGGCCCAGGGGCAGGAGTTGCCAGCTCTGTACATAATTGTAGCCTAACCTCAGTTAAACAATGTGAGTCATGCTGTAAAGTCTCAGTATTCAACAGATCAACACATCCTCACGAGTTGTCCGGTTTCAGAAACTTCCCACGCTATGCAGTTTATTACCAAACTCCCATCTCAAGGCTGCAGAGTATTTTACAGCTATGAAAAATCTTAATTATGGTTTGTTAGGATAAACTAATAACTATATATATATATATATAAACTTTGATTAACTGCAGACATATTTTACCACCTTGACTCATCAGCGGCTCCTCAGTGATATAGTGATAGTAATAATACTATAGTGACAGGGTTTCCGGTAATGGGCCATGTTTCTCATTGTATCCTGCAGTGTCAGTACTATGTGGCAGTCGCTCATGTTATGTGGCTAATTATAGGGGATCACAGTTTGTAAATGTTTTGGAGCAGTAATTGAAATTGCACATTCTCAGCTCCAGTGATCAGGCCTTGTTGGTGATACCATAAAGAGTAACAGTAATGGCATTATGGCATGGCACAGCTGTGCGCTAATTTGTTTATTGATGCTTCTACTCAGCCTGCCACATAACTGCCCACCAACATTATGAACACAATTATAAAATACTATTAATACAGAATCTGTGCTTGAGTTTTTGGGGTGGGGTTTGAGACACATTTAAGAAACAGGCTACAGGCATAGCTGCTTCTGCTAAATGGGTTAGCCAGTGTACGAATGCCTCAGTGTCTCCAAGTGATCTTAAAAATGGATGTGACAATATGCAGCAGAAATGTGGCTATGATTACCTAACAAAAACACCCCGCAAGTATTTCTGTGTATGACTAATGTGATAATGTGTGTTGAATTCACTGGGTACTTTTTCAGGTATTATCTTGGTTGCAATCAATCCATACAAGGAGCTCCCAATATATGGAGATGCAATTATTCATGCATACAGTGGACAGAATATGGGAGACATGGATCCACACATATTTGCTGTTGCAGAAGAGGCCTACAAACAAATGGCAAGGTATGTAAATTTTATCTTGTAAAATTGTCCTCAGGGAAGAACATTGTGGCAAAGCCATTTAAAGGGCCATACAAGCTTCCATAAAACTCTTTTATTGTGAAGATCTCACACTATCAGGCTCACATTTACATGCATTATATGGAGTATCAACAAGTAAAAAATCAACTAAATAAATGGATCAAAATTACTATACACGGTCTCTGTTCCACAATGTGCTTATTCTGTAAATTCAATGTACCACCAGCAATTTTAATTGCTATTTATATTTAGGGTCTTGGAAAGTAATTAGTTACCTTTAATTAGTAAGGCCCAATTTCAGTTCTCAGTTACAGTTGACCACTGCAGCACACCTTTTGTACAGCTTTCAATGACGGTCAAACTGCAAGTTAGTATTCACACAGAATGTCTGGAATCACATGTATAGTGTGACTTTATTTGAAAAACTTGGCTCACTGCTGCCCAAAGCATTGCCATTTTTATGTTTACATTTCTTTGGAGCCATAAAATCACTCAAAGCAAACTAATCAAGAGCAGCACAAATATTGCAGCATAAACCTCATTTATATGTTTCTTTGATCCCTTTAATAACTATGGCATCAGTGCAACACAGTTGGGACCGATATATCGGTATGTGTGTGTAATACAAATGCAGATAACTGGGTTTTTCTTTCTAACAACAGGAACAATAGGAATCAGTCCATTATTGTTAGTGGAGAATCTGGAGCAGGAAAGACAGTGTCAGCGCGATATGCTATGCGGTACTTTGCCACAGTCAGTAAAACAAGCAGCAAGGCACATGTGGAAGATAAAGTGCTGGCGTCCAATCCAATAACAGAGGTATCTAGATGTAGGAATGTGTGATGATGCTTACTTGGTCTCTGTACCTTGTGGGGGGAAATTATCATTTTACTTGAAGATGAGATTACCATCTGGTTTGTTGCTGTTGAGTAAACAGTCTTAAATTATTGTACATTTATTATTTGGGTTCATTTTGTTTATTTATTATTTAGGTTCATCTTGTATAAGAATACGGACAGGATACTAGTGCCTTTTCATAGAGCAGTCCCTCCCTAATAGAGTGGGTTCATTAGAAATATCTGTTGAACTGTTCAGCAGAGTCCAAAATTAATGTTTTCAGAATACTTTTGATGTCCTGCCCCCTGCTACATTGTTTCAGGTTTCAAAAACAAGAAAACAGAAAGGGATAAAGGAATATTACTTTCAATTTTTATTACATTTAAAAAGTACTTGTTAATCTATTATCTGCAACAGATCTTGTATTCCTCCCCCCAAAGCACTTCTGTTATACAGTATGTATACACATAAAAATATATTAAGAAAAGTTAATTCAAAAGTACAGAATTGGCTGCCTGGGATTCATTTAGCAATTAATATCATGCAATATTTGTAGAAAAGGTATGATTGAACCTCTCACACTGAAAAACTGTAAAAAAGATATTGCTGTCTGGAAACTCTACTGATGGCTCCAATAAAATTCAACTGTTCCTTCCCTGTGCTCGTAGGCTATTGGAAATGCAAAAACGACTCGAAATGATAACAGCAGTCGCTTTGGAAAGTATACCGAAATCAGTTTTGACAGAAGGTATAAAATTATTGGTGCAAACTTGAGAACGTATCTTCTGGAAAAATCCCGCGTAGTCTTTCAGGTGAGTGGAACAAACTGTAATACTGTGCCAAAGTGTTCTCTTGTATGCTGAAGTGAGCATTGCCTTAATAAAAATATAAAGACTGGAAAAAACGATTTAATTACCTGATAGAGCATTTTCCAGAAATCTGTTATCCAGAAAGCTCTGAATTACAGAAAGGCCCTTATCCAGAAAACTCCCAGTTACAAGCATTCTGGATAACAGGTCCTATACCTGTGTGTGTTACTGTTTGTGACCATCTGATTTGTGTAATAAATTAAAATGTTTAAAAGAGAACTATACAGTCTAAAGGAAAAACAACAGATTACCGTATTTACATACTAATAAATGACGATCAAAGAATCTGAAGGTATTAGATCATACTTATCCATAAATATAGCACTTTTGCATTGTTTACTTCATGCCACCATATTTTTGATGTTCTGTGTGTGTCACCGATCGCCTGACAGGGAGCACTGCATGTTCTTATTGTAACAAGAAGAAGCAAGGGAGTAAAAGACACAGCTCTGTCCATTTATTGCCTGATGTAACCTAGCATCAGTCATACAATCCAGAAAGACCACCTTTAATTCTTAAAAGCAGGGGCGGATTAATGCATAGACTAACCTAGGCTATAGCCTAGGCACCCACTTTGCTTAGGGGCCCATGGGGCTTTTTCAGTTTTTGTTTTTATTTTGTTTAAAAAAACTTCTTTAACTGTGCTGCAGGTCTGCAGATGCTGCTGGGCCCAGTATGGTGCTGTGCTGCCCCACCCCCCTGCATAGGCAGTACCTGCTTTCTGGCTGGTTTATAGAGGATAAGGCAGGGTAGCAAGGCGCAAGCACATCTGTACTTTTTGTACATTCAAGCTCTCTAAAGCTAAAGCGGCATGTAGAGCTTGAGTGCACACAGATTAAGGACACATGCCTTGCCTAATCTTCTCCCAGCCAGCCAGAAAGCAGATACTTGCCGTGGATGGGGGCCATGGCACGGCACCGACAGGCCCAGCAGCAGTTGTAAACTGCAACCAAGAACATAAAAACAATAATTCCAGCAGCAAGCAGGTATTAGCCATGCAGGGGTTGGGAAGGAAAGCTCCATCTTGTAATTGGAAGATTAACACCAAAATATTAAAGTGTTTTAAAGTGATTAAAATATAATGTACTGATTCCTTGCACTGGTACAACTGGTGGTTTGCTTTGGAAACACTACTATAGTTTATATAAACAAGCTGCTGTTTAGCCATGATGGCGGCCATTCAAAGCTCATTACATAGCAGATACCAGATGAACTCTGTAGAATCCCATTGTATTGTATTACAGAGTTTATCCGTTATCTGCTGTGTAGCCTCTGCCTTTAATACTTTTGTAGCTTGATTGGCTGTCCCCTGTAGCTACACAGTAGCTTTTTTATATAAACTATAGTTGTCTTTCTAAAGCAAACATATAATGTTTACCAATGCACAGCAACAGTACATTATATTTTAATTACTTTAAAAAACGCTTTTATTCTTTTGGTTTTACTGGTTCTTTAATACGCTACCACTGGATTTTATTTTAAAGGGACCCCCATTTTCACACTTTTTTTTTAAATTGAAACTGCTTCTACATTTATCCTGACAAATGTTCTGGTGTTTGATATATGGAACTGGCCCAGGGATACTGTGAAATAAATATCTTTACTTTGATTAATTTGTTTAGTTTGAAAACAAGCTAACAGTGGTCTGAGAAGCTCTCTGTATAATGATCTGTGTTTTATGTTAAACAATAACAGGCTGTTTCTGATGAAAGGGAGGGTTTATTTATATAGAATCTTGTCAGTGGCTGCTAATTTGTTTGAATGTGGTCATTGGGCCCGGAAAGTAGAATGTGACTAGTTTCATTTTTAGATCTTCCCTGTTTAGAGCAAGAAATAATATAAACCATAGATATTTCCTAATAAAAACAATAAGCATAAAATTGGTTCAGCACAAGCCCTTTTTGATGTTAGGGTATACTGTCTTTATTGCATTACAGTAAGAAAAAAATGTAATGTATAATGGAAAGTACCCACATATTATAATCTAATGGTGCAGTTTGTAGATAATGCTCTGCTTCAGGGTTGAGTTGTCAGTAGCTCAAGATATACTGGTGATAACAATCCGCCTTTGAACACCAGTGTTCTACCTGGAGGGACTCTAATACAAGCTGCCTGTCTTCCCAAATTCTAGGGGAGAGTAAAATCTTTGTATTCTTTGTAAAGACTGTATTTCCCACAAAATCATTATGTTACAAATACTCTTTCAAGCTTTTATTCCTGAAAAATATCGGTTTTCTTTTTTGCAGTCAGAAAATGAAAGGAATTACCACATATTTTACCAACTCTGTGCTTCTGCCAACAAACCGGAATTTGGACACCTTCATCTAAGTATGTTATGTCAGTATAAGGTTTGAGAATTGCAAACAAAGAATCTGTTAAAATCCTTTTTATTAACTTTTTTTTAATAAATTATATTGGTAGCGAGAGCGGAAGAGTTCAACTACACTTCAATGGGCGGCTGCACAGTTATAACAGGAGTTGATGACAAAAAAGATATGATAGATACCCAAAAGACATTTGCTTTATTAGGTAAGTCAGTAAGGTTTTTTTTAGATACAATTATGGCCTAGCACTGCAGGACTCTACAATATATGAAAGAGTACAGAGGCTGTGGGGTCCAGAGGAATGTAGACTTATATAACAATAATCATGCAAATGTAGCTTATTGTTGATCTAATGCTCAAAGTTTTTTCAATATCCACTGAAAAGCCTTCTGAAGCTATATTTCTGTATTATCCTGTGTCCCAGATACCATGATTCACAAATGAATTGGTAACTTGAATGTAGGTGGGCCCATAATGGCCAATAATAAAGTTAAAATTCTCCCTACGTCAGGAAATGTTTTGGGAGGATAAACCCTCCCTTATTCCTTGTAAAGGGAGGATTCATCTCCATAAATCACTGAATTTGCTTGTCACTCAATAAATTGGAAAAGTGTCTCAAATTCCAAGTGAGTGTGACTTCTATTTGTGCTGCAATTTTGCATTATATTTTCAACTCATGGGTAACAGTTTGTGAACTTGATGGGAAACCCAGTAGCCCATTGTGAATCTTGCTGATGCCTTCTAAAACATGGGCAGAATATATGCATTTTCTTTAAATCAGATACCAATACCAACACACATGCCCTCCTTTTTATATTCATTCTTCATTATATGGGCTGTGGTTTCACAGGTTCTTTTCAAGAGATCTTGTGCAGTAAGAATTACTGGTATATACAGTACTTAGCTGTTATCGATGACTTAGAACATTTGGGGTTTTAACATAATTCTTTTTTTTTTTTCTTTTTAGGTTTAAGCACTGACTTTCAGATGGATGTATTTAAAACCATAGCAGCTATCCTACATTTAGGAAACGTGGACATCAAACGTGTCAGTGATGACAGATCCTCTGTTAATGTAAGAACCAGGATATTGCTAAATAGCCACGGAGAACTTTTTGTGTCTAAAGACACTCTTGTAAACCCCAATCTTTGATTGCAGGTAGATGACAAACACTTGAAGATATTTTGTGATCTTCTGGAACTAGATACCTCAAAGGTGGCCCAGTGGCTTTGCAACCGGAGAATTGTGACCGTATCAGACATGGTTATAAAGCCCATGACCAAACATCAAGCTGATAATGCAAGGGATGCTTTGGCCAAAAAGATCTACTCCCACCTTTTTGATCATGTCATTGTTAAAATAAATAACGCATTACAGTACCCAGGGAAACAACACACATTTATTGGTGTCCTTGATATTTATGGGTAAGATACTCTAGGTCCTTATTTATTGCATAAATTGTAATCGCTCATACACAAAAAGTTGAATCCTTGTTTTCATTTCATTTATAATAGGATGGCAATATGTTTCAGAGAACTGATCAGCTTAAGGCAGCTACATAATCTTATTCTTTACCCTACAGTACGCAGTGCATCACAATTATCCCCTATGAAGATGACATTATGCTAAATCCTTCATTATTTAATAGCAAAGGAAATAATGGATGTCTATGTCTACTGTCCTTGGGGCAAAAAAATTTATCTGAGGGTCTTTTGCACTGAGTGCACTTGTACAATAGCAGAATAATGGTAATAACTGTCCTCATAAAAATCAATTTACCACACAGCTCCAGAAACAGTTTGCAAAGAACCATTTTCCACAAAAAAGGAGCGTATACAATTTAAGATGAAAATGCGTTTTTTCTTCAATTCAATGAAAGAAATAAGAGAAGCACAATATATACATAGGAGAAGGAGCTCCCTATTGCATTGGGTTATGCAGAAACCCACAGTAACTCACAGTGGTAAAGTTACATTGCTGTAACTACAGCAGATCTGTAAAACATATCAATACATTGATTCCGCTACATCTACAAAGATGGGCAAACATTCCCTTTACACAACCTCTATCGATTGTACTTTTCTGTATTGCACTTTTACAGGACAGCATATAAATTGTATCTCTCATTGCAAGAGGGTTCTGTTTAGGTTATCCGGTGCTGCTGTATCGTATGTCAGGTGCTTGCTGAATAGATTCATGTTACAGTTCATGTGCTGATATTTAAATCTCTTTATGACAGGTTTGAAACATTTGAAATTAATAGTTTTGAACAGTTTTGCATCAATTATGCCAATGAGAAGTTGCAGCAACAGTTCAACCTTGTAAGTACAGTACACAGTACACCCTATAAATTGTTAAATATGTAATTTAGATTACTGTATGTAAGACTCACTCACGCCATGTATGTTTTGTTTCTTGCTTTGATGAGTTAAATGGTCAATATACACCTAACTCTATCATGAACCAGATAAATAAAACTTACTCCGGCCTACCCGAAAACATTATAGAATTAAGGCATTGTTGCCCTTAAGTACCTCTTTTTTTCATGGTTAATTGAAATAAGGACTTATAAATATAATAAAAATGTTTAATATAATGTTTATAGGGTATAATGTACACCCTATTGTAAAATATAAGGATATTATAAGTCACAGAGGAGTTCCAAGATCAATTAAAGACATGAGGCAGAAGGCCTTGTGCATATATACAGGTCATAGAACTCCAAAGTGACTTATGATATCCTTGTATTTTACAACATTATTTATTATAATACACAAGTTTCAATGACTCATGCGACACAAATTACATCACTAAGCACCGATTATAACCTATGACATCAATGAGCTCTGTTTATAAAGATCTAATTTAGAGGATATTCATGGCTCTTGTGTATTATATAATAATAAATACCTAGAACAAATTAGGGGTCATATATATAAATACAGAAGCAATGTTGCTGCATAAATTTAAAGAAAAGAATGTCAAGAAATGTTTTTCTCTATTATTAATGTGCATCAACTATTTTGCACGGGAATTACGGCATCTTCACTTAAATGCAATTAAAACGTTTCATATCTTGTACCTAAACAATCTATTTATTTTCATGTTCCCTAGCATGTTTTCAAGCTTGAGCAAGAAGAATATATGAAAGAAGACATCCCATGGACTCTCATTGACTTTTATGATAATCAAATAGTCATTGACCTCATTGAAGCAAAGATGGGTATTTTGGACCTGCTAGATGAAGAATGCTTGGTACAGTTTTATAGATTTCAACTATAACAGAGTTTTCTATTTTCTTGTAGATGAATATTTTGTATGAGTTTTAGTTATATAAGACAGACTGAGGGGCTGGGTTTGGGCAATATGAAGTAGGACAGCATGAGAGCTCTTATTCTTGCTAATGTTGTTTTGAAAAAAATGTTATTAAAAAAATGATTGTAGGAAAAAAGCAATCATGTTTTCTAATTCTAGGTACTTTATTAATCAACCCCTAAAGGGTGCAGCTTGCATAAATGCACATAGAGACTGTTTCTTTACCTTTAGTGATACTGACACTATAAAAAGATTATTCAAAATATTAATGTGCATCAAAAGTTACCTATAGCTCTTGTTGATCGTTTTTCACTCATAGGGCTGCTTTTGTAAGTAATTGTTACTTGAAGTTCCTAAACCTGAATGTTTTGCCAACCTTACTGTCCCTTGTCAATATGTCAGTTAGAGTTTCTAATGCAAACAGACTACTAAAGCTCAAATATGGCAGCACCCTCAGAGAGGAACATGGGTAATGTAAAAGCAACTGTAAATTATTTTATGGCAAAATTATAGATAGCATGCAAAGACAAAATTATGATAGATGTAAAAAAGGTTTAATTTCTGGTGTCAGTATCTCTAAAGGGATACTTTTTGAATTATTAACATTTTTGTTCTGTAACTGACTCTTAAGATCGGAATTTACACTGCTGGTTTGGTTACTAAGGGTTTATAACCTGTCCAAACATTGAGCAGTTGCGAAATCCAAAATGGGAGATGAATAGTAAAGCATAGTAAAAGAATAGTAAAGCATGAAAGAAAAGTAATGGGGCATTGAAAGAAAGTGACAGAATGGTAAAGCTAATACTGTAAATAAAAATAAAAACAAAATAAATAACGAGAATAGATAATTAAGTGTGAGCCCCACATGCCAGCCAGATTTAACTGTCTACTTCATACCCCCCAGCACAGCACATAAAGAGTGTGTCATCAGGGTACAGAGTACTTTATTTGCATGCAGGTATTTGTGTGGCTATGTTTCAAATGTTATAATGATTCTGGTTGTGGAATGCAGTATGGCAACCCTGTGCTGTATAAGTAGGTTTTAGTGTTTTATTTGCCTTTAACTTGTGCATACAGTATATGAAATATACAGTACAGTACAGCTAAATTTATATGCAAGAAAACTCAAATACAGTGAAATCTCAAGTTTAATTGCACTTATTTTAAGTTTTCCTGCATTTTAAATGTTTTTGTCCTGATCTTCCCAAAAATGGCTGCTTGTCCTTTTTGGATGTTATTAATTTTTAAGCTGCTTAAAATACTAACCAGATGCATAATTTGCAATGGTTCTGTCTGTAAATAGCCCATTACAATTTGTCTGCACCTCATACAGTCATGAACAAATCACTCAATGCTTTAGGTTGTGGATGTGACTGTCAGAGAGGTCTTGCACATGCCCCCCATAGTGTACCATAAATGCTGCAATTCTTAACCCTTGTCATTAATACAGTGAATATTGTATTTCAAAGTAAAAGTAACTCTTCTGCTTATATTCTTTCAGTACTTGAAGCAAATTTCACAGACTTTACTTAATTTTGTACCTTTCCTCTGATAAATGTAAAATGGGGTACTACTGTAGGAGTACAAATAATGGAGGGTTTAGTGTTTTTGCTTCCTATATTGTTCTATACATTTTATATGATAAGAATGTGTTTGCCAATAAGCAGCGTTCCTGCAGTAATCCTTTGAATACCACTAGTTATTATGTTTATTGGATTACAGGAATACCTTCTGCTTTACAGGCTCTCTGTATTTACTGATACTCTGTAATTAGCATGTCATGCAGTGCTCGGCTTGCTGTTTTCCTTTTGCCATTCATCATTTCCATTCATTTTAGCTGCCACAAGGAACAGATGAGAATTGGTTGCAGAAGCTGTATAATAACTACATCAACAAGAACCCCTTGTTTGAAAAGCCCCGAATGTCCAACAGATCATTCATTATACAACACTTTGCAGATAAGGTAACCAATTGTTCATGCAGGCTATGCTCTTTATTTTCAGATATTGGTTAAAAAACAACATTTACCACTAATCCTGAGGGTAAACAACTAATAACTGTCAGATACTTATATTCAGGAAGGGCAGGGATGCTACATCACCCAGGCTCTAGGACAAGAGTCTGATGGGCAGTGTAGTATTTGATTTCACAGGGGGAAATGTATGTAATTGAAGCAGCCAACATAGTTCCACTTAAAGGCATCATTAAAGTTAACTCTTTCTGTAATTATGTGTGTCATTGTAAAGAACAAATTTGCCTTAAGTTGCCTTACTTTAAGAGGATGCTCTCATCAAAAATATTTGATATGTGCCAGAAGAAATTATGTTATAACAGAAGCTGTTTTCTGCTTGCATTGGAAGCTGGTCATGTAAATGTTTTTCCTTTCTTCCTGTAGGAAAATATTAATTTCATGGTTTATGACTTCAAATTCTAAATATCATTTTGCGAAGTCTTTTCTTTGTATCATGATCACTGAAATGATCCAGTTAAGCCAGTTAGTGTTTTTCTAAAGTTTGTGGTTTTTTTATACCGGACTAACCCTTAAAATGTTGCCATTATTTTACACCACTCTAAATCAGGTGTAATCCATTGCTGCTAATGGAGCAAATCCAGGCAACAAGTTTTGGCATAAAAAAGTGCTGTAAAATACTGTGTAAAACACAAGTCTTTATGCAGCTTTTTTCCCAAACACCTATTTTTTTATACCAGAAATTTACACTCTATACATAATTTTCATAAAAATTTTAGCACGGCTATAAATACATATCATTTTACATGACTTTTAAATGTTACTGTTTGGTATATTTTTAGTGACTGATTTCACACACTTTAATAAATAGTTTCCATGGAGTAATAGCAGGATCAACATTGTATATCAGAAATATGAAGTCTTTACAGTCAATACTATAGCCAGCAGAAGCCTAAATAGATGTATAAGAAAGTACAACATATACTGTAATAAAGTTGAAGCAGTGCAAACAGAACCCTACTTTTTAGAAATGCACATTTCTATACCTGAGACTCACATAGGGGCAGATTTGCTTAGGGTCGAATATCGAGGGTTAATTAACCCTCGATATTCGACTGCCGAATTGAAATCCTTCGACTTCGAATATCGAAGTCGAAGGATTTACCGCAATTCGTTTGATTCGAAGGATTTTAATCCATCGATCAAACGATTTTTGTTCAAAAGCCTATGGGGACCTTCTCCATAGGCTAACATTGACTTTGGTAGCTTTTAGGTGGCGAACTAGGGGGTCTAAGTTTTTTATTCGAATGGTCGAATAGTCGAACGATTTTTAGTTCGAATCGTTTGATTCGAAGTCGTAGTCGAAGGTCGAAGTAGCCCATTCGATGGTCGAAGTAGCCAAAAAAATTATTTCAAATTCGAAATTTTTTTTATTCTATTCCTTCACTCGAGCTAAGTAAATGGTCCCCATAGTGTACTATAAGACTTCAATTCCTTACTATGAAGAACTTATATTAATACAATCTATTAAAATTAATCAAGGGAATTAACAGAGTTTAGGGGGCAAATTCACTAAACGACGAAGCGCCTTATGCTAGCGTGAATTTGCCAGCGTTGCGCATTTTCGTTAATTCGCCGATTCACTGGCGTAAATTCAATAGTGTTGCTTCGCACCCTTAGGCCTGGTGTTTTTTTTTTTTATGGGTGATAGGCTGAAAAAGATCGAAAAAAAATTTTGGGGCTCCTTCCCCCCCTACATTTCCTAACTCATGGCACCTTAACTATACAGTGGGCACATGTGTAGGGCAAATTTTATTTGATGTTTTGAAGGTTTCCCAGGCTTGTGTAGTGCTGCTACGAATACTTCCATTGTAAATTCAATTTGGCGCTGTATGCAAATTAAGCATCACTAGCGTAATAGGCGAATTAACACTAGTGCAACTTCCCAACCTTACTCTTCCCCTGAGCGCAACTTCAGAGTTTAGTGAATTTGCGGATCGCTGGTGAAAATACGCCTGGCGAAGTGCGGCGAAGAGCGGGCGAAGCGAACGCTGGCACTACTCGGATTCTTAGTGAATGTCCCACACGGAGTTTCTTCAGATAGACATAAGCAAAATAAAGTCTTCAAACTAAAACCTGAATAAGGCATAAATGGGAAGATTCCATGGATCAATTATTTTTTATGATCAAATTTTAAATTTCTGTGGGTTTACTAGATGATTGTTGGATGGGAGTGTTTCTTTAAGGGCAGTAAATAGTTTTTATTCTAGTATACTGATATTGATAGCATAAAAACACTGCATATTAAAACCTTTTTTCCTATGTTCCTTTGCACAGGTAGAATACAAGTGTGATGGATTTTTGGAGAAAAACCGAGACACTGTGTACGATGTTTTAATCGATCTTCTAAAATCTAGTAAGGTTTGTGGATTTTCTCTTACTACGCCTTGCCTGATATAAACCTCAAAATAGATATTTCCTGAAAACTAGAGGCTAAAGGCCTCCCACCAAATTGAGAAGCACAGCCTATTCAGTGACAACTAAACAATGGTGTTGTCCTTGTTACTGCTGTGATATAGATCAGGGCAGGGGTATGACTTGGGCTCGCCACCACTGACTACCCATCTGTTTTCTTTTAAGCATCTGTTTTTCCATAGTCATAACTGGGGTCCATCACCCCTTGGACCTCCTAGGCCTGCAGATTCTACCCTCCCTATCGCCATGTCATAAAATAAATATGAAAGCAACAAATGGCAAGTTTAATATGGGTAATGCAACCTATTGTGTATGTAAAACAGTATTCCCAACAGAGTTGTTGCATTTTACAGCAGCCAAAACATGGGCTAAAATGTACAAGTTATTAGGGGAAAAAAGCCCATCAATGTTCACCACTTCCAAAACTCTCTAGAGGCTGATTCAGTGATTTAGCCAAAACAGGTGATCTGTGATCAGGTAATCTATTCTGATCTATTGTACTTAGTGGCAGTGACTGACTTTTAAGATGTTTCAAAGTAGTAGCAGAGTAGCAGAAACCATTCTGAAAGAAAATGTTTTGCTTGCAATTTCTAGTTTCAGCTGTGCTCCAGTTTTTTTCAAGACAGCACAAACAAGTCATCAGCATTCAGTTCTGGAATCCATGTGAAATCAGCAAGACCTGTGATAAAATCATCAAATAAAGAGCTCAGAATGACTGTGGGCAGCAAGGTTGGTAATCTTGACGCTCAATTTGATGTCTAAAGATTTATTTGCAATTGCCAAAATAATGACTTCTGTATAACTGGTGAAATGCAGATTATAAATCTAAGTTCATAGCAGCAATGCTTCCAAAATCTTGTAGAGATCTAGAAAGGTAGAAACATGCTGCCTGCAAGTTTAGACTAATTCTTAGCCTGTGTTAGCAGTTCGGGGTGCATAGATGGCCACAGAAACATAAAGAGTCATTTGCATTCCTCCTTCCATGATTCATTAAAGGAGAACTAAACCCTAATAATGAATATGGCTAAAAATTCCATATTTTATATACTGCAGTTATAGCACCAGCCTAAAGTTTCAGCTTCTCAATAGCATCAATGTTCCCGGACTTCAAACTTGTCACAGGGGGTCGCCATCTTGGAAAGTGTCTGCGACACTCATATGCTCAGTGGGCTCTGAGCAACTGTTGAAAAGCTAAGCCTAGGGAGACTGTGATCACAACATTTATACAGAGACAAGAGGTCCTCTGCACTCACCCATAATCAATATGCTAAAGACATTAAGACATTTTGTACATAAAGCAACTAGAAAATTCCCTCCCCTTTAAACAAAACAGGCATTGCTTATCCATGTATTGCAATATATTTAAGCTGGTCTGGCCAGTCCTACACTGACTTTAACCTGATTCATTACTAATTCTTCTACTTCATTATATATTTTACACAGGGACTAAGTTTTATCTGCAACTTGCTTTCAAGGTTAAAACTCCCAAATGGTTGCGCTTTTTATAAGCCACCACTGGTATCACATGTCTTAGCATTTTGATTATGGATGAGTGCCTCTTGTCTTTGTCTGTATGAATTTAATGCTATGTGATAAGCATGAGCCTTTCACTATGGGGCAGATTTATCAAGGGTCGAAGTGAATTCGAGGGAATTTTCTAAGTAAAAAAATTTGAAATTCAAATTAATGTTTTGGATACTTTGACCATCGAATAGGATACTACGACTTTGAATTTACTTCGAATTCGATTCGAAGTAAAATAGTTAGAATATTCAATAATCAAAGTACTGTCTCTTTAAAAAAACTTCGAGTTCAATAGTCCGCCAAATTAAACCTGCCAAACTGATATGTTAGCCTATGGTGACCTTCTAATGCATTTTTCTAAGTCTTTACACATCGAAGTAAAATCGTTTGATCATACGTTAAAATCGTTCGAATCGTTTGATTCGAACGATTTTAGTTCAATCGTTCGATGGCCAAATTCGGTGAAAAATCTTTTGACTTCGATATTCGAAGTCGAAGTATTTTAATTCGACCCTTGATAACTCTGCCCTTATGTGTACACGGCACTTTTAATATTATGATGCTATTGGTTGTTTTATACAGTGATAAGGGTGAAAAAATAAAATTCTCAGAAAGTCTTGCCATAGCAATATGACAAATAAGTCCCTATGTTTTTGAGTTTCTGCAGTTTTTTTTTTCTTTGTTATTCTTTGATTCCTTCTTTCCTCATTTCCTTAAGGTGCTGGTGAATGTTTTTCAGTATCTGTCTCTCCTTTGCCTCAACCTGTCCTTATATGCTAATGGCACAGGTATGTATAAATGTGCCACACTGTGCCTCCCTATATCCTGCTTAGAGTTATTATATAGGTATGGGATCCAATATCCAGAAACCCGTTATCCAGAAAACTCTGAATTACGAAAGGCCATCTCCTATCCAGTCCATTTTAATTAAAATTTTAATACCTTCAGAACCTTGTACTTGATCCCAACTAAGATATAATTAATCTTTATTGAGGGCAAAACAATCCTTTTGGGTTTAATTAATGTTTAAATTATGTATTAGTAGACTTCATGTATGGAGATCGAAATTACCCAGGTCCTGAGCATTCTGGATAACAGGTCCCATACTAGAACCGTATTTGAAAAACAAATGCTGAACCAAGTTAAATGCATGTTTTTGCTTCATTAAACAAATACAAGGCACAAAAACAGTACAGGTGTGGGCTCTGTTATGCAGAAAGCTTGTGGCCTGGGATTTTTCAGATAAGGGAATTTTTTGTAATTTGGTTCACCATACCTTAAAACTATTGAAAAAGATTTAAACATTTAAAAACCGAACATGGACTTATACAGCTTAGTTACCATCCACTACAAGATACTAGGGTCATTTACGAGCCCCATGGGTGCAAGAGAGCTAAGGGGACGTAAGAGAGTGCTTCTGGGCTGTGGTGTGGGGGTGTTGATTTCAGATTGTTCACCAGAAATAAAGACTTGCTTCCAATTACTTTCAATTTTTTATTTAGAAACTGTAATCATTGATACAATAGTTGCTAATATTTAAATTCATGTAGCAAGTTGTAACAGTTCAGAATCTGCACCTGAATTACTGAGCTGGCAGACAGAAACACATTTGACAAGGAACATTAGACTTTCAGCCTCAGTTTTGGAAAAAACAGTGACAAGTAAAAAATGGAAAGCAGTTGAAGAAAGTCTTTAAAGGAGAAGGAAAGCTACTGAGGCATTTTATTGCCAATATATTAGCTGCAATGGTGTAAGCTAGAATGCTATATTTATTCTGTAGAATGCTTTACCATGCCTGAGTAAAAAGCTCTAGAAACTCTCTGTTTGTTTAGGATAGCAGCTGCAGTATTAGCTTGGTGTGACACCACTTCCTGCCTGAGTCTCTCCCTGCTCACTTATAGCTCTGGGCTCAGATTACAGGAGAGAAGGGAGGGGGGAAGAAGATCAAACTGAACATGCTCTCACCCAGGGCAAACAGGTTTAAGCTGAAGGCAGGAAGTCTGATACAGAAGCCCATGAGTACACAATAAAAGGAAATAAATGCAGTGTTTCTTTTGACAGAGGACTCAGAGCAGCACTGCTTTGATGGTTTACTAGTATATTTAGGTGGACCTTTCTGATAAGCCTTACTTAGTTTTAACCTTCTCCTTAATCTTTCTCCTTTAATCTAATAAACAATGTGAAAACAACTAAACTGAAAAAATGTTTGGAAGGTGAAAAACTCCTATCTGTATACATATTGATCCTGAAAAATGAAAAAAGTTCAATGAAAAATGTTCAATGTTCAGGGAAGGCAAAGTTCAATAGCAACATAAAATGTACAAAAAGCTCTATAAATACAGCTATATAAGGAAGGATTAGATATTACCTTTCCTTAGATACTTTGTATCGAAACAATAATCAATTTAGGAGAATCTGTAAGAAAACAGGAAATAAATTAGCAACAAACGTATTTAGCAACTTTGTAAAGTTATAAGAAGCAAGCCAGACTAAACTCCTCGTTTAACCCTCTAGGAACCTGTGTCTGCAACGTGAAACATTCTGGATCTGGTTATTGCAGACACAGGTTCTTAGAGGGTTAAACGAGGAGTTTAGTCTGGCTTGCTTCTTATAACTTTACAAAGTTGCTAAATACGTTTGTTGCTAATTTATTTCCTGTTTTCTTACAGATTCTCCTAAATTGATTATTGTTTCGATACAAAGTATCTAAGGAAAGGTAATATCTAATCCTTCCTTATATAGCCGTATTTATAGAGATTTTTGTACATTTTATGTTGCTATTGAACTTTGCCTTCCCTGAACATTGAACATTTTTCATTGAACTTTTTTCATTTTTCAGGATCAATATGTATACAGATAAGGATATTTTTCCAATGATTGATATGGACTTTTTTTGACATCTTTTTGACCAAATACGTGTATTAATATCTCTCTGATCAAAAATGTGGACTGATATTTCTGCTAATTTAATTTGTACATTGATATGTTAATTTTTTTAATTAATTTTTTTGATACTATGTGGTTAATTGGGGGTTAATCTTGGATTTGGGATTGAAAGGCACGCCTACACTGGTTTGCCCTCTACTTAATGTGGAGGTGGGGTCTGCACAGCTCACCTGACGAAGGGGTACGCCCCCGAAACGTTGTTTCCTGTTTGGCATTGACAATAAACACGGGTTATGAACCCTTAAGCATTCGTGTGCTGGAGTTTCGTCTTATTAATATAGTTGTATGTCATTACATAGATACAGTATTTGACCATATTGTGCACATTTTTATATGCTGTATTACTGTCTTTAGAGTTATTGGTAATACACAAAAGACAATTCTCTGCCGCGAGTTCTGTGCCTTTGTTTTCATATGCTTACCTTGCTATCAGTTTTATATAGCTGTTTTATCTATATCTTTTTAGTTCCGGACCTCATTATGTTTGCTCATGGAGACCCTTAATGCAACAACTCCACACTACGTACGATGCATAAAGCCCAATGATTTAAAACTTCCATTTGAGTAAGTAAAAAATTTAGGGATTATATTATTCCTCCAAAACTTTAAACCTTAGTATAACCTGTGCATGATCCATGATATTATTGCCTCTAAGAAAGAGAGAGACAGACAAGCCTTGATACAGATGCACCAGTGAGCATCATAAGTAGTAAAGCTGGCCATGTCCAGTGGTGTAACTAAAAACTACTGCAACACATCAGTGAGATGATCAGTTTAACACACATGTATTGAAACTGTACATGAGTCAGGGCCTTCCCAAAGCCTTGTGCGGCCTGTATGTCCTCTTAAACCCCCTGGTGGCAACTGGGTCTGCTGTCTCTATTTATCCACCTTTGTTAATGGATACAAAACACACCCATAATGTGTTTCTTTTCAACTTTTTTAGGTATGATGCCAAAAGAGTAGTGCAACAGCTGCGAGCATGTGGTGTTCTAGAAACCATAAGAATCAGTGCACAAAGCTACCCTTCCAGGTATGGTGCAAACTTATCCTACAATAAGCATTAAAAGTGTCTTGTTTGGCTAGAATACAAAATACGTGTTTGTGTTTTTTCCTAGGTGGACATACATTGAGTTCTTTGGCCGTTACAGCATTCTTATGACTCAGCAGGAAATGGCCATAAATGATAAGAAACACATTTGCAAAGTAGTCCTGCAAAGACTGATCCAGGTGCGATACCTTATAAAGCTGTGTAATATTATCAAAGCTCAAAAAAATTTTTGTAAAATGGCCTATTTGTAAAGCCCAATTGTTGTCAATACACATGAATTATTGCCACATATAACATGAGGGGATTTTTTGTACTTTTTATATTTTAACCAGATTTATAAATATGCTGCTTTCAGGGAGACCAGGTGTTACATGTGTTAGGTAGAGGGTCCTCTTGTGCCAGAATTCTTATTATTATTACCTTGTGTATCAAAGTAGGCTGCCGTAGCAAAGTGGCACACAACACTAGTATAGATAAGCATTTGTAGGTAATGGACTTTGGGTATCACATATTTGATGAACTTATTAGAAATAATATACTCCTGCTTTAGAGTATAATCATATGAGAATCACCTTGAAGTTCAGTGACTTGGAATGGCCATGGATCTCCACTGGCTGTGTGTCTTTGTGTGCAATTAGCTTTGTCACCACTAGATGGGCCTGCATAACAAAGTATTTTTGGCAGAATGTCATGGGAAAAAATGTTTGTTTCAAAACTAATCAGTTAATAGTGCTGCTGCAGCAGAATTCTGCACTGAAATCCATTTCTCAAAAGAACAAACATACATATTTTATACGTATTTAATTTTGAAATCTGACATGGGTCTAGACATATTGTCAGTTTCCCAGCTGTCCCCAGTCATGTGACTTGTGCTCTGATAAACTTCAGTCACTCTTTACTGCTGTACCGCAAGTTGGAGTGATATCACCCCCTCCCTTTCCCCCCAGCAGCCTAACAACAGAACAATGGGAAGGTAACCAGATAGCAGCTCCCTAACACAAGATAACAGCTGCCTGGTAGATCTAAGAACAGCACTCAATATTAAAATCAAGGTCCCACTGCGACACATTGAGTTACATTGAGCAGGAGTACCCACAGCCTGCCAGAAAGCAGTTCCTTCCTAAAGTGCTGGCTCTTTCTGAAAGCACATGACCAGGCAAAATGACCTGAGGTTGCTACCGACACACCAATATTACAAGTAAAAATAAATACAATTGCTGGTTCAGGAATTAAATTTTATATTGTATAGTGAATTATTTGCAGTGAAAACAGTGTCATTTAGAAATAAAAGCTACATCATAAAAATCATGACAGAATCCCTTTAACCCACTTTAATACAGATTTTGTACATATTTTACCTGCAGCTCTCTAGCTGTTGCTGAACATTCCAGATAGCTGATGAATGTAGCATTAGTTGGCACAGTGTACCCCCAGCATTAAAATGTATCCCCCAGCATTAGGTGGCACAGTGTATATCCCAGCATTAGGTTGCATGGCATTAAATAGTGCAGTGAGCGACAGCATAAAATGACAACGCTACATACTGTACCTACAGCATTAAATGGTGAAGTGAATGTTAGAGTTTTCCGTAGTAAGGCCTACAGTTTCTCACAGCAGTAAATGGCATGATAAAAGAAAACACATGAAAGGAAATACCATCTTGTTAGTTATACCTAGTTAGAGGTACACTATATTTGACTGAATAATCTATTAATGGTAACATAATATTAGAACTACCCCCATCAGTTGGTATATCAGTTATGTGTCTACATATACTGACTGGCTTTGATGGAGACTCACAGCTTTTATAATTTATATTAATTTCCAAATTAAAGAGTTCACTTTCATTATTTTCATACCAGTAATTGCATCCCTGCTGTACTAGTCTTCATTCCATGCCATTGTTTTTGTCTCTGCCATTTTTACAGGATTCCAACCAATATCAGTTTGGAAGAACAAAAATCTTCTTCAGAGCAGGCCAGGTGGCTTACCTGGAAAAACTGAGATCTGACAAACTTAGGAACGCCTGTGTTGTAATACAAAAGAATGTACGAGGCTGGGTCCAAAGGAAGAAATTTAACCGTGCCAGGAATTCGGCCATTGTCATACAACAGTACTTCCGGGGCCAGAGAGCTATTAGGTAAGGTTCTGTATACATTAACACACATTCACGGTCAGGTCTTTGGGTACATAAACACAGGCTCACAGGTATGTGGGTTTATCAGCACATACTTAAGGTGGCCATAGATGCAAAGATCCGCTTGTTTGGCCACATCGCCATATGAGCGGATCTTTCCCCAATATGCCATTAACAAACATGGCTATATCGGGGGTAATCTGATTGTTTGGCCGTATGGCCGAACAATCTGATTACGATGTGCCGTGGGCTCCGGCGGGATCGGTCGGGTCAAAATTAAAAAAAACGACCGATCTCCACGATTCATACAATAGTATCTGTGTGTCTATGGCCACCTTTAGGGGCAGATTTACTAAGCTCAAGTGAAGAATTCGAATGAAAAAAAAATTGAATTTCAAAGTATTTTTTTGGGTACTTCGACCATCGAATGGGTCAAATTCGATCGAAGTAATCGTTCAACTATTCGACCATTTGATAGTCGAAGTATTGTCTCTTTAAAAACATACTTCAACTTCATGCTTCACCACTTTAAACCTACCAAGCTGCAATGTTAGCCTATGGGGACCTTCCCCAGCACTTTTCTAAGTTTTTTTTTATTAAAAATCCTTCGATCGATCGCTTAAAATCGTTGGAATCGTATCCTTCGATCGAACTATTTTTATTCGATCGTTCGATCAAAGTATTTGCGCTAAATATGTCATGCTCACTGCCAAATTCTCCTGATTATAAGTTATACAGCACATTTTACAATTAATTTACTAAAACCAGACACATGAGCTATACCTTCAAATGCATACAAAATTGCATTAGTCATTGTGCAATCCACATTTGTATTTGGTGAAGAGTACAGGGCTCTAGAGTAACTTGCATCTCCTGACACTCTTTCATTCCATGTGCTTAATAATGGACAAGGTTAGAGAATGCCATCATTGCACCAATGTGCTACCCCTCCAGCACTGCATACACAGATGGATGCACTCTTTGTGCTCTATTCAGTAGGCCAGTGCTTCTATCTTGCCACTTGCCCCACAATGTAAGTAATACTTTTGTGAACTGTAAATAAAGTATCTGCAACATATTTGGTTGCTTTAATAACATAGATGCTAAAGTGCACCAGCCCAGTTACCAATAGCAACCAATTAACAGGCGTATTAAAGGTCCCTTTTTCAGTTTTGATCACCAGTGGGAAAAAATTATTTTCTTTCATTTATCATTTTCTCATGCGTGAAAAAAATGTGTTGAGTTAAATCTGTAGCAGGCTTTTCGTATCATGGACATACTGTAGCATTGAATGGTTGTTGTAGAGACTACTTTTTTGGCAGAAAAACCAATAATTTAAGTGAAGAATTGCAGTGATAAATTGAGCCACTGTGTTAAAATATATTTGACTTTGGCAAAATTAAATATTTTTATTAATGTCAAAAATGCTGCACTGGCAGGTAAACACAAAATATGAATGAGAAAAGCTATTCAACTGCCTTTTATCTGCCTCTTAGATGTAATCAGATTAATACAAGTTAGAAACTGAAAGCACATTTCTAATTGGTTGCTGTGGGTAACTGCACTTGTGCATTTTAACACCTATGACATGAAAAAAAGCCCTATTATGTGCTGTGTAAAGTTTGCAGGGAAGTTCCTTGGGTTTTCTGGTAACATCTGCAACATGTGTTTTTGTTGCTGTGGATACATCTCCTGGCACAGGGGTTGCCAACCCTTTTTACCCATGAGCAACATTCAACTGTAAAAGAGTTGGGGAACAACACAAGAATGAAAAAACATTCCTAGAGGTGCCAAATAAGGGCTGTGGTTGGCTCTTTGGTAGCCCCCATGTGGGCCACTGTTTGGGGATCACTGTCCTAGCATTTTAGGAGAACCCTGGGAGATACATGATAGCTACCAGCTGCTGACCACTGTCTTCTAAACATGCTGAAATTTCTCTTGTGCTCTGCTCCAGCTATTCTTTTTATTTATTACAGGCAAGCAATAACTGGAACAGCCCTGAAGCATGCATGGGCAGCGATCATTATCCAAAAATATGTTCGAGGATTCTTAGTCCGTCGCATCTACCAGCTTATCCTGGTGGCCACAGTGACTATTCAGTCATTCACACGTGGTCACTTGGCTAGAAAGAGGTATCACAAGGTATGTACTAAAACAGAACACCAGTAATATTCCTTATATGCTGCTAGTTAAATTACATTATTTATTGAAAAATTAATAGAAATACCATTTCTTAAAGGATACTACATCAGTTAGATGAAAGGTTTAAAAATCCAACTTGATAACGTTTAAACATGTAAATAAACGTGACCACAATTTGTTTTTCCTTTATTTTCTGAAGATACGAGAAGAGCACAAGGCTGTAATACTGCAGAAGTATGCCCGTGCTTGGCTGGCAAGGCGCAGGTTCCAGAATGTCCGTCGTTTTGTGCTCAACATCCAGCTTTCCTACAGGGTGCAGCGTCTGCAGAAGAAACTTGAAGATCAGGTATTCTAGTGGCTGAATAAAAACTGGAAACTGAGGGACTGGCAACTCAGTTATTTTGAGTCTGATCAAGCTGCACCTTCATTGTGATTTTCTTAGGATTGGGTACAAGCGGAGATACTCAGGGTGCTGGGGATATACAGACTTCACTATAGCACATAGTGCTCTGATTAATATTGGTGTTTCTTCTTGAGGGATGTTTGAATGCTGATCAGACCATTCATTTTGGTAAATAAACTTGAGTGATTTCAGTATTGCCTGCTGAAACAATGTGTTTCTGCTGGGCACAATTTTTTTGTTTGTTATTTTGCTGTTTTTCCTTCTCAATGTAACTGAATGTGTCTCAGTGAGACATGGGTTTTTACTATTGAGTGTTGTTCTTAGATCTACCAGGCAGCTGTTATCTTGTGTTTGGGAGCTGCTATCTGGTTACCGTCCCATTGTTCTTTTTACAGTTTCTGCATGTGTATACGGCTATACAGAGCCGAGAGGAGTGGAGATCTACCTGAAATTTGTGAAAGCAGGCATTTTGAAACTGATCTCTCGGATCTCTGTAGCCTCACACAAGCAGAAACTGATTTCAGAGCATCCACTTCTCTCCGCCTCATCAATATTCATTAGGTGGAGTGAAGCGGGCAATACGCTTGTGTGCCATCAGCCTAAGGAAAAGAGCATAAATAGAGACTTGTCAGGATTTTGTAGCAACTTTTGGAAAGTAGCAGTAACGGTAAAATTGGGTCTCATTCATAACTAAAATTGCCTTCAGTTTCGGACACTGGCACAACAGTCAACTAAAAAGGCAACTTCTGCTTTCAATTGATTTTGTAGAAGCACCGTTGCAGCTTGCTTCCTATAATATTGGCATTAAAATGTTATGGGAATAAATCTCCATAAGGGATATGAACCTGAAAGAACCAGGAGTAGATAGCAGGCAAGATCCCAATATCCAGACTGTACAATTATTTTGTTTTTTTCCCTCTAGAACAAAGAGAACCATGGGCTGTTAGAAAGGCTGACAAGCCTGGCCTCATCACACACAAATGATGTGGATAAAGTGCACAAACTTGAAGCGGAGCTGGAAAAAACAGTCTCGCAAAAGAAAAATCAAGAAGAAAAGGGCAAGAAGTACAAGGAAGACTCTGACGAGGTTAATTAATCCTTAAGTCTTTAAATGGGTAATGGGGTTTTAAGCAAAAACGCTCCCCCATTTTTTTTCAAGACAGATTCCCTTTTTGGGGACTCCCATTGGTCACACTGCAGAACTCAAAACTACCTAGAGTAATATAAGCCCTATTTACTAAACAGATAAATTACATATGTTAAGCTGACAAGTTTAGTAGATCATTACTACCTAGAATTACTATGTACAAATTTACTACATTTTTCATCTTTGAAGTTGAAATGACAGCTGTGTGTAAGTTAATACGTACATCTATTAACCAGATTTCTAAATGTGCATTATTTGTCCCAATATATATATATATATATATATATAGATATATATATATATATATATATATATATATATATATATATATATATATATATTATTTTTGTGTAAATTTGACTTTTCTAGAAAATTGCAAAGCTTCAAACACAAAATGCTGAGCTTCTTGAGCAGAAACATCAACTGGAAGTTAAACTTGAGACCCAAACCCAAGAAGTGAAAGGTTAGTAATTGGTGTAATATTGCAAGAGTAAATGTTGAGGTGCCAGACTTGTATTCATTTTTAATGCTGGTAAATTTTCTTGTTTCAGATCAGATGGATCAGCTCACTAACCAACTATTCTCTGATGTGGAGAAAGAAGAAAAGCAAAGAATGTATGTTATCTTGTAGAACAAGACAAATGGTGATGTCTATGTTGAAATTTTATATTAAAGCTCATAAGTATATATTTTCACAGGAGGCTTTTTATAGATCAGTTATGACGTTATATGATAGAGTGGACTTGGAGTTTGCCATCTAGTAGGACTTGCTTGTTCCTAGTAGCAAGCACCGAACAGCCTGGCAAAAAAGCTACATACCCATACCTTGGATCTCCATACCCTAAGTCTAGAAAAAAAAACACTTAAACATTAAAGGGAATGTCAACCCACAAAATCATGTTTGCCTAATAAGAGAAAACATAATTCTAGGCAACTTTGCAATATACATTCATTACAAAATGTCTATGGTTTTTACAGTATTTGTATATGTATTGCTATTTAAAGCAGTGTTTGTCCCTTTCTATTCTCTGCATTGGCGGCTCAGACTGTTGATGCAATGTAAGACAAGGCAGCTAATTAACAGACCTGTCTTTGCTGGGGAACTAAGACTTTTGCAATATTGTTTAAAAATCAGGCAGGAGTTAAGCAAATGCTGCGTTCAGTAGCTATTCTTTTTACAAATTAAAAGCACTGTTTTGAATAAATGCATTTTGGGAAGTTGCTTAGAATTATGTTTTCTTTTATTAGGCACATTTTTATTTTGGGGTTGACCTGTAGGCTTGTTTTACCTCCAGTAAAATTATATCTCAGTTGGAATCATGTACAAAGTAATGTTTTATTGTTACAGAGCAAAGGGAATCCATTTAGAAAATGTTAATTATTTAATTAAAATGGAGTCCATTGGAGATGGCCTTTTGCAAATTTGGAGCTTTCTGAATAACGGGTTTCCAGATAATGGATCCCATACCTGTATTTGACATTATTACTTACCCCTGCTTAATCACTGCTGTAATTAGCCAGTGCATCCTTTGCACTGGAATGGGATCTGTTATCTGGAAACCCATTCACGTGAAAGCTTAGAATTATGGTAAGGTTGTTTCCCATAGACTCCATTTTAATAAATAATTAAAATTTTAAAAAACATTTTTTTCTTTTCTGTGTGATAACAGAACGGTACCTTGTACTTGATCCCAACTAAGATAGCATTTATTCTTATAGGAGGCAAAACAATCTGGTCCCATACCTATACAACAAAACATAAATAATAATGGTGCAAAATAACAGTTTTAGGGATGCACCGAATCCACCACCCTCATTATTGTTACACATAGACGTATACATATATTTAAAATACAGGTATGAGATTCCTTATCCAGAAGCCCGTTCTCCATAAAACTCCAAATCATGGGAAGGCCATCTCCCGTAAAGTAATTTTAAGCAAATAATTGTACGTTTTAAAAATGATTTCTGTTTTCTCCATTATAATAAAACAGTACCTTGTAATGGTAAATAAGCTGCATTAAGCCATATTGACTGCAAAAGGATCCTATTGGGTTCATTTAATGATTTTTAGCACAAATGATTTTTTAGGTCAAATTTCAGGGAGTTTTTTTGAACTCCCATAAATTCGAATAAAATCAAACTTTTTTTCTGCAAGTGAAAAGGCTGTATTCGATCGTTCGAATCAAAGTATGATCGTATTCGATTGAATTTGGTTCACCAATTGACTCCAAATGGGTTCTAGGAGGTCCCCCATAGGCTAAAACTGCAATTCGCCAGGTTTTAGATGGTGAATGGTCGAAGTCGAAGTTTTAAAGAGACAGTACATGATAAATTTCGATATTCTAATTTTCAAATTTTTTTGGCTATAAGCAGGTTGAAAGCTACTGATTCTTATTTCTCTATACAGGAAACTTGAGAAACATTTTGAGGCCCAAGTAAATGAATTTGACGCAATGATAGAAAAGCTAAAAGATGAAATTCAAGCTTTAAAGGAGAGGAACAAGCATCTTGTGAAGCAGGCAGAAGAAGAGCAACTTCTCAATGACGGTTTACGAGAGGAGATAGACCAACTATCCATTCAAGTTAAGGTACAGCCGTGTTGTTATTGGCAACTTTCTGCATTTCGTACCCAAATGGGCAAATCACACACGTTCTTATTCTTGATTACTGTTAAGATGATGGATGACTACTCTGATAGATGGCACACTGACAAGGAAATAATTTACTATATGCTAAACAAACACTCCCTGCCTTTGTTCTTAAAAACCAGACAAACAATAGAAAAACAATAGGTATCACTGAGCACTGACATGTCTACCAGTCAAGTTTATGAATCCAGATTTATTCAGAAAACAGCATACTGTGACTAGGCATATTACTTCATGGAATTACTTAATTGTGGAAATCATATTGTATTATGTAACAACTGCAGTTATGTAATTGTAAGAATTATTGGATATTGAGGAATGCATGTGAATAACACAAGTGAGCTTCCTCGCATTGAACACAGTCTTATTGGAAATATTCTCATGCAACTGCCTGACCTACTTCCCATGAAGTTTCATTTCTGAAGTGCATTTCTAAAGTTACATAATAGTTATTGTCACATTCATGCACCTAAGGCACATTTAAACACTTTGCAGCACTAGTTCCTGGATTTAGAGATGATCAGTCGGAAGGGCCATTACATAAAGCCGAATTTATAAAGAGAATAAGTTCATGTCTGTGTTATTCACACCCATAATCCATCATCTGGTCAGTCATTCGTAAAAAGACAATGTATTACACACCTTGTCAATACACACCTTGTTTGTGTGTTCTCCCAAAAGAAAAATGAAAGAACAGATATTTAGTTCACAAAAATAATTGCTGGCAAATCATTTGTAAAATAAATACCCAGACAGAAAGGGGGTAATTTACCAAAACTCAAATATATTTCATCTTTTTATTAAACCAAGCTCGACCAAACTCCCATCCACAATTTTATCTTATTTATTAATAAGAATTCGGGTTGGGAAAAGACTCAATAAAAGCAAGCGAAAACTGAAATCATATGATTTTTTTGGATTTGACATTGCTTGATTTTTTTTGAGTTATCGCCCAAAAATCCTGAATTTTGGATGAAACCCATCGCAGATCACAATATCTTCAAATTGTAAAAGGGACATCTCCCATTGACTTCTACATGACCTTGACAGGTTTGAGATGAAGGTTTTTCGGATTCAAACTTTTAGCAGCATCGGGGTATAATAAATCCCAAAAAACCTCCACCAGAAAAAAATAGAAGTTTCATTTCAAGTTATCTGCACATATAGCTTGTAACCTTGTACATTTATCAATAGAGGTTATTGAAACCACTACTAAACTCATAAAACCCTAAATGTCATAATAGTTATTAAAAATCAGACTAAGAAAAGTAAATTCTGAAAATTGCACAGATAGATGAGTTAAAAAATACAAATACCTTGAAAACCTTGAAAAATATGAGTTTTTCGAACAATTCCTAGTGAAAAAAATGCAAAAACCTTAAAAATTCCGAATTGATTTAGAGCGGTCTGCACACCTCCCATTGACTTCTGTAGGACCAAGACCACCACAGGCCTTTAGTAGAGAAGATCTATGCCTCCAGAGATACCCCAAATAAGAGGGAATGGCCAGAGATATGTGAAAAACATGGCAGATTCTCCTGTTTTTTGCACTTTGTACCACCGTCAGTATATGAACACTAGTATCTAGGGACCACTGGAAACACTGATACTGTATATAAATGTGTTAGACTAACAGTTTCTTATCTCTCATTCAGAAAATACCAACATTTCAAACAGATATTGAACTTCTTGAAAATCAGAAAAGGGAGTTAGAACACCAGCTACAGGCGCAAAAGCGTGAAATGAGAGGTAAATATGGTGTAAATATGTTCAGCTGTTTATTTGATTGTGTATATGAGCTATATCTTCTGACTCCCATAATTCCCTGAATGAAATCCACAAGCTAGATATCCTTAATATGCAGGTGCCTTGGGACATGTTCACATGCACTTATGCATGGTTCCTTTTGCATTGGTGAACATTTTCCCTGTATAAATTCACTTTTTTTTAAAATCTATCTGGGTACTGCTTCAAAATCTGTAACCTTCTTCAGATACTTTTTCTACATTTTAGCTCTCTTGATGTCCAACCCTTCATTAGATGGGACATTTTAGCAGTTTCAGACAATCGCGAGACAACACATTTTTTCATGTACAGTGTCATTTAGTGGAAATTTTTTTTCCCAGAAATATGAATCATAGTTTGATTGATGATGCATAATAATCAAATCAGTGATATTAATGAAGACAAAATCTGAGCTGGCAAGTACCCAGTAGATTATATAATACATTGCCTTTGCTTTACTGTGCCTTTTAGACAGGATAAACAACTGCTTCAAATAGTAAGGCAATAAAAGTTCTTTACATTTTTGTTTTATTCTACAGAAAAGTTGGATGAAATGGCAAAACACCTTCTGAACAGTTTTGAAATAGAGGATGTTAAAGCTAGGTAATATCTATCAAACATTACTTGTGTGTATACTAATCATATAATCGTGATTATATGAGGATATTAGAAGTCACCTTAGAGTTCCATGACCTGTATAAAAACACTCAACCTTCAACCACCTATTTTTATTTGGTCATGGAACTCGGTATATCCTTATATTTTACAATCAGGGGTACCTTATTCACTATATAATCTATAGTAATTTCCCTATGGGACCAAATTGTAAATTCTATCCTTATACTGATGTTCCTGAATCAGTTCATAAGCTCTTGTGCTGCTGCTCTCTAACTGCAGTTCTTCCTCCTCTACTGTCATGCATGGGCTTCCCCTGCCCATACGTGTGCGCTCCTTTACCCCCTCCCATGATGCCTCACAAGCGTCATCCCTTTGCAGTGTCTCCCCACCATGATTCCTCTCTGTCACTTTTATGTTAATAAGTTTGAAGATGCTATATTGTCATTATTATAAAGTTGAATTGACACGGCCTTCCTTTTAATCAAGAACTTTTCACCTTTCCATTATCTAACAATATACCAACTCACACCTTATTTTCAGATGAACTGTCACTATGATATTTATGGACCTTAAATGAGGAAACAGTGATAGCTGATAATCTTAACAAGCAATAAACACTTGTAAACGTAGATCACATAAAACTTTCAGTATTATATATCATAGCCCTCCACCTTTTCCAAGCTAGCATGTGGCTAGCTTAGTGACACTATTTTTGATTTTTAGAGATGAGTTCCTTATTGGCATCTAGGTGTATCCATTGGAAAGGTGGTTGTATAACAGTGTAAAATTAGCTGCAGTTAGAAATGAGTTGGCCATGTATCTGAATTTGTATAAACAACTTGCATGGTGCATCCAGAGTTCCTGAATTACCTCAAATTACATGAACAAATGAATACCTCTTCTTTCTACAATGAGCCACAATTCATCCATTTTTTACATTAATATAAAGGCTGGCTGAAGAGGAACTAGGAAATCTAAATGAAGATGGAGAAATATGGTTTGCTTATGAAGGTCTGAAAAAAGCAACCAGGTATGTACAATTTAGGCAGCACCGATGACTTCAATTTGGCTTAAACTGTGAACAGCATCTTTTCCTAAAAATCCATTGACAATTTTGTTACACTTAATAAATGCAACTTCGTCTGTTAAGATTCTTCCTGAAGCACACCATGCTTGCCCAGGGACCATTACATGAATGCACTGTAATGTAGTAGTCAATACTAAATGATTTATTGAACTTCAGTCCTTACACAGTGTATTAATGCCTAGGTAAGGTAATCAAGCATGGTTTCCCGCAAAGCCAAAAAATAGCAGGAGCAATTTAAGTCTGTATTAAAATACCCATATTAGTATTTTATAAAATTCTTTCAGCCATTTCAGCAGTGCCACATGCAGTTCCAATTACTAAGGCATATTAGTGACCACTGGGTAGAAGGCAGTGATTAGATGACCTAGATGCTGTTTTTTGACTAGAACATCGTTATTGAAAATCATTTACTGCTTTATTGATTTGCTCTTTTGTTCAAATTTGAAGAATACTAGAAGCTCATTTTCAGACGCAGAGAGAGAACTATGAAAAGGAGATTGAGTTGTTGAACTTTAAGGTTGAACACCTCAACGATGACATTAAACAGATACAGAAATCTTACACGGAGGAAAAAGACTCAAAAGAGCTCATTACTCAAGAAGTTGCAAGGCTGAGATCTGACAATAAGGTAGTGACATTGTTAGTTTCTTTGTTTTTAGTTCTATACAAGATAAACTTTATAGATTTCACATATAAGCTAAAAAAATTATTTCTATAGAAGCACTACTATAGTTAATATAAGCGAGCTGCTGTGTAGCCATGGGTTCAGCCATTCAATCTAAACAAGACTAAGGTTTACATAGCAGATAACAGAAAAGCTCTGTAGAATACAATGTGTTTACTTCTTACACAGAAAGATAACGAAGTCAGATGCCATTTAGGGCTTTCTATAAACCAAAAAGAAAACCTTTCTCTTATAAAATTGTGTATTTGTTGCCAATAAATAGTTAATGTGTAGGTGCAGGATCAACAGATACAAACTTTAAGGGGCAGATTCACTAACTTCGAGTGAAGGATTCGAAAGAAAAAAATTCGAATTTCGAAGTATTTTTTGGGTACTTCGACCATCGAATTGGTTAAATTCGTTCGAATTCGAACTAAATCGAACGAATCGAAGTAAAAATCGTTCGACTATTCGACCATTCGATAGTCGAAGTACTTTCCCTTTAAAAAAAACTTCGACCCCCTACTTCGGCAGATAAAACCTACCGAAGTCAATGTTAGCCTATGGGGAAGGTCCCCATAGGTTTGCTAACCTTTTTTTGATCGAAGGATTTTCCTTCGATCGTTGGATTAAAATCGTTCGAATCGTTCGATTCGAAGGATTTAATCGTTCGATCGAACGAAAAATCCTTTGATCGATCGATCGCAGGATTAGCGCTAAATCCTTCGACTTCGATATTCGAAGTCGAAGGATTTCAATTCGAGGGTCGAATTTCGAAGTATTTTTAACTTCGAAATTCGACCCTTAATGAATCTGCCCCTTAATGTAAAAATATATATTTTCACTTTTTGACATTATTGGTCCTTTTAGTCAGTAGGGGTCTAAATGAGTGTATGTATATGGGTCCATAGAATCATCTTAATGCTGTTTTTGCCAGTGTTAAAGCCTGTGCATGGGACGGGGTACTAAAATGATATCTGTGCTACCATGATATTTGCCAGTGAGGTTCAGGTAAAACAAAATGGAATTTGTTTTAAAAGATTTCCTGGGCCCATAATAATGGTATTACATGAGTGAAGCCCTTTCTGAGCACAACAAAAGCTACATAACTTTTGCTTTGTAGGAATACATTTCTTTAAAAATGCTGTTTGCAGCCAAAATAGCATCATAGAGTCTTACAGTCTTCTTAGTCAAACTGGTGTATATTACATTGTCCATCATAGGTGGTAAAGGGTCTTAAGAAAAAGTTGGCTGAACTTGAGGAACAAAACATGGATCTACAAGGCCGTCTCTATGAACAAACTATGAAACTGCCTGGTAAAGTTGTTACAGAGAATTTTTTTGAGATCCTGTCTGCTCTTTGTGTCTATTTCTCGCTTATTTTTCATTTATGCAGTGGGGAAATGTGTTACCTATACCTACACCCACCTGCACATTGATTACACCCAGGAACAGGGCTGCTTTAAGGGACTGGTGGGCACCATTGGCAGCGCCCACTCAAATGTGTTCCAGTACTACCTAAACCCTACTTAATACACACTTTATTGATCTTGAGGGTGTTATGTGGTATTCCGTGCTCAATTGGGATACTAGTCGAGCACACCACAGGGAAATCTGTATCAAGGAATAAACTGGAGGTCCACAACACAGTTGCAATAAACTCAAGAGCAGTTTTTTATTAGCAACCAGTATTATCCAGCATTAACACTTATCACATTTATCCTCCTTTCCACACACTCTTGATAGTTAGGGATCCCCAGACTCCGGGCCTGAGCCTCCTGCCTGAGTTACGGTATCTGTCAGGGATGCTGCTCCTTGCCACAGACTTTCAGCACAGAGAGGTCAGCCAATGTTCCAGGTACACCAGGTCCTAAATACCCTAGTCCCTATACTTCGGGGGTCCGTAACTGGCCAAGTCCCATCAGAACACTGGTCCCTCACTTCCTCATCACTGTTCATCTCTGTACCCTATAACTCTCACAACCTGTAGTGAGCTCCAACCAAATCTACCCTGCCACTATCTAACCTTGTCACTCCTACATACATTTCTGAGGTGGCCTACCCCAGGCTCCCTGGTGTCATACACTGTCCCTTTTCTTATGGGCCAAAGAGGAAGTAGCTAAATATACTCCCTATTATATAGCCTTTCCTGGGGCATTCCCCTTCTCACCTGGTGACTAAATTGAAAATAACAGTGATTACAATAAAGACATTTTCCCACTCCTTACAAGTGCTGTTATTATTTTCCTTTACCAAGCACTGGAAAGGCAAAATCTAGAATATGTATTCACAAAGACTTAGAAAGGACATTCCTGAAATAGAGAAAATCTAGACAAGAGTGACAAAACTGATAAAGGTTAAGAAAGGTCTTTAAGAAAGGCTGGCTAACTGGAATTGTTTACAATGTAGAAGAGGCACATTTTGCAGAGAGTAATTTACATACAATAAAGAGAACGGGTAGTGAAGGTTAGACGGAGCTCACCCTTTCGTGTAGCGTAACGGCCGCAGCTCTCGTGATAATCTGGCAACTCCAAGCCGGAATCTGTAAAACAATCTCTGTGTATCGCCGTTCAGCGTTGGCCCAGCCCAGAGTAATTTACATACGTTAATGAAATAGCGAGTTTTACATGGGAATAGACTTGTACTTGTACAATTGTACAGATACTTATATTTTGTATTACAATACAGTTTAGTATACAATTTTACATGTTACAGAAAAATCTAACCGAAGAAAACATTATCCTGAAGATGATGAAGTATCCCTCAAGTAAGTAACTGCTGAAAAAAGTCCCAAAACCTGTATGGGTTTAACCATTGTTTAACCAAGTGTCAGCTGCAACACCCATTTGTGACTCCTAAAATGGCCCTTCGCACTGACACTTGTGTTATTATTTAAGGGAAAACTATAACTTCAATATGTAATACTTAACCAATAGATAATTGATATAAGTGACCCTTTTAAAGAAACTTACCATATGAAGCAGCATTTTACATATGGACTGTTTCATGTAATAGATCTGCAATGACCAGGGGTATAGTTTTCCTTTAAATAATTGTTTTAAGCAGGAGTGATTTGCTTGCAGCAGAAAAACTGATGGCAGACTTAAAGAGTACATGAATAAAACAAATGCTTTGTATAAAACAGATTTATTAATCATCAGTATGGTGAACTTTAAAATCAGCGTGGCCACATAACTACTATCTCCAAGAGCACAACACTATCAGCAATACGATACTAAATAATGGCAGCAGTGCCACAGTTAATATTGAGCTGTTCATTTTAGAATTACCCATTCCCAGACAGTCCCAATACGGGGTCATTTTCTGCACAAAGAACTTTTCTTGCAAATACTCTACTTAATCTTTAGCACGGTAAAGATTTACTGATGCATAACTAATAATAATGATAGTTTCTGCCAGCATACCAATGTGGCTTATTTTCTTTCATTCTTGCATTACTTCCGTGCAATGGAATTATTCAGAACACTATAATCCCTCTACAACGCCCATGAGCGCTCTTATACAGTGCAACAAAATCATAATTTTGGAATGCTTTGAGGAAATATGATACAAGTTATTATGTAACTCCAGTTTTGTCATGTTAAGGCTAGTCGGTGAAGCTTATTTATCAAGGAGCCTATGTCTGGTACGACACGCTCTACCCACTGCAATGCTCCATAAATTTTAACTATGAATAAGTGCCATTCTTGCAGTTATGAACTATGTTCATACCTTATGGATATTTAATGGTGTTGGGGCATTATAGGGAAAGGTGAAATTATATCTTACACAAGGATCTGTGTCTACATGTACATAATGCTTCCTTAAGATCTCTTGACATGCATTTTAAAGAGTTTTCAAATCTTCTTATTAATGCATTGTTTTTCATGTAATTATTGTGTCTGCTTCCAATATTTACTTTACTGCCATTCTTTGTGCTTTTTCCCTGCTCTGTGATACTGTATTTTTAATGAACAGGCCCCCTTTGTAAAACCAAGGTTACCATCTCTGGTTGCTAAGGCCTAAATTACAGACTAGGGCACATTTTACATTTGTGTGTGTGTGTGTGTGGATTTGGGTAGGTTTAAGCTTTTATTTGTGTATGATATTCATAATTTGTGTTGTTGGTTGTTGTTTTTTTTTGCACTGTCATTTAAAATATATGAATCTTAAAGGATGTTTCTCTATAACTTAGATTGTGGAATGGCCAGAGAGAAAATGATGTGGCAAATGTAAAAATCCAAGCAATTCAGACAGACAACATATATATGAAGGAACAAAATGAAACAGACACCAGGGTTTGTATTGTTTTATTCTTTGTACAGAATCTAAAACTGAAGCCAAGGGAGCAATATGCTTATGTGTCTATTAATGCTTTTTTACTGTTATTATTTTTCAAATGACCTAGCATTGTTAATGATTAGTTGAGATCATCAGGAATGTGGCTAGAATATGCCCTTTTCAGTTCCAAGCGCAAAGCAGCATCACTGTGGCTACATTGGAGTGTGACTTGTCTTTGGCATCTGTTTACTAAAGGTTGCAAAGACTGTCTATAACTTGTTGGCCATTAACGCTGCAAATTATTTTGCACCAGAATGATCACAGCTTGGGTTTACTGAATTGCAATATGCAAAATATGTCTGGCAGTAAGTGGTGGTGGTTTATCAGCTAGTTCGGTTATTATAAGTGATCCCTTATAGTCTTCTCAAATACATCAGAACATACCAGATTTATTTTTCTCTGTTAGGACTTTGAAGAACAGGCAGATATGAAAGACCGAACAATCAAGAAACTGCAAGATCAGATAAAGGCTCTAACAAAGTCCATTGAAAAAGGTTGGCATTTTATCATCAAGTGATTGCAGCTTTTTAAACACCCAATCTTGAACCATGAGCTGAGTGCACTGAAGCATTACACAACATTTTTGTATAAAAGTAGTAATATTATTTCTTTATGTAAATTCAGGTTGTATTGTATTTCCACAGATGATCAAGTAAAGGTGCCAACAGTGTTTAAAGATTATTTGGGAATGCTGGAGTTTGCTCCAGAAAATGAAACAAAACTCATCAGGAATCTTATCCTTGGTAAGTTACAGACTTAAAGGGGCCCATTTACTTAGCCTGAGTGAAGGAATAGAGGAAAAAAATTTAGAATTTAGAATGTTTTTTTGGCTACTTCAACCATCGAATGGGCTACTTCGACCTTCGAATCGAACGATTTGAACTAAAAATCGTTCGACCATTCGATAGTCAAAGTACTGTCTCTTTAAGAAAAAACTTCAACCCCCTAGTTCGCCACCTAAAAGCTACCGAAGTCAATGTTAGCCTATGGGGAAGGTCCCCATAGGCTTTGGTAGCTTTTTTTGGTCGAAGAAAAATCGTTCTATCGATGGATTAAAATCCTTCGAATGGAACGATTCGAAGGATTTAATCGTTCGATCGTTCAGTCAAACTATTTGCGCTAAATCCTTTTGACTTCGATATACGAAGTCGAAGGATTTAAAGTTGATGGTCGAATATCTAGGGTTAATTAACCCTCGATATTCGGCCCTATGTAAATCTGCCCCATTTTTTGTGTCTCAACCTGCTGCTCTCTGCTGTATTGCTATATGCAGAATTTGATTTATATAAGCCCAACAGATGGTAAATGTAATACAGATTTTCTATGTGTTTTTCTCCATGATAATTGTGTAACCTCATATGAAGGGCCAGCCTTCTGTAATATTTTTTTTTTTTTTTAGACACAACACTGTAGGGGGTACGTGGGTGACATGCTACATGCACATGAAATCGCGGGTCACCCCAAAGTTATGCCACTGATAAGACAATGTTTATCTTACCAGTGTCTGTAGACATACGTATATTCTCTAGTGCAGCAACTGGCATTGATGGAACAGTGACTGCTGCTGGTATTGCAGGTGTCTGATATATGTTTCTCTCTCATTATGACAGACCTCAAACCTCGTGGTGTTGTAGTCAACATGATCCCTGGCCTCCCAGCTCATATTATGTTCATGTGTGTGCGCTACACAGACTACATAAACAATGCTGAAAGAATCAAATCTCTGATGAACGCATCCATTAACAACATCAAACAAGTTATTAAGGTGGGTCATTCCAATCTTTGTATTGAAGGGTAATATATGCTATATCTAAGTATTTATTACATACACTTTTTACTTAAATGTTAAGTAAAACATACTGGAGAAGGGTATCCTACACAGGGAACCTTATTTATCCGTATGTTTTTTGCAGTTTAGGAACTTGGCAGTGAGTTACAGAATGAAAATTATTTTTTTTAAAATATAAAACAAATGAGTCAAGAGAGTCAAGAGTGACTTTATTGTTATCTCATCCATATACGTTTGTACAGTACACAGTGACAAAACAAAACAAAGTTCCTCTAGGACCATGGTGCTACACACAATATAGATGTACCGGATAACAGACAAAAAGTGCAAGTGCAAAAATATGCAACTCCTGCAAGAAAGGACAGCATGGTGCAGGGACAACAAGACAGTGCACACTCATATCATAAATGACACACATATCACTTAAGTAAACAAAACAGGCTTAATCTTGAACCCCTTTTGCAGGGATTACTTCAGTACAAAATCTAGTTAGTGAACTCTATTAAGTGAAGACTCAATCTACTGCAGAAGTGCCCACACATGTTCTGCACTAGTTGGCTGTTTAGTCTTGACCTTTCATTCCAAATCAGCTGGATGGGGTTAAGGTCATCTGATCTTGTAGTCAGTCTAGGTCTAGAAAGTAAATGGTGTATGTTTGTTCTGTAGTATAAATATATTTAACAAAATCAGAGCTGTGTGAAGAAGCCAAATAATATCATAACTATGAGTAATAGGTAGTCACCAGAAAAAAAGTTATAGTGTATACACTAGTGTAGTGTTATAGTACATTTTGTGTTGAACAAAGGACATATATATTTTGCACACAAAGAGGCAGATACCTCCACTTAACCTTGGGCCCTGCGTGTATTCTCTGGCCATTTTATGGCATCATTTCATTGGTTTGTGGGCTCTTGTGGTTGTTTTTATCTTTTGGTTTGGTGTATGTATTACTTGTGTTGATTGGCCAGCCCACGACTCCTATAAAGAGCTTGTACAGAGGTGTGACTATTAGCCTATGAGTGCCTCGACTGGCACAGAATGCGTTAGGCTATCCAAAAATTTTTGTATTTTTGTTCACTACTGTATTTACTTTTAAAACTCTCACACTGAACATGGTTCCTATAGGACTGGGCTAAGAAGGGTAATTAATTGCCATTGTGTCCCTCAAAGAGAGAAATATGCAACAATGTTCAGATTTGTTCGATAAAGATGAAATTAAATCTAGTTGCAAAATCACCCAGATAGTTTATTTTCTGCCTTTATGGGAAGATAATTATGGTCTTTAGCAGCAATAAGTGCAAAAATGTTTCCTTCATGCACATTTAATATATGTTTTGTGAACCTCTATAAGAGCTTTTACTATGTGCATACTGCACAATGATATACTGATGCAATTTGTACTCTATTCCTCAAATGGATTGGTTGCTAAATAATGTTACAGGCTTGCAAACGTTAAAGTCGCATAATAAAAATTGCTTGTATTGTGCCTAATTTTTTCTTTAAAGGGGCTGTTCACCTTAAAATTAATTTCCCGTATGATGTAGAAAGTGATATTCTAAGACAATTTGCAATTGTTTTTCATTTTTTATTATTGAAGGTTTTTGCATTATTTTGCTTTTTATTCAGCATCTCTCCAGTTCGCAATTTCAGCCATCTGCACTAATTTGAATGAGACTGGAATATGAATAGGAGAGGGTCTGAATAGCAATAACAATACATTTGTAGCCTTACAGAGAACTTTTATTTCAGATGGGAGCAGTGACCCCCATTTAAAAAGCTGGAATGCATAAGAAGAAGAAGGCAAATAAATTCAAAAACTATAAAAAAGAAAAAATGAAGCCCAGTTGAAAAGTTGCTTAGAATTTGCCATTTTATAACATATTAAAAGTTAGCGTAAAGATGAACCACCCTTTAAAGTGGACCTGTCACCTACACATAAAAAGCTGCATAATGAAAGTCCTTTAAACATGGAACGCAAATTATTTTTTTCGTTAGAACATCCATACCTGATATAAAGGTATTTAAATATCTGAGCTGTCAATCAAACATTATTTTCCCCGTCTCTATGCCTTAGGCATAGAGGTGGGGTAGTCAATTACTTTCACTTTCCATTCAGCATTCCTACATGTCACTGCACTCCTCACATTTCCCCTTCACTCCTCAGGCTCTATAATTGTGTAGGGCACTGCACATGGTCATTGGGTCCCCCATTCTGGTGATACACAAGATTTTGGGGGTGATACACAATTTGTGTTAATAACAGTGTCAGCAAAATGGTGCCTGCCTTCTTGATGTGATTGTGTAATTCCAAGACTAAAGGAAACACAATTTAAATAATAAATATAATGTAAGTAAAGTTTATTTTGCTCAACTAACATGATAGCAAAGAATTTGGAATTATTTCTTAGAATGACAGGTCCCCTTTAACAACTTTTATTACATTGTCCCATGTGCTGTAGTTCATGTAGTTAAAGGACAGAAGACCAGCAGTATGCCATTTGTCTGCAGACAGCAAGTATAATATCTCATTACCATCATGTGTTGCTTTGTTTCTCTCCAGGAACATGCAGATGATTTTGAGATGTTGTCATTCTGGCTTTCCAATGTTCATCATTTTCTCAACTGCTTAAAGCAATACAGTGGGGAAGAGGTACTACTTTTTACATTGTTTTTTGTCTCTGCTTTAGTTGTATTTCTTGTATCATCTCTACTGTGGACCCTTTGGAACTGTAGAAGATAGATTTTTGTGTGAAAATACTACATTTTGTATTTAATCTGACCTGAGCTAACACTTTGGGCACATGTGTTTAAAATGCTCACTCAAAAGATTTTTTTTGCGCACATAGCCAAGAAAGAATTAGAGGGTATATTGTCCACATCACAATTAAAGGGGCAGAGAATCATTTCGAGGATTCTGGGTGATAAGAGGGAAGATGTGCGAGGGGTTATGTGTTGATATGTACAACTGCTGTTTAGCTATGGCTATCTGCTTTCTTGTCAGGAAGTAATTTTGTGTAATTGTATAGGTATGGGATCTGTTATCCGGAAACCCATTATCCAGAAAGGTCCAGATTACTGAATGGCCATCTCTCATAGACTCAATTTTATCCAAATAATCCAAACTTTAAAAATGATTTTCTTTTTCTCTGTAATAATAAAACAGTACCTTGTACTTGATCCCAACTAAGATATAATTAATTCGTATTGGAAGCAAAACCAGCCTATTGGGTTTATTTAATACTTACATGATTTTCTAGTAGACTTAAAGTATGAAAATCTAAATTATGGAAAGATCTGTTATCCGGAAAACCCCAGGTCCCAAGCATTCTGGATAACAGGTTCCATACCTGTATTTTAGATAAATATGACAGCTTTTATGTGAGTACTTGTCAATATAGAAAGGCCTATTATTATTATGTTTCACAAATATTCTCAAATATAAATTTGTGCACCCGCTGCTAAATTGTTCTTGTATTTGCAGGAATTTATGAAATACAACCAGCCCCTTCAGAATAAGAACTGTTTGAAGAATTTTGATCTGTCAGAATATAGACAGATTATCAGTGATTTGGCCATCCGGATATACCATCAGTTCATTACTGTAATGGAGAACAACATTCAGCCAATGATAGGTGAGATACATACCTTACACATAAAGAGCAGGGCAGGGGCGTGTTTACTTGGATTGTAGAAAAATCTCTGCCCCATAAATCAATTTACAGAACACAATTAAAGGAGAAGGAAAGGCTGACTCTACTTGGGGGTGTCCCAAGTGATTGCATTTACTTACCTGAAACCCAGGGCTGTTTCTCCTATCAGCATTTAGGTTCTTCCAGTGAGCACCATGGAGTGATTGGCTTCCAGCTTCTTCTTTCTTCAAATTTCCTGGGGCAAACGCATGCACAGTAGAACGAAGTAGCCAACTTCTTCTTTAAAGTTCGGCTTGCAAGAAGAAATAAGAAGAAGGTAGCGATGGCTCCGTGGTGCTCACTGAAAGAACCGCCGGACCAGTGCAGTTTTCTGCTGATAGCAGCACCGGCCCAGGGTTTCAGGTAAGTCAATACAATCACTTGGGGATGCCTAACTTTTGGCACCCCCAAGTAATGTCAGCCTTTCCTTCTCCTTTAAAAATCTTCTTCACAGAATGTAGCGTTTGTTATGGTTCCCTGGAAGACACAATACTTGGGCAGATGGTGCATTTTACAGTATCGCTTAATAAATGATACCTAGTTGTGCGCATTAATGTTTAATGTAACATATTCTAATTTAGTGCCTGGCATGCTGGAATATGAAAGTCTTCATGGAATTTCAGTCTCCAAACCAACAGGATTCCGGAAACGCTCATCTAGTATAGATGACACAGACGCTTACACTATGACCTCCATTCTCCAGCAGCTTAGCTATTTTTATACAACTATGTGCCAGCATGGCATGGACCCTGAGCTCCTGAAACAAACAATGAAGCAGCTTTTTTTCCTGATTTCTACTGTAACCATCAACAGTCTTTTTCTTCGCAGGGACATGTGCTCATGTAGAAAAGGAATGCAGATTCGGTAAGGTTATTAGTGGCAGAATGTAGTTAAAGGGGCAACATACTGTACCCACCTTGTTCAACATGAATTCGATGAATGTGTGAACTTATTTTTTGTCTATTGTTTTAATTCTTCTTTCATTTTCATGATATTAGCAGTCAAATACTACTTCATCTTGAACTATTGGTTTTCATTATTTGTGGTTTTTGAGCTATTTAGCTTTTTATTCCACAGCTCTCCAGTTTGCAATTTCAGCAATCTGGTTGCTAAGGTCCAGATTACCCTAGCAGCCATGCACTGATTTAAACTAGAGACTGGAATATGAATTGGAGAGGGTCTGAATAGAAACACATATTCATTAAAGTAGCAATAATAATACATTTGTAGTCTTAGAGAGCATTTGTTTTTAGATAGGGTCAGTGACCCCCATTTGGAAGCTGGGAAGAGTCAGAAGAAGAAGGAAAATAATTCAAAAACTATAAAAAATAAATAATGAAGACCAATTGAAAAATTGCTTAGAATTACCCAAAATTAACATACTAAAAGTTAACTTGAAGGTGAACCACCTCTTTAACTGCCCTTTTAAGAAAGGTTATTATCCATGATGTTACAATACTAGCTTGCTGCAGTGAGAATTTTCACTACTGTCCGAGAGCATTTGGACTGCTTGGAATGTTTTTCTTAAGATGAAATAATATAAAAATCTGTCATCATAAAGGCAGTTATATTTGACTTGTCATGTAGGACATTTGTAATTATTATTGCCTTTTTTTAATAAACCTGCGTCATGCTATTAGGTGTAATATCAGTTACCTTGAAGAATGGCTTCAAGACAAGAACCTTCATGGAGCTACAGCCAAAGAAACACTGGAGCCCCTTTCCCAGGCAGCATGGCTGTTGCAAGTTAAAAAAATTACAGATGAAGACGCCAAAGAAATATATGAACGTTGTACTGCACTTTCATCTGTGCAGGTAATACCTTTTATAATACCTATTATAATGTTTGACTCCACATATGGCCTTCATTGGTCAAGCTGTATAATTCCACCATAGTGACAGTGATGATGAACATGCATTAACATTTTAAAGAATAATAGCTTATATCTTGAATTAAGTAATTTTTTGGATTTCTTTATTTGAATATATACATGTTTTGTATCTATACTTGTGTTTTGTATCTACAAATTCTCCTGCACTGGGATATAACAGTCTTGCTTTTGGGTTCTGTCAACCTATCTCATACAGATTGTGAAAATCCTTAACTCATACACTCCGATTGATGATTTTGAGAAACGTGTAACACCTTCCTTTGTACGCAAGGTCCAGGTGAGTGAATTTTTTGTAGTGAGCTATAATCTCATATTATGATACATCTGCCCCTAAGACTAATTTGTATATCTGACTAAAGTGCAATAGAATATATACGTCACTATAACACAGAGCAGTATTTTTGTTCTTGTATTATAGGCATGCAATAAATATAGAGACATCTTTAGAATATGGAAATCTAAAATATATGCTTCTAAGAATTTAAACTTCAGCTAAAATTTAAAATCAGCTGCATCATTACAAAAGGATTTAAAGATGGAAATGTAGTTGATGCAGAAAAGTATAATAATGTACTAGTTTAAATACTTTCCTGCCCACACCTGCTGTAAATTCCTTTTTGTGTGTTCTGGAAATTTGCTTATATCATATTTGACTGGTCAATAATTACATGCCTAGGCTTGTAATTTGGTGACAACTGTACCAGCCCAACCAGTATACTAGTATTTGATACCTGTGTTATTCATAGGAATGAAGGGTATCACAGATGTAAAGGCCAGTATTGGTAACCCTAAACACGTCTGTGGTTAATATGGCTGCTTAATATACCTGTGATACCCTCCCTGGAAAAAATATATATGTGTATCATTGGTGTAGAGCCATCTGCGGTGAGAATTTATATGTGAATTAAGTAGTGCAGCTCACAAGGAGAGGTGAGAAACAATTTAGAAGCAGCGTGTTTCTCAATTCTGAGAAAAGACTTAAGATGGTTATGAATCATCAACATGGTGTAAATATCTGATTTCTTATTAGAACATACAGCAGAATATTGGCATTTTATAATATGTATATGACATGCAAAAACACAATCCTACACCATACTGTATTTCAGGCTGCTGTAATTAAAAATGTATATTTCTCCAGAAATGAGTGAAGTGGAAGTTGAGGAATACCAATGCAATGCAAGCAACTGTGGTTTTGTCACACTTTATATGCGATTAACCAATATTCTGTTTGATTGCCAGTGGACCTTTTATATTGTGTTTTTAAGTGAGATTGAAATAGTAATGGAGACAATAACTGTTGGTGGGTATCTAATAAATCCTGCTTTCTCCATTAGCAACTTGCATTAGACATTTGGAGGACACAACAGTCTTTTGGAGTTTACAAAGAGTTCACTAATTATGCTAGATAAAACATATACTTGGGGGAATAAAGAACTCCCCGTTCATTAATTGCTTCCTTTTAGCTGTTAAAGTGGATACTGTATGAGGTGCCATACATATATATGTCAATACTCTTCCTTCCAACATGTTTTTTACATCAAAATCAATAATCCTTAATCCACCTGGATCACAGATTATTGGTCTGAATGGAGCTGCAAATATTCATACATTTCCAGTTGGTCAGACAGTATGGTTGAAATCTACCGAACTGCCTGACCTAATCTGGGACAGTATAGCCATCTTTAGAGTACACCTTGGTGACTTTACTTTGCCAATGTATAGTAACAGTATGAAATGGATATTATACACTATTATCTCAATGATTACTTTGGTTATCTCTACAGTCCATGTTAAGCAACAGAGAAGATGGCTCTCAATTAATGCTGGATAGCAAATACCTCTTCCAAGTGACATTTCCTTACAGTCCGTCTCCTCATGCACTGGAGATGATTCAAATTCCCAGCAGTCTCAAGCTTGGCTTCCTAACAAGAATCTGAAACACAAGGGAGAGAGGCCATGTGAGTTCTGGCCGCAAAAACAACATGAAGGGCTCTTCCAGGAATCTTATCTGAGGATGCACTAAGTGCTTTTTTATTTAGACCACTGAACTTGTTACGTTGTTAGAAATATTCAGAAGAGACTATTTTTACATGACCTTTAGTTTCAGATTTGTCTGGAAGAGTTGTCTTCTGAGTACTGAACAAAACGAATAAAATTGTGCAAGACTGGAGCAAGGACAATGATAGCATGCACCTAGCAGACACCTTCCTAAGCGCGATCTCATGCACAAATGTACCTGCCAAAAACAAATAAATGGGATTTTTAAAAATGGAATTTTGTACTGGCATAAATTAAGGATACACTGCATAGCTGTGACCTCTAAACAGAAGCAGTGAATTGCACCAGATTAATATTTCCTGGGAGCAAACACAGCTCATATATTAAATAACATGCACTTCTAAGACTAGAGATTGGATTAGTCATTTCGTTTACAAATCTTGCTTACTTAACTGAGATATGAGTCAACTACAGGAAAAAATATCTTTAAAGCTATTTGTTTCAATAACACAAACATGGAATAACAACATTAAATAATGCGTAAAGGCCAGACGTTTTTGTACTTTACTGCTTTAAATGTAATTAGCATGTTTTGTTCTTGTATGGGGTAATCTATTTCTTTGTATTCATCTGACTTCTGATTTCTGAAGTCCTGTCTGGTAAAAAAAAAATAGAAGCTTATCTTGCTTTATTGCAGGATATCTAAATATACAGTACTTTCAGAATGAGAGTCTGTTTCACGTGGAACAAGGCAGAATCAAAAATCATTTATGTGAATGGCTGAGATATTTACTACACTGCTGTTTGCAATGCCTTTGGCTCGTTTAACAAAGAGAGTGACAGAGACAAGCAAAGTAAACCGATAAATTGCACATGTAAATTATAAACATATATGAAAGTTGATATATTGCACATGTAAACTATAAACATATATGAAAGTTGATATATCTGAAACAGAATATAGTAGAAAATGTTTAAAGCTTGTGTAAAAAATACATTGTACAGGTATGGGATCCGTTATCCGGAAACCCATTATCCAGAAAGATCCGATAATGGAAAGGCTGTCTCCCATAGGCTCCATTATAATCAAATAATCTAAAAATTATTTCCTTTTTCTTTGTAATAATAAAACAGTAACTTCTACTTGCTCCAAACTAAGATATCCATTATCTGGAAAACCCCAGGTCCCGAGCATTCTGGATAACAGGTCCCATACCTGTATTCTTATAAAAGGGGCAAATATGGGGTGACAGTATGCCTTAAAACAATGCAACACATTACAGCAGGTTCATTCACGCAAGAGAGAAGCCGGCATGAATTTATAGGGAAACACACCCTGACACTCCATTGGGGCCTTTGCACACCTGGTACCCCATTTAGAGTAGTAACCAAAACATTATTTCAATATATGCTTGCGAAACAGGTCAGTTGACACCAATTGAAAATTCACTATATTTATTTTTACAATAGAATTCTTGTGATTTTAGTGAATATGAGCTGTGTTGTGAAAATATATTTGGTAGAAGTGAAATATCAAAGAATATCACAGTATGCTCAGGTCATTTATAAAGAGTTAGGAAGACACAGGAGCAAGGGGGCATTTACGAAGGGCTAAGGAGGGCACAGGAGCACTTGTGGACTATATCATTGCTATGCAATGCTTATGCAATTGTGGGTGGGCTTGAAAGAGTGTAGTGCTGTAAGGTGCAAGAGATCCCTGCTTGCATAGTCTCAGTGTTGTTCAAGCAAGGGGCGCACCAGGGTACACACATGGTGTGTCCATCCATGTTGTGGAAGGTACAAACTTTATTAGTCTAAGGTGCAAAGGGCAAAAAACATGCTTCTTTGTACCTTGGCCTTTTTTAGATAAATGAGTCCTATAGTCACCAGGGACAGTAGTTCCAGGGTTCCCACAGTGGACTGCATCAACTGGCACAGCAAACTTGTGCCTACAAAATTTGGGCCACACATTATTTTGACACCATCTGGAATTCCCAGTACAATTGCACTGAAGCACACATGCAAGTAATAATAAAATATTGGCTGCAACTACATCAGGAACCTCGCTCCTTTGCAGAAGAAATGATGCTATAATACTTGGAAAAACAATGATGCGTTGTGGGTAAAATAAACACAGCGATTGTATGCAAACTTTGCACACTGCACTTGTGGTAAGTAAATGACCCCCTAAATGTCTTCTTTTTTACCTTAACCACTAAAAATAACCCAACAGTTATCTCTTTCTGAAAGTGACATCTCTTCTTTAGCCGTGTAGCCAATATATCTGGCAACAGGGCTTGGCAAACATTATACCACCGGTTATCTGTCGTATTTTTGTATATTTGTAAGTATTTATTTTCAATGTACACATCCATTTCTTATACAGTACTGATGAATAGATTTTTACTTTATAAATATGCTCATAATAATAACCACATGGCTTCATTAACATAGGTGCCACACCTACTTTCTTTCAAAAAATTTTGGATTCCTCATTTATTCAACTATTCTGTTTATATGAATATTTGGAGAGACGTACACATAGTAAAATATAAAGTAAACCCCCCCCCCATATTAACAGAAAACGTTTTACCTTTAATCATATGAATGGGGAATACTATTTTTTTACTTTACATTCATTTTACATATATTAGTGTTCATTTAAAATATCTACTTTTTAACTGTTCCATTTGTTCATTTCTACCATTTTTATGTAAGCATAGTGATTTATATTAACAATGCTAATCATTACAACACAGACAACTGCAAAAAGTGATCCATTAAATTCGAGGTATATTATTGAGCAGCAAAAAGACTCATGTTGTATTTACATTCAATTAATTCAAAAGAACAGCATGACACGAGAAGGAGCTGCAAATTCTGGTTGCAAATAGAACTGCTTATTCCTAGTCTCAAGCTTTAATGCCTTTGTAAGTGGATTACTCATATGAGGTCTTTCGTCTTCTGTTGTTCCCAAAAGCACACTTGTACAGATTCTTCCTGACAGCTCATCACACAGGTATGTAAATGTGTTTTCATTTCTTTATAGATTTGAGGAGCTTATGAATGAGTCGAGAGTCAGAGTCAACTTTGCTTAGACTTTTGGCGTATCTATGCATTATAATGCTTATTAATTTGTTTCACCCACAAAGTATACAGTGCTTGTCCCTAGTTGTGTGATGAGTACACCTATGTGGCATCATATATCCCTCTCTAAAAGGACATGCAAGATGCTAGTTACTATACCACAGGGATCAGATGACTAAAGAAAAGGAGAAGGAATTTAGTTCCCTTTTAACAGATTTTCAAGCCTTCTGTGCCCTAAGAACACATACCCACCTGTTTCAATTGGTTTTAATTTGAATGCAAATTCCCATTGTCAAAAAACAGAATACGTTAAATATGTGACAGAGGGCAACATACGTACAAATATCGGTTTCAAGAAGCAGATGGAGCAATTTCCCCTTTTCAGTGATTATTAATGATATACAACTATGAATTTAAAAGGGCTTATGGTAGAAATACTGGTGAGGTAGAACTTAGATAAATATTTATTTTAACTCGTTTACTATGGTAGAGTCTCAGTCATTATCCAACAATGGGAACTCTTATGTATTTTTTATATATCCATGCACAGTTTACTGGTATTTACACTGGCTGCAGGGCAATGGGGATTATCTATGGGGGAGCTTAGTGTTGCCTGCAGCCTCTGTGATTATGGCTTCCAAGTTATTAGCTGCTATGGAAATAGAAGGTGGGATTTGATTCTTTCTCTCTCTCTCTCTCTCTCTGTTCCAGTTGACCTTAAGCCTGCAGGATGTGCGATCAAACCTTTTTAGCTGTCCTATTTGGGCCATGTGCCAAATGCAAGAGAGAAAGACCGTTAAGGACAATTTACGTCAAAGCAGAGGCAGTAACGTACTGTTCACTATGTGTGGAAATGGTAATGTCTAAGAGCTTATCATGCAATGCAATAAACAGTGACAGATGTAAAATGATATGTACAGTATTTGCTGAAGAGATTAAGATGTATAAAACAAATGGGATATATGTCAAGCAGATCAGAATGCAAATGCAGCTTTGCACACGCACTACCACATTCACATCTAATATTAATGGCCCTGCAGTGCACACTATTATATTTAATGTTGAATGCTTCATCAATGCTTAAAAAGCATTTTAGTTGTTTTTTATTCATAAAGAATGTGTAATGTCTTTTTAATAACCAATACCCAAAAATGTTCCTATTGAGTACACTTAGGAAATTGCAATTCTGGGTAATTTACTCATTCTGCATGCAACGAGCTCCTTGCTATTTGGCAGAAGTAATACTACTGCCAAATTATTCATATTTTATGGCTGGTTTATTTCAGCTTCAGCCTGAAGTGCAACTAGCTCTAAACAATAGAAGAAGACTGTATGGGTCACTTGAGCCCTGAGATCTTCCTGATCGCTTTACTGTCCAGGTTGCTGGTTTTTTAACGTTCCACATTTTACTTAGTAAAACTCTTCCTTTTTCCATTACACAAGTAAAAGCACGGTTGATATGTAGTTCCCACACGCTCTCTCCAAACTCTTTATATGCAGTGTGTTATCTCCCTAAATGCTTGCCATAGCATCAATAAGAGGGTCAACAGAAGTCACATATAAGTCAACGGGAGAAGTTTCGGGTGGAATGGGAGTTTTCGGGTGGAAAATCCCAAAAATTCGTATGATTCGTATTTTTCACAAATTTTCAGGAAAGTATATGAATAAATAAGGCAAAAAACCCGTGCGGATTTGGTCTAAGTTTTTTTCAGAAAGTATTGAGATAAATTCGGACTTTGATAAATAACCCCCTATGTATTGCAAGGCTATTTTTACAAAATTTTTCAGCCACAGAAATTGACAAGGCAATAAAAAGTTTCAGGGGACAAGCCCATAACCAAGCTGTGGTCAGGGTCGGACTGAAGGGCCTGGGGCCCACCGGGACTACTGTCCAGGGCCCCCCTCTGACCCCCCACCCTACTACCGTGACCTGCCGAGTGCGCATGGCGTGCCTGCGTGAAAGCACCCCTCGGCGCTCCTGCTTGACGGCGCTCTTGGCGATCCTGTGTGAATGGCGCCATGCACATGCGCAGATGGCGCTGCGCCTAAAAGAACTATTTTTGTTACAATTCAAACCGGAGAGGGGTCTGGCCCGTCGGGAGCCCATTAATTGTAGGGGCCCACCGGGTTTTTTCACAGTGTCCCGCCAGGTCAGTCCGACCCTGGCTGTGGTTCAAATGTCAGTGTATGAAAGGTTAAAAACACTTTTAATTTAATATAACATGCCAATTGAACTGTCATTCAAACGACAGTTGCCTATGCCAGTTACATTTTGATGTATTTTCATCATTCCCTAACTGATATCAATATCTGTAATCAATTAAAATTCCATTGTTCATTTGACCCTTATGGTGCATCATATCTAGAGCACAACTCCAGTAGGCTTTCTACCTTAGTAATACTTTTTAATTTACATCCCTTCTGGTTTATAAACCACCTCGAATATCTGCCACCTAATTTGCAGAGTGGCTGAAATCAGTGGGGCAAAGTATAGTGTGCGACTCCTGTTGCCAAGTGGTTTAAAAATTAAACACTAATGTAAGGTTTCCCCAGCAGACCATTAAATCAGATGTTTCTAGAAGATTGCTTTTTCTGCTTACTAACTGGTGCTAACTCGTAAAATGATTTCTGGATCCATAAACTCCGCTGTGCAGTGTCGTAAAGAAGCTAAGCTCTAGTCCATATTTCTCAAAGCAATTTTCCCCAGCTAGTTGTTATGGTAGACTCACATATGTTGTTACATGGCTTCGGCAGGTTTTATACAGGGAAAAACCACTCTGTAGACAAATAACTCAATACATCTGGTCAGAGCCTTACACAAAAGCCTTGCACATGTTCAGAGCTGCAGAACTCAATACAGCAAATAGTATTAAGCTGGCCTTGTCCACAGAGAGATGGTAGCAATTAGTTTGGCATTTGCTAAACCTGCACTCAAAACAGTACCAGAAAATAAATGAGTTATTGCAGTATGCACCTGTATCCTGGGGTACTGCAACTGCACCACATTGAGGATTCAATCAAACTGCATTTGATTACTATTATTATATGCACAGATATGTGGGAATGTCATAAAGATTCTTTCTTGCCATTTTTCATTAATACACACAGCATCAGTTTAGTTTCACTTGCCCATATAAGTCTCTATGTCAGAAGGCTCTGTGCTGCATTAAATGGTTAATATATTTTTGTTTCTCCACATGTAGATTGTATGGGATTGTGTGACAAATCATTGACCCAGACCTTGTGCTGCTTGATGGCTGACTCGCAGCTTTTGTTTTCCTGAAAAACAAGAAACCTATGCAATCGTTGTCTGAAGTATTTTATCTAACCACACACATACACCCCAGTCCCCACACACATATGAAATATGACATATAAATGTCTGAATGATGTCATCTGAATTGCATAAATATATTGTTTTAGATCTATGCATTCTGCAATGTCTAAACTGCTACTGTTTGCTGCTAAATAAAGCTGTCCTTGTTTAAGTAGGGAAAAAAAGGCTTTCTGGTGGAGCTCCAGTCAGTCAGGCAGTGAGTGGTGCAGCAGCATCCATTATTGTGCAGCCATCCCTATCATCATAGGCTGATCCACTCCCACCTCCCATTCCTGCTACAACCTCTGTCTCTCTCTCCCCCTCTCTCTCTTCTGTCATTTTTCTCAAGATGGCAACCGAAGGGCTGCAAGAGAATGAAACCATGTCCTCTCTGAAGAATGAAGCAGAGAGCCTGAAGGAGAAGCTGGAGGAAGAGAGGGCTAAACTGCATGATGTGGAATGTGAGTATGTGCCAGGCATTTGTGTGTGTGTCTGTGTGTGTGTCTGTGTGTGTCTGTGTGTGTGTAGTCAGATCTGGAGAGGGGCCACAGCTGGGGAAGGAGCAGAGCTCAGCTGGGGAGGAGGGAGGATTTACTTGTAAACAAACCTGCAGCTGCACTTGGCTGGACAACCTTATTCCCATCATATTTAGTAGTAGCATCTATCATTATTATTAATAATGCTTATGTAGAAAGCACCAACATATTTCACAGCAAAGTACAATAGGTGGCTGTATACAGCAAACATACAAATACTGATCCAAATACTGAGCACCCATTTAGCATGCGGTTATAAATTACGCACAGTTGTGTCCGTGGTCTTAACTGACTTGCGCTTAGTAAATTGGGTAACATGCATGTTAATAATACTGCACACTGGGAAATGCTGAGGGGAGAATATGCTGTATTGCAGAAGAAAAAAAATGTGCGTCCAATGGCACTGTGTAAATAAAAAAAGAGGTTTCCCTGAAAACAGGAAGAGAAGTTTCTGCAAGTTGTCATGGCAATTATAATTTGCTATGCAAACAACATCAGCCACAGAGAAAGTGTGATTATTTTTTATAAGCAGATGCAATCTAAAAACTGCTATAGTGAAAATGGTGTGCCTAGTTTATTAGTTGTTATTTGTAACGATAAGCTTTTCCCTTTAGAGATCAGTCCACAGGGAGAAGGGAATACTACTAATGTTGGGCCCCTACTTCATGGTGCTTTTGTAGCTGCCTACTCTTTACACCACACTCCATCAGATTTTATATATATATATATATATATATATATATATATATATATATATATATATATCCAAAGATGGGCTGGGCCGCACTCACATAAGTTATTGTTTATTGGAGATTGATAGTAACGTTTCAGCTAACGTTTTAGCCATCGATCTGCAATAAAAAATTACTTATTTTTTAAGTCCTGTGAGTGCGGCTCATCTTTGGATGTTTTGGACAAATTACTGACCCAGGCACACTAATTTAATGTTATATATATATATATACCAATACAAAAAGATGCATTTTGCAATGTGTATATTACATGTCAGGCTCAAACCAAAGCCTGACTGACTTAGTTTCACTTATAATAATATAACTTGGTTTACACAACTATTGCTGGGATTGTTACAGTATTTCAGTATCATGAAACTATATAACAAATGTTCTCTGATCAAACTGTTATATGTAGAAGAATGCTTGCTTGAATTTGTGAATAATTCAACTACTTATAATAAGGATGTGTCACTCACACACACGGGAGTAGCTTTGTTATGCTCAGGATAAAGGAACATGCATTCATCATATTTTGTATATACACCTTGTGGCCTACTGGGAATTATGGGATTTGTATTTCAACAATTGGGCCAAAGGCAGTACATCTATGACCTAAAAAAAGTAAACCATTTAGGTCAGCATTTCTTTACAGAGACAAAGCAGCCATTCAAGTGGAATGTGTTCACAGAATATGAGGAAAGCAAATCTGAGGCCCAGTTTTACACCAATAGCTGCAGGAGTTGTTGCTCTTCTCTGCTAAACTGGTCACAGAATGAGTCAGTGCCTCCTGTCATTGCATGAGCTGAAACAGTCCTGGTATTAACTGATTTAAATTGGTGTATTATTCAAGGATCCCAAATAGAAGACCTCATATGTGCACTGTTTTGTATAGTAAAGGGACTTGAAGTATGAGCAAACAGAGGGTTTCTTAAAAATAAATTGAATTCCATGCTTATGGAAGTGGTAAGAACAATATCTTCAGATACTTGTAATAACTCATTAAATGGGGTTCTAGTTACATTTAAAAACATAAAGGCTATTGACCTAGGGATTAGATTGGATTATTGAGCCATGGAATATCTTGGGTTCCCTATCACAGTGGGAAGATGTTACACAAACAATAGCAACTATCTACCTAGATCTAATTTGCATTCCTTTCTCCAGTAGGACCAGGATCACGATCAGCAATCATCGAGTCCCAAACTATTTACTCAAAGGGGCCGGGATTAAAAAAAAAAAACTTGTCCAAATAGTCCATGTCACCAATCATTAAATCTCTTAAATCTCTTTTAGGATCTAAATGATGTGTGGCATGATTTGCAGTTTTGTAACTATAACATGGTCTTGTTTTTGCAGTGCACCAAGTTGCTGAGCGAGTGGAGTCACTTGGCCAATTTGTTATGAAGACAAGAAGAACATTAAAAGGTCATGGCAATAAAGTTCTCTGCATGGACTGGTGCAAAGACAAAAGAAGGATTGTCAGCTCATCCCAGGTACTGTAAGTGACATGCAATTCTCTTCCACTACAGAATATGGCTTCGCGATGCAACAAAGAGCAGGTCATTTGCTTTTAAAAAGATGTTCTTTTAGGTTTTACTTTGTTACTTCTGCTGCTGAGACTCTAATACTTATAATGGTTTGCATATCTTTACAGCTCTGCTAATTAGCTGTCCACTGGAACATTACCTTAGTAGTCAGAATCAGAAGTGCAGAGTGTAGCAAGTGTAGACATATTCTGCTTTCACATGCAATTATATAACTTTACAATCATTAAGTATTTGTAATAAATATAAATTGGAAAGTTGATTAGAAGTATAATTTCTTTCATTAGGCAACGCTTTTATTTTGGGTATACAATAGCGCAGTGCCTGCTGGCCCAATACCAGTGGGACCTGTGGGTATGGTCCGACTTCTACACACATTTTGCAGACAGTTTCAGGTTGCTCTGTTCTTCCTCTTTTCCTGCCTGAGACCTAACTTTGCTATTTTTTGGCGTTGGCAGCCTCCATGTATAGGCACACTCCTGCCCCGTACCGCCCCCCTTTGTGACGTCACAGATAGGTGGGTTGGGCGTGTGTCTTTAAATAGAGGTACCAGTCAGTTGAGGTCAGGTGTGGGCAGGGTAAGTTAATTTTACAACCCCTTTAAAGCCAGGAGCAAGTTAAGAGATGAATACAGTTGCCTGGAACCTCTCCAGCACAGGCCACGCAATTGGCCCTGTGCTCATCACCTGACGTTGACCAGGAAAGAATATTTTTATTTAACCTTGTGCCACCCTAGTGGGTACTTTGCACTGCTATGCTGGGATAATGTCTGTATGACTTTAGTGCCAACGTGAAGTATTAGCTCTACACTCCATTTTTAACAATTCACCATTGATATTGGTCTTATTTAATCCCAAGGTGATTATTTCCCATGTTGCCCAAAATATTGTAATAGTTCTCAGCAGATGTTAAATTTACATAGAAATAGCCCTAAACTGTGACCTGTGGGCAGACATAAACCAATACTATTTTGGTTCCTATAGACAGGCTTCTCAGCAAATCTGTGGTTTTGCCTGGGCCAACAGCAGAGGAGCAGACAGCAGGACTAATGTCCATTTGTCAATTTCAATATTATGTAACTCAAGGCTTTTCTGCTAATAGTTTTAATGATGACATGTTATTCTTCTGAAACTTGATATGTGGGCCTTTTGTTAAATACAGAAGGAAGGAGGAAACTTCACAGACTAGGACTCATTCATCTTTCCCAGAAGATTTATCTGCATAATGAATATAGAAAATCAGACAGCAAATACATAATTTGATGTATCATTCTATAGTTTGTTTGAACCCTGTATTTAACAAATGGTATAAACTACAGAACTTCAATACAGAAGAGATAAAGAGTCCCCTTACTGTCGGGGATAAACTAGAAGTTTGCTGGGCCCCAGCTGAAAGAACTGAATTAAATGTTATTTCCATTACATCAGATAAGATAATGTATATGCTAGTTAGATGTTTGTACATTTCTGATACATGCTGTGTGCTTCTGGCAGTGTGTGCATTACTAAGCTAGACTAGCTATACAACATAAGGAATGGAGAGTATAGAGTAGAGAATCCCACATTGATCTTGGAAAGACTTAATTGGCAGACTAGATTGCTACACTGCTAAATATTCTACTGCTGCTCATCTAGTCAGTGGCCACAAAAAAGTATTAAAGAGGTTGTTCACCTTTGAGTTAACTTTTAGCACGATGACGAGAATGGTATTCTGAGACTTTCCAATTGGTTTTTTATTTTTTATTTGTCGTTTTTGAGTTATTTAGTTTTAAATTCAGCAGCTCTCCATTTTGTAATTTTAGCAATCTGGTTGCTAGGGTGCAAATTACCCTAGCAACCATGCATTGATTTAAATAAGAGACTAGAATACAATTAGGAAAGGGCTGAATAGTAATAAAAGTAATAAAAAGTTGCAATACATGTGTAGCCTTACAGAGCATTTGTTTTTAGGTGGGTTCAGTGACCGCCATTTGAAAGATGGACAGAGTCAGAAGAAGAAGGCAAATAATTTAAAAAAACATAAAAAAGAAATAATGAAGACCAATTAAAAAATTGCTTCGAATTAGGCATTCTATACCATACTAAAAGTTAACTTATAGGAACCACCCCTTTAAGCATTCCCCCTAATATTCCTTAGCAAACATTGCCTGCAGTATTAACAAGCAAGGGCCTTATCTGAAATTCACTGACTGATTCATAGCCTTGTACTACCTACTGATTGACAACCAGGGCTCTTCCTTATGTAAAAGATTAATTATTGTCTATGGTGCTACAGCTTTTATTCTCAGAAATGTTTACTCTTTAAATAAACCAAACCCATGTTTCATACTCTTTCTTGTACTTTGCAGGATGGAAAAGTGATTGTCTGGGATGCTTTTACCACCAACAAGGTATGTGACATCACCACATTTTTTTGATCTCCATTTGAGCTCAAAAACACGTTAACAAAAGGAAATCTATGACAGCAAGCAGATGCTCAGTGTCCATGAGGCCATAACTATAGTGCTGACCTTCAGAAGGCAGGCAACTACAGAAGCATGATGTTTTATGTAGTATCCTGCCTTTCACACAATGGAAGCCGAATTTCTCAGGTCAAATGCCTAGTCTTTATACATGTTTGTATTGATGAATGCTCCAGAAACTTCTCATGCTCAACTAAATACTGAGCAGAGTAGTGTTCAAGCATCGATATGCTGAGTAGCAATGTGGGTTCTATATATATTGATGAAAAAAGATCCTTTATAAAGGTTACCCTGACATATGGACTATGTTGCTCCTTGTATTGTTCTTTCTCTCATATTATTTATGTCCTTGTGCCTGTCTGATATTTATCTCCACACTTCTAATGAATATACATAGATATACATGGTCACCTGCTTTACAAAAAGCATTTGGGAGTTCTATCGAGCTAAATGTTTTATACTTCATTCCAGGAACATGCGGTTACCATGCCTTGTACTTGGGTAATGGCCTGTGCTTACGCTCCATCTGGATGTGCAATTGCATGTGGGTAAGTGGTACTTATTAAAGGCTATATGCAGTTTCCCTGTTTTTATATACTTGAGCACTAACATTACATATTTACACCATCAGAATTGATCATAAAAAGTGATTTTAGTTACGTAATGCAGTAAGATGCAGCCTAGATTCATTGATAAAAGAAATGCAGATGTTTTCCTGCTTGATAAATGTACAGTTGTAGCCATTCTATGCTGGTTTCTTGTTTCAACAAAGATTAATAAAAGATGGGACATATTTATGAAAGGGTAAAATATAGTTCACCCTTTGATACCAGCACCCCTAAAAAAACATGTACAAGTCAATAGAGAGCTATGTTGTTCCCTTTCTGTTGAACAGTAGCTCTACATTTGTACAGGTGTGTTCTGATGGCCCCACATAAGAAGTTATGGGTGGGTTTGCACATGTTGGTCCACAATAAAATTCAACTCCTCAGTCTGTGCAATTGCAAATGTTTTATTGTTTACTTTTAGTCTTCACTCTTGTTCCACTTACTTGTTCTCTACAGGGGATTAGACAATAAATGTTCAGTATACCCTTTGACATTTGACAAGAATGAAAACATGGCTGCAAAGAAAAAGTCTGTGGCAATGCACACCAACTACCTCTCTGCCTGCAGCTTCACTAACTCCGACATGCAGGTAAGATATTCAGGGAGTACAACAAGTATTTCAAAAGACAAAGTGATAAGAGCAGTGGCTTCTAAATTTTGAAAAGAATCCCATAGGTGTCCCTGAAGCAGTGGAAAGGATACAAGGCTGAAAGCAGATTATGGTACATACACAGACCAGTATCAAATCAGATACAGTATCCAACTAATTGGCCCATTTTCCAACTATATGGATACCCTAGAAGGGGCCATACACAGCAGGCCACTTTTTTGTTGTTCTACTTGTTTCTAATCAATGGGTTTAGCAAAAAATGAAGCGGAGCTGTGGCTGTTCCTACCAATGCCCCATACACTAGAAGATATAATGCAGTGATAGATATGGATTGTAACGATTTGAAATCGCGTGCACTCACCCACTCCTATCCACGGGTCCTTCTCAACACCTGTGCTGCAACATATAAGGCGTCCCCGGATCCAGACGTATTCAATGTATAAATGACAATAGCAGTATGGAGCACACGGTGATTCAGGAAAAATCAAACCTTCTTTATTGAAAAATGCGTAAAATCATCAGTACATAAGTACATTTATGGATATGACCTCTCCCCCACACTTGACGTGTTTCGTGGCATCTCGCCACTTCTTCAGAAGCAGTGGCGAAGAAGTGGCGAGATGCCACGAAACGCGTCAAGTGTGGGGGAGAGGTCATATCCATAAATGTACTTATGTACTGATGATTTTACGCATTTTTCAATAACGAAGGTCTGATTTTTCCTGAATCAACGTGTGCTCCATACTGCTATTATCAATTATACATGGATAGATATGGTACTTGCACCCAGAGCTGATGCTGCTTGCTCTTTGGCATAGTTGCACTCAGTGCCTCTGATCTTTTCCTGCTTCTTCTTGTACATTACACACAGTTTGCCTGTATTGTGGGTAAAAAGCACAACACTTTGCACACTGCAGTTGTTGTAACTAACCAGTAATGTCTTACACTCTCATTCTGCCTGTACCAAAAAAATAATCCAAGTAAACCCCATTAATACTAACAATAAACAATAATATTATCAAGGTTGGTAATAATTATAAAACAGATGTTTCAAATAGATAATAAATGTATTGTCAAAGACACATAGTTTTGTCAAGATATCAACTGACCCCACTGGCACTGCTGCCTGACACCAGCAGATTTGCCCTGAAAATGTGCACCTGTTCATTTTTCGGCCAAAATCCCTTTTCCCCGTTTCTTTCCATTTTAATTAATGAATGATATTGGGCACTTTCCATAAGTAGAGAAGATGCCATAGCCATAGCACACATGGCTTTTTGATGGCTGTTATTCTTATAGGAACTGCAGTGAACCAAACAACTTCCCCACAGAACATTCTCATTTATCCAGTACATAGATGTGGAGACTGATATGTTCCCTCCTTTGCCTGAGGCATTCTTCAATAGAGTTCCATATCACTATCTGTTTAAATGAAAGAGTTACATGTGTTACTGGTTGGTTTTTGCAACAGAAGGAAAACATTGGAGACTTATGGTTTTGATAATTTGTAATTTGGAACAGCTCACTGTGAAAACCCCACAAGGGGGCAGCACAGGGTCTCCACATTTTCTGTTGTATCTCTATATATATTATTTGTATTTCCTTAAAAAATCTATTTCCTGATTTTACCGACTGTAGACAAACATACATTATATGTTTTAATAATAAAAATAAAATCAAGAAAGAGGAAGATTAACAACAGTTTGTGTTTTTACAAATAGATCCTGACAGCCAGTGGAGATGGAACATGCGCTCTGTGGGATGTGGAGAGCGGACAACTACTGCAGAGCTTTCATGGACACGGTGCTGATGTTTTGTGCCTGGATCTGGCACCTTCTGAAACAGGAAATACCTTTGTGTCTGGGGTAAGGGCTGGAAAACTTTCAGTTCCATGACATCACATAGGAATTAACCAGAGTACAAATGCAGAAGTGGAAACTTAAAGTGGGATGAAGGAATTTAAGTGCACGCATCTCGCTTAACCTCATGTCATGGGCCTATAAAATCTATGGAAATAGATTTTACTTACAATAATATTGCTTTATAAAGCAGCAGCATATTCCATAGTTCAGTGCAAAACAGCACTGAATTGCAAAGTACATAAAGTTATAAGGAAGGAGTTCTCTCTCCCTCAAACTGGGGCATATTTACTAAAAGTTTGTTTTTGCCAAAAATGAAAATTCCCCACAACATCTGCAATTTATTACAATGCGACTACCACCAGTTTTGGAATATTGAGTTTGCATTGTTGCACTTTTGCCAAGTGAATTTTGTTCTTAATGGCTTAAATTTTCCCTATTTAAACTGTATAGGGGAAAATCCATTTACACCTGCAAAATATCAGCCCATTATGCTCACAATTCTATAGTTACAATTTTAAATATGCAGCGTTGTTGCAATAACGAGCCTGACGAGTTTGAGGCGAAAGTTGCCTGATTTATATAATATAGATCATTTTTGAGCTACAATAGTACAATCACATCAGGAGACGCCAATAATCCCAGTTTAACAATTTTGGTTTCGTTGATTTAAATGATGCTGCTGATCATGAAAAAAACAAATAGGTAAATGTTTAAAAAGCAATGAAAATCCACGAGTGGGTAAAGTCCATAGAATTAGTTCAGAAGGTATTTGACATGGTTATCGTGTCCAAACAGAAGGATGAATGAGTCACAGAGGTCAGTAGAATAAAGTGGTCCATATCTAATGTTCCAACTCTCAAAGATCAATATGTTTACAATATACACAAAACAGGTACATAGGGCCAGGTGCATCCTTGTTTTAGTGTTTCCAAATGTGTGGCAGCTTATAGGCAGTTTGCTACATACTCATTAGCAATTATTCAGCAGTAGTTTTGTTGCTTAAAAGCATCTGATACCCCAACTACAAATGTTAAATCATCTTCTCACAAATCCAAACTTATCAATCTGTTATCAACACTGGGCAAATATGCTGTAAGCAGTAACCCACGACAACCAATCAAATTGTTGCTTTCATTGTCGTACCTGCAGCTGGCTGAAAAAGCCAATCAATGATTGGTTGCTCTGTGTTACTGTCGACCAGTATTGATAAATGAGCCCCAGTGTGTGTCACTGGACTATATATTTACAAATGCTCATAGGCGAAGGGTAATTTGTTTTGTTTGGGTAGGCTAAGTCTAATGTTACTTCAACAGTTTCTTCACCAGCGATTTTCCAGTGGCGGAGAAACAGCTGATTGGGCACCATATTATAAGCATTGACAAAAGTTGTTATTCACATGTCTGAGCACACAGGGTGGTTTTTTGCCTAAAATGCTCTACAATCTGAAATGTGCCTCGTACATGGTCTACTAACTGATGCTCCCACAGACTGTCTGGTTAAGTATGAAGTCATTTTCCACTTGCCATGGACGAAGCCCGGCTATTGTGAAAATAATATTCATAGAACTCTCATGAAGATCATAGAAAAAGTACAGTTCATCCACATTACTGGAAATCAGAGCGAATGGCTAGGTTGTTTAACATTTACCCAAGTTAGCTGGTCTACTTTCACATAAAACACAAGGGATATGCTAACTATGTCTTTTATGAGACATTTAACTTGCAGAATGTATAGTACAGATATATTTTGGTCCCCTTGCAAAAAACTGTAGCTGCATTTTTACTGGGGTTTCAAAGTAATAAAATATAATAGTAGACGAGAAAGGAAAAAAAAACTTGCATTCAATCATCAACTCAACCTCTGACCTAACCCAGAGGAAGGGGAAAATACATTAAAGGCATTTATCCTGCAGTTTAAGCTGTGATCAAAATGAAGGCAGCACTCCAGTAAGAAGGAATGGTTTATTTGTTTGCTAGGCAGCTAAGTATATAAGGTGTTTAACCCCTGAAGGAAACAGTCACCAATATAAAATCACAATGTAACTATTCATGCAGGTGTTGGCTGCAGCACCCATCGGCCCCTCCCCACAGACAAGCTTAAACAGATAATTTGGTGAGACAGCGGATTTTTTTTTTTTTCTTTTAATTTTCTTTTTTAGGCAAACAGGTATGGGGAGGCTTAGCCTCTCCAAGCCTTAATGAAAATCCACCTGTGCATATACAGATTCCCTTGAATGTGGTCCATAATTCTAATTATCCATTCTTAAATGTAATATGCATTAATATATTCTGCCTTTTTGTATTTGTAAGATTCCTGTCTCTGCTATTTATCTATTTGGTTTATACAGGTCCCATGTTTATACAGGAATATAAAAAAATGGCTAGTGTGCATTTAAATAGCAAAAAATGTTTCCCCTTTTTGGGGACTCCCCACCCAGTCATTGTTCTCAAATCTATAATTGTGCTTAGTATTAAATTTTCCCTGAGCCTTCCCTCTCACAGTGGGAAAATCCCACCCATACTTTCAGACTGGGAAATGGGTCTGTAGGTCTTAAGATTTTTAGCGATTTCCTTCTGTTTTGTAGATTTTCCCTGGTTTCTTTCTTTTTGCAAATTTTCACTGGTTTCTTTTCTTTATAACAATCACCTCCCCACACATCCTACACAATATCTGTTCCCCTTTATTTCCTCTTTTAGCTGTTTCTGTAGTAGTTAGTATAGCTAGCCTTGTACGTGGGAACTGGAGACAAATGAGTTCCTGTTATATGTTATAAACCTTGAGATACATTTTTTTTTAATTTAAACTGAGCATAGCCCTATATCTAGTACAGCAGATCGGTGTTCTCCCCACATCTCAACCTAAAGCTGGCCATAGACGCAAAGATCCGATTGTACGAGTCCTCGATTAGTACGATTTTCGAATCGTGTGTGGAGTGTCCCGACATTTGTCGTGCCATGCCAAAATTTCTGCCGGCTGCCAATAATATCTCTGCTTGTTTTGTCGATCTGACGATATCAGTGGGAGACTGTCACTAGCTTTTGTCGGATATAACTTTCATGCAATTGCTGTCGGGGGCACAACATCAGCTGATCTGTTCTTTTACTACTTTATTTAATCTGAAAGGTTAGTGGCAGGTTGGGAGATGGGGAAGTCTAATAAGTCCAATCGTTCAAGGATCTTTGCATCTATGGGCGGCTTTAGTTATCTTTATGTTGGTCTTTCTGCAATAACTTGATCAAATACATGGGGCGAAGGGACTAACGCTAGTGAAAATTGGGCAGCGTGACGTCATTTCGGAACTTCGCCAATTTTCTTACAGGTGCAGGCGTCACTTCGGTAGCGAATGAGATAGACACTGGCATTGTTTCGCACTGGCAAACGGACTTAACGCCGCAAATTCACTAAGATGCGGATTTTACTGAACGTTACCTCATTCGCTAGACTTGCCTTTCGCCAGCTCAGACTAGGCTAAGTGCAATGGAATGCATAGGACGTCCCAAAAAGCACTGGCATCTTTTCCTTTTTTTCTGAGTGATAGGCTGCAAAGTTTGTAAATTTTTTTTTTGGGTAACCGTGTTCCCCCCTCCATTTTCTAACATATGGCACATAAAATATACAGTGGGCTCATGTGTAGGGCATTATAACAACTCTATTGTCTTTATTAAGGTTCCCTGGACTTGTGTAATGTAATGTATTTGCTGTAACATATACGTCCACTAACTTTATCATTCCTGCCGTATGCACATTAGGCAACACTAGCGCATCTTCACTTTGATTGCCGAAGTAATCCTAGTGAAAATTCGACAGCGTTCGGCACCCTGGACGCAACTTCGCACTTTAGTGAATTGGTATTGTCCTAGCAAATTTACGTTGGGCGAAGTGTTGCGATGGCTGCGTAGCCATCACTGGCGAATTTTCGCCGGCTAGGGAATGCGCCCCATGATCTCCCCATATCTCAACCAAACTGGCAAATAGGCTGAGCCCCCTTGCCACTGCCAGCCGCACAGTTTGGGAACCACTATGTTAAGGGCACTAAATTCTGTACTGATACAGGTATGGGATCCGTTATCCAGAAAGCTCAGAATTACAGAAAGGCCATTTCTCTTAGACTCCATTTTATCCAAACAATCCAAATTTGTTTAAAAATGATTTCCTTTTTCTCTGTAATAATAAAAAAGTACCTTGTACTTTATCCAAACTAAGATATAATTTATCCTTATTGGAAGCAAAACCAGCCTGTTGGGTTTGTTTTATGTGTACATGATTTTCTAGTAGACTCAGGGGCAGATTTATCAAGGGTCGAATTGAAAATTTGAATTTTTAAATTTGAATATCGAGCTAATTTTAGTGTACTTTGACTAGGAAATAAATTCATTCAATTTAAATAAAAATTAAAAATTAGAATATCGAATTTTATCATGTATCTTTATAAATTCGACTTTGACTATTCGCCATCTAAAACATGCAGAAATTTTGTTTTAGCCTATGAGGGACCTCCTGGAACCTATTTGGTGGACTTTGAGAAATCAAAGTTTTTTTTTTTTTCAAATACTTGAATCTAATTAGATCGAATACGATCCAAATTAGATTCGAACGATCGAATACAGCTTATTCACTCGAATTTAAAAAAAAAAAAAATTTTAATACATTTTGGTTGGTCTTTTTTTTATTCGAATTTTGAGTTGATGGAGAGTTTAAAAAAACTCCCATGACCTCGAAATTTGACCCTTGACAAATCTGCCCCTTAAGGTATGAAAATTTAAATTACAGAATGGTCTGTTATCTGGAAGACCCCAGGTCCTGAGCATTCTGGGTAACAGATCCCGTACCTGCAATGGGTTTCAGAGAGAATCTTTAAATTCTAAGTTTCAGACATAATCTATGAAATCTGTTTTTTTTTTCTCTCTCTCTCTGTAGTTTTAAAGAAATAAATACATTACCATGGCAAAACAGCAAAAATCCATGAAAGCAAACAGTGACAAGGGTACAACAGGTAGTAAGGATAAGGATAACATCCCACATTGCTGACCACAAGGCTACTAGTTTAGTGGTATGAACACCCCTCTTCTGTTACTAAAGAAGAACACCTTGACCAACACCATACAGTACTGCAGCTCTGTAGAATGGATATGTACTTGTACATTATTATCTCAGGGAAAGCCTACTTCTAAAAACAGTATATCTGTCCATTAGTGTGTCTCCCCTGGGGCCGTGTGAATGTTTCTGTCCATCAGTAAGTTAGAATTGCAAGAGGTGTTGGATTTCCTGGTACAGAAAAGCACTAGGAGACTGGATCCAGATGATTTCTCTCTTTACAGTTGTTTGTGTGTGTCATTTTCTATTTAGGGCTGTGACAAAAAGGCAATGGTATGGGACATGCGGACAGGGCAGTGCATCCAATCGTTTGAAACCCACGAGTCTGACATAAACAGTGTCAGGTCAGTCCTTTACCATGCTCTGTGTTTGCTTTGCCTAAATATAAATTCAGCTTATTCCTGTTATACGTATGGCATCAGGTATCAGAACAGGTTCCTGCTATACATTTAGCCTTCAGAGGGGAATGTACCATGACTTTATTTCCTCTTAAGCAGAAAGTTAGTGGAGCATATTTCATATTTGTATGTGCATACTTCTCTTTCTTTGCATTTACGCACGAGTGGGAGATTCCATATCAAATGCCTAAATACCAACACATAGGGGCACATTTACTTAGGGTCGAATATCGAGGGTTAATTAACCCTCGATATTCGACCGTCGAAGTTAAATCCTTCGACTTCGAATATCGACGTTGAAGGATTTAGCGCTATTCGTTCGATTAAATCCTTCGAATCGAACGATTTTCCTTCGATCATACATTGGCTAGAAAGCCTATGGGGACCTTCCCCATAGGCTAACATTGATACTCGGTAGGTTTTAGGTGGCGAAGTAGGTGGTCGTAGTTTTTTTTAAAGAGACAATACTTCGACTATCGAATGGTCGAATAGTCGAACGATTTTTAGTTGGAATCGTTCGATTGAAAGTCGTAGTTGAAGGTCGAAGTAGCCAAAAAAAACGTTCGAATTTCGAATAATTTTTTATTCTATTCCTTCACTCGAGTAAATGTGCCCCATATAGTTGCATCACAGCTACATGTTATACCAATGGAAATATGGAAATATGTGTATGTTTAAGTCTGAAGACATGCTGAAATCTCAGCACACATAATCCTATTACTATACCAAAGCATAGTACTCAAGTAGTCAGTTCAGGGCTTAATCAAGGAGTATGTCAAATACAAAATGTAGCTTTTTGTTTGTCCCTGTGCCAGTGGAACTTACTAAGAGCCCTATCACAGTCACACACACACACTATGATCAATTCTATAGGAGCCAATTATTCTACTTGTATGGTTTGGAGTGTGGGAGGAAACTGGATTACAGGAAACCCATAGACACAGGGAGAACATAGAAACTCCTTGCAGATAGGGCCTTGGCTGAGGTCAGTCCTAGCTCTGTAAAGCAGCAGTGCAGCTCTCTTATATGAATTTAACAATAGTATTTGCTCTTTCCCCCCAGATACTACCCAAGTGGAGATGCATTTGCTTCTGGTTCAGATGATGCCTCGGTAGGTTCTTGCATCTATACAGCACATAATATTTTGTTATTAGGGTTGTATTAAGTGGTAATGATGCTTACAGGTCTGTTAAAAAATTTCAGGCTTAACAATCTTTTCTTTTAACCTCATCCATGCAATTTTCTTTGGGTAATAAATGATTGAGTGGGGTGTTAGCGCACAGCTCTAACACACCACAGAACAGAATGTTGTTTGACTGCTCAAAACAGGAGAACATAATCTGTCACATTAATTTCCCTTGATTAGTTTGTCCATTTTTAAAACACTTTGGTGGCTGTCCACAAAAGTTTCTTGACATGAAAGTGTTAATAAATATGAAAGAAATGGAACTGCTGGAAGTGTTTCTCCCATTAGTCACCAGCTTGCAGAGTTCTTTTGCACTCTTCACAATACTTCCACCGCAGGCAGATATTTAGCCACATTATTACTTTTGTAATAGGCGTTTCTTGTGTCAGAAGCATCCGAATGGTCATGACTCGCCCTATCTGAACGCAGGCCAAGGATTGCTAGGCATTACAGGATAGGAGGTAGCGGAAGAATAGAAACTGAGGAAATAAGGGTGGCAGAAGGAAATGATGATATAGTAAGGGACAGGCAGAGGAGGCAGTGGGCAAGAAGAGGCCACAGACAGAAACATACACAGGGAGAACAGACACAAAGGGATAAGGTATATTTACATGCAGGGGTTTCAAACAACATAATTCATCCAGTTCACCATAACAGGTACATTCTCTGCTGTTCTGTTGCCACTACACTGTGAGAAAGAAAACATTGCTGTTCTTATAGACTCATCCCATTCTACTGGAGTTCTCACCAAGGAAGACATTGTGCAAACAGTGTAGGTGACCTTTAGCTGCCTATGGAGCAGATTTGCTTGATTAAAGACTACAAATAGCTCAGCCTAGAATGCACAGAAATGACCTAAAAGTTACATTTTCAATCTGGCAGCTACTCAATAGAAAAATACAGACTTATAGATGCACCTTTTATATGCTGATTTCCTTTATCTTCATTATTTTGCATGACCCCAGCCCCCCAAAAATAAACATTGACTGTGAGGCTTTAGTTTTATTGTTATTCTAGTTTTTAATTTCTTGCTTTTCTGTTTAAAGCACCTCATAATCATATTTTGACTTCCTGTCTGATTTCTGGTTGCTATGGTAAGTAAGCCTTGGCAACCAGATAGCAGTTTAAATTCCAAGGCATAGAATTATAGAAAAAATAATAATTTGAAAACATACAAAAAAAGAAAGGAATGTGAGTTACCATACTATTGTCTGAAGAATTCTTCACATACAGGTATGGGATCCGTTATATGGAAACCCGTTATCCAGAAAGCTCCAAATTACAGAATTACATAGACCATGTAGAGACGATTCCTATTTTCCCCAGCCTCTCCAAGAATTACGCCCTGTGTTTGGATAAGAGGTCGGCACCTCTCCAATATACATAGATTGAAGAAATTACCAAACACACGGAGGCGAGTGCGTGTTTATTTCACGTTACAGGGGTTCGTCCCGCTACACTCGCCCCTGTGTGTTTGGTAATTTCTTCAATCTATGTCTCCCAAAATTGAGCAAAAGCCCAAATTGCACAGATTTTTCAGATTTGACTCCAGAATAGCTCTATTTTTATGAGTTATTGCCCAAAAACCTCACTTTTTCGGATTATCGGACGAAATCTAGCGCAGTTCACGATAACTTCAAATTGTAAAAGGGACATCTACCATTGTTCTACTTGATCTCAACAGTTTTTTCGGATTCTAATAAATCTTGAAAAATTCAATTTTTTTTTTCATCTAAAATTCGAGTTTTTGCCCAAAAAACCTTGACCAAAACAAATCGAGTTCAATTCAGTAAATAACCCCCTAAGTGTTTCCAGGTTTGCACCCATACCAACCAATCAGCAGGAAATACTGGTCATCTGCATAAAAGCTTATTGGTTACTATAAGTTACTGTAACTGGGCAATCCTAATGCCTTTTTTACTGAGGTTTATTAGTGAGGTTAGTATTTATAGAAAATTGTTAAATATATATTTTCTTTACTCTGCAAAATATTGAAGTACACAGAGAAGTTCCCCCTATGGCATCTTAGCTTTATACCACATGGAGTTTTTTTTTTTAATCTCACATATTTCTGTGATAAAATGCAGAAACGAAATGCCAGGAATGTATCCAATTACTGGAAACAAGTAAGCAGGAGGGGTGCTTATTTCCGTCTGTCCTTTGCAGATGACCTTTGCACCCATGTCCCAGATTTGCTGTCATTCCCATTGACTAGGATATGACACTTTACTCAGTTATTCTAAGTGCTTGGCACAGTGACAAGTGTTAACTATTGTTTTATTCGTTAAATTACAATTCTGAAAAGTAATATCCAAAAAAAAACATGTCATGCTGACATAGGGTGGCTGGCTGATAATGGGATATTGTCATATTTGTATAAAAAATAATGAGTTGTAATTCAAAAATTTGTAGTGAGACATTAGGCCAAAGTCATTTTAAAAATTGTAAATGAATATGCATCTGAAATTTTGAATAGTTATTTATTATCTGTCACTCTAACCATGGGGAGGTGCTGTTCCTATAATGCTGCTTAATGGTGTTGTACTTGCAGTGCCGACTGTACGATCTTCGGGCTGATAGAGAAGTGGCCATTTATTCCAAAGAAAGCATCATTTTTGGAGCTTCCAGTGTGGATTTTTCTCTTAGTGGTAAGTCAAGAGTTTTTTGTCAGTAACTTATGTTGTTCAGCCTGCATCCCTCACACTGGTGTTAGACTACAAATCTATACAGCATGAGAGGTGCAAATTTGGCATGCATAGTGTTCAATATATTGTCTCTAATTCACAGGAGCTTTTTTTATTATAACATTGCATCTACATGATACAGGCTTTTTACTTCTCCTGTTGTTAAATAAATTCCTATAATGACTACTCAGTAATTAAATACAAGATAATGTGTAGGATACCTCAGTCCTGTTTGATCCAGAGAACACAGTGCCATTTCTGTTAGCAGTCTTGCTCTTGCCCTGTATAAATTGGAATGTGCAAACTCTTTAATTTGCTCTGCTGGAAAACTGACAACAGCAATTAAGCTTTCTTTGTCAGCACAGTCTGCTGGGCCTCTGCTTGTTTTCCCATATTCCTGCTCACTTGGCTTTTCTGCTTTGAGATCATCACTCAGTAAACCTATCTTTAGTATTTGCTGCCAGTCAGCACTTCTGCTCCAGATATGAAAACAGCTGTCAACAGGACGAGTCCTAAAGTAATGTAGCCACATCGTGGGCAGCCCCTTCTGTGCACTGCTTTAAACTCGCCTCATGGAAATGTATCAGAGCTGCTTACACTTTGTCTATCACTCTGCTTAAATATCATTAAAGGGAGAAATATTCTATTTGCAATAGCATACAACCATGGTTTAATATTAAAGCACAGTTCATTAAATGTATATAATATTCCCTAATATTCACAGAGGCTGCTCCCATGAACAGTAATGCCAAAATGAAGTGTTACATTTTTATGACCACTGAGAACACTAAATTTATTGCAACAGTATGGTTCAAATATAGATCTGAAGAGAAGGAATACACTTTCACACAACTGGCTATGCCCTTATGCTCTTAGTCTAAAACACATTAAATTAAAGCTGAGACCTATCATTTTAAGGTACTGTATACACCCTTACAATATTAGACAGAAGCCCATGCATACCACCTAGAGGTTGGGTGGTTCGGTTGGTATTTGGGGTGGTGGATGCTGGCTAGTTGCAGCGTGCAATAAATGTTACTGCATGCTGCAACCACTCTCTAAGGGTCCTTACTCACGAGTGTTTGAAGCTGTGATCCCCTGCGTTCTGGTTTCATGCGTTCAGCCACAGGGGAGCGCAGGAGTAGACGCGCTGAATTCTTTTCAATGCGGCTGTACTCACACAGACGCATGTAAGCGCCGAACGCAGGTAAAATGCAACATGCTGCGTCCCAACCTGCGTTCTTCGCTTACATGCGTCTGTGTGAGTACAGCCGCATTGAAAAGAATTCAGCGCGTCTACTCCTGCACTCCCCTGTGGCTGAACGCATATAACTGGAAAGCAGGGAAACGCAGCTTCAAACGCCCGTGAGTAAGGGCCCTAAGTTAGGTTGTGTTTTGGGGAAAAAGGCTATTTGCTCTGCAAGACCAAAAAGCTGGTGATTTTGTGTGAAAACTTTTGCTGTCCTTATATTCTTGGAGTTATGGCTGCTCCTCTGACATTTTCCTTTATAGATAGCCCTGGACAAAGTATGAAGGGAAAACCATTAGGGAGATAATGTTGCATTCTGAACATGAGACCTTAGGGGGCACAAGTGCAGGAGAGCTAAAGGGCGAGAGTGCAGGAGCTCTAAAAAAAAGTCAAAAAATGCTGGAGCACTAAGGGGCGCATGAGCACTCCCTTTATTGCTGACTTACAGATCACATGCTCCACCGGGATTGATGGTCTCTGCCAGGTCCGGACTGAGAATTAAAATAGGCCCTGGCATTTCAGGTACACAGATGCCCAATCAGCCCACATAGAGGCCCAATCTGCCCCCACCAGCCCACTAAATACTGACTTTCTATGGGACCTTATAGCAGCTCTGCATTTGGCAGAACCCACAGATTGCCAGTGTGTCTGGTCTATGCACAGAGAGCCAGATCAAAAATCCACAACTTTGTGCAGAAATGTATTTTGCAAAGTTACTTAGAATTGTGTCTTCTTTTTTGGACAATTTTGGGGGTTGACTTGCCCTTTAAAGGCTGCCCAAATATAGGGTCCCTATGTGTGCTGCACCTCCTGGCATTCTCTAACATGCACATGTACAAGTTAGGACAGGTAGAGGGAAAGTGGAGGGGACACCTACATGCCTCCCCCTCACCTATTAAGAATTACGTGATCATTATCTACCTAATAACAAGGGAGGAAGGCAGTCTTTTTTTGCCTTGACAAAGCTTATTAGCAAAATGCGTCGACAGAGCCTTCTTCATAATTTTAATATTACCTAGATTCTTTTCATTTACTCGAATATTTTGGAGAATTTTAACTGAATTTTGAAACGCCTATAGGCTGGTCCTATTATGTCTCTGGCACTGGTGGATTTGTGGTTTTTTAGGGAATCTTAGCTCTTCAAATGAGATAGGTTATGTAATAACGAGACCACAGTCCTCAGTGTACTACTTCCTCCCCGTGTGGGGTCCCAGGGCTTAGAAATTTAATAGGCAGCAGTTTCTTTGGGACTTCGCCACCTCTACACTATTTTCCTTTTCCTACGCAATGTTTCTTGAATGACGGCTCTGGATCCTTTTTTAACTATTTTTTTGATAAATGAATTACCTCTTGTTTATATTGTATAATGCACAAGCACTATTAAAATATTATCAATTTTGAACCACAAGCAGTCTGAGACTGCAATCAATTTAGCAGTAGCACTTTATAAGTTATTAGCATCCTGAATTGATTGTACACCGGATAATCTTGATACTACATTAGCACTAGTAATTTTGAATACATACATGCCTTTTGAATTGGCTGTTTGAAATTTGCTTAACATTTAATTAATTTATTACAAGGTTTTTTTTTTTAAAAAAAGTAATTAATTCCATTTTAGCGCATGCACTTAATTCATATTAATTGATTGGTTCACGGTATATTTTAGATATTATTTAATTGATTTCATCTGAGAGTGCGTGGGTTTTTCTATCCTTTTCTTTTTCTCTCACATTATCTACCTAATGGCATAGGGTTAGTTGACTTCTCTGCAATGAATCATGCAGCCCTTGTGCTGGCGGTGTGCATTAAAGATTGTGTCTGTTCATAAACATTGTGTGTGTGTGTGATTTTAGTTCATGATCCTCTAGTGAATGATAGCAATTACTGAAGTAATTATAACCCATAGCAACTAATCGACAATTAGTCACGTTCAGTATATGAAGAGTTATAAAAGCAGAAGTCTCATTCGGGAACAAAATTTACAGCTGTTTCTAATTCCACCATCTAATGTGGAGAGATTTTCTTGCTGTATATTCTAATCATGGGAACAGTAAACTTCACAGGGTACTTAGTGGAAATGAATCTGTATAGTCTATAATAAAATTCTTTCCGCCCTACCTCACCCAGTGTAACTATGCCAGCATCATATTTCCATACTGTATGTGATTTGGACAATAGCAGGAAGGCCATTTTATCAGTTATTCAATTGCCAGGTGTTTTTTACACTGCCAAGAATTTTATATTTTTATATTTCATTTCATTTGAAAAAAAAATTTAACACGTGAAAAAGGGCAGCTTTAAAAATATTTATTAAGTTAGAATGTCTGCACGAGAGAAATTGTCGGAATGTTTTAATAATTAACACACCAAATTGCATTTGGTTAGTTCTCAATATTTAAAGTGAAAATACAGCCAAAGCAAACATTGTCTTGGCAGTGCTGTCCTAATGTTGGAAAGCACCAAGTCTACTGTACTTACTGCACTTCATCAGCAATTACAAATGCAGACCACAAACCTGCACCCCCCCCCTTAGCCCTACTGTGGAGTACTTGCACCAACCAAGGTGCAAGTACTCCAATCAGGAGTGTATATATATATATATATATATATATATATATATATATATATATATATATATATATATATATATATATATATATTATTTTATATATCTTTTTTTTATTTAGCAAGACCTTGTTTCCATTCACATTATGCAATTAATGATTAATGTCTTGGATTTTTTCAGGCCGTTTGCTGTTTGCCGGATATAATGACTACACAATAAATGTGTGGGATGTTCTTAAAGGATCACGAGTATCCATTTTATTTGGCCATGAAAACAGAGTCAGCACTTTGCGTGTTTCGCCAGATGGAACTGCTTTCTGTTCAGGATCATGGGATCATACTTTAAGGGTAAGTGAACGAAACAGGGAATCTGAATGGAGGCTCCTACCAGTCTACCCCAGTTTGCATAGTGATCGGGGAGTAGGAGTGTGACCAACAGACATGTACTTGGTCGCTGATCACCAACAAGTCTGTGCACTGGGGATAAAACAAAAAAAATTGCAGGGGTGGTTTAGTTCTAACTTACAACTAACTACAACAATTTTACTATACTATTACTTTGTAAATTACCCCCTAGAGTGAAATTTTTATAGTAGAATCTTGTCCATACAGCAGTATTCAGAATCAATAATAGGGTATCGTCTGGAATTCTGGATTAGAAAAGCTCCACCCACATGAATAACCTGCAATGTTCTATTAACATAAATATCGAACACAATAGCCAGTGTTATGCACCTTTAATATGCTTGATAGCATTACACTGAATAAATGTCACTAACTGCACAATTTAACAGTTATGCTTTGCCGCTAAATTTGAGAAATAGAGGAAATGCTCTGTGTACAGTTTCAAGCTTGGGGCAGAACATAGTGTACATACATAGCTATGCGGATACACACGCGTGTAAAATAACGTCTTGATGCTAAGTATGTCAGGAAGATAATACAATGAGTACAGGAGTTTTTACTATGAGAAAGTAGCGGTGCAATGCTGAATTATGCAAATCTGTAGTTATATGAAAGAGGAATGTTATCCATATATGCAAAGCTCTGTGCTTTAGAAACTATACATGTATATGAAAGCTTTGGTTTTGGGGGATCATCGAATCAACAGCGACCAGAACCCAGGGCACAGCTTGCCAGATAGTGTGTATGTTGGAGGACTTTTAGGGCAATGACACACAAGGCACACAAAAAATGAACGTGTGTTGGTATTGACATGTCTACATGTACATACATGATGGCGATGTGTTTTCAATCGTTTGTAATTTCCTGTGGGTAACAAAGCACCCTGTGTGCCATCAGCCTAAACCTCTCCTTAAACCTGCTGTTAAAGTTGCACCTATTCTAAGCTGCTGTTTAATTTGAATGCATTTTTCGGATTGCAACTGAAATTGCTAGCTGGTTGTCCGAGACACTGACCGAGCAACCAAACAACCCACAAGGCTTCACTTTAACTGTTATCATTTTTTATGGCTTACTTTTCTCTTCTTTACAGTTCTCCTGTAACCATCTCAGGAGTTCCCCATATGTTATGTCAGTATGCTCAGTTTATAGTGCAATAAATTATCCACTCAGGATGTTCTGCCATGTTTGCTAGATAAGGATATTCCACTCACAAGGAACTATGAGAAGTGGTGGGAAAGTGCACTTTCTACTTTTCTACAAAGAAAAGTAAACAAAAGAAATGTTTCATCACTGCTCATGGGATTTATACATGGGCATTTTAAATCTGATGGTGTGGGTCAGTTTTTTGATGCTATCCAGCAGAGCAAGGGAAATAAGTGGATGTTGGTGCTTAGAATCCGGCACATAGGGAGGCATAAGAATGCTCAAAGATACAGACATGTATAGTAAATAAGAACTGTATTTAACTCGCCATTTCCTAACAATACATTGCATTTTTTTTTTCCAATCTCTACAGATCTGGGCTTGAGCCTTGTGCCCCCCTTTTCACAAGAAGCAAACTGCAAAGGATGTGATAAATGTATTGCTGTAGATTATATACACTGTCAAGGCAAATGTACTGCAGGGCACAGATCATGAAATGCTGCTGGTTTCTAAAACATATCAGCTTGGTCATATCTCTGTCGTACGTTCTAGCTGTGCAACACTACCTACTAACATTTGTATTTAATTACACATGACAGGACATTGGTTTGCCCCTTTTGGGCCAAATATTAATTAACTGGGCATTTGTTTTCAAAGTTGTTTTGCAATTAGAAAGGGTAACATCTCTTAAAGTGGTACTGACACATCTATAGGTCCTGTACATATATTTTTGTGATATAGATTACAGCTGGTTAAGAATATGACTGGGGCATTTGTCTGGAAGCATGGCCATTTTCCACATATTTGCTGGTGGGCAGTTATTAGGGTGACAAATGCATGATACATTCTGCTTAGACATTGGCTACTGCTGTATTTTAATATAACTAAATGAGCTTTCACTCACTTTGTATGTGTTGCCAGCATTGCATCTGTATAATGTGATTCTACTGTGTATAACAATTCTACTGTGTGAAATGGCTAAGCATAGCAAACTGCACAGGGCTACGTTTTATAGTATGAATACACACAGAACATGTGCAGGTATTAGAAAGCCCCCTGAAGAAGAAGACTGTTGCTCAGTGATAAAAAAAAAAGTCTATTCATTGCATACTTAAAATGCAGAGACTTAAAATGCAGTACAAAATGTTGCTACATCTCTAATAAGAAGAGCCAAACTCCTAGACAAATGAATGACTTTCCAAATTCTGGAAGCTGTAGATCTGATATAGGTGGAGAGCTACATATTGCAGATAGCTGCCTCAGACATATCCTATATATATATATATATATATATATATATATATATATATATATATATATATATATATATATATATATATATATATATATATATATATATATATATATATAATAGTATGGTAGGCAGAATGAATCAGTGTTATTGATAGTCATTAAAGAAGACATGTCAGACTTTTAGCCCTACAGCTCGTTGTATTTCCCAATAACTATATTGGTGTGTATTTGACATGCCCATAACATATAAAATATATTTATTCCCATGCACTTAATTATTATTTGTAACTACTTTACGCATGCCCCACTTTAACCATAAAATACACTGGGGCAAATTTACAAAAGGGCGAAGTGACTAACGTGGGACGAAAATTCGCTAGCGAAGGAAATAGACTATCGGTAATTTGCTCTTTAACGCCTGGCAACTTTGCGCTCTGGTGAATGCACGTAACTATGCAAATTCACTAAGATGCAGATTTTACTGAGCGTTACCTCTTGCGCCAGACTTGCCTTCACTACCTCAGACCAGGCGAAGTGCAATAGAGTAGATAGGAGTTCCTAAAAAAAATAGTTGAAAAGTTTAAGTCCCAAAAAACACTAGCGTCTTTTCCTTTTTCAGGGTGATAGGCTGAAAAAGAGCTTTTTTTTTGGGTAACCGGCTTTCCCCCTACATTTCCTAACATATGGCACATAAACTATACACTGGGCTCATGTGTAGGGCATTATAACAATTTTATTTTATTAAGGTTTCCCGGGCTTGTGTAGTGTAATGTATTTGCTGCCACATATACGTCCATTGAACTTTCACTTCCCATCATATGCAAATTAGCCAACGCCAGCGCAACTTTGCTTTGCTTGGTGCAGTAACGCTAGCGCAACTTCGCCATCGTTCGGCACCCTGGACGCAACTTTGGATTTTAGTGAATTAGCGTTGTCCTGGCGAATCTACGCCTGCCGAAGTATTGAGCTGTGAGCGAAGCTGTCGCTGGTGAATTTTCGGAGGTCAGTGAATTTGCCCCACTGTGTCTGTTTGGTCCACAGCATTTCATGTCATGAATTATGGCCCAACAAATGTGGTTAATAGACATGCTTAGTGAGTGTGTTTTTATTGAGCACCAAAATGTACCCCCTGCACTTAATTTCTTTACACACAGAAGACCCATGGCTGGTTACCCAGCGTGACACAGTGTTTCATAGTCACATGGATTTCGAATGTCTGTTCCTAATGACCAACAACGGTGTTGGCCATAGATGCTTATACCATGCAGAAATAAAGGCATTGAGAACTAAGTGTATAGTTCATGAGACAGAATCAGGCAATACAGGTCCCATACCTGTACTGTAATGAGACATCAGTCATTCTGACACACATGGTCACTATTAAGGGTACTGCTCTGTAGGATAGTTCAACTACACTGAGCAGCCCTGAGTCTTCTGTCTTTAACTTTTTAGTAAGCCTCTGGTACCTCTGATCTATAATGTGCAACAGTCAGAAAATTGAAGCCTGGGAATGCAAGTATGTGCAAGGGTCTGTTTTTGCCCCCTAGAATAGTGAGCCATGAGTAGTCAGTTAAATATACATTTTACACTAAGGAGAGATAATGGAAATTAGATTGCAGTACTGCCTTTATAAATAGAAAGCAACGTAACCAATACAATTGCACTAGAATGAACTCTTAGGTCATTTTTTTTTTTTGTCTTTTGTTTCACCACTGTTGTATAAAGTAGGTCTTTGGGATGTATTGATTCATATGATATTTATTTTAAAGCTATTATATGTTACCCTAGATGGAGAAATGTACAAATAAATATTTTACAACAGTGAACCGATGTTGTCACATCTTTTGAAAACATTCTGATTTTGTCCTGGGAGAGCTGGGAGTGAAAGTTCTACAACTACACAAGGGTGACAGATTGACACACCTGTCCCAGGAGTATGTGTCATATAGACAACCTCTGTTTTCTGACACTTGTTTTAGTGAGCCTTCTGCAGCCAGGATAAAGTTTTGGGCCCCAAGGTAAAGACACCCAACAGGCAATACGTTTCTTATTAAAGTATGCATAGCACCGACACTGCATAACCATAGCCCAAAACTCAGTACCTCAAATTATTCACAACATGGTGACCCCGCTAGTTTGGGTTGATAATTATACTTTATATTGAACAATCACTGTCTCAAAGGTACCTCAAAGTACACTCTATAGCCAAAAGTGCCCCCAAAGATGTATTAACATATACCAATATCCCAACCTTACATTGGTTAGTGCCAAGTGTAGACATGGGGCATATTTATTATGTAAATTATTATGTATTTATATATGTAACCATTGCTTTTGTATCCCTTAACTCTGTTGTCATGCCTACAACACAGGGGACATAATGTTCCTTTACAGTGCATGATAAAACCTATAATGTGCCCAGCAGGCTTGAGCCTGGTCTCATACACAAAAATTAACACTATTCTAAATAATGCATTATAAAAGGGAAGTGGGTCACACGCAGTGGTATTTTATTGCTGCTTTTTTCCAGCCATTTAGTATAATGAATTGCAAACTCTTATAGTTTCTAAGGGGTCTGAACTGGGAATCAAACACAGAGTATTAATGGCATTGTACTAGGAGCTCACTAGTAGAGTGTGTAATTGTTGCTTTGACAACATAGTGTGACGTCACAGTGTCCTGCACTGCACCTCTCACTGGTATTTCCTTAAAGAGGAACAGTCTGTTCCTGGCGTCACTACGGGGGAAGTGTTGAAATAATTACTTTTTAATAACGCAGCCATAGGAACATCCCTGTGTGTTTAGAGAAAGTATGTAGTCTAATAGCACTGTACACCTATTTGTGTGTATATATATATTTATTTATAATCAGCACTCACGATGCAACGCTCAACGCTGCCTGGGTGCACGCCACCAACAATCCACTCGATATTCCCCTGAAGAAGCCGCATTCACAGGTCTTACGTATGTTCAAACTTGTTTATTGAAGAAACACACTGTTCACCAGCCTTTCTCAAAGCCGAAACGTTAGTGTGTTTCTTCAATAAACAAATAAACACATTCTGTAGAAGTACAGAATGTGTACTTTACAAAAATATATGATTTTGGGGGTCTTGTGGCACAATACACAGTCACTGGTCTATGTTCACAGAAGGCGAAAAGACAGCGGAGAAAATTCAAATACACAAATGTTTTGGGGGTCTGCACATGCCAGCTGCTTTGGTATATCTATGCACATTGGGCATCAAACTGTTCAGTAGACCCTTGGCATCAATATTTAGGGTGTTTTACAATTGTATGTAACAAATTGGGTGAGACAAATGTGGCCAATTGCAATATTTTTAGATACTTTTCAGAAAATGTCATAAAAACTGCTGCCTTTAGCGAAGCTTTGCAGTAAGGTAGTTTGGCGTAGATAGACATAATTACCCATTTTAGATTCGTCAGAATGTGTACTTTCCAAACATATATGGTTTTGGGGGTCTATGTGTTGTTAGGAGGGTCTTTTGGCAAATAATACACAGTCATGTGTCATTCTTCAGAGAAGGCGAAAACACAGCGGAGAAAATTCAAATACACTAATTTTTTGGGGGTCCGCAAATGCCAGCTGCTTTGGTATATCTATGCACATTGGGCATCAAACTGTTCAGTAGACCCTTGGCGTTGATATTTAGGGTGTTTTACAATTGTATGTAAGAAATTGGGTGAGATAAATGCGGCCAATTGCAATATTTTTAGACAATTTTCAGAAATGTCATAAAAACCACTGCCTTTAGCGTAGCTTTGCAGTAAGGTAGTTTGGAGTAGATAGACATAATTACCCATTTGAGATTGGGTATGCATCTACTTTTTTCTACCTTTGCCCACCCCAAAATGATGTAAATGTGTTGATTTTGCAGTACCTGAAATGATAGACCAAATGGGGGGTTCTTCAATATGAGGCCCCTATATTCCACGTGCTTAGGTACACCTATACATATTGGACATCAAACTGTTCAGCAGACCCCAGGCTTTCATATTTGGGGTCATTTGTCTTGATTACTAATGGTATGTTCGATATAAGATGCTGCAGGGTGGAAGTTTTGAGGTGATTTTTGGAAATGTCCCCAAAATTGCCAAATTTAGGAAAGATTTGCGGCTTGGTACTTTGTGGTAGAAAGACATGCATACCCAATTTAGATTTGGTGGAATGTGCACTTTCTGAAAATATATGGTTTTCTAGGTGAACCTGCTGTTAGTGGAATGTTTGGCCTTGAAATCAGAAGTATGCCGTTTTGTGGAACGGTGCTTTGGAAATTTGCTAGTGTACTGCTTGTAGATTTTGATCTATATCTCCATAAAACTATATATATTTGGTATTGCCGCGTTCAGGAGACATAGACCTTTCCAGATCTGCTGTGTTCTCGTACATAAAATAAATGATGTTACTGATATATGTAATTGTACTATGTGAAACATGATTTTTAAAATTTTATTAGGCACTTTGAAGCCTATATTTTTTTACAGAAGTGGAATTACACAAAAATTCTAGCATATTTTGAAAGCTCAGGTTGTCCTGAAAAAAAAAAACATATATTGTTTTCCTGGTTAAACTGAGAGTACAAAATGTTCAAAAATGGTCTGGCAATAAAAGTACCAAATCAGCTAAATGGTCTGGCAGCGAAAAGGTTAAAGAAGTTCCATATGCAGTACCAAAGTCGACCAGTGGGGGGCAGTTGGCTAAGGGACAACCAATATAACAAACGCAAAGGCAAGTATGGAGATAATAATCATCAGCCTGTATAATAGATACAGCCAAAGCCTCTAATGTTGGACTTTTATTGGCAGGGTGTAATTCCTACAAATAAATTAGTTGCAGGCCGGGACTGGCAATCTGTGGCTTCTGGCAAATACCAGAAAAGGCTGCTGTAAATTGCCATAGACAGTCACTATATATTGGGCTGCTGTGTGGCCTGTCTGGGCCTCTGTGTATCTGAAATGGCAGGGGCTATTTTGAATCTCAGTCCAGACCTGATTGGTTGTGTTGCCTTTAAATCAGCCAGTTGCAGTTAGTATCAATGTAGCGGCAATAAGGGAGCCCTCATCCCTATGGTGACCCGTTGGGCTTTAGTATAGTCGCTGCTTATCTCATGTAGGGTGACGTCAGTGAGAGGAATAGAAGCAGCGATAGTACGAGCGGCGGCCGGGGTCTAGTACTGGGGATCAGGGCACGCCACTGGCACTTCCTTAGATCATACAAATCGGAAATTCACTGGGTATTCCAATTGCACTGGGTGCGGCGTCATAAAAGAGGAAATGAGAGATATAAGGGGCTCGGCTGAGCATCACATCACATATCACATCACATATCACAGCACAAGAGCCCAGAGTGCGAGCGAGAGCTGTGAATCCCGTGCGTGTGGGCGTGCGCAGGGGCGGTGCCTATTATAAAGTACATGGACACATTCCATTGAGCTCGTTCTGCCTTCTCAGTATGACTGACCGAATGGAAGAGGAGACCCGTGCGGTGCTGGAGGAGTTTCTCCGACGCTGTATCAGTCCGCACGATGAGTCGCCGCTCAGTCCCGCCGCTCAGACCCTACTCAGGGTGGTCAGTGAGTCCATGGAGCCCAATCGCTCCCCCATTGAAAGTCGCTGCGATCAAATCACTGCAGAACCCGCCACCATTCTAAGGACTGTAGCAGCTCAGATGCCTTTGGACGGGGGACTTAACTGGGGTCGAGCCGTGGCTCTGATTGGCTTCGCCGGGTTCTTGACACAACAGAGAGGGGAGCGCAAGGCTGGGACCCCCGAGGAGCTGGCCGAGGTGCTGAGCCACTTCCTGGCAGTGGAACACAAGGACTGGCTGATCACTATCGGAGGCTGGGTAGGAACATTTGTCTTCAATCTCTACCTTTAATCTCTGCCTTTCTGCCTCATAAATAGGATTTATTAAAAATGAAAGATTTGTGTGTGTGTGTGTGGGGGGGGTGTTCAGAGACAGGTATGTTGTAAGGCTAATGAATGGCTCATTCCACTTCATGTAAGTGACCAGTCACCTTTCATTTCCTGCTGGATATGATTCATCTTGCAGTCATTTCAATTCACCCAACAGTGATTCTCAGTAACACAAATAAGGATTGTGGAGCTGCCCTACTGCAGCCTGTGGGGGGGGGGGGGGTGAATGAAATACCCCCCTGCAATAGCCTATCATGGAACCATCCAGCAGAAATAACTGGCACCCCTGTGCAGCACATTCTTTACATGTCACTAATGATATGTACAAATACACGTGTAAATACCCAGGCACATTCTCTAGATTTGTTTCTTCTTCATTGATTAGACAGATATTCTGTACAATCTGTACAAATGGGACTTTTCCACTAACTGCTAAAGGCTGGGAAAGTACAATATTTTATTTTTAATTGACATCTGATTTGTTCCTGTTTGTCACAGACCATTAGAATAGTGGAAATTTCCAGCTGGTAGTGAGTGGGTAAAAGATACGTGTGTGTGTGCCTGGCTCTGCTTTACATGCCTGGGCTTTGACAGGCTGACAGTAGCCCACACAGCAGGGACATGACTAATACAGGGTCACATGACTTCCAGTTCTTTCCACTTTAATGCTGTGCTCTATGCTCCCAGTTCACTGGACCACAATATGAAAACAAAGCAGTTTGGGAGGAAATTGCTCATCGTGTGTCCATAGTAACCATAGAATAACATTTGGGTGTATTTAGCACTGAACAAAATGTTCAGCCAGACAAAGGGAATCACTGTGTGCTAAGAGATATTTTATATTAGGAGCCTTGCAACATTCACTGAATAGTAATAGCAAATACATTCCTTGCTGTTAGCGCACACCCCACTCGTTTCTAAAGAAGCTCTGTATAGTTCTACAGTCTTGGGATAGTTAAAGTGCTATCATATTAGACATGATCGTATACATTGTAAAATCCCTTACTAGAAACTGAAAAAATATTAAGCAGTTTATCTGACTCTTGTGTGGCTGAACTACAACTTCCATTATTCTTGGAGGCCTGTAGATTAGTACCTGAATGAGATCCGTGATTCAAAGAGGTTGTTTTCTGAGACAATTTGCAATTGTTTGCCTTTTTATTAATCGTGGTTTCTGAGTTATTTAGCTTTTTATTCAGCAGCTCTCCAGTTTGCCATTTCAGCAGTCTGGTTGCTAGGGTCCCAATAATCATAGTAACCATGTATTGATTTGAATAAGAGACTGGAATATGAATAGGAGAGCCCTGAATAAAAAGTAATAAAAAAAAGTAGAAATAACATTACAAAGCATATGTATTTAGAAAGCATTAGGATAAGATAATATTAGGAACTAACATGAAAGGGGATGTGCACCATTTAATTCATACTATTATGGAGTGCACATATGAATTTTTTTTAAAAAATATAATCGTTCAACGTTTTATTTGTAGTTTTTGATCGTTTACATTTTGTTGTGCTGCTCTCAAGCTTGGAATTCAAACTGCTATCTGGTTTCTAGGGGTTAGTTGTCCTGGCCGCCAGGAAACAATTTGGAAATGGAAACGAATAGCAGAGCAATGAGAAAAAAAGGCTTCACAGTCACTGTTGTTTTTGGTTGCCAGTGTCAGTTACCCTAACAACCATACAGCATATTCAGCTGCATGTCGAAAGACTAATAATTTAAAAACCATACAAAATTAATAATAAAAGGGCAATGAAAAATTCATTTAGAATAGGTCCAGCTACATCATACTAAAAGTTAATGTAAAGATGAACTTCCCCTTTAACAATGAGATTGTTTAATACAACTTGTGATTTAGAATTCATCTTATGCAGAACAATTGTGGTTTGCTAGTTTTGTCTTACAACATAAACTGCATCCAGACCTCCTAGGATTGGTGTAGGTTTAGGTTTCTCTGTATTTCTACTGAGAAATGAGGCTCTCCCTCCATTTATTCCCTTGCCTGAAGGGTGGTGCAAATTTATGCCCATCAGTGACTGCTGAACCAGAGTAGAAGGTTAAAGTGAAAGTTACTATGATACATTATTCCAATTACTGATACAAGGGGGATGTTTGCTTTCAAGTTTGGTAAGGAAGCAGTTAAACTGCCAGGCATGAAATATATGTTTGCACAAATAATTGTAAAGAGCAGAGTTCCGGAATTGAGGGTATAAATATGTTTGCATAGTCTCTGCCAAGTCAATTTAAACATAGCCATCTGGAGCCAGCGTCATTCATAGCGGATTATGCCCAATTGAAATCTGCTACAACTTCAGAACTTTTTATTCAGCACAAAGGGCTAAAGCTCGCAGCCCTCTAGCCTCATTTGTACATCAGTTGCCCAAAATGTTACCTAATGAAAGAAAACATCATTCAAAGCAGTGTATAAACCCTTGCTTGTCTCTACATTCACTGCTGGTTCTGACTATTGAATAACATAGTAGTACTGTGTGTTTATGTCTCATGCATCTCTGAATCTCTGGTGTTTTTGAAATACATTATGAAATGACATAGTGTCGCCATGTCTGACTATTGCTTTACAGGGGTGGTTCACCTTTACGTTAACTTTTAGTATGTTATAGAATGGCCAATTCCAAGCATCTTTTCAATTGGTCTTCATTGTTTCTTTTTGAATAGTTGAAAAAAAAAACAACTGCAAATTGTCTCAGAATATCACTCTCTATATCATGCTAAAAGCTAACTCAAAAGTGAAAACCCCCTTTAATACAAATTTCAGCTTAAGGAAGGCCCCTTAGCAGATCCAGTACACAGTGATGGGCTGCAGATTTTAGCACTACACAATTCATTTATTTATCCCTTAGAATCCATACTGAAAAGCAGATGTTTGGATGCACTGAACATTTCATAACACCCTTGTTAATGTCCCTTTCGTTTTCTGTTATATAAGTTTGGAATATGATGCTAAAATGAATATTCTTCTAATCTTTAGGACGGTTTCTGCAAATACTTTGCTAAAAAGAGGACTCAGCGGGCCCAGGAGAACAGCACCATTTCCAATGCTTTAATGGCAGCAGCTGGCTTTGGCCTTGCAGGATTGGCCTTCATCTTGGCTGTACGGTGAAGCCTGAACCAAAGACCGAATGACATTTCATTGAGGACTTTTAACCATGAGCAGCTGTAAAAGACACATCAAGTGGAAAGTTCATTTAGAACATTGTCATATTCCTTGTAATATTGTCACTGTGTTCTTTTATTAAATACAAACAAAACCAGAATTCATGGTTCTAAAAAAAAAACCAAAAAACAATGAACTACTTTTCTAGATCAACATCAAACCGTACATAACTCATACCAGTACTGGGTGTAGTTACAAATGACTAGAGCTCAATGGAGAAAGCAGAGTTTCCTTACACTGCATGTGGAGTAGGTAGGTCTGTAGGTGGATCATAAGTGGCCTCCAGCAGGTCTCTATCCATTCAAACAGAAGGAAAAAACTGATAAAACTTGGTTTAGTGTCAAAAAAAGTTATTTGAAGGTTGTTGCCTCAATGAAGGAAACAGACAGAGTTTGTATGTTAGTAGTTGCATCCTCCAATCACTAATATCATGCTCAGTTGATAATAAATGCCATAGTTTGGCAGATAACAGGCTGGGTTTGAGAGGATGAGGAGCATTTGAGAGTTAACATGATTGGGTGTCTCCCACAAATGAACACCACCGGCTGGAGAGATTATTGTTATGGAGATATTTAATATGCTAAATTATTTCTTGTGGTCCTGATTTCTTCATAGCTGATAGGAGAGGGTAAGTAGGGCATTTCCTACTTATACAAGGAATGGGGAAAAGAACGGGGAAAAAAGTAAAATTCGAACAGAAATAGCACTTTCCAGTGGGATGCAATACATGTACATTCAATAATAAAAGCCCAATTCTTTATTTTCTTAAAACTACTAGACACAAATTAGTATGAGTTTACCCAAAAATTCTGTCTTCTGCTTTAGTTTACCTTTAAGTAATGTTTTGTGGGAATAACAGAAGGATACATTTGCATCTCAACCTCATTTTCTTTCATTTTTTTTCTATTGCCAGTGTCTGTATCCCTTATCCTACCAACACAGCCCTGCTGTTGCACATTCACTACCCTATTACTTTCCAATCCCCATAGACATGCCCGGGTGCTGGGTATCGAAGCAGACTCTGACTTAAACGTGAACAAGCAGATGTTTTTGAGAAATGTTTGTAATGTTCACTTGTATACAAAATGATTATATAAATACACTATACATTGACAGAGAAGTATTTATACTTAGTGGCACGCCATAGAGGTCTGGCATTTCTATTGGTAAGCATTTGAAATATTTTGTTCTTTTTCTGAAATGAAATAATATATTTAAAATGTTTTGCTTTTTTTCTTTGTTTGATTTAAAATATATATATATCCACTCATAAATTGCCGGTGTATTGTTTTCATTACTTAAAGTATGCCTATTGGGAGAAACGACTGTTTTATAAATATGAACAATACCACGTTCTTTAGTGTTTAGTGAGAAATCAGGAATGTCACATGGGCCTTTTCCTCTATCTGATGGAAATGTCTGTCTGTCTGGATGTCAGTCCATTAATGTACAGTTGAATATCAATGCTCACTGAACGGGCAGATTGGCGTTGGAGAGAACGCACATGTGACTTAAGCCAAAAGGATGGGACATACTAACCATTCAAAGCTAAATATATATGTGTGTGTCTCTCCATATGTATGTGTGTGTATAATAGTACAGACACTGAAGAATGGCAACATAACATAAACACAGGTCAATAAAGGAGAGATTGTGCTAATAGTTTGACTTTTCATATGTTGTGCTTGCAATTACAGGTATAGGATCTGTTCTCCGGAAACCCGTTATCTAGAAAGCTCTGAATTATGGGAAGGTCACCTCCCATAGGCTCCACTTATACAATAATTAACATTTTTAAAAAGGATTTCCTTTTTCTTTGTAATAATGAAACAGTAGCCTGTACTAAATCCTAGCTATGATATAATTCATCCTTATTGCAGGAAATTCTATTGGGTTATTTAATGTTTACATGATTTTCTAGTAGACTAGGGGGGTTATTTATCGAAGTCCGAATTTTATCTACATTTTTCTGCTTGATCAAATCTGCTCGGGTTTTTTACAGGTATTTTTTATTACATTTTCCCGAAAATTTGCTTTTCGGGAAAAAATCTGATGATTTTTCGAATTTTTTCATCCGAGCTTCACGAATTTTCCGGAATTTTCACCCGAAAACAACGAAAACTTCGGGGTATTGCACGAAACCCAGCGCACATCAAAAAATCATTGGGACTTCTCCCATTAACTTATATGCACCCTGGACAGGTCTAGATGCCGATTTTCAGATTCTGACTTTTCCATCGTCTGGGTTTAATAAATTCTGAAATATTCATGATTTTTTAAAAGTCCTATTTTATTTAAAAAAAAATCACAAATTTTCGGGGATTTTTGCATTCAGAGTTTAGTGAATAACCCCCTTCAGGTATGGAGATCAAAATTACAGAAAGATCCCTTTACTGAAAAACTCCAGGTCCCATACCTGTACAAAGATATAAGTTATCAAGGGATTGTGTAGGGTTCTTCAACTGGAGGCACACAGAATGGATGTTGCCCTCCATGGCATTTTTATTGCCTTCAAGTTACAGGACTTCAAAGACTTCTGTGACATTATCATTTTAATATAATTTGGCCCATGGGTTTCAAGGAGAAACAGCTTTAATAGTGGAAATCAGGACAAAGGTTGTCGATGAAAAACATGCCAAAGTCCATTATTAGAGTGGTATTTGAAGGGTTAAACAGTAACTTCAACTATATTCAGTGCTATTTTACAGCTGGGGTAACATTATTCCCTATATACGGACAAATCTTATGAAACTATTTAAAGGCATACCCATAACTCTTATAGAAAGGCGTATTTGTAGCAAATTTTCAATTGGTCTTCATTTTTTAAAAGTTTCTAAATAAATTGCCTTCCTTTTCTATGAAACAAAAAAAAAACAAGGGGCACAGGAAACTACTTGTTGGAAACGAAGAGAGGGTGGTCTAGGTGCACCGGCTCCTCAGCTCAGGGAGCATATTACATTTAATTGTAATTTCCAATACTCAGGCTTGGATGCCCCGTCTTTCTTGCTGTTGCTCATCCAGCTCTCAAATGGTGGTGTCAATGACCCCAGCATCCAAAAAACTTGCTCTTTGAAGCTACACTTTTATTGCTCCTTATTGTAACGTCTTCTTATATTGTGTCCTCCTGCTATTTATATTTCAGTCTCTCATTCAACCATAGACAACCAGATAGCTGCTAAAATTTCATATTGGGGAGCTGATGAACAAGAGTTTTTAAGTCATTTAAAAACCACAAAAAAATAAAAATCAAAGACCAATTGCAAATGGCCTCAGAATACAACATAATTTAAAGTTGAACTACCACTCTTTTGTCAATTGAAGAATAGAGTTCAACGCGCAGCAACATTTAGGGCACATTTATCAAGGGTCGAATTTCGAATTCATTTGAGTTATTTAAAACTCCAATAAAATGAAGAGAGAACCACAAGAACAACAATAAGCTTGGCTCCTAGCACACTGAAATGGATTCCCATAGACAGTTCAAGCATTCCATGCATTTTGTGGTTTGACCACAAGGTCAGTTCATCCAGATCACAACACAGCCACTGCAGAAAAGATGCAATGCTAGATCTGTGTTATATTTCTATTCTCATTTAGAAATACCCACATGCCCCAGTAATTATACCCCACCAGTATTTTCAGCTAGCCGGTCATTTATAACAGTTGGAGATACAGGGTTGCTGCTCTGTTGTGGTTGGTGCAAGGTTGAAAACATATTGTCAGAAAAACATCAAAGGCAACTGAGAATGATGAAAAAAAGTGAAAGGCTAAATTATGTGCTTACAAGACTACTGTATGTATAAAAGATGTTTTTCACTTGAATAAGAATGTTCATATTAATCTGTTGGTCATAGAACCAATTAACCAATTAATGGAAGATTGGACACCAGGGCACGGATTGGTTTGGTGTAAAGCACATGGGTATTTAATGTTTGGTTTTATTACATTTTGTATCATCCTTGAAAAAGGTCCCAATGGGGACCGAAACGTTGGGAATTGATACTATGCAACAATAAAAAGATAACGTTTTTTCACAAAAGGGAGTGCTGGTCTGGAAACTATTGGTATATATATATATCTTATACGTGGAGGTATGGCAATATTTTCCTAACAGACTATAGGGGTCATTTATGATGCTGGGGGTAGCAAGTGTGCTCTGTACTGGGTGCCAGATAAAAAATATTGTACTCAGTGATGAGCATAGTGTCCAAACATGATGCTAGCACAGCCCACATGTGGATTGCTGCACCTATTTTGCAATTTGCACCTATATTTAATGACATGGATGGTAGGGGCAGGTAGGGGGGCAGGAGGGGAAAAACACCTCCTTACTGAAAAAAAGCCAAAACTATACACCTGTAACCCTTACAAATGTTTTATACATAATTAAAATGTAATATAATGTCATAAATAAAACCAAAATCTTTGAGTTTACATTTTCAAATGTTTTCCCATTAATTCTTATTACATTTCCTAATAACATTATTATTGTAAACAGGTCATTTACAACCGCAAGACTCATTTGCAAAGTGCAGTTTTGGATGTTGCTCGCAATGGGGTTTTTTTTTTATACCAGAAATGCAACATTTGGTTTATGAGGGTGTGAACCACAAGTAGGAGGATATAGGATTGATCATTAGTTCAAAGGGTAATAAAATGTGATCAGCTTCATGGAGAATCTGAAGATAAATGCACAGCTCTCCTGGAATGGGTTTTAAAAGATTTTATAAGATTACTATAAGGGTTCAAGCACACAGGCAGATTCAGGGAGATTTAGTCGCCTGACGATTAATCGCCTCTTCTGCGGGGCGTCAATCTCCCTGAACTGCCTTCCCCCTGCTATAATGAGAAAACACCAGCGCCAATGCACTCGTGGTGCTTCGATTTCTGAAGACGCCCAAAGTCATGAGGCAACTTCCGTCGACTTTGGAAATTGAAGCGTTGCGAGTGCATTGGCGCTGGCGTTTTCTCATTATAGCAGAATCCCCGAATCTGCCCGTGTGCTAGCTCCCTAACAATAGCATAGTTTAAAGGAAAACTATACCCCCAAAATGAACACTTAAGCAACAGATAGTTCATATCATATTAAGTGGCATATTAAAGAATCCTACCAAACTGGAATATATATTTAAGTAAATATTGCCTTTTTACATCTCTTGCCTTGAGCCACCATTTCGTGATGGTCTGTGTGCTGTCTCAGAGATCACCTGACCAGAAACACTACAACTCTAACTGTAACAGGAAGAAGTGAGGAAGCAAAAGACACAACTCTGTCTGTTAATTGGCTCATGTGACCTAACATGTATAGTTTGTTGGTATATTTGTACGGTGAATCCTATGATCCCAGGGGGCGGCCCTTATTTTTTAAAATGGCAATTTTCTATTTATGATTACCCAATGGCACATACTACTAGAAAAGTATATTATTATGAAAATGGTTTATTTACATGAAGCAGGATTTTACATATGAGCTGTTTTATGCAATATCTTTTTATAGAGACCTACATTGTTTGGGGGGTATAGTTTTCCTTTAAGGAATAAGGATAAAAACTACTGGTAATGAAAAGTCTAACAAGCTTCACAGCACAGGAGAAGAGAAATTGTTGCACCTGTGGATATCAAGGTTAGCATAGTGGGCCGATTGAGACAGATTGTAATGTAAAGTACCATGATAACCTCTGGGCTGGCAACAGACTCCTGAAAATGCAATGGCTGGAAATTTCCTTTCCTATATAATCTCCTTCTCCTCTCAAAACAAAGCTGACATTTGTGTACAATGGAGAATCGTCAGAAGTGATACTGAACCCAACAAACTTATAGCAGTGGCCAAGTATTTGACATTCAGGAGCAGCTAACTCAAAAGATCTTATTCATTAAAAGATAACAAGTGATTAAGCGAATGTGTTTAGTAACAAAACATGGATTTAAAGGACATATACTATAAAATATTTTTTGTTCCATTGGAAAATAACTAAAGAGATCACTCAATAGAGTAATAGATACAATAGACCACTACTCAGTGAAGAGCTATCTTACGATACAACCCTGAGCCCTTTATGGATTGTAAATATGCAACTTTCTAAGAATCATTCCTCCCTAAAGGGATTTTGCCACAGGAAAACATTTTTTTTACAAAACACACCAGGTAATAATTGCTGCTCCAGCAGAATCCTGCACTGAAATCTGTTTTCCAAAAACAAATTTTAGATTTTATTTTAAAATCCGACATGGATCTAGACATTTTGTTAGTTTCTCAGGTGCCCTCAGTAAGGTGACTTTCACTCTCATTAACTTAAGTCACTCTTTACTACTGTGCAAGTTGAAGTGATATCAATCTTCCAAAACTTTACATTAATTTATGAGCGGTCTTACAATAACTCAACAAGCATGGATTAAAGAATAAAAATGGCATCAGAAGGCCCTGTTTTCAAAATGTAATGCATATAGGGGATGCTAGGTATACCTACCTTCATTCTGTTTCCTTGAGAAAACTACAGTGATCAAAGTTTCCCATGCATCCTTGTCCTGCACCTTCATGACCTGCAATGATTTTGTAATGTAGAAAGTACAGAATCATCGTAGATTGCTTCACTGTAGCTAATGTTTGAGTCCATAACTAGCCCATTAAGTTAAGTATGTGGTTACCTCAACTATCTGCCAAGGTGGTCCACGAAATCTGCAGTTAATGCTGAAATTCTTAAAGGGACACATTTATCAAAATTTCACAAAGTGTATTTGTGCCAGAAAACAATGTTGAGTATTTAGAATAAGGAAAAATGTTGGAAGCATTTAATACTTGGAAGGGGTCGTTTAATTGTTTCTTCAATATGTTATGTATGTTTGTGATACCTGTCAGTGTTTACAACTCTTATTGGGCATATTGGTACATCCATTCAACCTTTGATTGCATTGGCTCATGTTCAGTAAGTGGTCATGGGATGCTGGCTACAAAGAGTGAAAACCTTCTTGCACAAAATGTGAATATTAACCATATGTGGGTCCAGGAACGTCTTAAATCCATTTACAGCTTCAGTGTAGATATTCCTTTAAGTTCCCAAACTCACCAGGCAATATTAGAGACCACGATCCCAAATACACGTAAAATCTTATTTGTACAAGACAGCAAATAATTGAGAAATGCTATTTTGCAATTTAAGCTAAAAACGTACAGTTTCGACACCAAGCTTTTCGCATTTACTGTGTACCAGCAGGTCATGGACACATAACAGTAGGCCACAGTGTTCAGTACCAGCGCAATCCTCTCTTGTGTCATCTGGGATTTTTGGTTTGTGAAATAACTCACATATCACATGGCATTGCAATAGTTTCCAAATTCCAGTGTTCGACTTTCTCTCTAAAACCACTGATTTCTAAGTGAATGGGCATATTGAACACTCAATACACATCCACTTACACTTCTCATTCCATTTCTGCACCAATATGTTCCAAACATCAGCAGGTGAGCGCTCAGCACACACTAGAGCAGGAGCTGGAACTTAACAGATGAGGATGACACCCAATTAACCACATACCTAACCAGGCCCAAACTGGCAATATGTAGATTCTGGCAAATGCTAGAGGGACTGTTGTAAGATTGCACAGACAGCCACTATTTATTGGGCCTGTGGGGGGCTGTTTTTGTTTCTGTGCACTTGAATCCCAGAGCACACCTACCCCTAACAACCAACTGACAACAATTTCTCTGAGATGTTTAACGCAACAAAATGTGTAAAAAAAAAGTGCCCAGAAATATAAAAGGTGGGTGAGGCGCATAGAGTTGCCTTATTTCTCAATCAGTGGTTATGAGTAAGCAACACAAATTGGGCAACTCTAACAGCTGAGTAGAACATGACTGGGGCAGTGTCTGTCTCACAAAGGCCATGCACATCTTATTATTCTGATCAAGATGGAAAATCACGTGAAGGGGTATCAGTTAATGTAAACATGTAGCCATCCAAAATGTGAAAAGCAAACCTTCAATAACCCCTTGCCTATTCTCTTAACCACTTCTGAATAATTAGTTCGAATTCTGCTTGTCTGGGAAGAGACTGAACATTGTTTTAGAGGAACAGCACACATTAAGATTTGTCACCTACGGTAAGAATGCGCAGGCGACGAATCTCCCAAAAATGCCACCCCTTCACTAACATTAGAAACCTTTACATTTTCTCATGATTAAATGAATTGCCACAAGTAACGTGATTTAATGTAGCGATTCCAATGTGAGCAAAGGGCATTTTTAGTAGATTTGTCTTTGTGAGGCGACAAATCTCTCCATGTGCCATTACCCTTAGAGTAAGACCAGATATCAATTTCAGAAAAACCAATTATACTAATGCACACAGTTTACAATGTAAGGGTCAGGGCACACAGGCAGATTTGGGGAGATTAGTCGCTCGGTGACAAATCTCCTCTTCTTCAGGACGACTAATCTCCCCAAACTGCCTCCCCTGCCTTTTCTGAGGCTAAAATGTAAATCGCCGAAGGGTGGCACTCAAAGCGATTCGTTTTTTCGAAGTCTCGCGAAGTTTCCTCGCCCGGCAACTTCAGGCAACTTTGGAAAACGAATCGCTCCGAATGCCATCCCACTGGCAATTTACATTTTAGCAAAATGGCAGGGGAGGCAGTTTTGGGAGATTAGTCGCCAGTGGCGTAACTACCGGATTGTGCCAGGTCCCGCACCCCCTCGGGCCCCCCCGGCAGCTAGCACACAACCATTTCCAGGCTATTCCGGGCATAGGGAGGGGGCGGGGGGCCTGGCTGTGCATCCCGCGCCAGGGCCCGCCCCCTCTAGTTACATTACTGTTAGTCGCCCCCGAAGAAGAGGAGATTTGTCATCTTTATATATCATATATACTACATTTTTGGCTAACTAACTATATTAGAAACATTTTTTATTTTGCACAGCCTATCTATTTACCCAGTTTTTATTTTTACACTGAACAATTCCTTTAATTGATGATACAGCTCTCTTCTTGGTGTTCTTGTGATATAACCCAAGTACCTATTTCACACACCCATTGCACCTGTCAGATGTCAGCAATAAAACAGGGTTGGGCTGTCATCTTTATATGAGAAATCACCAAAGAATGTCTGTGTAATATCATCAGCATGATTCATTTATACAGCACGGACACGTTTACGTAGAAACTGTTCTCTCATTCAGATCACTCTCTGCCCCAGTGGAACTTACAGTCTAAAGTCCCTGTTATGTATACATATACGCATATTAATGTTATTATTATTATTATTATTATTAACATGCATTTTTAGAGCACCAACATATTGCGCCACGCTACGTTTATGCAGTCAGTTAACCCATTTGAATGTTTTTGGAGTGTGGGAGGAAACTGAAGGAAACAAACTCACACACATGGCAACATACAAACTTCCTTATCCAATGCCCAATGCCATGAGGTGAGTAACACTTGAGCCACCATTATGACACCCAATTGTCGTTTGAAAGTATGAAAGTTTCCATGCACAGCAGTTAGGGACCGTCGGAAGTTTCCTAACTGCAGCTGTCAGAGCAAGTAAAACGAAGTGAATTTCACTGCAGGTTTCAGTCAGGTTTCTTATAAAAATGGTACACATTTTTTAATTACAGTATATTAGAGATAGGTTTCTTTTTCATTAAAGAAAGTAAAAATGGGATTTTATTTTTTTGCCTTTACGTCCCCTTTTAATACATTTTTCTGCTGCCAGTTAAATGCAAACACTGGATTAAACGAGGCCGAGAAATGAATAGACATGGTGATGATGGTGAAATGGTAAACAAAATGACTTGTGCTTCTATTAGGCATGTGCTGACATGTTCTACCACCCGAATATGTTTCAGTCAATATATATACTGTATATATATGTATATATATATATATATATATATATATATATATATATATATATATATATATATATATATATATATCTTTGATGCTTAAAAAGAAAAACGAGAAAAAATCAGGCTGAGTCATGTTTTAGGCACTGACACTTGCCCCGCACTGGATAAAAGGAAAAGAATCCTAAGTATGCATGACTTGTCAGAAATACTGGAACAAAAGTCCTTTTTTTGTAACTGGTGTCACCCACTCACAGATTATGTAATATTCTCACCTTTTCTTAACTTTTTATTACATGTCTACCTGATGCACTCAATAAAATGGTAATAAAAATTAAAAATGTAATATCTTTGTATTTTAAAAGGATCTCCAACTCTGGATAATGTTGAACCACAATCACCAGCCTCAAAAGCTTAAACTTGTAGTTAAACAGGGACAGCCATAGGTCAATTGGAATTTAAAGAGACATTAAACACCTTTTCAACATGAGCTCAATAAATAGGCTTGACTTTCTGCCTGTTGTTTTAATAAAGACATATCTATGATTTCTGTTATTTCTGGCACTAAACAAGAATATGAAGCCAGTTTCACTAAAGACATTTCTGTCACCTGATCACAAAGAACTTCAAAAGTGTTGATAAAACTAATAACCAGTCCACTGAGAAGCCCCCGACAATGAGCTGTTTAAAGGCTGCTGCTTAGACAATAGAGATAGAAGCTCAGAAGAAATTGCCTTGTTTATAAAGAAAGGGGGAGGTTAGTTCAATGAAAATAGCCCTTTATAATACACAAAAGCCATGAATATCCTGTAAATTATATCCTTATAAACGGTGAGTTCTGATGTCATCAGCTATAAACGGTGAGTTCTGATGTAATTTCTGTCACATGACTCACTGAAATTCGTGTATTATAATAAATAAAGTACCCCCAGTTGCAAAATATGAGGATATTAGAAGTTACCTCAGAGTTCCATGACCTGTATAAAAACACTCGGCCTTCGGCCTCGTGTTTTTATATGGTCATGAAACTCCTCGGTAACTTATAATATCCTTATATTTTACAAAAGGGGGTACTTTATTCACTATATAATGGCAAAAAATAGGAATATATGAATTTATTTTAGTTACGTGCTATTTATTGTACTCATTTTTAGCAAGCGTGTTTTTAGGTGTATACTGTCCCTTTAAAGCTATTCAGGTATTTCTATCAATACACAGTCCATACATGGCCCTTTTTCAAAAAACAGGTTAATTGCACTTTGCTAAAGAGCTATGAAATAAACCCCTGCATTTAAGAAGGTGCTACTTCCAGGGCTTCTTTTGCCGGTTGCCCCTACACATGTTCCTTACTTGGGTCTAGTGAATCACTAACCATGATCATCTCAACACTGAAAATAATGCAACTTACATACAAAAGAATGCCAGAAAAATACAGATTCAACAAGGATTCATATTTCAGTCTGTATTAATGAATTGGATGCCAGTTGCTGTACATACTTTTGCTATTACACTGCATCTTAGTCTGAGTACAGTGCACTTCTGTTTCTGAATTAGTCTTTTTGCAGTTTAATTGAATGATTTTTTAATGAGTGAATTTCTTATCTAGTCAAACAGGAAGCATATTCAGCAAATGACAGCCAGTTCTCCCAGTCTGGCAGGCATTCTTATAACAAGGATAAGCAGTCTTTGGAGCTTTTTGGATAAGTGTCATTAAGATGCAGCAAAACATTTGGTAAACTGGAGCATGATACATTGACACCATGTATTAATCATCTGACTACAAGTGGAAATGGTCTCTTGGGTTCTGAGTAAATAATGATGACTACCTACTTACAGTCATCAGTCACTAATCTTACTGAGAAATGTCCACGAGGAGCCTACATCAAGCTACTGTCACAGAAAGGCTGGAAAGATATGAAGGTCCAATTTCATGGGCATATAAACAATCTAGAACATGGCTGTCCAATTGGCAGCCACATGCTGCCAGCGACCCTCCCTTACGTGTAAAGTTTAAAAGGTATCACTACAGAGATTAACTGGCCCTCCATTGTTTAAACCTCATTCAGATTGTAATCTCCTGTATTGTTCACACCCGTAACACCTCTATTGTTCAAGCCTTGTACTGTTCACACCTGAGACCCAGACTGAAACTGCCCATTGTTCACCTGTTCACACTCATACACTGCTGGCGGGGCACCATCACTGTGTCACTGTATGCAGCACAGTATGAACTGTCCATCTTAGAGTCCTGATAGGTTTCCCTGTCTCCTGCTCTGTTTTGCATTCCCTATGCTCCCTGTGTGTGCCATTCTCTGCTTTCCCAGTGCTTCTTGTGTGTGCCATTCTCTGCTTGCCCAGTGCTTTTTTTTGTGCCTTCTCTGCTTGCCCAGTGCTGCTTGTGTGTGACATTCTCTGCTTGCCCAGTGCTGCTTGGGTGTGCCATTCTCTGCTTTCCCAGTGCTGCTTGTGTGTGCCATTCTCTGCTTGCCAAGTGCTGCTTGGGTGTGTCATTCTCTGCCTGCCCAGTACTACTTGTGTGTGCCATTCTCTGCTTGCTCAGTGCTGCTTGGGTGTGCCATCCTCTGCTTTCCCAGTGCTTCTTGTATGTGCCATACTCTGCTTGCCCAGTGCTGGTTGGGTGTGCCATTCTATGCTTTCCCAGCGCTGCTTGTGTGTGCCATTCTCTGCTTTCCCAGTGCTGCTTGGGTGTGCCATTCTCTGCTTGTCCAGTGCTGCTTGGGTGTGCCATTCTCTGCCTGCCCAGTGCTGCTTAGTTGTGTCATTCTCTGCTTGCCCAGTGCTGCTTGGGTGTGCCATTCTCTGTTTGCCCTACACTACTTGTGGGACGTGAGCCTGGTGGGGTTTGTTCTGGGGGTTTGTTAGCATTTCGAAATTGTTGTTAATGGCCCCTAAGGTGTTTAATCATGTGTTGGGGGGTTGTTGTATTATCCACAGGGGAGGAGGAGGAATATGGATTTAAGTGTATGTTTTAACATGACTTAAATTTTTCACATTTGAGTGATGAGGGATTTCCCTGCAGTGAGCACCAACCATTTTTTTTTTTTTGGTGTGTTACCAACGTTAATGTGGATATGATCTTGAAAGTTCTTGTGGTAATGTGAGTGTGGTTTACAGTGGGTGTGGTTTAAAAGGGGAGAGGTCAACACTGACTAATAATATTGGCCCTCCATCACGTAGGCCAGAAAAATTTCAGCCATCTGTACCACAGAAGTTGGACAGCACTGATCTAGAGCATGGGTTATTTATACTAGCATGTCACAGCCCTTACAGGGGTATGCAGTATGGCTATAGAGGCCTCTATAAAACCATTCCTTAAGCTTTAATGTTGTTTTTTTAGATAACCAAAGGAATATAAACAGGAAATAGATTGGAAATAACACCACATTGTCATAGGCATGCTAATTAGATGTTTTATGTATGTTTATTTTGCATTCTGCATGGCAGAGCCACGTGCCAAATCATTTCTGTAATTTACACAGTCATTATAAAAATATTCTCAGCTACATTATTGATTTAATAAATGAAAGGCATTGAATCCCATTTTGTATAATAACAAAGACACATGTTTTTCTCTAGTGTTGCTTTCCATCTTCATTTGCAGTATAGATGTGCATCCGGTTGATACGGGTGCCCTCTCTAATCTGATAATAAGCTTTTACTGACAGTTCACAGTGATCTTGTATTAATATGATATGAAGTACAGGATTATTGTGAAAAACTATGCAGAGGTGTGACTTCTAATCTCATCAGGTATAGAAGGGGCAAAACTCAACACAGCATCATGTTCAGGGTATGGCAACAAGAATATTTAGACTGATGTTCCCCATAGCCGCTTACAACTAACATGTATTTTTTGGAATTAGGGGTCATTCAACTGCCATTCATGTAGCTGGTCACTTGAATGTATCTATAACTAAAGTATGTACCTAGTTTTTAAATGTGGACAGTGATGCTGAATTAATAGTTCCAATAGGCTGCTATTTCATATCAATATTATTTTGGTATTTTGGTACCATGCAGAGCATATCTCTCAGCTATCCAACAAACGAATTATCAGCGTATCCCCAATCCTTATAATAATGGGCACTCCTTCCAAAGGTCACACCGTATAGACCTCAAATAACATCAAATGAAGAATAGTGAAGGAAGCCATAGACTGCAGAGCTCTGCTGCTTAGTGCTTTATTATACACACAACGTGTTTCGAGTCACACGGACACTTTCACACGGGTCAGCGTGACTCGAAACATGTCGTGTGTGTATAATAAAGCACTAAGCAGCAGAGCTCTGCAGTCTATGGCTTCCTTCACCATTCTTCATTTCATATCTCTCAGCTGTTCCTTTATTTGTGATGGGGGTATCTGTCCAATTTCACTGAAAGTTTTGCAAAATGGCAACAATTCACAAAATACAGTAAATGGGTATTTTTCACAGTGTCTTTTTTTAAGCCACAGAAACTTTTTTTGCCAATACATTGGAGTCTATGGGTGTTGTTCTCCAGCAACAATTTTGCCCATCCCCAATTCCTATTCAGAGGCAATTCAGATTAAAAAGATCAGAGACTGGATGGGATTTAATGAAAATTAGCAGGTTGGGAGCATGGATGGCTGTAATGCTTTCTAGACTGGGTTGGCAAATGTCCAGGTTAGTGGCAGGAAACATTTTAGAAGAATGCCATAGCTATTTCAATGCTGATATGTATACTTTTATATACATGTGCCAACGTTTTCTAGCTGTTCTTGGCAGAAGAAAATTAAGTTAATCACTTTGGTACAAAAGACTATAGACATTTCCAGTACAATTTTACCTGTATATGCTTCTATATTTCTAAAGGGATAGTTCACCTATACAAAACATTATTTTCAAACAACACTAATTGTTATTTCTAATTTTTTTTTTTTATCAGTACCAGAAACATTTCACTAAGTTAGGTTACTGATTCTCTGTATGGTTACAATTTGATACATTCATTAAGGGCTATCGTAATGGAGGCCCACAGTCACACGTGATCCTCCAAATGAATTTTGAGTCCCCTAGTCAGCTCAAGCCGTCTACAGCATTCTGTGTATCATATAATTGTACAGCACTGTAGACGTATTTCTCAGAAGTGTCTTTATTCCCTACTGAACAAGCTCCAAGACTGGACTTTGGGTATGCAGTATGTCATTGCCCACAAAATTATTCCTGTTAAGTCTATGAAAGTCTAGGTCCATGAAGTTCAGCATTAAACTTAACCATATGGTTCATAAGGATCAGCAAAAAACAGAAGTTAAATATATATCTCATAATACAAATCTCAGGAATGAAAAAAAGATTTACATTAATCAATACGGAAGGATCAGTAAGTTATCTTGCATTATTTACTGAATTTTCTTGTAAGTAAGGAAATAGACTAAAGGCAAGCTATTTGGATATGTTACATTTATATTTAAATAAAAGAATATGAATGGCTAACACACCAAACAATTCTAGGAGTCAAAGTAAAAGAAAGACTTCTACATATATGTACAGTATATCCTTCAATAGTGCTGGCCATACAGGTGGAGCCAGCTTTAATGGTGTATTGTTAGTCAACAAGTATATAAATACATATACATAAACAGGTATGGGATCTATTATCCAGACTAGGGGGCACCTGAGTTTTTCCGGATAAGGGATCTTTCTGTAATTTGTGTCACCATAACTAAAGTCTGCTATAAATCAATAAAAACAATAAATAAATAAATAAATAAATGCAATAGGGTTGCTTTGCTACCAGTATGGATTCTTGCATCTTATTCAGGATTAAGTATAAGGTACTGTTTTATTATTACAGAGAAAAAGGACATGTTTAGAAATTCGAATGTTTTGCTTAGAATAAACTCTGTTGGAGATGGCCTCCCCTTAATTTGAAGTTTTCTGGAAAATTGTTTTCTGGATAAAGGATCCCATATGCTCACATAGCCCTGAATGTCACCCATCTATGTAGATTGTAGGTGTTGTTAAACATAGGGATTGACCCACCAAACTGAATTCCAGTACTGGTCCACAGTGTCCTTTCCCATACTTATATGAATTTGTATTTTCCTATTAAAGTATACTACTACAGACATAAACATTTATGTTACACTGGTGCATACAGGGGACTTGGATTGGATTATAACAGTTTCCAGTAGAATTCAAAGTAGGCAGGGTTAATGCAGTCAGTCTATCCAGGTTAGTCCTATTTGTTAGTACTGGAAAGACTTGTTTTCCATTCCCTATTATTCAGAACATGTCACAAGATGCCTTGTGATGTCAACAGATTATTTTGTACTCTGAGTGTTTATTTTTCTCACAAGGAATTGTCTATAGGTATCATCCAGAACATGAAGGCTGCGTCCTGGATATTTGTTCTGGCTTCAAATCACAACATGTTACAGAACAAATGATTCAAAGTCAGTCAGTTATTATGTAATCCTAGGTAACATACAAATGGAGCTCAAACACACACAATGCTCCCCCTGGTCCCCCTGGTTTGTTTGTGCTTAGGGTTGTGTCATTGTAATAAGGAAATTAGATTATAGGCTGCACAGGTCAGAGACTGAGTGCTCAGACTATGAAAGAGGATATTTTTAGTGATTTGTATGTTGTGAACAAATTCTAACAATGCTTTATTAACTCAGTCTTAAAGAAAATTGGTTTGCTAGAAATGTATAGGCTTGATTCTGGTAAACAAATAAATTAGAAATGCATTTAACTACATTAGGAAAATTGAAGAACTTGTACCATAAGCCTGGACCCCAAACATCTGGCATGTTGTATGTTTGGCCCATTACATGAAACAATGGGGATGACATCCCCCAGTATGTATCACTTGTGATTAAGCAAGGAAATACCATGGTGCCTATGTAAAGTTATTGCTATGTGAATTTATTTTGACAAGAGAAGTGGTTTTAAAGACATATGAAAATATACATTTTGTGTTAAGTCATGTCGCTGTTGCAGGGCTCAAACCCAAACTAAATTTACAATAAGCTAAGTGTGGTCACCTATTTGTGAAATGTGTTATGGGTGCTTCGGTTTTGTTAGCTTAACATTATTCTTCTTCAAGTAGAGTTGCACACAGATTGCTGCACGCTGTGGCAGAACTGAAAGCCAAGAACTGACATATGAAATGCAGATGTTGCAAACCATTTGTATTTTTGCATAATGTGGTATTTTATTTATTATAAACACCATCATATTCTAATTTCTCAGGCAGATGCAAAACAATAGCTCTGTTCAGTGAAAGCAGCAGTGAACTGCATATAGTCAGCACATTTTAGCACTAACAAAATGAAAAAATGTCAAGCTCATACTGGAAAGGAAACTGTTCATTTGCTATGCAGTTAGTGCCAGCGGTGGATTCAGGTTTCAGAATATCCAGTGTGCAGGCTTTAACTCTTTTCCTTGAGTCCACTATAGATGAAGGGTTGTTTTTAGAAAGCTTGGCATTTGCCACATATGTACTGTATGTATGTATGTATAACTTTATTTATAAAGCACTGTTAAGGAGCTGCAGCACCGTACAATGCATAAAAGTTCAATATATAAAAGTACACACAGGGAGGACAAGTCAGACAATAAATATAATAAATATACACTGTGCTCATAAGAGATACAGTAGGAAGGAGGTTCCATGCCCGTAGAGCTTACAATCTAAATGGGTGGGTGGCTAACATATAGGCACAAATTGGAGGGGAAAAAGTGCACAAGGTAAAGGCATTGTCCAATAGGTACCAGGACTAGACTTATGTACTAGTGCTCCAAAAGGTAGTATTGAAGAAATTGAGAGAGCACTCCTTACTGAGGAATTCAGGGATAGAATTCCAGAGGTAAGGAGCAGCAAGATAGAAAGGTTTGAGATGAGAGGTGGCAGTGGATGGCATGAAAACAAGGTGGCTCCAATAGGAGTGGAGAAGATGGCCAGGGATGTACAGTGAGACAAGTGAAGAAATTTAGTAAGGAGCAGAGGAGTGAAGGGCTTTGAATGTTAGCAGAAGGATTTTTTAAGCTATCCTTTGCTTAACAGGCAGCCATACTAAGGATTTTAGTTGGGATTGGACAGGTTCCCTCTTAGGAGAGAGCAGGAGGATCCTGGTGGCAGATTGACTGGAGGGAAGAGAGGTGGGAGTCAGGAATCTCAGCAATATTATGGAGCAGGTTTTGGCAGTAGTATTAATTTGATTAGAGAAGGAGAGAGACTGGCAGAAGATGACCCCCAAGCAACATGTTGAATTAACAGGGGTAATGGTCATGCCATCAATTTTTAATGGTGAAAGGAGGATATGGGCTAGGTTTGGGTAGGAAGACCATGAGCTCAGTTTTGTCCAAGCTGAACTTGAGGTGGTGTTGGTTCTTCCAGGAGTAGATAGCTAGTAGGCAGTTTGCTATCTGGGTCTGAATGTCAGTGGCTAGTAAAGGAGTGTCTAAATATATCTAGATGTCATCGGAATACAGTTGATATTTAAGGCCAAATGAAGATATAAGGTCTTCTAAAGAGAGAGTGTACAAGGAAAACAGCAGAAGACCAAGTACAGAACCCTGAGGCACCCCCACACTAAGATTAATGGGGGAGAGGATTTGCTAGCAAAAGTAACAGAGAGGGAGCAGTCAGAAAGGTAGGAAGAGAACCGGGATGCAGCTCAATCCCAGATACCAGTTGAATGGAGAATTTGCATTATGAATGAAAGTAATGAATGTACTGTATTGTGCAGAAATAAGAGTTAGATTGCAACAAAGTGCTGGTATTTTAGATGGCTACTGGCATAGCAAGGAAAAAAGCATTGACCTTAGTGTTAAATTTTGTGACCAGCAAGGAAAAGCTGCAATAAAAAGCCAGTAGACAGATGAGCTTCTTAAAGGGGTTGTTCACCTTTCGAGATCACTTTTAGTATTATGTAGAGAGGGATATTCTGAGACAATTTGCAATTGGTTTGCAATTGATTTATTATTTGTGGTTTTTGATTTATTTAACTTTTTATTCAGCAGCTCTCCATTTTGCAGTTTCAGCAGTCTGGTTGCTAGGGTCCAAATTACCCTAGCAACCAGGCATTGTTTTGAATAAGAGACCGGAATATGAATAGGAGAAGCCCTGAATTGAAAGATGAGTAATGCAAACTAATAATAACGATACATTTGTAGCCTTACAAATGTAAGCCTTAAATATATCTATAGAAATAAGTCAAATCAACTGGACTTGCTGTGTTTTTCCTTGAAGACATTTCACCAGTCATCCAACTGGCTTTCTCAATTCAGAATAACTTGTACATAGGATCTTGCTTCGCTATTTATCCTCTGGAATGTTGCTCCAATCAGCACCTCTCCTGCACCTCTCCCTGGAAGGTGTAATAACACATCAAAGCTCCAACCTTGCTAATACAATCTCCACCATCATTGTGGATTATGATAAACAGATTGGAGCAACATGCTTACCATGTTGCTCACGAACTATTGGTTGCGGATCACTGTCTTAAAGAATTGACTTTTGCTTCAATTTAATTAAAATGAAAAAAAAATTGAGGAGAGCAATTTGCGCATAATTAGTTTTAAAGAATTTATGTCTTTTTTAAAAGCACAGTGACACCTGTGTGTGTTTTTGTTTAAGTTTTAATATCTATAGAAAAAAGGTTTAATTTATTGATCCCAGGGCCACAAGTGCAAGAGCCATATTGGTGGCAACATTGTACCCATTAAGACTCATACTCTGAGCACTTGCACCTGTGGGATTTACTTCATACTGAATGGTAGAGAGAGGGTAGCACTCTTTGTGCTCATTGAGACCAAACATGCATGTCTGCCAGACTTTTGCAACATGCCACCCCATATAATCTACAATAATCTAGAACAGTGCTGTCCGACTGGCGGCCCCCAAACCCTCCCTTGTGTGCCCACCCCCCCATAAAAGTCCGCCTGCTGTGACTGTTTACCATGTGTAAATTTAAAAGATATCAGTACTGAGATTAATTGGCCCCTACACTGTTTACACCTAAAATTCAGAAAATCATGCATTGTTCACACCTGTAAACTCCCCTGCATTGTTCACACTTATAATACCTCTATTTTTCACACCCCCTAAAACCCTGTAGTGTTCACAAATGAGACCCAGACTGAAAGTGCCCACATTGTTCACACCTCATACAAACTGCTGGAGGGGCACCAGCATTGTGTCACTGTATGTAGACACAAAAATATTTACCAGCTTGCACACCCTGGCTCTCCAAAACGTGTATTGCCTGGTGCCCGGCCGAGAGGGCTTCGGAAACCCCACAAACTTCCAGCACAAATAATTCCACCGGCACACAGGTCTTTAGTTGCAAGCAGGGATAACCCTTGCTAGCAAGGGTTATCCCTGCTTGCAACTAAAGACCTGTGTGCCGGTGGAATTATTCGTGCTGGTCACTGTATGTAGTACAGTATAAACTATAAATCTTCGAGTATCCCTGATAGGTTTCCCTGTCTCCTACTGCATTCTGCCTGTCCTATGCTCCCTGTGCGTGCCATACTCTGCCTCCCCTATGCTCCTTATATGTGCTATACTCTGCCTTCCCTATGCTCCTTATATGTGCCATACTCTGCCTTCCCTATGCTCCCTGTGTGTTTCATACTCTGCCTTCCCTATGCTTCATGTGTGTGCCATACTCTGTCTGCCTGGTGGTCTAGTGGTGGTGCGGCGGGGACGCCCGCCACGCTGTCCTGCTTCCTCAATGCCGGCCTCTTAGTGTGCGCCACGCACGCACTTCCATATTTTATAGGCGCATGCGCGCTGGCGTGATTGCGTCAGCGCGCAATGGCGCAAAATTCAAATAGTATTTAAAGGGACATTTTTTCCTATGTCATTGCCCGTGATAGGATTGTTATCCTGGTGCTTCCTGAGCCTTGTGCTTTCTGTCCCTGAATCTGTATCCTGTTTTGATTGTCCGTGTTTGACCCTGCCTGTATCCTGACTATTCTGAACTCTGAATCTTGACCCAGCCTGAACTTTGACCACTCTCTTGCCTGATCCCATCTGTCTGTTTGATACCCGGTTTTGACCCTTGCCTGCCTGACTATTCTGATATTCGCCTGCCTCGACCCAGCCTGTCTGACCATCCGCTTGCCTAGTCCTTTTGTACCGTGACCTTCGGCCTAAAGATTCTGCTAACAGCCGTGCCCCTTTGCCAGCCAGAACATCTCGCCGACAAAATTCAATTAGAATTGAAAATACTTCACAAATTCGGGCATTCGAAAATCGAAATACTGTCTCTTTAAAAAACTTTGACTTCGACACTTCGCCACCTTAAACCTGCCGAATTGCTGTTTAGCCTATGGGGGAACCTCCTATAACCATTGGCTAAGTTTTGAGAAGTCAAAGGTTTTTTTGTAAAATCGTACGAATCGAACGATTTGAAGGATGTCATTGTGAGATCAAACAATTTCAATTTAATTTAAACCTATTCCATGGTCGAATTTCAAAGTTTTTTCACTTCGAAATTCGACCCTTGATAAATCTGCCCCATAGTGTATGAAACACCCATTTTATATTTATCAAAGCGTGAAGTTAGAGATCACCAGAGTCCACTAGTGTGAAATTCCGCCTCTCTCCATTCATTTATATGGGATTTTTACAGGCATATTTATCGAAGGGTGAATTTTCACTTTCACCCATTGATAAATACTCTTTTAAAAATCTGATAGAAATGAATGGAAAGTGGGGGGATATCACACTAGTGGACTGTGGTGATCTCTAACTTCACTCTTTGTTAAATATACCCCATTATCTGCAGTGTCCCTGGATTATTTTATGCCGGCAAGTATGAGACACAGTGAGTGGAACACTAAGCAGAATACAGGGCTAGAATGAAAATTGATTTTGTGTTTTTCAAATTCTGTAGCACTGAAATGAAATTCAACCTGTGCAAAGCAGCCTCTGTTACACCAGCTGTCAATTTAACATCAGCATGCTAGTAGGACAGTGGAGTATTCATTTATTTTTATACTGTGACAATTGGTATATAAGGTGTCTAAACCATTCCCCATCAGTACCTTCGCCTGTTACTGTACTTAATAATGTTATGAGGTTAAAGGGATAAACATGATCCAGTAACCGAAAGCAAACTTTAACATGTTACTCCAAGGAATGTTAATTAGTTCCTTTAGGTTATCAGACTGGGGGAAACTTTGAAGGTTAGGAAAGTTTTAAAATGGCTGCTTTTAAACAACAAGCTCTCCATATGTTCAACTATACTCAACTATAACTGCAGCAATTGTTTTTGACCTGAGAATCACTGGCTATGAGTTGTCATATAGATATACAAGAACTAAAGGACCAAACAACAACTGAATCACCCTTGAATTCTTGTTCTTGCCATAAAAAGAAACTTTGCAGACAATTGTCTCTCATGAGTAAAAAAAAAAGCATGGAGTTGCCAAGAAGCACGGAATTGAAAGTGATGACTAAGAACTTACAATTATTGCAGTTTATTTTAATTGTTACATTAAAATGAAGACAGTGTGTTCAAACTGCAACCAAAACTGGCAAAATACTAAAACTGTCTCGGGTAAGTGTGGGCGCGATTCCAGTAAGTAGGTTATATCATATTCTCATGTGGTCTTTTATATGCAAACATTTTATGTTGTTCTCTGTAGTCATAATGATTTACTTTTTGCTGACAATGTTTTGTGTATACTGAAAACATAATATTAGAAAATATGGGGCTTTGTATCATGGAAACCCTGTAGCCCCACAGGAACATCTGCCTCTAGATCACTGCACTATAATGCACCAGTATGACTGTACCTCTTACTCTGTACGCTTGAGCCAACAAATACAAAAGGCTCCTAGTTGATCTATGTCAATATAACAGTAATTGAACGGGTATAATTATATCCAGACTTGTAACCCATATCGTCACTCAGCAGGTAACTCTGAATAGACCAATGAAACCTAAACTTTCATTAGCTGGCATGAATTGCTCTTATATTTGGATTTGCTTTGTGAATTTCACCTGCAACTAGGGGGCAATAACTAAAATAAATAATAAGCTCAGTGCCAGAGTAGTAGGAAAGCTCTTGGTGGTTCTAGGTATCAGTGGGCTCTCCTGTTAACCTGTGACTGTACCATGTGCATAAGATGGGAAGGATAAAGAGATGGAAGGAGATGACAAAGCCAGAACAGAAAAGAATGGATTAAAGAAATATAAAGAAAGTTATAAAGAAAGGTAAAATGGTTTAGAAAATGGGATGGAAGGGTAAAGACAGAAAAAACAAGAATAGAGAACAAGGGAACAAAGGGGATAAAGTGTATGGAGAAAGAAGATGAGTGAAGGGACAGAGTGTCCTGGTCTAAGTCTAATATGGATAAAACTTAACAAACTGTGCACCTTTTATGACATTACCATGCTCTTCTAACTGAAAAGAGACTGGACCAACAGTAATCGGAATGTAACTTAAAGTAATAGCAGGACTCATATGGCAAATGTCAGATTTAATCAACAAAGCTTTTCTTCTTGAGGATGAACTGGTAACAGACGTAGGGGGCCTAATAATGAGTTTCTCCTGCATAGATTTTTCAAATGTTTCTATTAACCGAAAAAGATACTAAACACAAAGGCGTCTCCTCTTAATTTCATGTCTCTTATCTCATTCATGTCTCTTATTTCATGTTTCTTTGGATCTCTAGTTCAAAGAAAGCATCCCCAGATATACAGTATAGTGAATTATGTACTCCCTATTATAAATAATAAGGATATTATAAGCTACCGAGGAGTTCCATGACAATATATATATATATATATATATATATATATATATATAAAAGCACGAGGATGAAGGCCAAGTTTCAGTGACAGTTCTTGACAGAAATTACATCACTAAACTCCAATAATAACTGATAACATCACTAAGCACTGTTTATAAGGATATCATTTACAGGATAATCATAGCTCATGTATATATGTTAGAGTTTCTGAATACACAATAGTGCATACTTATAGCCCCCTGAGTACTTGCCTTTGTTGGTGTTGCCAAACCTTTAAAGCAGAATGAAGAACTACTGAGCTCCATGCCAGGGATGCTGCAATTTGTGTTATCTGCTTATCATAGTTAATACAACAGAGACCTGCCTAATATGAAGCACTCTACTAATGCTGCAAATACTATTACATACATATTCACATTGCTTCCATAGAAAAATGTGTAATTAGAGCAACTGGAATGCAATGGTTTAACCAAAAATAAATGATGCATGACAATTTAGTATCAGCAACTTTGCTCTAGGCTTAATGTGGGAATTAGTAAGCTGTGGTACTTTCATCCATCAGTGTTTGATTTATAGAATGGTATAATATATTACATGGTGTAGAACATATCACAAAACACCAAAAAAAAAAAATCTTTCATCGCTTGGACATATTTTTAAGTTAAAAAGGAGGAACGTGTGCAAATACGCCTACAGTCAGACTACACAGAGCAATGCCTGGTGTAAAGGAGTCAGGAAATAGGGTGTAAAATAACTTCTTTATCTGGTGTAGGTATCTTTTCAAGCAACGAAATGCATATGGCAAGAGGCATGCCGGCATCCCACAAAACCACAGGGATGGAAGTGGGCTAAGTGCCTGCAGTGACATATTCCATGATTCTAACTAAGACTCCAAGCCTACATATACTCTAGAAAAGGAGGTAGAATAAGTCACAGTTCTATCAAAATATCATAAAAGTGTTCTCCATTTGAAATGTCTGCATTTACTTATATAAGCACATTAGTATGGGTTAAACCTAAGTCAGGAACATGTATTATTAAAACTTCACTGAACTAGTGCATCTACTTGATACTGAATTGGTGGGAGACCAGTTCCATTTCCATTCATCATTATTTATTTATATAGTGACAGTGAGTTATGCAATGCTTTACATATATTTATAACAAATGGTGGTTTTTATAAAAAATTATCAGAGGGCCCTACAATGTATCTGTTCCTACTAAAGCTGAAACACAATCCAATAAAACACTTTTCTGCTCTAAAACACATTATAAATGCACTGGTTAAAAATAATGATAGAAATAATATAGTTTTAAATATACAAAACATACAGAAGCCTAGTTTTTGTTAATTTGTCAGTTCTAGATACAAAAATTTCAAGGCTAGTGATCACAATTGCATTTTGCCTTAGTTCCATTTCTATGTACAAAACATCCTGATCGTCCCCATACACACAATATTAGACCATTCTTATCTGTCTTTAAGAGTGGCCATAAACGATAAGATCCACTCGTTGGTGAGGTCGCCAAAAAAGCGAATATTTCCTCCATATGCCCACCAACGGCAGGGCAATATTGGGTTAATCCAATCGTTCAGCCCTAAGGCCAAACGATTGGATAATAATGAAGGAAATAGCGCCGAAGGGACAAGGACTGTATCAACTAGTGTGTTCCTTGATCACAAAGAAAAATCAAACCTCTGGCAGATTTTTGGTCAGAGATTGATTGGGGAGACCAGTCTGAAGCCCCCCATACAGAGGGAGATAAAATGCCGAATTAGTTTTAAAAGTCAGAACCAAGAATAAAAGAATTAAGGAATACATCTAGGCTATATGTGGGGAAACCAAAGGAGTTTAGCCTTATAAAATATTTAAAAAAATATTCCATTGTCTTGCTTTAAACTGTGCAATTTCTAGTTAACCATTGTGAGATTAAAATAATTAAAAGATACTTTATCTCATGGAAACTTCTAAGAAACTGAAATCAAAATCTGACACAAAGCTGCAGGTAGAGAGACACAGATGCTCACAGTGGGATAGCGAAGAGGAAAGGGATTATTTCAGAAACAGTAAAGCTTTTTTAATTGATTCGAATTAGAACATTTCTCATTTCTGTGAGAGGAAGCTTATATTATATTTTTGTTTTTGTGACAGTTCACCTTTAACTATAGACATTACACAATATGGCCCATGGTCATATAAAATGGTCTGTAGGAAGCAGCGAGATATTAGCTACAACTATACATCTGAAAATTCCTATATCCAGTCATAGAGTCATATTTATCAAAGAGAAACAATAAAGTTCAGCACAGTTTCAGAGAGGGGAACTCCACAGTTCCCTGTTAACTTGTATAGGATTTTTAGGGGCTTATTTATGCAGATGAAGTTTTGCATTTTTCTTTAATTTCTCCCTTTCACTTTGCGTTGTGACCACAAAGCAAAATGTAATCATTTTATAACATATATACACACATATATACATATCCTCCATATTCAGTGCAATGTATGAAAAAAAAAAGACAGAGCTAGGGAAGTGATCTTGCAGAAGCAAGCGCATTTGTTCCTGCATAGTAGAGATAGCAGATCTTTCTATGAACTCTTGGGGTATTCTCAGAAACCAGCAGCTATCTTGCAAAGTCTAGACTGCAGCAACAGGGAACTAACTGTAGAGCAACATTTCCTTTTTTTGTTAACCCTTTGGCTTCCAGACTGGCTTGAAACATTTTTTGATTATTCTGGATGGCATGCAGTCATGAAGCACTACTGCATTGGCGTTCTATTATTGCCCTTGTTTGAATGCATGGTGTAAGGGCACAGTATGCAAACAAAGGCTTAGGGAGAGAAATGAGAACAGAATAAGGAAATAAATGGCAGAAAGCATAAACAGATGTCACTGCCTGATTATAATTTAGGGAAACTGCGTCAGCCAAGGCAGCCCCAGCGTGTTCTTAGAAATGCAGATATCAGTAGAGGCAATGGTCTGACCACAGTGTAAGCTATGAACACAGTAAAACTGAAAGAATTCTTGGAAATAGCATATATTATTAACGCCTAGGGCGAGAGCTGAGGACCTTTAGCAGATTTGCCTGTGTTTCGGACTTAAACTTTCACACAGCTACACGATTCCTGCAGCTTTATTAGTATTGAATGCAGCATTAATGCACAAATATTGATTGTAAATATATCTTAAAAGCAGATTGTTTTCAGAAAAGATTGTTTTACACTGAGGATACACGAAAGAGGAACATATAGACACTTCCAACAAAGGAAAATAATTCAACATATAGAGTACATACACTGTATACAGGTATGGGACCGGTTAGCCAGAATGCTCAGGACCTGGGGTTTTCTGGAAATCAGATCTTTCCTTAATTTGGATCACCATAAAAAATCTTTTAAACATTAGTTAAACCCAGTAGTGTTGTTTTGCCTCCGATAAGGATTCATCAAATCTTAGTTATGATCAAGTAAAGTCACTGTTTAATTATAAGACAAAAAAAGAAATCATTTTTAAAAACTTTCATTGTTTGATTAATATGGGAGATGGCCTTCACGTAATTCAAAGCGTTTCGGATAAGGGGTTTTCCGGATAACAGATCCCATCTATTTACTATATACACTATATCATTTGCATTTTTACAGTTAATTCACATGACATATTTGACCAGAATACAGTAGTGTAATGAAATAAATAGTGATGAGCAAATGTTTTTGCTTGGTACAGTTTTGCAATGCAATTTGCACAAATCTGTGCTAGAAACCTAGAATTATGCTATGTGTTCTGTTTCACTGAAAAAAATGTGGCCTGTCAAACTGGGAAAAAACCCCAGAAAATACACTGGCTTCATTATAATGCACCCCTTGCCTTCAAAATCAACCAATCACGTAGGATCCTTACTCCACCCTGTCTATCTAAGGAGCTGTCTGGGTGCTGTGCTTAGAAGAAACTGGCAACATGGAAGCCTTTTTTCTATGAAGAACAGTTGTAGCACTAACAAGGCAGGACTATAAATATAGGTTCTTTGGCTTCCTGGCATGGTATGCGCATTGTGATTGGCTGCTTGCCATAGTCAATGAGGAACTATTTGTGTGACAATTACAGATAGCATTGAGTCTGTCCACATCACAATATGTCAGGCAGAAAATAACCTGCCAGGCTGATATTTTTATTATTCCCAATCACTTATTTATTAAGGTTTTGTTTGGCTCCACATATTTGTCAACAGACAACAGGCTCATTAATTGTGCGCTGCTTAGATTGTATGAGGAAGCATAAATAATCCACAATAAAATGTTTGATTGTTTGTGTGTGTAAACAAAGTGAAGTGGAAGAGCTAGCGGGAAAGACTGTTGTCAGTACAGAGTTAAATAAGCAATCAGAGCTTTAAAACATGAGTAGCTCAATAGTTAACAGAGAAATGAAAGATCATCTGCATGATAATTAATTTCTTTCATGGAATTCTGATATAATTCTGATACAAACACTGAATTTGTAACATATGCTACAAAAAAAGAGAGTTTACTGTTGCTACAGTCATACCAAATGAACCAAAAATGATTAAAAGATACTGGTTGTGTAATTTTATTTATTTTTAAAAAATGGATAATGTGTTTGTCTTTGCAGCTCTAAAAGTCATGTAGTTCAACAGTTCCTGAAATTGTTGCCATTAAACATAATATTTTGGGAGTAAAACTTAGGGAGTTACAATACATAGGTCACTCATGGGCTGCTGTTGCTTCTTGGTGCTACACTCGTGGCTGCCTATTTGTCACTGTTTCCCTTGAGAAACACATTTTGGGCAGGTCCTTGGTACAGAACCTCTTATGACTCAGTATGAGTCAGCTAAAGAGTTTAGTCTGGACATGTGCTTGGTTGGAACAGGAGCAGCAGGTTTACTTGCCGTTATGAAGAGCATATTAGTCCAGGCAAGCAAGCAAAATAGACCAATGACAGGGGTGGATTGCAGTGCAAAGCATCAGTTGGTTACACCTTGCAGGTCACTGGATTTGAAAAATACAGTACAAAAAAATTAAAGTGACAGAATATCATTAATATAATTTTGGCGTGCTAGAATGTTGACAGGTTCTCCAAAAATGCATGTCTGCTTTTTGTGAATGATGCTTTGCTCCCAATTAATGCAAATTATACACTTCTTTGATTCCTGTATCGCTTGCTTTAAGTTGCTGTGCCAATTTTAATGCCTGGATGCCTGGCTGACCTTAAAATTAAAAAAAAACACCCTGCTTATACTTTACTCATTATATTAACCATTTAGATAACCGTTCAAGTAATAGAATCTTGTCATTGGCCCTGGAAAAAGTGAGTGTAGCAATAATAAAACCACACAAAAGGGATGGTAAAAACACTACGCAAATGATAAAGTCACAAGCTTCAATTAATCACAGAGCACTATAATAACCATGAAGCACTATAATAATGCACACTATGGCATTTCACACTAACCAAGCTGTACATAAGTGTGAACAGCTCATTTATCAACACTGGACAAATTTGCCCATGCGCAGTTACCCTTAGCACCAAATCATTAGCTTTTTAAAGCCAGCGGCAAGTAGAAAAATGAATGTAATAATCTGATTGGTTGTCACAAGTTACTGCCCATGGGCAAATTTGCCCAGTGTTGATAAATGACCCCCACTGTGTTTGAGATCAGTTCCAAAGATTTATATTGATGCATTCAGTAGAATTTATCATATATATCATACAGATACCCAAATTGTAAAGGGCATTTTGAGCTGGAGGTTATCTGGCGAATGCATTAACTGTCCTTAAGCAGATAAAATAAATGTGTTAGTTCCTTGCAATCCTTCCATGTGATACCCCATTTCGCTGCACCAATCAATTACTTTAAGGGCTATGGCACACAATACATTTTGACTACATTTGTAATCAGACCAAACAAGATTACTATATAAAGCAATGGTGGCAAGATAGATAAATAGGGGCAAATTCACTAAAGCGTAAAGCTAGCGCTAGCGCAAATTCGCCAGCGTGACGTCATTTCGTTACTTCGCCGATTTATTAATGGGTGCTGGCGTAAATTCGCTAGCGAAGTGGAACTACTCTAGCGCTACTTCGCACCCTTACACCCGGCGAAGTTGCGATATGGCCAAGGGACGTAACTACGCTAATTCACTTACTTGCGGATGAATTTACTGAATGTTACCTCTTGTGCCAGACTTGCCTTCACCTCAGACCAGACGAAGTGGAATAGAGTAGATAGAGCTTGCTTCAAAAAAAGTTGACATTTTTTCTAAGTCCCAAAAAACGCTGGCGTCTTTAAATTTTTTAAGGGTGATAGGCTGAAAAAGATAGTAAATTGTTTTGTGGGTACCCTCCTTCCCCCCTTCAACATATGGCACCTAAACTATACAGTGGGCACATGTATAGGGCAAAATAACAACTCTATTTTATTTAATGAAGGTTTCCCAGGCTTGTGTAGTGTAATGTATTTGCTGCTACATATACGTCCATTGTACTTTTAACTTGGCACCATATGCAAATTAGGCATCGCTACCGTAACTTCACTTTGCTTGACGAAGTATCGCTACCGCAACTTCACTACCTTTCGCCTCCCAGAGCGCAACTTCGGATTTTAGTAAATTAGCAGCACCCTGGCGAAACTTCGCCTGACGAATTGCGGCGAAGCCAACGATGGCCCAACTTCGAAGGTAAGTAAATTTGCTCCATACTCATCAGTATCTTATTCCTCCCCATCACCCACTTCCCTCCCTATTTTGTGTCTGGCTTAGCTGAAATGGGACACATTGAGGATATTCCACATGCTCAGTCCACCTATGCCGTCCCAATATGTTTCACTGACTGCACCAGTTCATCATGGGCAAAAGCATGGGTTTTAAATTGGCTGTTTGGGCTTTTTTTGTTATTGTTGTACAGACATTGCAGGAGTTGTACACTTTAAATTGATTTATATACTTATTTAGGATTTATCTAGATGCCAACTTTCATGGATCCTCAGCTAGACACCTACAACAGTATCAGTCAATTACAGATTAGTACCATTTATGAGGCTCAATTTGGTAAACAATTCAGTCTTTGTTTCTTCTGATAGCATGTAAACTTGTGACTTTCAAATATGCTGGAAATGTACTATAATTAATGAACGAGAGTGCACTCATGAAGAGAGGTCAGTCACATCTCCAAGTGTACAGAGTTATAAAAGTTCAGTACATTTATTAACACTGCAAGGCAAAAAATGCATTCCCCTGTGAGAGGCATGTGATGAATTCTAACAACATGTTTACTTGTTGTACCTTAGTTTAAAGCACCTAGAACACTAGTCTGCATTTAGGATGTAGAGTCACTAAGGGACATGAGCAAAAAAGGTCAATGTTTGCTTATCAAAACTAGGCACCATTATTTGTAAAGGAGCTGAGTGGTGTTGGGGAAAAGAACCTACAAGAAAATTATAGCTCTTCATTTGTCAATATGGAGAGCAGTTCCTGCTGCTACTGTACCAGGAAATACAGTTCTGCTTCCTGTTGCTACTTCCTGTAATATATAATTAGAGTTTCAAGTTATCATTGCCTGAAATAAACAAAGTCAGGACCTTCTATTAGAATGGCATACACTTGGGTATACAGAAAAAATTATCGGCTCCGTCCCCAAATAAACTTAAAGTTAAAGGCTCACCCAGCGCAGAATAGGACCCAGGTGTAAAAACCCTGGGTCTAGCGTTAGAGGGTGTAGTTTCAACCAGTACACAGCATTGAAGTTTTTAAGTCACAGCAATCTTTGTATACATGAAAACTCACCGAAGATGTTAGGTGGCCCAGGTGCAGCCCCCCGAACCCGTAGCTGGGGGAGTAATTCAATATAGATGGCGAAGAAGCACGCACTCCATGGGCCAATTGATATGATAAAAGTCTTTACTTAAAACAGCTAAAACAAAAACCTTACGTTTCGTATCCGAGGATACTTAGTCATAGGCATGCCTATGACTAAGTATCCTCGGATACGAAACGCGTAAGATTTTTGTTTTAGCTGTTCTAAATAAAGACTTTTATCATATCGATTGGCCCATGGAGTGCGTGCTTCTTCGCCATCTATACACTTGGGTATGTCATGAAACAAGAGTGATGACTAAATAGCTTTGATTCATTAGTGGGGCTCTCTAGCATTCAGATCAACCGGTGTCCAAGCAATTCAATCACCTGTGTAGATAATCCAATAAATCACTTGGCTATAAAAATCTGCAAGGCATTGACAATTACAAACCCCAGCACACAATAAAAATCCCTATAAAAATAGAAATGACTTTAATGAGAGGTCTTAACCCTTTTTTAAGGAATTATGGGCAGAGACATAGGCCTTTGCTAAATCTAGGAATGACTCTGCCCAACCCTATATGTAAAAGTACTATTAAAACTACTCATTATGCTCTTCTAACAATCTACTCTTCAAACCTCACTCATTACCTCTTGATATACATACATTCAAGACTTCTCAGTAACTGCACTCAGTATTTTGGAATTCCCCTCCAGTTTCCATCAGAATTTCTCCCAGTTATGCCACTGTAACAGATGTAAGGGGTACTCACAATCTTCCTCTTGTTACTGGCTACTCTTATCAAGACCTGGGCAAGGGGTCAAACTCCCAGAAATGCCTGGTAGGCACTGGTATAATTAGACTTTGTATCTTCAGGTGGGCCCTCGCTTATGAAATGAAGGAAGGAATACCACTCTGGTATGGGCACACAGCATTCACTCTTTCTCAAAAAACTTTGGGCAGCAGTAGTTCTTAACAACAATAATCACTTTATTTAATGGATGGTACAATTCAGGTTGCCAATCTCTTCCAATTTGCAGGGTGTGCCCAGCTGGTATAACAAGCAAGTGGCAGCAGGACAGTTACATGTCAACTACTCAATATATTTCTTTGTTCCTCCACCAAATTTCTCAATGGGTAGTATAGCCTGCCCCATGGTCACCAACTCCCCATCAGTAGGCAAAGCTTGCAGAGGTGTATTACTCCAGGATCTACTTAATCCTGAGCCTGACCGCTTGGGTCTCTATAATGGCAGCAGATGTGCAACAGGGTACTAACCTCTTACTTAGCTGCTCACTGGCTTTCCTTTTCCTACCTGTTACTTCTAGAGTAACCTATAAAAATTTCTGTCCTGACATGTACTTCTCCTATACTGAGGTCTACCTCCACCTCAGGCCCTGACACCCCACCCCACTTCCTCCAGCTAGTGGGTGCAATTGAAACATGCAAAGAACATGTGGGCATCCCTTTTTATAACCTATGGGGAACTACCCCTCCCCTCTGGGAAAAAGGACCCAGCTTAGCTGGCTACCCATTCCCTGGGGCTAGAAAAACCTTACCCTTCTACACTACCTTTAAATGATATCTTAAAACACATAATTGTAGGGAAGCTTAATGACCATCTAGCCTAGTTTTCCTTTATAAATGTCACTGCCACCTGCAAACTACTCAATGCCACAGACCACCCAACACCTTAAATCTCATACCCCCTTCTCCATTTAGAAGTTCTAATGGGTAGCTCTAATGATAGCTGCAGCTAAAAGAGTATCTTTGTGATATTTTATTTACTTTTGTCCAAGGTTACTGTGGTGTTCATGCAAATGGCCTGTAGATGTCACTGTGCTCATACTTATACTGTGCATACTTCCTGGTAGCTTAAAAGTGAAAGTTACTGTTGTGTAATGCCTGCATGAGCCTGCTAATAAAGGAGTTATACTCTTCTCATCCTCGGCTACCCAAAACATAACAAATGGCAACGAGAATGGCTCTTCTACCTCTGCAGCAGCCTGCACCTTTTCTTCCAACCCCTGGTGACCCTACCATACCTTTTACTGCTTGGATCCGAATGTTTGAAAATTACATTATTGTTGCTGACCAAGGGGAAATTTCTGCTGCTAGAAAGCGTGCTTTACTTATTCACTGCCTGGGAGCAGAGGGACAGTGTATATTCTATATATTACCATTACCTGATGACGGGGCCGCCATTAGAAATCACGGGGCCCCGTACAACAAAATTTTTGGGTCAATCTGGGCCCCGCCCACTCCACATCACAGTTAAAAGACCACACAGACATTAGCGCCTAAAAAAGTAACTCCCCCACACACAAGTTATAAAAAGCTATTGATGGTCAGGGCCCCCTTATAAGTTAATCAGAGACGAAATGGGCAGCACTCCAGGATAAAGTTAAAAAATTGCCTTTATTTACCAACAGCAAGGGGGTTCCTCTTTGAACCCCCTTATAAGTTAAAAAAAATTGAGGCCCCAAAAAAATGTATAAAAATTATTTTTTAATTAAAAAAAAAAAAAAAAAAAAAAATTGGTGGCAGGGGCCCCTTACAAGTTAAAAAAAATTGGGGCCTCAAAAAAAATTTTTTCAATTTTTTTTTTAAAAAAAACATTGGTGGCAAGGGCCTATAGAATATTAAAATAATACATTGGTGGCCAGGGGATTAAAAAACACAAACTAGTGTGCAGTAGAATTGAACTCAAGGCTTCAGGACTTCAACTTCGCCTCCTTTCATGACTTCGGGTCTTTTCGCTGCTTCAGGACTTTAATTTCGGCTCCTTTCGTGACTTCGGGTCTTTTCGCCGCTTCGGGACTTCGGCTTCGGCTGTTTTCGTGACTTGGGTCTTTTCTCCGCTTCGGGACTTCGGCTGTTTGGCACTTCCGCATTTGGCATCCTGAGAAATGGCTGCACGGCTCGGACGCTCATAAGGGGAGCCCGGCTCTTTCAAAAGTGCAGCACTTCCAGGCCCCCTGTCAGGCCCGGGCCGGGACACTTGTCCCCCCTGTCCCCCCCTGATGGCGGCCCTGCCTGATGATACTTATGAAACTATAGCTCTTACTGCTATAAAGAACTTTTTCAAGCCAAGAGTAAATGTGATTGCTGAAAGATATAAATTCAGAGCAGGATTTAACCCTTGTAAAGGCTATTACAGTTGCTAGACAAATTTAAACAGCAGTTGCAGAGGCTAAAACTCTCAGTCAGGGAATTGCTGGGAATGTACAGATTGTGAATTCAGCCCTGTGGCCTAATAATGCACAGTCACAGGCAAAATACAGTGCTAAGGAAAGGGATTCACCTACACTGCAAAACCGTGCAGCAAATACAAATAAAAAATACTGCTTTCGTTGTGGTTCAACACAACACAATGCAAATCATGTTACATGTCCTGCAAAAGCTTTACAGTGCCGCAAATGCAAAAAGGTAGGACATTTTGCTAAGATCTGCTGTAGTTATGCTAAAGAGTCACTACCACAAATGTTACAATATTAAGTGTGGATAAAGCTGGTACATTTATTCCAGACAAGTTTATATGCACTGTCAGTGTCAATACTGCTTCTGCTGACAAGGGACACTCCATTAACCTGATGCTTGATACAGGTTCAGCTGTTTCTATACTACCAAAGGATATTTTCTTGAAATACTTTGCAAAAGATCCGCTTGTTGCACCTGCCCTGAAACTGGTCAGTTACTTAAAGGATCCAATCCCTGTGCTTGGTTGCTTGCCAGTGACTGTACAATTTGAATCAAATACTGCAAAATGTGACTTTTACATTGTGAATAAGGGTACTGCTATACTGGGAAGGGATCTCTTTGCTGCATTAAACCTACAAATAGTTGATGGTCTCATTACTACAGCACCAGTGCCTGCCACACAGCCAGTGTCTAAAATTTCACCACAAAGCAACACTTCACTGGGTTGTGCAAAGAACTTTGTACACAAAGTTAAGTTGAGATCAGATGTAAAACCAGTACCATTCCCTGATTCAGCATGGGAAAAACTTGCTATTGATATTGTCGGCCCTTTTACAGATGCTCCTATAGATTGTAGATTTGCTATAACCTTGATAGACTATTACAGTAAATGGCCTGAAATTACATTTGTTTCTCATATAACATCAGCTACAGTAATAACATTTCTGTCTACAGTCTTCAGCAGAGAAGGTAATCCAAAGGAGTTAATATCAGACAACGGACCACAGTTTGTCTCATATGAGTTTGAATCCTTTTTGAGAGAGAGGAATATTGTGCATAGGAAATCTTCAGTGTATTACCCACAAGCAAATGGAGAAATCGAGCAATTCAACAGAAGTCTGAAAGAAGCACAACAGACAGCAAATCTAACTGGGAAATCTTGGAAAGTATTTACAACAGAGTTCCTACATAACTACAGAGCAACGTGCCATGCAAAAACCCAATCATCTCCTGCTAAATTATTACATTTTTACATGTTGCAGACATCAAACCTCCACAAAATGCTGTGCCTACAAAATCATCTACTGCTGACATTGTGTTAGATGTGACTTTGGAGAAGCTCCATTTGATGAAAGACATTTTCCTACTACTGTTTCCAACTGCAATAGGCCTGAAGAAAGTGAACCTATAAGGCATACTGAGAGAATCAGAAAACTACCTGCATGGACCCAGGACTATGTGATGTGAATAATGTATATTATTGTTTTAAGATGCATTGTTTTTGTTTATTACATTTACCCAAATGCTTTCCTACTATAGGGGGAATATGTGGTGTTTATACAAATGGCCTGTAGGTGTCACTGTCTACATGAGTTACTGTGCATACTTCCTGTTAGCTTAAAAGTGAAAGTTACTGTTATGTAATGCCTGCATGACTCTACTAATAAAGCACTGTTATACTCTACTCATCCTCGGCTACCCAAAACATAACAGTTACCATGCTATCTCAGTTTCTTGGGACTTGTTGTTTGTGGTCATTATGGACTTTCATACTACATACATACTGTTCAGTTACTGAAATGTTGAGATCAAGTGCATTAAAGGGGTAGTTCACCTTTCTATTAACTTTTAGTATGTTATAGAATAGCCCATTCTAAGCACCTTTTCAATTGGTTGTCATTACTTATTTTTTATCATTAATGATTTGTCTTTTTCTTCTTACTCTTTCCAGCTTTCAAATGGGGGTCATCTAAAAACAAATGCTACGTAAGGCTACAAATTTAATATTATTGCTACTTTTTATTACCTATAACAAACAAAGGAAAGTTGTGCTCACCACTATTTTTTAAAACCATTAGGCGGGGGTGCAATGAGGCTGTGACCACAAAATACCTATAGTCAAACACAAGAGTCCTCTGCACTCAACCCATTATCAATATATTTAAGACAGCGACATTTTGTGCATACTGCTACTAAAAAATGCCTTACCCTTTAAACAAAACAGGGATTGTTTGTCCATATATTGCAATATATTTAAGCAGGCCAACTACGTCAAAGTCATCCCATATCTGGCCAGTCCTACGCTTAATTTTCATCTGTTTTGTTTAAAGGGTAAGGCATTTTTTAGTAGCAGTATGCACAAAATGTCTCTGTCTTAAATATATTGATAATGGGTTGAGTGCAGAGGACTCTTGTATTTGTCTATATGTATTTTGTGGTCACAGCCTCATTGCACCCCCGCCTAATGGTTTTAAAAAATAGTGGTGAGCACAACTTTCCCTTGTTTGTTATAGTTATACAGGAGCAGTGACCAGCTCCATGTTGTAGCTCCCACCCTTCCCAGCTATAGTCAGGTGATCCCACTGGTGTCTAATAAAAGGGCAGCCAAGTATGGAGGTTTACTTTGAAAGCAGCTAGTAAGTTGCAGGTAAAACCTAGTCCCTTTGTAAAATGTATAATGAAGCAATAGAATTCTTAATGAATCAGATGAAAATTAAGCGTAGGACTGGCCAGATATGGGATGACTTTGACGTAGTTGGCCAGCTTAAATATATTGCAATATATGGACAAACAATCCCTGTTTTGTTTAAAGGGTAAGGCATTTTTTAGTAGCAGTATGCACAAAATGTCTCTGTCTTAAATATATTGATAATGGGTTGAGTGCAGAGGACTCTTGTGTTTGACTTTTTATTACCTGTCTTTGTATTCAACCCATCTCCTATTCATTTTCCAGTCTCTCATTCAAATCAGTGCATGGTTACTAGGATAAGTTGCACCCTAGCAACCTGAAACCACAAACTGGAGAGCTGCTGGATAAAAAGCTAAGTAAATCAAAAACTACAAATAATAAAAAATTAAAACCAAATGCAAATTGTCTCAGAACATCACTCCCTACATCATACTAAAAGTTCATTTGAAGGTAACAACCCCTTTAAGGTCATAAATGTTTTGAAGCCTACATTAAAACATTCCAAAATAGGGGCATCAGCCTCACAAACTGCCAGCTGTTGTCAGCTACAGTTCCCAGAACCCTCTAAAAGACAGACAGCTGTGGGCATTGATAGAATCTATGGAATCATTGAAAGAGCCAATTTATGATTTCTGTGCAGAGACATATACACACACTAGTGACTAATGTTGCAGATATATTAGACATGTCTTATATTAGCCTTAGCAATTTATTAAAAATATAAGTATATGTATTCATTAACTTTTTACTTGAGATATGCATGTTCCGTTCTAAACTGGTGATGGAAACATTCAGTACTGCGTGCAAAATATCAACATCTGAACATCTGATATGGTGCACATATATCTGATTCCACGCTGCTTGTACATGATGTTAATTAAGGTCTATTTCAGTATCTGCCATGATGACGGACTATGATAAATCTTACATTTGTTCTTAAAAACTCCTTACTCCATCTTTCCTTTTTTATTCTATATTTATGGCCAGCAGAACGCCAGCAAATCACTTCTGGCTAATGTTCTCCCTTCATAAAGTCTTCTCCCATATGTTATTTTATTCAGCAAGAATGATCAGGAAACATGGGCTAATCACAGAGTAAATAAGAAAACAGAAACAATAAGAAAAAAATAAATGTAAACCTCTTCACACTGTGACCACTTAGGGTAGTTAATAAAACATTACCCCATGGCTGTTGTCATCATATACCAACTTCTGACTTAAAGGAATTCTGTCATGATTTTTATGGTGTAGTTTTATTTCTAAATTACACTGTTTACACTGAAAATAATTCACTCCACAATATAAAAAAACCAACAGGAGTATTTTTTAGTTGTAAAATTGCCTGATCTTATACTTTCAGAAAGAGCCAGTGCTGCACTAGGGTACTGCTTTCTGTCAGGTTATTTTTTTCTCCTACTCAATGTTACTGAAGGAGTCGCAGTGGGACATGGATTTTTACTATTGAGTGCTATTCTTATATCTACCAGGGAGCTGATTCAGAAAGGTTTGGCTTGTAAGAACCTTGATAATTAACAGATTTCGCTTCCTGCAGGGAGGGAGGGTGATGTACATTACTTGTAGATGTTAAACTTACACCAAGTAAAAAAAATTAAACCCCCCTTTCTTCCCCACACCTACCTAATTATAGACAAAATAAGTGTTAAGTGCAATAAATAGATTTTAAAACATAATTATATTACTGGCATGAGGCTTTATTATAAATGTAGTTATCCACGTGCTTAAGTCTCTAATCGATTGCTTATAAGAACATTTAAAGTGCCATGTGCTATTTTAATGTATAGAGCAAATCTTCAATTGGATTAATCGACCTTGGAGCAACCACCATTAAATCAATACATTTAAAGTGTCACCAACCAATTGCAATCACAGATTGCCAATGTGCAAACAAAATAAGTTAGAACTGTTTTTTTAAAAATCAGCCTGGGCTGTCTGGTGTAGGAAGTGAATTAATAAACCATTTATAATATACAGACCAAAACTGCATTTGAGAAATAAAAGCAAGGAAATGGAAAATAGTTAAGAGGTGGAGAAGTCCCGAGAATCTACTGCCTGATTGTATTTTCTAGGCTCTGGTACCCCACACGGGGAGAAAGTAGGACGCTGGGGACTGTTGTCTCGATTCTACCTTACTATCTTTGAAGGAGAGCTGAACTTCCCTATAAAACTACAAATCCCACAAAGCCTTATAGTAAATGAGATTGAAGAAATACAAATGCGGTCAAAAAAGGTTAAACTATCCAAGGTTAGAAAAGATTAATAAAAGCAATTTTTGGAGTCCAATCCAATTTGCCTTGATAACGAAATGCCCGTTGGCAAACTGCTAGCATTTTAGCAATTGGATTGGACTCCAAGCATGAACTGCTATAGGATTGGGGGGGGGGCAGGACACACCCAAAGATTTGGTGAGTATGTCCTAAAGTATCCTATGGACCAGTTAAAGCCCTCCTTCAATAAATTTTAACAAGCAATTATGACTCAATTATGTCTTTTTATAGCTCTGTGATTGACAATCATTAAGGCTACTCCCTTAATAATCTATTCAGTAATTTAAAGCCACGCTAAACACACTAAACAAGATATACGGTGAAAAGATATTGATGACTATTGTCCTAGGTAAACAAGGTACCATTAGTAAGACATAGAAACCTTGGTTAGGTTAAATATTAATGATAACATGATCTGCATAGTATCTAAATTGCAATTCAGCTGGGTGGTTTGACCATCTTAAGTACTATTCAACTTTTTCCCCCAACTTAAATGAAGGTGGGGCTATGGCTTCTTCTTCCATTCATTTCTAATTCTCCTTCCTTTTTCAAGTTGTAGTTTTTTGCCTGTAATTAGTTTCTTTCTATCTTAACTGTACAATCCATATATCTGTAGGGTGGCTGCACTAAAAGGTGCAGAACAAGCTTTGTTTATTGTGTCAAGGTTTCGGTCACACTCAGTGGGCCTTTCTCAAGACCCTGTAAGAAATTGAAACATTTAGAAATGTTAGAAATAAAATGTGTGGTGCACCTTTTAAAAAGCCCTATGAGTGCACTTTTTGGTGTTATTTACTTAACAATTTGAGACACCACTGGGGTAAACAATAACAAGAGTGTACTGTATACAAATACACACAAAACAAGAAGGTGCATACCAGACAATGTAACGAAACAGCTGCTTGTATACAAGGAAAACAAAAAATAAAAGCAAAAGATGTCTGCATTCTGCAGGTCTGACAAATAAATAGTAATGTTAATATAATCATATGCATGTCTTTAGGAGATGTACTACCTTAGTAAAACAGTGCAACTGTTCTGTTATATATAAAGGGGCAGATACTTAATCAATCTGAACATATTATTACTACAGCAGCATGCTTCTGCTTCTTTGAAAACTCCCTCTTTTACCAATTACAGTATGAATTAGGACTAACTGCATGGCTTGCACTTGTATCAGAACTTTCAGCATTTTAAGTTATCTTCTAGCAAGCCACACACATTTATTCTGCATACGGAAACTTTTTGTAAATGAAAATTAACTACGTGGCAGGAAAAAAAAGTATTAAATAATTTTGCTTATTTTCTTCCTTCTCTAAATGCTGACTGCACTATATAATGGTTTCGATGAAGGATACAAATTGTAATTCAGCTGATAAAATGCCCAGGAGAAGAAGCAGATGGAAGTAGTTACATTTCATATAAACAGAAAAGCCTTGGGTTAACAAATAAGAACCCAAGTTAAAAGAGTAATTCTAACAGTATGATTGTTATAAGAGTGTGAATGAACATTATCTAGAGCTCATATTGGCTGTTATGTGGCAAAGAAAGTTAATAAACTTAAATAAGCAGTAAACTAGGTATTGAGATTTTAATGCGGTAACAAAAATAATACTAATACATGTGCAGGGAAAGTTCACATGGAGATTAATTTTCATGATGTAGACAATATAGTCAAAGAAAAGATTTTTCTTTTTATTTAAAAATGGTTGTTAATCTCACTTTTGTCTTGAGTACTTTTCTTTCAAACCGTGATCTAGTTCTTAGGTTTACTAAGTGGTATAAGTAACAGAATGGGTAAAAAGATACCCATATGACAATAATTTTAAATAGTAGCCTAACAATCAGTCCACTTTCTGGTTGAGGGGATTGCTGAACCTAGCATCTAGATTCCAAATACTGTAGCTTTAAATAAGAGGGGAAAAAAAGCCAAAATTGATTACATTACTTTTCAATTCAGCTGCCTAATTCACCTTTTGTGAATTTATTGTTAAACATGTCTAACCCAATATTAAAGAAATGTGTCTAACTTGCGTATTTTAAGATCTTGTATACTGACTGCCGGTATCCTTCACAAAACAACCAGGGTGCTGTACTTCAGATTGGCTATCCCTAATACATCCCTACCGTACAAGTAGGGCAGGTGAGGTGCGTGAGAAATGCTCCACATCAGGCTTTGTACTGGATATTTTCACTGCAAATATTAGTCACCCCGGTACTACATTTGTTATTAGCGATCAGCTTTTAGCAAAAAATGTGGAGCACCAATGAAAGACATATTTATTTGACATAAAAAGAAAGAGAACTGGAAAGAAAATGGTGAGTTACTGTATGACATTGATATCATTTTCCCTATGCTGCTCATGGGTTTCCTAAATGATAGTTTTTTTTACAATTTTATCATAAAACTACATATATTTGCATGTAAATGTTCACATTACAATTATATACAGTATCTGTCCCTGTATTAAACAAATACATTGATTTATAGCAATGGGCCCTTTCCCTAACAACGGTTTTGGAACTTTCAGCTAAGCAAAAATTACTTTTTATGTCTGACCATCATTAAATTGTTTTGTGGACTGAACGTAAAACGTATATTTCCAATAGAACTACATTTGGCCCAATCAGCAACTTTTGATACTAAGGGGGTTATTTATTAAGAATTGTTCAAGTTTTATCAAAGATACTCAAAATTTTCAGGATTTATTATACCCAGAGCCTGGAAAGAGCTTGAATTCAAAATTACACCAACTAAAACCTGTCCAGCTCTTGTAGGAGTCAATGGAGGTCCCTTGAATCATTTGAAGATGTTAATAGCCTTTATGATGTTCAAGTTTTTTCGAGGGTTTTGCCCGAAAACTCGATCAATTGAGTGTTTTCCCGCTGAAAACTAGATTAATTTGAGTTTTTGGATTGTAAACCCCAAACTCGCTGAATTAAGTTTTTTCCATTCAAGTTTTTCCTTAAATTAGAAACCATTCAAGTGGTGAGTTCATTTGAGGTATAAAATAACTCTAAAATTCGACTTTTGATAAATAACCCCCTAAATACTCTCACAGTTCCCTTGTCTTCTGGATAAACTTGAGGATCTCCATGAAGCTGTGAATGGTGGTCTGGGAGCTGTAGACATTGTACAATTACTGTGACTCTGTGGGATTTGGTCACTTGAGAAAAACTGCAAACCAAAGCAAAGGTCCCATTTAAGCCCAATAGTCTGAAAGTGTCTCATGGTTTTTCCTAACTGTCCATCTTATATAAATAAAGACACAAAAGCTAAATAGAGTCAGTGGACTCGCTGATTCTCAGAGGGATTTTTCAAGTTTACAAAGACTCCCCTACAAATACAGAAATTTGGAATGGGCTGTTTAAAATATGAACATGAATTATGATCAGTTATGCAGTGTTAGTTGCTGGCTGTGAGGTCATGAAATATGTATGCTGGCTTAATAACAATTATGATACCTGTATGTGTATATAAGCAAAACTTAAATTCTGGTGAAATGTATAGATTTCTAAAAATCTTGTGCTTGGCCCAGATATCAAAGGCTTAAGCAGTGAGACAGAAATTTTGTGCAGTACTGTAATTTGTTTTATGAATATGGGCAGAAGTCACAAATTGCCAGCCCAGGCCTGAATATGAGGCCCACAATGGATGGTCATTAATTAAAGGACACAATAGGGTCCAACTGACCCATGTGGCTAATGGGAGAAAGCCTACCCCCACCTTAGTGGGCTGTCCTGGGCCCACCACAGCAGTTAATATAGGTGTGCACATCATGAAGTTTTGTGCACTTGGAGTGCAAGGGAGATGTCATCGATCTGGTGCCCGGCTGTGTAAATATATTTTGCACTGAGTAGTTTTCAGTTGTCAAAGGGCCAGTCTACTTAGGAAATAGCAGGTTATGCTGCCCATTAGAATTGTATTTGGTTTAAAAAAAAAGTGCAAGAAGTGTTATACTGTAGGTGCGGAGCTTTCATTTTAAAAGTCAATAGCATACTGGGAAAAAAATCCATTGTGATTCAAAAACTTCAGGCACCTGTTGGTTTCTCTGTTCTGAAACACAGGGCAATATTGATTTTCTATAATAACATATTATTGCTAGAAATTTGCAGACTATAGACCTGGCCTAAAGCTCAGTGACTATTTCGATTGATTTTCCACGTCACACAACCAAGGAATGGACTCTCCTGTACTATTTGCTGATGGCAGTTCTGTGCAAGGAAATGATCACCCCATTAAGTGAAATTGCAAACTCTGCAGAAAAGTCTGAAATAAGGGGAAAAAAAAAGAAAACCGGTGGTTCCACATCGGTTGAGAATGATATAATAGTCACATGAACTGCTGGAAGGAAAGAGAGCATTCCTTTCAGAGCAGATTTCTTTTTTTTTTCCCCCTAAAGTATCACATCTGTTAAAAGTGAATAACAAAACAAGAGCTTCCACAAATGAACACAATCACGTGCAGCCAAGACAAACAAGTATGACAGTTTTGGGGTGTTTGCTGTGCCCCTTTTGTTTGGAACTAATAAGGGCTGTTTGATCTCATGCTTTGTTCCTAAAAACCCCTCACAGCAAATGATGTCACTAGAAAGTAGAAAGAGAAGTTGTTTTGGGTGCAGATGTAAATATTCTTGACTTGAAGCTATTGTTGCACTTGGGTGACTGGGGATTGTATAAAATAGGGTGTCTATGTCTTTATAGTGTATGCCTTTTATCTTACAGGTATTTTCAGCTAAGATCTTAGTTTTGCGATGGAAGTTTGACGATTGTTAATTGCTGAAAGACTTGGGAAACGCTAGTTCTTTAAGAAGGCAATTGGCAATTCAAGGAGATCAAATGCTTGCCATTATGATTTTAGCATCTAGACAATACATTGTGTCAATTGCTACTACTTAAAGCACATGAAACTTCTTAAATGAGGCAGGGACCTTTGGTTCCTATATTGCATGTAGCCCATGGAGCATATGTATCTTTTCTTGTAGGCAGCTATTCAATGTACCCTCAATGGTACAACCTCACCGTTCTCAGGATGCAAAGATAGTTCAACCTGTGTGTCCATCACTGGAGTAACATTAGTATCGCAGACGGGGAATCTACTGGTGAATCAGTTCTCTTCTACATCTGGATAAGTGATCTATTAACTTACAAAGAAATCTTAGAAGAAAAAAGGTTGCTCTTCCTAGAAAATAAGGCACCTTACTAGTTTACTGTGCTATATATGAGAAACATGTTAATTTGATGCTTAAGGTACTAAAGAACAGGAGCTTACTCCCATCCATGAATTTAACTCATTTATCAAATAATCAGCTCGAAAAAGTCGGTGCGGGAAAAGTCTCGATAAACTTGAATAAAAACTCGAATCGTACTACTTTTTTGGATTTGAATTGCTTAATTTTTTCGAGTTGTCACCTGAAACCCCTGAATTTTTCAGATTATTGTACTTAACCCAGCGCAGATCTCGACCTCTTCAAATTGTAAAAGGGACATATGTCATTTGGCTTCTACATGAAGTGAACAGGTTTTAGCTGGAGTATTTTTGGATTCAGATTTTTAGCAGCTTTGGGGTATAAGAAATCTCAAGGTTTTTTTTTCTAAAAATTCGCGTTTTCCCCCTAAAAATGTGACCAGAAAAAAGAGGCTTCGTAAATAGGCCTGTCAATATAAATCCTGCTTATATTTGTGGTGAACATATTTGCTACCCAAGATATTGATAAAAATATAGGTATTTCGCTGAAATTACAATCTGTAATTTTGTACTGCAAACTTAGTCTTCAAAGACTTTCGATTTTGGAATGTTTGCACCTAATAAATGCTACCAGCAGCACCCTAATACATTTTAAAGTCGTTTTAATACAGCACATGGACAGGAGTCTGAGCTGAACAGCAGCAAATATATGCAATTTGCAAAATAATAAATGCACTGTGGCTCAAAGCAGTGGGAAAAAGAAGATGAAGTCTAAATCCTGGTTTCAATACTTTAAATAGAGCTCCATGGAAATAGAGGGATAACATCCCCTTCTCTATAACACATTCCATAAGCCTTAAAGTAAAACAGATTTTCCAGTTCCGGTGGTTTTATCACAAGATGCTGGCCACTATAAATCCTCACTTGCAGAGATGAATTTTTCCTTAAAAGGCAATTCTTCAGAATAGGATGACAAAATTCAGCAAGTCGTGTATGAATGCAAAAAAAATAGCAAAAATAAAACTCTTGCTGGGCTCGGCCAATAGCTGTTTAGAGCTGGCTTTAAGTTTATAGAAGTATGAGAATCTATGCAAAACAGGATTCAGATTTTTCAGCCATTGTTTAAAACAAGTCTGATAGAAGTTGATGCCAGCCTTCTATGGCTTAGGGAGTTATGACTCCAGCAAACTTGTCAGCATTACAGCTCACAAAGCATATTTTTACTAGGGAGAAAAGGATATTGGTTTTGAATATCATTAATAAAAACATGTTTCATGTTTCAAGTATTATATATTAGTGTATGCATTAACTGTATTAACAAATGCTCTATAAACAATAACTATTAAGGACAGTGGCGTAACTACTGGGGGAGCAGGGGTTGCGATTGGGCCAGGGCCCGCACCCCTCAGGCGCCACTAATTTCGCCAGTTCCGAGCGTACGGAGGGGGGCCTGGCTGCGCGTCCCGCGCCAGAGCCCACCCCCCTCTAGTTACGTTGCTGATTAAGGAAAGACTGTTTAAAATGTAACACAAAAACTTACTACTTCTATTTCCACCAAGAGGAGCAGAGCATTAATCAGAGGCAGAGGAAGAAATGCTTTCCTAAAGGGAAGTAAGGTTGTGCAATTTACTGCCCAAACAGGATATAATAAAAGGTGTCAAAACAAGGTGAAGGTGTCTTATCATATGATCCAGAGTGCTTTCCAGTTCCCCATAGACGCAACGATGCTTCTTGCCGAACGACCGATTTTAGGGAAGTCCGACCAATCCTTTGAAATTATTGTGCGGTTAGTGGGATTCGAACGATCGTACAGCTTACGATTTTTCGGCCGACATCTGTCAGGACATTGATCGGCCAGGTCAAAAAATCTTTGTCGGTCCCAGTGCAATCTATCTATGTTTGCAGGGCCAAGCAGGCAGCTCCCCTTTGTTTTCCTGGCAAATTGGTCTTTTTAGTTGATGGTAAATACATACGATCGTACGATCGTTCCGAGAAAATCGTGGTCTCACGATGAGGATCTGATCTTTTAAAAATCTCAACATCTATGGCCAGCTTTAGAGTCAAGAAGGTATGAAGATTTAATTAGTAGGGGGTTGCCTTCCAATTGAGCCAGTGTTTATGTTTTAAAGGAACCAGTTGTGTTACTGCACATAGGGCAGTGTTTTCCTTGATATTACTACTGATACATCTCAGGTATCAAGTTTCAATATGACTGACCCTATGCAAAGAGAAAAAGAACACAGTGAAACCTCAATTTTGCATCCCCTGATTTTTAGTTTTCTTCATTTTATATTATTGTTTTGTGGTCCCATCTATATATTATGCATAATACATTTCCCTGATTTTACATTTTCCTGGACTTTACACAATTTTTTTTCTGGTCCCCTGAAAAATCTTGACCATCCAGTCAAGACAGAAGCAGGTTGCTGCCGGTTTCATTTCAATTACATGATTAAAAACTTCTGTAAAGTCTCATTTCTACTGCCAGCCTTATTGTAAATTCCATGTCTAAGTTTTCTGTTTAGAAATCCCCTACCCAGATTTACTGTAACTTCAGGGTAGGAGTTATTACAGTCAACCAGAACTGAGGCCAGTTTCTTTTCTTTTCTTTCAAACACTAGCGTCCCAGCTTTTAAACAACACCTGATAGGTTCATATAATTTTAGCAAATAAATTCCCAACACCTCTACTTCAAACAGACTTGAATAAGTAAATGTATCCTTCATAATGGAAGATGAATGATGCTCTTGCCTTGAATAACAAAGGGATTAACCATCGTTTGATCATCTCCTACCTTATTGTTGTATATTTTGCAGGTACGTAAGATCTTTGTTCAGGATCAGAAATCTCATGTTAGGTCACATGTGTTTGACTGTAGAGGTTTAATTTCCATTCCAGCCGGTACTTGTGATTCTTCTGGCAGCTCTCCATATCCTGTTCACTTGCATTTTATAATTACCTACCTGGCAAAGCATAAAATATTTTAGATTAACCTTGAGTAACTGTACAGAGCGTAAACATAAAAAGTGATATCACATGAACATTGTATGAGGGAAAAAAATGCAATAAAGCAAAATACTGTTAAACAAATTTCAGAAAAACATCTTTTAAACAACAGTATGAACATGTCTACCCAGATGGTTTTCCTTTAGTTAATGGAGGTTGTGTCTCTACACAGTCCCCACTTCCTAACCATAGAAATATGTTATCCCCCATCCTTCTCTGCACATACAAACTCCTATCCCTGTTCTAACCACTAATTCCAACAATGAACCCCGGCTTATGAGTTAGAGAGCATTTCTTTCTATTCCTTCTCTCATCAGTCTATAAACCATATCCACTATTTCCAGTTACATCCATAATGTTTTTAACTTCTCTGTTTGCTATTATGTTAAATATGAACAATAAGGGGCAGATTTATCAAAGGTCGAGGTGAATTTTCGAATTCAAAAAATTTGAATTTCAAGCTATTTTTGTGTACTTCGACTAGGGAATATTCCAAATTTGATTCGAATTTTAAAAAAAAATTGAAAATTAGAATATCGAAATTTAAAATTTTCGACTTCCACCATTCGCCATCTAAAACATGCCGAATTGCTATTTTAGCCTATGGGGGACCTCCTAGAATCTTTTTGGAGTCAATTGGTGGACTTTAAAAAATTGAAGGTTTTTCGGGGAAAACTTCGAATCTAATTCGATCGAATACGGGCCTATTCGACCAAGAAAAAACTTTGATTTTATTTTGGTTGGTCTTTTTGAATTCGAATTTCGAAGTTTTTTCAATCGAAATTTGACCCTTGATAAATATGCCCCGTTGATTGCACACAGGTGGACTTCATTTCACTAATTATGTGACTTTCGAAGGTAATTGGTTGCACCAGGATTTTTCAGGGGCTTCATGGCAAAGGGGGTGAATACATATGCACATGCCAATTTTCAGTTTTTTATTTTGTTTTAAATTCTTTTTTATATATATTTTTTTCATTTCACTTTACCAACTTAGACTATTTTGTACAGATCCATCACATAAAATAAGATTAAGAAACATTTAAATTACAGGTTGGAATGTAACAAAAAGCCAAGGGGGTGAATAATTTTGCAAGGCAGTGTACATCTTTCTTATGTCTGTATGACGAAACTTCATTTCGAATGTCATTTTGCGATAATTCCCCTTTAAATTACATCTATCATGTGAGGTTATTGGATTTTTTAGGGACTTCCATAAGGGGAATTCCACTAACATTCTCAGAAAAACCATATAGTGACCTACTTCTAAGGATAAGGCTACGATGTTGCAAATATAAGTCCCCTGTTCTGTTATGCAGGTGGTTGTACAATGTTATTTTGGAATAATACTGTTTTGTATTGTGGGATTTTTATAAACAATTAAGTAGACAGTATAAATGTTCTATTACAAAGATACCTACTGTCCGTTTCAGCCAGAAATGCTTTGGTAGCAAAGAAGGAGACCTAACCATTTCATTACACGTCCTTATGCACACACAAACAATTCTTGAAACTGTAATAAATTGTGTTGATTTGACAAAGTTGACAAATGTTGACCTTAGACAGTATTTCGCTTGCCATGGTGATTTTGTTTACCTATTGAAAAATAACCCAAGACAGTGCCAGAGGTGTGCATTACAAGATCAAATGGAGACGGTCAACAATAACATGCCATTCTCACCTTTGTGACTGTGACATGGTAACTGAAAAGGATGCGTTACACAAATGACTTGATGCTGTATTTGAAAGATATCAGGTTGTAGGCTAGGAAACCACTCTATCTTGCATTGCTACACAACTGTGTAACAGTGTATGATGGGGTCCCCAATCTTTTTTACCCGTGAGACATATTCAAATGTGTAAAAAAATTGGAGAGCAACGTAAACACATGCAAAAAGTTCTTTGGGGTGATACATATGCTCTGTGATTGGCTTTTGGTAGCCCCTATGTGGACTGGCAGCCTACAGTACACATAGATTTTATGAAACTAAAACTTGCCTCCAAGCCAGGTATTCAAAAATAAGCCCCTGCTTTGAAGCCACTGGGAGCAACTTTCATGAGCTTCTGGTTGGCTTATGAGCAGCATGAGTTGGGTTGACTGAAGATGCTTAGATGGCAAGTAGAACCCTACTGAAGGGTCATTGTATCATTTTAACCTTTCAAAATGATAAAGGGGAGTCCAGAAATGAGAAAGATTACTATCTCTTGCGTTTCTCAACAAAATTTCAGAAAAAGATTTTGATATAGTTATTTGCTCTTTGCTTTTAATCAATCCTCATGTGCTGTTGCTGAGAGCTAAACATTAGGAACTGCTTCTGGGCAATGTCAGTTTTTGCTGCAAGAAACACTTTTGTGAACACATTCTGCCCTTTAAATGTATTTATAGTTATTCCTGGAAAATATTAAAGGGAATCCAGGAACAGGGAGTGTGATAACAATGTCCAAAAGGAGGATCTTGGATTCTGCTATATTTTTCGTAGTATAAGGGGTCATGTTAGCGCCTCATTTATGGCTATTTTGATATTTTTAATATGCAGAAATATTTATATAGGACTGTTAAGAAAGTACGGTTCGGGTCCAAAACCCTAGAAAACTTGGACATCAAACAGTATCATTCAATGTAACTGGCGAAATAACAAAGCTGCAAACTGCCTTAAAATCACAAAATTCAGTGTATATATGAACAAATTCATTTTAAGAGGCATATTCATTTAAGGATTTAACTAGGTGAGAAAACAATAATTCGATTTTAAAGATTATTCTTCTTCTTTAATTTCAATTATGTAAAACATAAAAAGCTCATCCCAAAATAGAGTTTACAGACCCATTCTGTAAATGTTTGTTTCTAGATTTTGAGTGCTGATATATAATACAAGTAGCACAAGCCACAGCAGCCTGTAAGAAGTTAGAGCACCATTTTATGTGGAAGAAGGGAGTCAACGCTTACCTATTCATGTGGTGTATGGGAGTTACCAATTACACCTAACTAAACACTTATGTAATACTCAAGATCAAACACTACAATCTTATTTTTCATCCTAGTGTCTGAGCAGCTTTATATAACAACACACCTCTCAATAGTGTCTTGAGAAAATAAATTTAAAAAAAAGATTACTTATTAATGAATTTAATTTGTGTCTTTAAATAAGTAAATTAAGCACCTTAAAAAATATTTTTTCATGAGCACAAGTTCATTTTTATTTTCATTATTAAAGAAAATCAATTTCTTTCTAGTGTTCATAGAAATACCAACATAAGCAAGAATATGATTGTGATATGATGTAAGACTATTACATATGAAACAAACATATGAAGCCCTCAAACAAATTTTATGATATGTTATAGTTAAGGCTAACGCTTCTTGCTGGTGGAACCCCCAAGGTACCAGTCTCTATTGCTGCTCAGTGCATGTGGTCAGCTTAGGCTAAGACTTGTCACTGTTGGAATGCCAAGGTACCAATGCCAAGGACAGTGGGAGTCATTTATCAACACTGGGCAAATTTGCCAATGGGCAGTAACCCAAGTCAACCAATGAGTTTGCTGCATTCATTGTTCTACTTGCAGCTGGCTTCAAAAAGCTAATCACTGATTGGTTTCTATAGGTTACTGCCCATGGGCAAATTTGCCCAGTGTTGATAAATTAGCCCCAGTGTATTTGTCAAGGGAGGATCATAGATGGCATGCCTTAGTACAAGGGAATATCATGAATAAATCCTACCTAGAAGGGCAGCTGTGAAGTTCCTCTCTTTTGATCAATCTTATTGTTGGTTGTGTAGCTCTCTTTGCCTATAATGCTGAAAGGTGTGCAGTGCAATAAAGCATCCCTAACATATGTGGTAACGGTATGGTACCTCTTATCCAGAATGCTTGGGACTTAAGGTAAGAGATAGAAATGTCGGATGAAGTCGCAGCGTTGATCTGACACGACACGACTGTCAGATGCGGACACAGCGTGCAGCGTCTGCATCCGACAGTCATGTGGCGTCAGATCAACGCTGCGACTTCATCCGACATGTCTATCTCTTACCTTATTTCTGTCACAGGTGTTTTGTCGCATTGCGCCGGATCGCGCCGAAAACGTTCATGTAGTCCTACCCTGTGTGCCCATGCTGTCGCTCCTTCCAAGTGTGCCAAGCATCTATTTCAGTTCATATGGCAGCAATTCAATTAACTCCAGCATATAATGAAAATGAAAAATCCAGAAGCACACCAATAAATTGCTTAGTGAAATCGTTTTTCTACTAAGTATATGTGTATCTGCAAAAAGGGCAACGTTTCTGGCCCCTCCAGGCCCTTTATTAAGCATATGTCATGTATGGCAAACCCAACCCCCAGGGGAGTGACTGGATTCCTGTAGGCAAGCTCTTTCGCCTTTAACAGTCACCTTCAGCTTTGGGCCTGGCCCTCAGCTACTCAGGTACAGACAAGGACTTACCACACGGAAATCCCAAAAAACTCCCTAAGGGGCAGGCAAAGGTGTCAAACATATACTCAGGGAAGGAGCCAGAAAGGGAGGAGCTGGATGTAGTCAGACTGGCCGGTCAGAACCAGGTAACAGGAGCAGTATTGTAAGGTAAACTCAAGGTGAGGAACAAGCCAGGGTCAGAAAAGGAAGGAGGGGGACAGGAACATGTAGCAGGACCAGCAAACACAGAATACAGAGCACCTAGGATCAAGCACACTTGCCCTATAACAGGCAGTGAGTCAGTGCAGAGCAGGGGGAGAGGGCTGTACTCCAGGGCGCGACTTCTTATGATACGACGTGCTGAGAGGAAGCGCAGGTTCCAAATATAATGTGAGTAATAGAAATATTGCACCTACAAACTACATGCATCTGACACAATAACGACTGTCGGGTGAAGATGCAGTGTGCGGCGTTCGCATCTGACAGTCGTGTTGTATGCATGAAGTTAGTAGGTGCGATATTTCTATTACTTACATTATATTCTGCACCTCCAACTTGTCGCCTGCGCTTCTTCTCATTGCATTGGATCAGAAGAAGTTGCGCCGTGGAGTTCAGCCCTTATATAGCCAGACTAATGGCTAACTCAGAACCTGTGAGTAGATTGACAACAGGTGAAACAAGTCATGCATACTTGGGAATTCGGGGATACCAATAGTAGTGAACAAGGCCCTTAGCTCTCTGCTCATATAGAGCAGCGATAATGCAGAAAGCATTGATAAAACCAGGTCCCTGGTTCAAGCCCACGCAGAATGTTACAGAATAGTATTTCCTGCTTAAATATTTTGGTGTTGTGGCCTTCACAATTCTCAGTGTGAGCACCATGTACCAAAGGCCAAAATTTGTTTTGAAAATTCAAAAATTGTTTTATCTGCAGCAGAAACACAACTCATGGTGCTGTTCCATTACTGTCTTGTTGAAAGGGGGCCAGTTTACCAAACAGTTGAGGGGCAGTTATTGCAACCTAAAAAAAACTGTTTCAGAAGTGCAGTGACTTTGCAAAGCATGTCCAAGGAGCAAGAAATGCTTCCTTAAATGAGACAATAATATATGCTTTATTTGAAAATAGCATTCATTTTCATAAAAGGCTATACGTACACTACTGTATCTGTTAAAAGAAAATGCAGTGCTAATCCTGTAAAAATGATCAGAACAGAATGTCTCCAAAATACTATTAGATTATATAATTCACTACAGTTTTTTCTACATGTGCAACAAAAGTTAGTGTATTACTTGTTCAAAGAGATGTTACAATGCTAATGTCTGCTTTAAATGTGCAGGAAAGAGCCAGAGGAAACCAGACATTTCTGAGTGGGAAGTGGTTGAAATCATCGTCCTCAGGAACATCCGATGGAGAAGACAAAGCCAAGAATAAATGCTGAAGAAAGCACTTCTCATTCACAATTTCAGCCTATACCACGATGGACGGACTCTGTATATGAATCATTATGATAAGCACATCCATGCGCAGGAAGAAAAATGTAGAACTGAATATAATTACTTTCTTTTAACTTCCTTCTAGTTATTTTGTTATTAGTTTGATTTTAGAAGCTCGAGTGTAAAGGCTCCAGTGTTTGGTATATTCGGAGAGCTATTGGTTTAATATCACTGTATAAATGAATATAATCCCCAAACAAAGGCGAACCCTACAAAATCAATTTGTTTGTACCCTGGGCCCTTAACTCTGTTGGCTCTCAACAATCACAGCATCTGTGCCCATTATTTTTATACACCTGAAGGCAACATTGTACTCTATTACCTGGCTACGAACCATGTAACACCCAGATTGCACTAAGCTGATGGTGGCAAATATTTTCAACTTGCACAGTCAGCCAATACTCAGCTGATCCATGTATGTGCATGTAGCCATTGCTTTCACTTCTATATTACTGCACTAGCTGGATCTTCAGTCACTGCCCTCCGCTTTCTTCAGTGACTGGAACTGTTTAAAACAAATGCCCAATTCTTTGTTGTAGGATAATGGGCCCAGTTATTACATACTCCATAGCAATGCCTGCCTGGTGATTTCAGAAAACTAGTGCACTTTATTACAAAGTCGTAACCTGGAGTAAGGAATTAGCAAAAATCTCTGATCAGCTCCAGTAGAAAAAAACCTGTCTGTTTGGTTGATGTTTGTGCATTATAACATTTCTAAATCCCTCCTTGGTCCCCTATGCAAGCACACAGATTCCCACCTAACCCAGGAACGGACAGTGGTGGAGTACAGTAAAACTGGAATAAAACTGTTGTTAAAGTCATAATGTGTTTATGAATACAGTGTGTGTTATGGCATTAAATTGTTGCTAAGTGCACTATGGTTGTTTAGAGTAACTCTAAAGAAATACACAAATCTGCAGTTAGTGAGGGGGGGGGTTCTTTTGGCAGTATTAAGCAATTTTAATGGCATTACAATTCAGAGAATTGGATATAACGTAACATTCGTAGAATTTGTAGTTCAATGATTCTGGCATAAACAGTGTCGGACTGGGATGCCTGGGGCCCACCAGAAAACCTTTGGCCACAGGCCCACTCTCCAAAATATTTTTCCTTTTTTTGTCATTCACTTTCTTTATTCTTTTAATCACTTTTCCTCAAATATTATCATCAGTCTCTACCTCCATTTCTTCTCCTTATTCTTATATAGAAATGGGGCAACTGCTGTTTTACAGGCATACAAGGCAAATAGTTGGGTGAGTAGAAGGGCCCACTGACACCTGGGCCCACCGGTATCCAGGTGGGCCAGTCCGACACTGGGCATAAATAAACATTTTACTCCAATGTAATCTAACTTAACGCCACATTAGGCTTGATTCCCCTTAGACCAAGGGCAGACGGAGCATTGGCTCTGCTGCTCTCGGGCAAATGAATGGAGCTGGAGCAGATCCGCTACTCTCAGGCTGAAAAGAATATGCAGGTTCAGAGCAGTGGAGCCCTTGGCCTAACTCTAACATGAAAGAAATAAAAAACTGAACCTGGTAAGGGTGAGATGAGATAAAAGGAGCTAAAAAGCTCTTCACACACATTTACATACAAAATGAAGCCTTCTGAAATCGGAAGGTATTTATCTCCTGCCATACATATAGCACTGCCTAAATACCAAAAATGAGAGTTTTTTTAATTCTCCCATAAGGCATCATGGGCAGAGACATGCAAATCACTCCTTTATGTTTATAGCACAGATACAGCCTATTGGGTCAGAGTCATATTTCCAAACTTGCATAAATGTTATTTGCATGTCTCTGCCCATGATGCCTTATCGGAGAATTAAAAAACTGTCATTTTTGGTATAGGCAGTGCTATGTGTATGGCACGAGACAAGTAAATACCTTCTGATTTCAGAAGGCTTCACTTTGCATGAAAGAAATAAGAAATGCAAATATTGAAAAAAAAGAAAAACTAAAGAAAAGGCAATCACCTTCTGTAACAAAAACTCCCCAATAGCAGTGCAATATCAGTAGGCAGAGAAAGAGAAATGTTACTGCTGACGTCTCACTGCTGCTTTTCACTTTCGTTTTGTGTGAGCGGTGCATTCCCTAATGAGCAGGGCACAAGCCACACTTCCCTTGGTATTAACAAAATATAAATTTCCAGGTTTGCTAAGATGAAAATAAGTATACTCAATATTGATTGAATTAACACAACGCCCACTTTTTTAGCCCATAGAACCTTAAGGCAAAGGATGTTAGTTACATGAAAGTCAGTTACATGAAGACTTGAGCAGTTTACAGACATGGTAATACCAGTAACAGGCTCTTAATAGTAAATGTGATAATAGGATGACACTTGAACAGGGCTGCAGGAACATGAAAACACATGAATACTGTGTGCAAGCTTGCTGGTAATAAAATATGAGTATAAGTCATGGCAGTAACATCCTAACAGACTCTTCAAGGCAAATAGGGTACCACCTAGACAGCAGCATATACATGGCAGAGCTTTATTAAATGAGAGCTCATTTACACAGTCAAGGCAAAATGGATGCAGTCATTGCACATATTGATGGCATTCAATAAATACAGTACAGTAAATAAATGTGCTTACAGCCATTTTATTTCCCATGCGGCTGCAATTGCTCTGGAACTGAGGCAAAATACATGGGAAATAGTGTCCTAAAATTGCATATTGCAAACTGTATTTGCATGAGTAAATGACCCTTTAGGTGGTAACATGAAAACACAGAAGTTGGTGAGGCTATACGGTTTACAACTTGACTTACTGACAAAACAACACCTGGTGGATATACTGTATATAATAGTTACATAGTTACATAGTTAAATTAGGTTGAAAAAAGACAAAGTCCATCAAGTTCAACCCCTCCAAATGAAAACCCAGCATCCATACACACACCCCTCCCTACTTTTAATTAAATTCTATATACCCATACCTATACTAACTATAGAGCTTAGTATCACAATAGCCTTTGATATTATGTCTGTCCAAAAAATCATCCAAGCCATTCTTAAAGGCATTAACTGAATCAGCCATCACAACATCACCCGGCAGTGCATTCCACAATCTCACTGTCCTGACTGTGAAGAACCCTCTACGTTGCTTCAAATGAATGTTCTTTTCTTCTAGTCTAAAGGGGTGGCCTCTGGTACGGTGATCCACTTTATGGGTAAAAAGGTCCCCTGCCATTTGTCTATAATGTCCTCTAATGTACTTGTAAAGTGTAATCATGTCCCCTCGCAAGTGCCTTTTTTCCAGCGAAATCAACCCCAACCTTGACTGTCTACCCTCATAATTTAAGTCTTCCATCCCTCTAACCAGTTTAGTTGCATGTCTCTGCACTCTCTCCAGCTCATTTATATCCCTCTTAAGGACTGGAGACCAAAACTGCACTGCATACTCCAGATAAGGTCTTACCAGGGACCTATAAAGAGGCATAATTATGTTTTCATCCCTTGAGTTAATGCCCTTTTTTATGCAAGACAGTACTTTATTTGCTTTAGTAGCCACAGAATGACACTGCCCAGAATTAGACAATGTGTTATCTACAAAGACCCCTAGATCCTTCTCATTTAAGGAAACTCCCAACACACTGCCATTTAGTGTATAACTTGCATTTATATTATTTTTGCCAAAGTGCATAACCTTGCATTTATCAACATTGAACCTCATTTTCCAGTTTGCTGCCCAGTTTTCCAGTTTAGACAGATCACTCAGCAAAATGGCAGCATCCTGCATGGAACCTATAGTTCTGCACAATTTAGTATCATCTGCAAAAATAGAAACAGTACTTTCAATGCCCACCTCCAGGTCATTAATAAACAAGTTGAAAAGCAAGGGACCTAGTACAGAGCCCTGCGGTACTCCACTAACAACACTGGTCCAATTAGAAAATGTTCCATTTACCACCACTCTTTGTAGTCTATCTTTTAGCCAGTTCTCTATCCAGGTACAAATATTATGTTCTAGGCCAACATTCCTTAATTTAACCAGTAACCTTTTGTGTGGCACTGTATCAAATGCTTTAGCAAAGTCTAAGTAAATCACATCCACTGTCATCCCAGAATCGAGGTCCCTACTTACATTCTCATAAAAAGAAATTAAGTTAGTCTGGCAAGATCTATTACGCATAAAACCATGCTGGCACGGTTTTTATTAACCCTTCGAAAAGCTTTCCGACCACTGACGTCAGACTAACTGGCCTATAGTTGAGGCTGAGAACGGGATCCTTTTTTGAATAGAGGCACCACATTAGCAATTCACCAGTCTCTCGGCACTATGCCAGATCTCAATGAATCCTGAAAAATTAAGTAAAGAGGTTTGGCAATCACAGAGCTAAGCTCGCTAATTACCCTGGGATGAATACCATCTGGCCCCGGACCTTTGTTAATCTTAACATGTTCTAGTCTCTTTTGAATTTCTTCATGTGTGAACCATGCATCATTAGTTGTATTACTAGAATTGGTACTGTTAAGAAGGAAACCTTCACTTACTGGTTCCTCATTTGTGTAGACAGATGAAAAATATGAGTTCAGAATCTGCGCTTTTATTTTGTTTTCATCAACCAGCTGACCCCCCTCTTATAGTAAGGGTCCCACCCCTTCCTGCTTAATTTTTTTACTATTAACATATTTAAAAAATAATTTTGGATTTTTTTTACTGCTTGCTGCAATATCCTTTTCTATATCAATTTTAGCTTGCCTTATAGCTTCTTTGCATGATTTATTTTCCTCCTTGTTAGTGATGGGCGAATTTGCGCCGTTTTGCTTCGCCGAAAAATTTGCGAATTTCGCGAAAAATTCGCGAAACGGCGCCGGCGCCCGTTTTTTCCACGAATTTTCGCGGGCGTTTCGCGAATTTATTGGCTGGCGGTGAATCGCGCAAGTTCACCGCGAATTTGCGCCTGGCGAATAAATTCGCCCATCACTACTCCTTGTACCTTATAAATGTTTCGGCTGTCCCAGCTAACTTGAAAGCCTTAAAAGCACATCTTTTCTTACCCACCTCAACACCAACGCTTCTATTGAACCAAAAAGGTTTTGCTTTGCAACGACGTTCCTTGCTTACAAGTGGAATATACTGACAAATATATTTATTAAGCAGCATTTTAAAGACTTCCCATTTTTGTTCTGTGTTTAACCCTGTGAAAAGCATTTCCCACTTAATATGTTGCAGAGATGCCCTTATACTGTCAAAGTTTGCACGTCTGAAATTTAGTGTTTTAGTTACTCCCTTATAGAATTGCTTCTGCAACAGAATCTCAAAGGAGACCATGTTATGATCACTATTCCCTAAATGCTCACTCACACAAATGCTAGAGATGAGTTCAGTATTGTTAGTTATTACAAGGTCCAAAAGAGAGTTATTCCTAGTAAGTTCTTGAACGAGCTGGAATAAAAAGTTGTCATTCAGCATATTTACAAACCTACTAGCTTTTTCTGCCTTAGCAACCCCATTACCCCAGTCAATGTCTGGATAATTGAAGTCACCCATAGTAACAACTTGACCCAGCTGTGAAGCCTCTTGTATCTGCAAGAGTAGCTGGGCTTCATACTCGACACTTATACGAGGTGGTTTATAGCATACACCAATGATAATTCTCTTTGTAACCTTTTGCCCAGTCAAAATCTCTACCCAGAGTGATTCTACACCCTCACCAGTGCCAGCTATGGTTATTTCTTTAGCACATGGCTTTAATTCAGGCTTTACATACAAACATACTCCTCCACCCTTTTTAATCCCTCTGTCCCTCCTAAAAAGGGTGTAACCATTTAAATTCACAATCCAGTCACATATTTCATCCCACCAGGTCTCAGTGATACCAATTATATCATAATTTTTAGAGCATGCAATTAATTCTAGGTCTCCCATTTTACCTGACAAACTCCGTGCATTTGCCAGCATACAGTGGAGGTTACTACTTTTACTTTTGAAATTTGCATTACTTAGTGGAGAATTAGATGTTATGTTAGTATTATTCTGTTTTCCTTGTAACAGAGGGACCTCCTTAGCTGGTAATCTGTATGCCCCCCCTCACTCCTCCCCCATGACCCCTTACTAACCCTACTGCCCCGTCTACCCTAGCTTCCCCATAATTCTTTATCTCACCCCCCCCCCTTGCCTAGTTTAAACACTCCTCCAACTTCTTAGCCATTCTTTCCCCTAGCACCGCGGACCCCCTTCCATTGAGGTGCAAACCGTAATTAGTCAGTTAGGCCATTTAAATATACAAATGACTGCACTATATTATTCTCTTTGCTATTACTTGTTTCCCTGAGCTTTTTTAGCGCTGACTCCAACTCCAACAAGAGATTTTGTCATTTACTGCACTCGAGGGAGAAAGAGTTCTGCGAGTGGAAAAGAGGGTAGACCCCAGGGACTTTTGGATAATCTGTTTTAAGTCATGTTGATAACCCTTACTGTATCTCTAAGAAAGAAAATCACCTAATTTACCATCTGTAATGGTTTTACTCTTGTTTACTCATATCTACACATATTATTTCATTCATGCAACCCATTACAAAGCCGGGACTTTCTTTTCAAAAGGATTAGAAAACTACAACCTGAAACCATAAAAGATACACTAAGCGTAGGTACAGGCAAGCAGCAATTTAATTCAGATTGCTGGTCATCATCCATGGGAAGTACCAGGCTGGTTGGATGAATCATACTTGTTACTGGTGTCTCCCTCTTACAAATAATCAAGTATTAGTGTTGTCAGTTTTATTGAATAAATGTATTATTCCAGGTAAGGCTTATTCTAAAAAATCTACTGCGTCAAAAATAATTTTAAAATGTTTGCTGAGATTTTGGTTTTAGGACAAGCGATCACCTTCTCTGAGCTTTAATGTTCTAACATCCTAATGAGTCTGCAACCAACTTTGGGTTTAATACCACCAGTTCATTTACAGTACAGCTATCAGTCAATGCCACTGTTAATGATGTTTGTTTAGTAATTAAAACAAATTCTGGAAAATATAGAAAAATATGAATTGGGATATGTTCTGCTGACTGGGCTTGGTTCTCGTTATGTATGAAGAATGCATCTAAATTCATGGTAAAGAATCCATTCAGCATAATTAAATAAATATCAATTGTTCTTGCATATATGTCTAAGTGTATAATTGATAAGAAGTGAATAAAATACAATTTTTTTTTTTTTTTTTTTTACATTTTATTTATTTATTTTCTGTTTTCATCTTCCACATAAGAGTCACAAACTGGGGAAAGGAAGGATGAAACGGGCTGCCAATATGACTTGAAGAATATGTGGGCTTTAAATGAGGGGTGAAAAGCCCATATATACTTAGAAGCTTTAAAAGAGAGAGGCTCCTTATAAAGAAATATTGCTAAAAATGGAGATAGAATATGGCCAATTTTCAGAATATATAGATGAGGGAGAGGAGTGGTTAAGGATAATGAAAAAGAGAATAAGGCCGGATATGAATATATATGTGTAGCCCTCCAATGGACATCAAATGAGTTTTGTTGTTGTTTTTGTGATGTTTTGTATCTGTATTTGTATTTCGTTGTATTTTCCTTCTTATAATGTGTTTTTCTTTTTTGTATTCTTTTTTTTTTACCTGGAAAAAAAGGAAAAATCTATTAATAAACTATAAGTACCAAAAAAAAAAAGAATCCATTCAGCATGCAGAACAAATATGTGTTCAGTATGTAGTACACTGCACAGAAGTGTATAGGTTAACAGACCCCATCCTATCAGTTCCAACTGCACTACACCTTCCGAATGCAGAATGCTGCATGTTGTATCTCACCTGTACAGGTGCAGTGGGTACTGTCACTATTGGATAGAACGGGGTCTGTTAACTCAGTGGAAAGCATAAAAAAGCTACCAAATGGGGCTGCATGATGAAATATTCTAAAGTCCTAGAGTTGATGAAGCACTCTTAATCAGTTCAGGGTGCAGCATTTATGTTGCGGATTTCTAAATTTTATGTGAAACATTGTATCATTTATAGTCAAATGACTTGTAGCTCCCTCCTGTGGTGATGCAAAAATAATTACATGATTTCCTAATGGGCCAGCCTGTGTTACAATAAGTGTTAGGCACAATCCATAGAAAACAATGAACTTTACTTATTAGTCTGCAGCAAGTTGTTACAAAGCAATCCTGTAGCAAATGTCATGGGGCCATGCAACATGAGATACTTGTAAATGACTGCAGCTAAACAACCAATCCAAAACGGCTACAAGTTCCTTGTTTTCATGCATTTGACATTTAGGTTTGAGAGCAATTTTATACCTGAGTTTAATGATATATTCTATTTTATATGCTTCCCAATAAAAAAATGCACCAAATGGAGATGTCAATTTTATCCACCCCCTGCCTTCTACATCAGTCAATGGGATTGAACCCTGTCTATCTAAGGAGGTAACATGAGAGTCTTAACTGCAATGCAATTTCCATTTCCTTTTGACTCCACTTGAATTTTTGGCAATATTTTCTATGGTTTTGTGACATTTTCAATGAAACAAAATGCTGCTGATCAATATCCATGTGCAGTCAAATTAATTTTAGCACAAATGCATTTAATTGCTGCATTTTCATTGACATGTTCAGAACATATTACAGAGAAATACATGCTGAACTCACAAACATGCACTTACTTGGGTTAAAAATACATATAAACCCAACATTTGTGTTTTGATGCATTTAGCAATAGATTTAAATGCTACTCAGAAATCCAGCACATGTATCTTAAGGACACTCTGTATTATAGAGAAGATATGACAAATGAGATATCAAGGGGGTTATCTGGTCATGGCTTTTAAAGGAAAACTATACCCCCCAAACAATGTAGGTCTCTATAAAAAGATATTGCATAAAACAGCTCATGTGTAAAACCCTGCTTCATGTAAATAAACCATTTTCATAATAATATACTTTTCTAGTAGTATGTGCCATTGGGTAATCATAAATAGAAAATTGCCATTTTAAAAAATAAGGGCCGCCCCTTGAGATCGTAGGATTCACTGTACTCACAAACATACCAACAAACCCTACATGTTAGGTCACATGAGCCAATTAACAGACAGAGTTGTGTCTTTTGCTTCCACACTTCTTCCTGTTACAGTTAGAGTTGAAGTATTTCTGGTCAGGTGATCTCTGAGACAGCACAGAGACCATCACGAAATGGTGGCTCAAGGCAAGAGATGTAAAAGGGCAATATTTACTTAAATATATATTCCAGTTTGGTAAGATTCTTTAATATGTCACTTAATATGATATGAACTATCTGTTGCTTAAGTGTTCATTTTGGGGGTATAGTTTTCCTTTAAGTGCAAAAACTCAAATTTATCTTGGGAAACAAAAATTAATTGTTCGAGATTTATTATACCCCGATGCTGCAAAAAGGCAGCATCCAAAAATCCAACATCCCAGACCTGTCGAAGTCATGTATAAGTCAATGGGGGATGTCCCTATCCCAATTTGAAGATATGGTGGTTTGCACTGGTTTGCGTTTTTCTGGCAAAAACCCGAAAAAATTGAGCGATTCTGGGAAAAAGTCAGAAAAAATCGTACAATTCAGGTTTTCACTTGATTTTATTGGGTTTTTCTCAATCCAATTTATACAAGCTATATTATTAATAAATAAGGCAAAATCGGGCATGAGAGTTTGGTCAAGCTTTTTTTATTTTAACTATGAGATAAATTCAGATTTTAGTAAATCTCTCCCGAAATGTTAGAGATTAAAATTATGCATTCCATATGCTTCATTAGTTTAATGCTATGTTAGCTGGTTGGTATAGATTACAAACCTGGCCCATTTTGTTAGCCTAGTACATGTACTACAGGTATGGGATCCATTATCTGGAAACCCATTATCTAGAAAGCTCTGAATTACAGAAAGACCGTCTCCCATAGACTCAATTTTATCCAAATAATCCAAACTTTTAAAAATGATTTCCTTTTTCTCTGTAATAATAAAACAGTATCTTGTGCTTTACCCAAACTAAGATATAATTAAACCTTATTGGAAGCAAAACCAGCCTATTGGATTTCTTTAATGTTTACATGATTTTCTAGTAGACTTAAGGTATGAAGATCCATAATATGGAAAGATCCATTATCCGGAAAACCCCAGGTCCCGAGCATTCTGGATAACAGGTCCCATACCTGAACTTGTAAAAGACTAAATATAGTGTGGCATGCCCATAGAAAACAATGTAACCTATGTTTAGCCGACTACACTTTGCTCAGGGGCATTGCTCTAAACTGAACTGTTAGAAGGAACAGAGTTATTAGAGATATCTGTACAGATGTCCACAGTATATTAGCCCATATTAGCCTTACTGGAGGGCACTGTATAGGTCTGCACTTGTAGGTATGGAGATGGAGTAAAACGCAGATAATATAAATCTGGCATACATATTATTCTGGAGTCGAAAAACTTAGAAAGCAACTAGCCTACAAAAAATGTAGCCTACAAGAATTCAGACTTATATTAATTTGCTTTTTCCCTGTGGACTCAATATTGACTTTGCAGTTCCACATTGCTATGAGATTAGACTCTAGTAGTCATGTCTAAGTTTTAATAGTGATTAGGATTTGTAAGGACAATGTTATGCTTGGTAACTACCCAGAAGTGATTAAATGATGGGGCTCTTTATATTTAGACTAGCCTTTTTATGTGGGCAGATTTAGTCATACATATCCGTCCTGTTCCATATGTGCTTAGGATCCATATCAATATTGATTGTACTGGATGATCTTTTTAGTTGAAGTCTAGATCAGGCTGAGGATCTAATGGGTCTACATGGGCATTCCAAGTGAAATGAGTGTAGTGCTTATTGTGAAGGATTTAAGTGGGCAACTTGTAACCAGAATACTTATCTGAATTCAAAATTCTAGCATGGTGAATATGTGACAAGCATTGCTTATTATAGACTTGCAAGCATACCCACAATGTATGCTTCTATGCTGCATGCAAGTAAACACATCTTGAATTCCATATTCTGTTCACAGTGTTAAATATGATTATCAGTTTTGCTGGAACATATTTGTAAAGCAAAAGCAAAGTGTTTTTTTCTCATCCACCACCGTCCAGAGACCTGGAGAGAAGTACAGTATATTCACCTTTATATAAATGAGTATACCCCTTATGCAAATTTGCAATTTATAGGTATAAAAAAGGTCTTCCATGCTGTTCTTCTCAGCAGATACTGTTTCCATAGACATCAACTCTGCTTTGGCCCCAGTTCTTGGAGGTCAGAAGACTGCATGACAACACTTTATACAAGCTTGATGATGCTTCACCACAAGACACAGCTCTCACATGTAGTAGTGAAAGAACTCTTCATCAGGAAGACAGCAAGAAGATGTATTGCTCAAGCTGAAGGCGCATGATTTCACTAAAGTGATGGCTTCATAGTCAGCAGGATTGCACATTGTGTGGTGTCACTCTCCAAACGAATGAGCCTTAAGTTAATGGCATAGTGTTGTCTTACTTAAACTTTTACCCTCTGTCTTGGTTTGTTTTTTCTTGTGATACTTTTATATGCTAACAGTATACAATGGTCACCATTCTACTTCACTAGATTTAAAGATCTCTCAGTAAAAGCTCTCTCTGTACATTCCCACCCCCTATGTATAATGCTACAAAACATTAACATCAAATTTTTCCTTTATATAGGCCCATCTGCAGTGGAAACTCTAACACATGGAAATCCAAACACGGTGAGAAATGCACTTTATTAACTTGAGCTAGGACCGCATGAAGGCTTGCTACGCATTTATTCTCTGCTCATTGTCTATCAGTGTAGTTAGTGAAAAACTCAAATACTTGAATTGATCGAGTTTTCAGCAAAAAAAACTTGAATCACTCAAATAAATTGAGTTTTCGAGCAAAACCCACAGCAAAAAACAAACATTATGAAGGCTATTAAATGGTTCAAGGGACCTCTGCCATTGACTTCTACATGACCTGACAGGTTTCAGCTGGTATATTTTCGGATTCCAGCTATTTCCAGCTTCGGGTATAATAAATCTCGAAAAACTCAAGATTTATTATACCTTTATTATAACTTTTTTTTTTAACCCGAAAATTTGAGTATTGACTAAAAATACCCTTGAAAACTCAAATTTTTTGAGTAAAATACAACTCACAATAGATTATATCCAAAGATGTATGTCCCAAGGCTTTTCATTCGTTAAAACAAAGTATTTATTTAGGTTACATTAAAATTATGATACATACTGACCCCACATGGCCCACGTTACGCGTTTCATACCCTCCGGCACTTAGTCATGGGTGTAAGTGCCGTAGGGTACGAAACGCGTAAGGTGGGCCATGTGGGGTCAGAATGTATCGTAAATTTAATGTAACCTTGTTTTAACTAATGAAAAGCCTTGGGACATATATCTTTGGATATAATCTATTGTATGTTGATTGCCTATGGAACTGGGGTAAGTCCCTTTGGCTTAATGGAGGATATACAGAAATCAGATGTGGATTCCCGCCTAAAGATTGTTATAAAATACAACTCGACCTTTGATAAATAACCCTTAAATGTTAACTTAAAGGTGAACTACCCCTTTAAATGATTGAATTCACAGCTTGAACTGTACAGGTATAGGATCCCTTATCTGGAAACCCAATATCCAGAAAGCTCCGAATTACGGAATGGCTGTCTCCCATAGACTCCATTTTATCCAAATAATCCAAATTTTTAAAAAAGAATTTCCTTTTTCTCTGTAATAATAAAACAGTAGCTTGTACTTAACCCCAACTAAGATATAATTAATCCTTATTGGAAGCAAAACCAGCCTATTGGGTTTATTTAAGGTTTAAATGAATTTCTAGTCGCCTTAAGGCTTGAAGACCCAAATTACAGAAAGATCCGTTACCCGGAAAACCCCAGGTCCTGAGCATTCTGGATAGCAGGTCCCATACCTGTACAAGCTGTTGTACCTATCCAGAGGCTGCCGACAACTTCGGGCAATCCTGGATTTACTCCCCAGTGACCACTACTGTCTGAAGAGACGTCTTCATCATCTCTACTTTACACATTTACTTTCTCCTTTTTCTTCTCTAACAACTCTATTATTGCTGTTAAAAAATAAAACTAAAAACCTTAAAAACAAAAATACTGAAAAGATTTCCCAGTATTTGACTTTAGTCTTTAGTTTAAGAGAGAGTGCAGAGCAGACACTATTTATGAACAGTGGAGTAACTATACGGGTCTAGGTCCCCCATGTGAAATCCCATGCCACCCGAGATTTTACATGTCTCACAGGTCACCCACAAACCTACCCCTACCAGGCCCACTGTATTGAGGAAGCAGACCCGGGTCCCCCCATAGCCATAGGGTCTGCTTTATTTATATTTACACCAATGTTAACTATGATTAAAGAAACCGTTCAGAGTAAAAATATAAACCTGGGTAAATAGAGAGGCTGTGCAAAATAAAATGTTTCTAATATAGCTAGTTAGCCAAAAATCTAATTTATAAAGGCTGGAATGACTGGATGTCTAACATAAGACTCTCATAGCAGGATGTTATATTGTGTTATTTTAAGGCAAGTTTTCCCAAGCAGCCATGTAATAAACGTAATTCATTGTTAATTATTTATGTTCTGAAGGAAGGAGTTGGCAGCCCGAACACCATCTTATCATATACGAAATGCACTCTTTAACTATTAGTCAGTTTCTACTCTCTCACTACAGCAGACTTGATTCAAGGACACAATCTGGATACGTTAAAAGTCTTCACATCCTTTATTTAATCATATATAAAAAGTTGTCAGCATTGGCACAGTGCATATAACACACCACTGACGCGTTTCGTGCCCTTACTAGCAGGCACTTCTACCCTACATATTGCCTGAGTTTCACTAAACTTATTGGATCACAAGGTATATAATTTGGAGAGGTTGTTCATTTTAAACATGTAAGAATCCCTGCATATCTGTAAGGTGACCTGCTTACATCCCCACTTAGGGTTACTTATAAAAAAACACATGTCACAGAGAACAAATCATCTTAATACACCCTTTCAAAAGAATGATCTGTCAGTTTAATGTAAAATATAACATACAATGATATACACTGATGTTTGGTCTTGTCTGATAAATAACTAAATTAGATATAAATTTCCCAGTTAACTATTTTACTCATTTGTTAATATTAACTCTCTGGCCTGGGGCAATACTGCCCTTTTGTTAAAGTTGGAAAGTCCCTGTTAATGTGAACGAGAGGAAGATGCTATATGTCAGTTTCAGTGCAGAGGCAGTGTGTGGGAGTCATGAAACATATCGGTGCTCTGTTTCAGAGAAATCGGCATCGCCACATCCCTCATGAAAGCAGCCTGTGCAGAACTAGTGACTGTTTGGGTGGCCATACTTCACCTTTTACACCTGTAACCTATGAAAACACCAGATATGTGGAAATACCAAGTCCCTGTACCATGCATTTAAAATGGTTCTGTACTAAACTCAAATTTATTTGCTATTTTTATTTTTTTTAAAAAGTACAGGTCTGTAAAACCCATCCACTAGTAGGTTATATATTAATATTTGAATGTTAACAAGAATTAACATATTTGGGGGTCTGAATACATTTCAGCCTACCATGCACCATGTCTATTTACAGTACTGGCACCAAAGTCTCATGTGTCTATGCAAATCAGCAAGTACGCTTGGGGAAAGGGGGGGGGTTGAGAAGTTTGTAGAAAACTGCTTTTCACATTTTATAATCCTTTCATAATTCTTTCATAAATATAATTCCAACCCTTCCCTTTTTGAATCAGTGTGCTGCTGTCTATGTATCTGAATATATAATAATTTTCCAGTTCCAAGGTTTTCACTAGCCTGGCTAAAAGGTGTAACTGGATCCTTCACATGAGTTTCTTTTAAGACCTCCTGTGTGATAATACTCTTATCACATAGGGGTATCATCCGCTACTGTCAGGACTACAACCAGGCACCTTATTCTGAGGACTCCAAGGACTCAGTCACAGCCCACTCTTCTGCCTCTAGCAGTCGCCTTTGGCTTCAGGTGGAACCCTCCGCTACTCAGATGCCACCAGGAGGACCAAGGAGAGAGTTCTGAGCAGGCTAGAGAACCAAACGTATGCGGAATGGACTGGAGAGCAGTCAGTGAGGCGTGAAACAGGCAGGGTCAATACCAGATGGGCAATGCGGTACCAAGTCAGATAACAGAAGTAAAATCTGGGTCACAAGCCAAGGTCAAAATTTAGAGTGGTATCGCAGCACAAAATCAGGATCCGAAGAATAGTCAAGCAGGCAGGGGTTAAGTCAGGAACAGTTAAGGGTCAAAACCGGATAATGTGGAAGAAACTTGACAGTGTCGGAAGCGTCACCAAAACAGGATTCCGGGGAACTCAAACTTGATATGAATCAATAAATCTTTATTGATCCGTATTAAAACACAACATAATTGAGCGGGCAGGGGAACTAGCTTATAACCAGATAACACAACTTCGCACCCAGGAACTTAGGAAAGGACTTTTATGTTAGGAATAGGGTATTTGCACCTTTAATTATTTGAATTTACTGCCAACCATGATGACATCACATGGCACACCGAAGAAAGGCGAGTTTACCCCAACACCACGCGGATCCGGAAGCGTCAGGTACATCGATGAGGAGTGGCAGGTGACGGGCATCCACATCCCGTCACCACACTAGACCCACAGGTACTCTTCCACATTCCTGGATGAACCACAGGGGGCTTTGTGAGCTCTACCAAGTCATTTGTTTTGTTGAATTACAGACTTGGTCTTGTTTTCTGCCTGTCCTGATCTCTTTGACCTGATTCATGTACTTGTGTTGCCTTCCACCTGTCCTGACCTTCAGATGACAGATGTGTGTCTTGCCTACTGCCACTCTGTCCCTGTATATTTGTCCCATCCAGGTCCTTATGCCCCACCTGATAGCAATGCCAAGGTGCAATCTTTGCAAGCTTAGCATCATATTCTATTTTGTTATTGTCAGGCCATTCAGGGCCGGATTTACATATCGGACGCCCCTAGGCCCACTGACATTCGTCGCCCGCGCCCCCCCCTGTTTATTCATACAAATTTTCATAATCAGGACTTGCGCAATGTGGATTGGGCACGGGAAATTTACAAAATTACTGTATCTTCTGCATATCCCCAGTGTTTTTGAACCAATGTGGGTGTGGTTGGGCAGCATGCCGCCCCTAAAATCCTTCCGCCCTAGGCCCGGGCCTAGGTGGTCTTTCCACAAATCCGGGCCTGAGGCCATTTACCTTGCACCTAACTTCCACCACAAAACACCAATATAACACCTGGTTATCAGGTTAATATCGATCACCGCTTGTTTCAAAAAGATCACTTCCCCGCTCTGCAGCTTTTGGTAATGGAGTACTCCCATATATAGAAATCTGTAATAAAAAATAAAAGCACAAAAGACAGGGAATCTTTTCTAAGTGCAGTATTTAGTTTTAGTTCAACATATCCCCGCATACAAAATTACACTCACAGGATAAAAAATAGTAATCACATATAAATTCCTTATCTGTCCATGTGTCACACTCTCTGCCCCACTCGGTGTGTGTTTAATGCCCAGAGCCGGTCCCACTCCCGTGCCAGCAGTCGGTCTCCCTGTATAGATCCAATGGGTTTCCTGTCTTCTCAACCTATTAACCCTATCACCCCCTCTCTAATCTTCCTCTACTATTTCTATACCCATTATTCTTAACCCCTCTGAACTTTCATTATGACATTCCCTGCAATACTTACATACACTTTCTTAAGTGTTCTGAGAACCTGGTTTTCAAGCACCTAATGGTTCTCCCTACGTATTGCAAACCACACACACATTGTATCAGATATATTACAAAGATACTGTTACAATTTATTCTTCCCTTAATCTCAAATTCCTGTTGAGATTGAAATTATTTTTCTTCCCCCTAAGTATCCGCACTTAGTACACAATTTCTTATTATTATAAGAAATTATTATTAATGAATTTGAATTGTAATTTATTATGGGGGTGGGAAGTTGAATATTAATAAAGTTTAAAAAAAAATCCAAGATGGAAAGGGTTAATGATGATGAGAATATGAAGGAAGGAAGTGATGTATGAGACAAGAAGTCTTTGAGAAAGTGGATCAAAGTCTGTGAAACCCGTTGGACAAAAGTGAGGAGTCCGTTCCTGCTGTAACAAGGCCCCCAACATAGGTTGAGCTCAGGGACACAGAAATTGAGATCCTTATCTCAATGGACCACTGTGAGACTGGCCTATGCCGGGGATTGCACACTAAGGCAGGCAATATTATCCTTGGCGAGGATAGATCACTGTGAGTCCAACTGTGTGAGTTACCACTGATTGAAGAGGTATTCAAAGCAGATCTTTATGTGATATTGTGTTCCATGAGCCAAAGACTGCTGTTTCCAGAAGAAATATGCCTGGGTTTAATAAAGAAGTTTACTTGTTTTGAAGAAAAACCCTGTTACTCCAATTATTTAGAGCATCTTTTGGTTAACAGATACTCAAGCTGGTTGATCTATTTTCTAGCAGCATAGCAAGCTTCTGCCTGAGTGAGAAGAGTGACAGGTAACACCTACTGTACTGGGAGTTGCCAGGAGTTGTCTTTAGCATTATAGTGTCAGAGTTACATTGAAGCAGCACACACTTCTATCATTGGAGTGTCAATGGACATCACATCCCTAAGAGTAAGTCCATGAGGTGTCAGGAGGTGCAGTTAAAGATAAAACAATTAAAACAAAATTCAGCCATATTATCATTAGCATCTCTGCAGCTGTAAAACAATGTTGGGATTTGTAACAATAAAAAGGGGTATTGCACTGTATAATTGAGTCTGCCTATAAACTGAAACAATCATAACAAAAAGATGAAGGGAGTTGTTGTTTATACAGAGCTCAGTGTGTCTGGTTAAAATAATGTATGTTTAAAATTTACATCTGGGTGATATTTTCTAGGAGCATATCTTCTGTGAGTGCCCTGAGGTGGTAGAGAACAAAACCATACAGTTACAAAGCACCTTGTTCTGACCACCATGGGTTTTAATATCTACAGTGGAGATATTCTGCTGCCTATGGGTGCAATCTGGGGATACAAATGAAGTTTTATGCCTAAAGCATCTTCTGCTTCAAGCAGGGCCAAACTCTATGGTGCATCGGTGGTGGATGCTAGGCACATACCTCGTCTATATTCTGCCTACCTCTAGTCCAGGCCCTCGTCCCCCCCACTGCCCACTCGTACCTCTCCATGCCGTAACCATTCATGTTCCTGTCCCCACTCAGCATCATCACCATCTATGTACCCTTGTTTGCATCGGGGAAGGCAGAGTGGCCAGTGAGCTTGGCCTGGGGGACAGCAGTATGTGAGATGTGACAATATCCCTATAAGAAGGGAAATACAGTGAACCTATTCAGTCACATATTCTGCACACTATAGGAGGGCATGTTTGCATCCCCCTACCCACTGTGTTTTTATTTTAGGATTATAATAGTGACTCCTTTATTAATTATTTAAATTAAAAATCCCTTAATCCTATAAACACGTCAGCAGATACAAATCCATAATCATTTGTATGTATATCTTCTTTTTATTATTTCAGAATGAACCTCCATTATTTTTTAAAATGTCAAGTTGGTAGCTGTTGCATTTATTCCTCATGCTGCTTTTTCTCCAATGAAAGGGACAAAGCTTTAGTGAAGTACAAAAAATAAACAGCAGATGTCACTGCTATATTACATAAAGTGATCTTCTCACCCCTCTCTGGGTAAAGAACAATAGACACAGCTCTCTTCCTAATGAATCTATACGAATTGAAGTTATCATGTGGAATAGATTTTGGTTCAATTAATTGGTAGATTCACATATCGCTCATTATAGGAGCCCTGACTTTTTAAATAAACTCTTCTGAAATAATAGCCAGGGGTTAATGGAAGATAATTGGTTGGAAGCAATAACATAACTCACATCTGGAGAGGCTAATCCACAGCTGTAAGTTTCAGTTTGACAACAGCAAGAGGTGCCTGAGGGGGGAAATCTCTTGCCATTTTGGGTGAAATAAGGGGAGAATACCTTTCTTTACTAAACCCATTTTGACCTGGTCATATTTTATTAAATATTTATTGTTTTTATTCCACGAAAGCCCAGTCAGAAGGTTAATGAACAGAATTGAGGTGAAAACTTACCTGCTGCCCTGCATATTCTTCGGACCATGACTGGAATGCTGATGATTTTTCATATCTGTAGCCATCTTATGACCTAAGGAAGGCACTAATAATTACACAACCTCAAACAGGGCTTGAAATGAAAAGATCTAAGGTCCCTGCCTTAATGTATATCCTGGAGTAAATATGAAAAACAGCTCCATGTGAGATAATCTTCTACATATGACATGTTGAATATCAGACACTGGCATTTTTCAGTTTGTTAATGACCCTTATTTTAGCTGTGGTTCGAATGTGAGTTTTCCCCAATGACTTGATAGTGTGATATTAAATAGCAATGTTGTTATTTGGCATTAAGTGTTCTGGCCTTGATGCCTGCTGGTCACTATAGAATTATATGGAACCCTGGAGCATTGTGGCATTTCTAATGAATGCTTATCATTGTTACATTGTTACCACTGCAGGTCATTTGCAGCCCCACTGTGGACATCTTACAATAGAAATGCCTTTGTTCTATGCTTTAGAAAAATTATGCCATAACTCAGATCTCCCAGGCACGGCTTCTCAGACCCCCAAAACAACATGAGTTGTTAAAAATCCCCTGCATAGCAGTATTGTCACCACTGAAAGCTTAACTGTCTGTTTATTTTAATGAATATAAAATTAAACGGTATAACCAAGTTATAATTATTATTGTTCTAATTCAATAATAATACTTATTTATAAAGCACAGAGGTTAATGCAACAGTTATTCTTATCTGAGTTCTAAATCTTATGGAAAACTTGCTTGAAGTTATATCATAATATTGCTTATGTCTGAAATTTATGCTCATAAAGGAAGCACCCTTATGGAACACATGCCCAAAATATTAATACCTTTCTGAATGGTAACTATTACTTCTTCATGCAACCTGTTCTAGTTATACTCATTGTGACCCCTGCCACAATTTGTTACCCCTATAATATCCCCCTTCAGGGTACACTGACCCCACACACACACTGGGGCAAAGAAAGCCTTTAGAAAGCCTTACCTGTTTATTTTCTGTACAAAAATACAAAACTTCGATAAAAAGAGAGAAAAGAGAAAAAAATCTTGGGTATCCAACACCAGTTTGACCTTTGCTGTTCTTTTTCAGTATTATTATTGTCTTGTATTGTCTTGAAAGTTTTGGTTTTACCTTCTCTACTAGGTGATCTTATCTTATATTGCGGATTCAGCATTATTTATTTACTTCCCTCTTATACTATATACATAGACTCTTCTCCAATCCTTGTCAGTTCTCTCCTGGGTTGCATTTCAGTCTGGACTTTTTAATAGGACACATTTTGCAATGGCTGTAAAGTCCAGGACTTGTTGCATGTGTGCTCTGAATGTCATGGACTGTTCTCTAAATTCAGGATAATGACTTGAATTAAAAATAGCAAATCAAGTAAATTACATCTGCTCTTTTTCTTTTGATGAGAAGATTCTTCTAGCTATTTTTAGACTGTATGTCATAACTGCAAAATCCAGAAGAGAGGGCACTCTCTACAGTTAAAGACAGTCAAAGAAATATGCCTTCAGTAGGAAAACAGAGAAGTGTTCTGATGTTACTCTGCTCAGAATGAGATGAGAAAGGGCATCTGAGTCTTCTGATCTCTTTCCCGAGCAGAACAACATAAGAACACTTCTCTGTTTTCCTTCTGAATAAATTTCTCTCGGACAGTTACAGGAACTGACAGATTGTGGTATTGTTACACAATTCTTTATATTGTCAGTTAATAAAAGCTTAAAGGAGAAGTGAAGCTACGGAGGCATTTTATTGCCAATAGATAAGCTGCAATAGTGGAAGCTAGAATGCTATATTTATTCTATAGAAAACTTTACCATACCTGAGTAAAAAGCTCTAGAACCTCTCTGTTTGTTTAGGATAGCAGCTGCAGTATTAGCTTGGTGTGACATCAATTCCTGCCTGAGTCTCTCCCTGCTCACTTATAGCTCTGGGCTCAGATTACAGCAGAGAAGGGAGGGGAGAGGAGCAAACTGAGCATGCTCACACCCAGGGCAAGGAGGTTTAAGTTGAAGGCAGGAAGTCTGATACAGAAGCCCATGAGTACACAATAGAAGGAAAGAAATGCTGTGTTTTTTTGACAAAGGACTCAGAGCAGCACTACTTTGAGGATTTACTGTTATATTTAGGTGGACCTTTCTGAAAAGGCTTACTTAGTTTTAACCTTTCCTTCTTCTTTAATATAATAAAACATAAATAAATTAATGTAAATTGCAAAATTACTTTACATGTAGTTTTTATGCTTTATTTATACTTTTAGGCCACATTTAAATTAGCATTTATACTTAGTTTGATTCAGCCAAACTTCTTTGAAGAGTTCAGCTATTAACTAAATCCCAAAATTATGCATTGTCAGAGAGGAACTCTAGAAACCCAATACTAATGAATAGAACAGCGGAGTTCTCCTTTGTTAAGAAATTACTAACGTTGGTGAACAGTCTACTGATAATTTGGATACATTTGTCCTTTAGTAAATGACCTCTTTGCAGCAGCTTTCAGTTTTAATCAGTATACCGCAAGTTGGAAATTAAAGCAAAGAAGTGATTGGTTGCTATGGGTAAATGCACAGGGGCCAACCTGTAACGTTAGTAAATTATTTCCAGAATGTTTCAAGGTGAGATGAATTCCAAGAGGAGACAGAGACACTTAGAAGGTTTAGTGAAAGGGGTCAAACAATGGGTGGTGACAAATTAACCAAATCTCAAATATTTTACATTGTATTAACACAGCATTTTTGTTGTTTGCCCTTTTGTGCTCTATGGCAGGTTAATAAAATATAATAAAGGTATCTGAAAATTGGGTTTAAAACCAAGGTCTTCCTTAAAAAAATTTAGTTCAAAAACCTTAAAAACATTCAGCACCTTATGTGTTTCTTGCACAAGTATTTTAACAAAGGCACCATTTACACTTACCCCTCAGATACAGAAATACTGCCTTTAACTGATTTGCTTGCACAGAATGCACAATGAAGCTGTGTTTAAGATCCAGCCACAAACAAAACAATTTCAGTAAACCCGCCTGAAGATCTCATTTCCTTCTATGAGCTCCAGTTGTTGTGCTGGTACATTCTAAATCGTTTCTGGGAGGGGTGCAGATGCTGGATATATTATAAATATGTGGTCATTTGACCCTGTCTGCTGTGATATAAGATTCCCAGTTGTGACTTTCTTCATACTTCTTGGGACTTAAGTGCTCCATCCTCTTGATGATTATGTTATTCCCATATCTTGAAATAATGTATTGGATGCTATACTATATGAACTAACTATATGAAATCAGAGGTAGAGTAGCCATATGTGACTTGTGCCTCTGAAGTTTCCAATATTTGCTTTCACCTTTCTTTGTGCCCAGCTGCCTTGCACATGTTAATGAATGCTGATTTATTACTGATAAGGTAGGATGCTTAAATACCTGGTTAAACAGAAAGGGGGGTTATTAATTGAACATTGTAATGTTTAACTCTAACCATTAACTACTTTGGTTCATAAAAAACAAACACACCAACATTTTTTGTTTTATTTTTTAAACACTACAAGGCGTGTTTGCTTACCCAGTGTGCAAAGTGCAGATTTCAGATGCAAATCACTATGTATTTCCTCCACAATACAGAATACTTCTAAATAATTCTATCATCCAACATATGCCTGGGATGGTCTAAAGCTATTGCACATGCTTGTGGCTAACATCTTCAGAGAGGGAATTGGTTCATCATCATGTGTATTAGAAACAACCTTTATGTCTAATTTACTGTGCACAATCTATAAAACCTATTGAGAGACTTGCACATGATTCATCAGAAAAAGCAACAAGGACACAATGGTGCTCGGGCAACTTGGTGGAAGTGCAAAGATGTAGGTCTTTAATCAATAGCATCAATAAGTTCACAGCTTTTTGTCCATTTAAGTGCATCCACACTTGCAGTCATAATTAAAGATAGACAGTGTTTAGCACATATGGCATGAGATAGCGTTGGACTGGTGGGTCAGGGGCCTATCGGTGATGCTGCATCAAGGGCCTGCACACCAGCCCCAGGGCCCTCACACCCAGCCACAAACCCCTCCACTTCCCAACCCCCCCGGCAATACCCTATTTTGTCTTGATGAGGCCAGGATTGGGGTTGTGGTGGATGTAAGGGTCTGGGTTGGTGGGGTCCATGAGGGCTAGCCCACTGGGTTTCTCCCCGGTGTCTGGTCAGCCCAGTCCAACCCTGGAATGACATGTTAAAGGGCTTTCATAACCCTCCATTGTCATCTAATTGTAAATTTATCAAAGGTCTGGTTTTGTTGCATCCATATATATATATATATATATATATATATATATATATATATATATATATATATATATATATATATATATATACAGTATTACAGTATTACACTTAGCAATAATTTGTCTCTGTCTGAAATAATCTGAAATAAGTATTTTTGGATATAATTCCATTTTTCAGAGTAATCTAAACTGTAAGAGTAAGTATTTGAAGTCAATGTCATTTTAGTCTTAAAACCTTTGGGTTATTTTTCTAGAAACATGGAAACACGGAACATTTTTAGGATTACCCAATTTACCATCCTACAGGCACAAAAGTCAGATACTGTTAGAGTTGGTAGTACCCTTTACTGGCATATTACAATGATTTAAGCAGATCTCAAGAAGATGAAAGGAAGTCCTGTCAACTACTGCAGGTATGATTGGAACACAGATGTGTTGAAATAGCCACTCATGGATTGAAGATCTGGCTCAAGCTGCAGAGAGCAGCATAGTTGCGTGCAAGGGAGCCAGTAATGTAACACAGTAATGTGGTGGGTGGTAATTATTGGGTCCCTTCAGTGCATTATATTTGCTGGCATTTCCTAGCCTGCATGTCTGGATGATGCTTAATCTAGAGGCCATTTTTTGCTGCCCACCTACCACCAACCCTGGATGTGGCATCATTAATGCAGGCAATGCTGCATTCAGACTCAGGCGCAGCTCATTGTACTTATTTCTAGGAATTCAAACTGCTGCCCTGCAAGACATCAAAAATGAAGATTTGTAAGTCTAATGTTGTCAACAGTGTAAGAATTGTATTAAATCACACAGTACACTGAAATAATCTTAGCTGCTTATTTTACTGTTTTACTCCTTGTTCTGCAACTGTATATTTTCCCCATGAATGTTGCCACATTCTTTCTACTACCATTTTGGAGAAAATGCAGTTTCATCCCAGAGAGACAGGCCCTTTTTGGCCAGGTACATTGTTGTTAAGTGTACATCCAAGCACATGTCTGGCAAGCTTTCGCCAGTGCGCCGCTAATTCACTAAAATTCGAAGTTGCGTTCAGGGAGGCGAAAGGTAGCGAAGGTGCGCTAGCGTTAATTCGTCAAGCAAAGCAAAGTTACGGTAGCGATGCCTAATTTGCATACGGCGCCAAGTTAAAGTACAATGGACGTATATGTAGCAGCAAATACATTACACTACACAAGCCTGGGAAAGCTTCATAAAATAAAAAAGAGTTGTTATTTTGCCCTATACATGTGCCCACTGTATAGTTTAGGTGCCATATGTTAGGAAATTTAGGGGGGAAGGAGGGTACCCCAAAAAAATCTACGATCTTTTTCAGCCTATCACCCTTAAAATAGGAAAAGACGCCAGTGTTTTTTGGGACTTAGAAAAAGTTTCAACTTTTTTTGAAGCAAGCCCTATCTACTCGATTGCACTTCGACTGGTCTGAGGTGGCGAAGGCAAGTCTGGCGCAAGAGGTAATGTTCAAAAAAATGTGCAAGTTAATGAATTAGCGTAGTCACGTCCCTTCGCCATAGCGCAACTTCGTCTGGCATAAGGATGCAAAGTAGTGCTAGAGTAGGTCCACTTCGCTAGCTAAAATTATGCCAGCACCTGTTAGTAAATCGGCGAAGTAACGAAATGACGTCACGCTGGCGAATTTGCGATAGCGTTAGCCGCTTTGCGCTTTAGTGAATTTGCCCCCATGTCCCAGGCTCTTGGCTAATTTATTATAAAATTTTTTGGTTTGTATAACAGTAGCTAGCATTCTACTTAAGACAAACCTTCTATGCCCAGAATAGATCTTGAAAGAGTCTGTTATGGACAATAAAAGTGCTGGATGGAACTTTTCCCTGACAGCGCATAATCTCATGACATTGTGGTTTTGCAGGTTAGTGCACCACCTTGTGATGACATGATGTCACATACTCTGGGTTTGGGATAATTTCCCCCGGAGATAACCAAACTCCCCTAGCTCAAGCAAGAAATCATGCATGAAGGGTAAAACAAGGTAACACTTTAGCAAGCACCTACTAACTAGCTAAACATTGGGAATGTAACACATATTTATACTGATTTATTGGTCTTATACCATAAAATACTTTTTTGCATCTTGACAAATGGAAATTCTGTTTCTATTAGGCATGTAAATCTACAGCTGAGTCAGATAAATAAATGCAGCAGAAATTTATGTATCTTCTGTTTGAGTGAATGTTAAAAAAAAATACTTGCTTTTTATACTGGGCAGCCGTTCAGTGAATAGGTGTGTTCTGTACTGCAATGAGTGTGCAGGGGGGAGTTTTCACGCCCTCGCTGAGTCATTTTCTATTTTTATTTTTTTAAGTTAAATATTGGCAGTTTGTATCAAATCTCTCATTACTTGAGTGAAATGTGAAAAAAATTGCAAGCAGTAAAAAAAGTACTGACACATAATTTGTGCCTTACTAAATATGTGTAATTTATAGATTATTGTTAGTAGTTGCCCTGTCATACTTTATAAATGGGATTTTAATTTATATAGGCCTCCGTTTTACCACCAGGGTCTATAACTTTACCTATGGTTCAGCTAATCTGATTCCCTCATTGCATACCGGGCTCCTCTAAAAATCTGTCAGTAAAAGGCTGGGACCGAATACCAGTTTCTACACCCTAAAAGATCTTACAATTTACAAGGTTGTATGCATGAATACCCAGATGAAGAAAATGATCTATTAAACAAATTAAAGACAAAGTAAATAAAACATCCAGATAACAGTATGCACCATGGTGGACTAGTCACCAAGGTGTAGAATTCATTTCTGGCTAAAGAAAATTGCCTAATATGTTCTTTACACTTTAATATATAGAACCAGGGCCAGACTTAGTATTAACAGTGCCCTGTGTGAAATAATGCAGTGGGTGACCCTTAAATTTAAAAGGCACTGTACTAGTGATGTGTGGGTTGACTGGAAACCCGTGGTGACCAATGAGTTGGCCACTGGTTGGGCGGGTTCAGGTTGAAATTTGGATGACCATTGTAGGTTAAGTACTCTCCTCCTCTGCTCCTGAAGATTCTTTGTCTTGGAACTAGAGGCAAGCACAGAAATACTGTACAGAGCGAGAACACGTGGGTACAGATTGGGTGCAGGCTCTACAGTGGTAATATTTTGCAGATTAGGATTGGGTGCAGGTTAAAGCTTTGCAGGTTAGGGTTGGGTGTGGGTTGAGTTTATCCTGATCTGCACATCACTACTCTGTACAATGTCCCTGTTACAACAACTGATTTACACTCAGGCCACCCATGACTTCAATATTCACTTCATATGTACTGGCTGATATTAAAATGGCCATTACAGAAATGATAATGGCCATTCTAGCACCCCTCTCCCATAATATGTGTCACCCTGTGTATCCACACAGTTCACACACCCCAGAGGCCAGGCTTGACTAGTCCTCTTGGGCTACCCATCATTGTGAATAGGGATGTAGCGAACTGCCGATTTGGTGTTCGCGAACGCCGTTCGCGAACACCGGCAAAAAATGCGAACGTTCGCGAACAGTTTGCGAACTTCGAACACCGCTAAAATCGTTCGATTCTAACGATCGAAGGATTTTAATCGTTCGATCGAAGGATTTTCATTCGAATCAAACGATCGAATGCTTTTCATTGAATCGAATGCTTACAATCGTTCGAACGAATGGAAATCGTTCGATTTTTAGCGGTCGAAGGAATTCGAATGGTCGAATGGTCGAACGATCGAACGCGAACTCAAAATGCGAACGTTCCCAAACGTTCGCGAACATTCGCCGGACGCGAACGGTCGAAGTTCGCGCGAACTAGTTCACAGGCGAACAGTTCGCTACATCCCTAATTGTGAATAGCATTACAGCAGTAATATGGTTAAAGTATTCCTTTAATGTTTTGTTATTTAAAGTGTTTTTTTTAAAGAAATTTCAGGGCTTAGTAAGAAAAAAAGAAAATTGCAGCGTCCAGTGACCTTTATAAAATATTAATTAAGTTCAGTGACCTTTATAAAATATTTTTATCACAACTTCTCTGTGTTCTTTAAGCTTTATGGTTGGTACTGCATTTTCATCCAGATATTGGTAGGGCAGGAGTGGAATGGCTGAAATGGCAGCTTTCATTTGCGTATGAACACTGTAAAACACTGTACATTTTTATATATAATAATAACAACAACAGAGACTTAAGGCTGCACCTGCAAACAGCTTCCACATCCTCAATCAGATCTCAATAGCAGTGTATGTTTTGTTGTTATTGTTACAGCCACAAGGCTGAATGAGTTATTATTATGCATGCATTATCTTATCCCCCGTGCTGCTGTGTATTTATCCAGAACCATGGAAAGGTCACTGACTCAACCACTCTGAAAGAGAACTGCTGAGCAGAAAGCCAGGTGTTAGTAATATAAAACTGCTAATATCTCTGAAACTGCTTAAAATTTAAAATCAATAGATTGCAGGAGTGCAAAATGGGCACTTTAAGATTACATTAAATTATTATCACAGAAATACCTTTATATGATTTAATTATGCACAGGCTTTGGTGCAGAACCAGGCAGCTCCATATGTATACAGTGTTTATATTCACACATCTTACTAGTGCTCATATAAGCAGCAAAACTCTTTTAAAAGTTTTGCCTGTTTAGGGTGAAATAAACTGTTTGTTTTAAGGCTTGAAAAATGTTTGTGTATGTTTTGTGTTAGTGTATGGTGTGTGTAATGCATCACAGAAATAAGAAGGGGTGGTAAAGGATGTGGTTGAAGGCACGGTCTCAGCTGCAATAGAGATTAGCTATGAGTGCATATTCTGGAGACTCAGATAAGCCAGCACGAGTGAAGGCATGCTCTGCTTCAGCACCAACTGAGTTTTGATCACAGGAAGTAAAACAGTATGTATAGTAAAATACACACCACTCTTTACAGTTTCATCCTAAATAATAACAATGAAACTCTAGTTTAATTTTAAGTTTTACACTTCTAACCTTTCATAGCACTGGTGCGGGGGTTCAACCCAGTGGTGAGGTCATGGGGCCAGACAACTGGATCACTATGACAGGGCTACAGGCCTTCTGGACAATGGCCAAATCAATAAGCCAATGTGGTCCTTGCTCAGATGAGTTTTCAAAACCTGCCTTATCATCATCTATCCAATTTTCAAATAGTTATTGACTGGGTTCACTCATCTGAGGTCACCATTAGTGATGAGCAAAATACATTTTTTGCCAAGTTTTGACCCACATGTGTTATAAAAAGCCATTGAGGGTCAGGGCCCCCTTGTAAGTTAAAAAAAACTGTGGCACTTTTTAGAAAAAAATTGGTGGTCATGGCTCTCCTATAAGTTAAAAAAAAATAATTGGTGACCAGGACCCGATATAAGTTAAAACAAACACTGTTTTTAAAAATCATGGGTGTTCTGGGCCCCTCATGGGTGTTCTGGGCCAATTTTTTTTGGAAAACTTTTATTGGGGGGCCCTGACGTCAACATTTATTTTTATGTATATAAAAATAAATGTTGACGTCAGGGCCCCCCAATAAAAGTTTTCCAAAAAAAATTGGTGCCAGCCCCCCTTACAAGTTAAAAAGAAACATTAGTGCCCCAGAGAATATTTTTTTTAAAAAACATTGGTGGCAGGGCCCTATAGAGTATTAATATAATACATTGCTGGCCAGGGGTTTAATAAAATAAAAAAAAACACATATTGGTGTTCAGTAGAACTGAACTCGTGGCTTCAGGACTTCAAGTTTGGCTCCTTTTTTGACTTTGGGTCTTTTTACGGCTTTGAGACTTCAATTTCGGCTCCTTTCGTGAGTTTGGTTCTTTTCGCGGCTTCAGAACTTTAATTTCAGCTCCTTTTGTGACTTTGGGTCTTTTTACGGCTTCGGGGCTTCAAGTCTTTTTGCGGCTTCGGGGCTTCAAGTTTGGCTCCTTTCTTGACTTTGGGTCTTTTAACAGGCTCAGGACTTCACGATTTGCTCCTGTCGTAACTTTTTGTCTTTTAGCGGCTTCGGGACTTCATCTTCGGCTGTTTGGGACTTTGGCTTTTCGACTCTTCAGGACTTCGGTGGTTCAGGACTTCAGCGCTGTCAAGGGCCCAGCTATTTTGTAATAGTCTTTCCTACCTTTGTACAGTTTGCATGATAAACTGAGGGTGCAGGTAGAAACGACGAGGATCTGAAACCAATATGTCCTAACTAACAGTACAGAGTCATACTAAAAAGAGATGCTGCTGCTTTATACGTAGATATATAGTGATATCAATGACAACACAGCTGTAACTAATAGCACACTGAAGCCTGTTTAGACCAATAAGCTATGTCACTTTTTCTATATTATTTCCATGCAGTGTCACACCCACCCAGCAGAAACTCTTCCCAGCACACCTGTTACACAGTAATGCTGCAGTCCAGGTTTTATTTGGTCACGTTAAATATAATATCCTTCTTTCTATAAGCAGTGAATCATTGCCTGGCCAGGAAGTATCTGGGTGTATGAACACGTCACACGCAATGAATGCGACAAACCGACCCATTTGGCATTCTGTCATTTTTGGTCATTTGCCAACTTGTTATAGTGTGGGCTGAGTATTCACATCCCTTGTAATGTGCTGATAAACCCACCAAAGTGACTCGCTTGAGTGCATCTTACTCACTGAACTGTTTGTACCTTTGTTCTTTTTCAGAATTTCATTTCCAAAGGGATTTGTTAAAAAATGAATTGATAGGAAGGAATTTGAAGCCAATATTTGTATCAGTCAGTTACTCTTGGTTTCTGAAAAGCCACAGTGACATCATATGATGAGAACATGCTATTTGCTTTCCTACAAAAGTTTGAGATAGGTTAATATTTTGTCTAAAAGACAGGAGACTGCATGGTGGATAATATAGTCAGTTTAAAACAAGGAAAGTTAGTACAAGCGTAATATCCAAGGCTATATTGATCTCAAAATATAGTGTTAGTTTAATATAGGTGTGGGCATATATTTTTTTATATGTGAGTGTAAAGATATATATATATATATATATATATATATATATATATATATATATATATATATATATATATAATACACAAAAGCTATGAATATCCTGTAAATTATATCCTTATAAACGGTGAGTTCTGATGTCATTTCTGTCACATGACTCATTGAAATTTGTGTATTATAATAAATAAAGTACCCCCAGTTGTAAAATATGAGGATAATAGAAGTTACCTCGGAGTTCCATGACCTGTCATGAAACTCCTCGGTAACTTATAATATCCTTATATTTTACAACTGGGGGTACTTTATTCACTACGTATATATATATATAATACACAAAAGCCATGAATATCCTGTAAATTATATCCTTATAAACGGTGAGTAGTGATGTCATCAGTTATAAACGGTGAGTAGTGATGTCATTTCTGTCACATGACTAACTAAAATTTGTGTATTATAATAAATAAAGTACCCCAGTTGTAAAATATGAGGATATTAGAAGTTACCTCGGAGTTCCATGACCTGTATAAAAACACTCGGCCTTCGGCCTCGTGTTTTTATATGGTCATGAAACTCCTCGGTAACTTATAATGTCCTTATATTTTACAAGAGGGGGTACTTTATTCACTATATATATATATATCTATATCTATATATATATATATATATATATATATATATATATATATATATATATATATATATATATATATATATATATATATATATATATATATACACACACACTTGTGGATGAACCTGATGGATATTTAAAGGGGGTGTTCGTTTTCATTTGGTTTTAATTGCTTTCTATTATTTATTTGTGACTGTTTCTCTAATAATGATGTACTTTTTACCGTCTTATCTCTTTGTAAAGCAACTCAGGGTCGCAGACTCTGTAAACTGTTCTAAATTGATACATAAATTGATACATTTCTTATCTTGGCCCTGCTGAGCAGAATCCCTGAGTTTCATTAAAGGCAGCTGTTAGAATTGATACAATAGTTGCTAATACTCCAGAGATGCTGCTGAGAAATGTATCAAATAAATGTAGCATATTGTAACAGTTCAGAATCTGCACCAGGATTACCGAGTTTACTAGTTGGAAAGGCGGAAAAGCTCTCAAAACCCAGATTTACTTCTACTAGTTTTTATTGGTGACTGATAAACACAACATGTTTTCGGCCCCTTGATGCCCTTTCTCAAGTGTAACAACAAACAAAACACAATAACCTTTTAAGCACAACAACTCCACCCCCTAATGATCAGGTGTACAATTAGTCCATGAGAGTAATTAGTATGCAAAATGCACCATTGTTGCAAGTGTTGAGAAAAAGTTTTGGATTACTGAGCTGCCAGTCTGAAACACCAGAAACAGGAACAAATAACTTAAAAAGCAATTGAAAAAAGTCTTCATTTTTGGTGAACAATCTGAAAAAAACTGAACTGAAAAACCTCTTTAAATATGTGGCCATACACTGGCCGATAAAAGCTGCTGAGAGACCGATTTGATGTCGATCGGACGGCCAGATGTCGATCGGACGGGACTAAAAACACACTAAGGATGCCTATGACTAAGGAAATGCTAGCAAAAAAACAGCTTCCAGCATATTTTATTAACTGGGACTAGAATTTCGGAGGCTGTACAACAAAGAGTCTACTCTTCTCCAATAAAATCTGGGGATGGCATTAATGTAATATGGCAATAAAATAAATGGATTTAGGGGAGACTATGTACAATAATTAGAATGTAATTTGTCATACATAGAAATATTTGCGTTACCCAATGTAGTATTCTTTATTAGACAGTAATTGCATTGCAATACGGCATGAAGCTCCTGGAACAAAGTTACTGTTTGTCAAGCTGCAGGATACCTGGTAGTGATCGACATAACTGTTGAGACTGCACCCCAATGATGCCTGTGATCTCCAGCGAGCTAGACCCTGGGAATGCCCTGCTGAGTAAGCCACTCTTTGGAGGATATTTACTAAACTAACACCCCTGCATGAGATCCCTACAGGGACAAGTCTTGTGTTGAGCCTGTTACATAGATTCTGGTGCCTTATGTTGAAGTACTGGTACTTTGGGTAAGGTAACTCTACCTTGGGCTAATAAGATGAAGCTGTGACTTTGAATCTTTAGCTACTGCAGATACTGTTTAACTGTTTTACTGGGCTATTTCTAGCTAGCCAGATAGACCCCATGTGTCCCATGTGCAACTATTCTTCTGAATTATGATATGCCCATTGCATATTTAGTTTACATATATAAAGTTTACGTTTGTTGCTAAATCTTTGTAGTAGTATTTTTCTTGCACTTAAGAATTCCAAAGGTGTATTCACTGGAATTCATTTAGTAGCAGTGCCATACAATTATGTATACGTTTTCCCTGTCTCTCCCACCAACAGAGGCAAGCCAGAAAGGTCAGGTATCCATGGTAAGGGGGCTCGCTCTTTCATACCCAATTTCTGCCCACCCGCAACATAGTCTCCATTAGCCAGCTTGCTTGAATGTTCCAATCCCACCTACCTCAGCATGCTCACTTTCCTGCTGCACCCACTTATCTGCTTCTAGGTGTGCAATACCAACAGAGGTAAAAGAGGCAACAGAGGCATGTGTCTATAGTCCTAGCACCACCCTTCCCTTTTGCTCCCTAGACACATGCCTCTGCTGCCTACCCCTAGCCCCGACCCTGCCCACTAATACCGCAGAGAGTTCCCAGATTTGCCTCATCATCAGCAGGTAGTTGCCCTGTGCACTATACAGTTGAGTATACACCTGCTTTAGAAGAAAACCAGGAACGGGTTACAGATAAATGGAAAGATGTGGTGGGATTAAGCCATTAAAAGACATCTAACATGTATAGGTATATACACCTGTGTTTAACAGGATGTTTGTTGGAAATGCTCTTCCTTTTGTCTTTTTGAGGGAAAAAATCTCTTGTCTTAGAAAAAAAATACATATCGTTTTTGTTGTCTGTTACAGTATACAGAGCAGAACAGTGGCATTTAAAGAATACGATTGGTTTGTTGGAGGAGCCCATCTAATTACCCCTCCCATTTCAATCCTTGTATAATAAATTGCTCAGTATGTATATAGACGGAGCCGCAGGCAGCAACTGAGGGAAGAAAGGGGCTTATTTATTTAACATGTCATGAGAAAATCATAGAACTTACCCTAATATATAGACAGACAATACAGACCAGCTACATTGTATGTGCCTTTAAAGGGTCAATTAATGCTGTAATTACCACATTGCATGTTATGTTCTGAGATAAGCCAATGCTGTTTCTGCTGTTGGTTTCTGTCCAGAGGTTGAATGATCTGGTGCACTAATCCACTATAAGGAACATTCCCTCATTGAAAGTAATAAGAACTGAATTTGTCACGCTGGTTCTGGGATTTCCTGAGGCATCGTAGGTTCTTGGAGCGAATTCCTTTCTTTGACTTGATATTTTTGACATTATGTTATAAATCTTTCAATGTCTTTATTTATGAGTAGTGATATATGAGTGGTATCCTGATGTATCCTTGTCAATATTTCATTATGCGGACACTCAGGCCTCAGTGCTGTGAGAGATAAATGTACACCCATTGATTTCTGCCTTTCTTTTCCTTTATATATTGTTTATACACTATACATACATTCTAGTTATTGATCCCTTATACATGTATTTTGATGTGTATCATGGTATGTGAATTTTAATCATAAATATATTCATGATGTTGAGGCACCGTGGATTTTGATGGAATACATGTTTTAAAACACACATATGATGTTTTAATGGCTTTGTGCTTTACATTGAGTTGGCCCATTAACATTCCACATCACGAGTCACATTATATAATGATCAATAATGTTAATGGGTACTTTGCACAGGTTTTGTGCCATAAATAATCCCTTAAGGGTCAATGGGCCTCGGGCTGGACAACCCCACTCTAAAGCATGGAGAAACAGAACATGCTCGGGAAACAGCTAAGGGCTTTGTTTAACCCTTTCACTGCCAGCAAAGTAGAATCTACACTGCTGGCAGTGTCCCAACAAAAGTACCTTCTACTCTCTAAAGAGACATGTTATGTCCATGTTATGTCCAAGTGGCCCTTAATGTATCCATGTTTATTGGAGCTAATGGCATTTACAAAACAATGGATGGCATCAAAGATTTGACATACATCCCTGGGAACATTGTGCGTAGTTGCGACTCTAATATCAAGGAAGGATTCTTGTTTTGACTTTCTCCAGGATTTTGCTTTTATTAGTCTTGCTGCAGTTGACCTAGAACTTGCTAATTGGATGCTATAAAATTCAACTTGTAAAATCCCTTCTCAGTGGATTCTCTACTGCAGCAGAATTGCTCCCTTACGAATGAATTATGAACACAGCTCAACTTGAAGGCATTCATTGCAATTTGCTGTGGGCTCTTTGCACCTGGTTCTCTGTTGTGCAAAGTATATCACAGGTCCTCACTTGTTTCTGTATGAGAAACTTGCATTATTGATTTTCAGATATTTTGTATATTTTTTGGCAAAAAATAAATTGGTCATTAGTTACAAAATGACAATTCTGCCTGTTTTGTAACTTCTTTAAGTGTTGTTATGTTTATACCCTCTGTAATGATGTAACACTAAATAAGAGGTCACTGGAAAAAGAACATAACTTTGTTTTCCGAAGTCGCCCGTAATTGCCTCACAAAGAAACTTCGGGCGACTTTGGAAAACGAATCGCTCCGTGTGCCTGCCCCCAGACGATTTACATTTTAGCCTGCGGAAGGCAGATCAGGGAGATTAGTCGCCACGAAGAAGAGAAGATTTGTCGCCTGGTGACTAATCTCCCCAAATCTGCCCATGTGTCCAGACCCTAAGCTCCAGAATTTAGCAGAAGCACCTTTGAGAATGCTGAATATAATCCAGAGTCTTGGATAAATTTACAGTCTAAAATAATAATAACCAATCGCCCAGCATCTGCATCTCTTGCTAGCTGGAAATCTAATCATTAAAGTACTAGTAGCACCACAAAGTAAATTTAATTTAATGTTCTAACTGTTTGTCCAACACCTTCAAATAAAATGATTTTTGGCAGCGGCAGATTTTTGCCATATATAGGTGTGTGTGTGTGTAGAGCCACGAATGACTCCCTTGACTACTGTTTATCTCCAGTTAAACACTTAGATCCTATATTTAGGTATTTGAGATATTATCTGGACTGCAGACTAAAGGCCCCCATGCACAGGCCGATATAAGCTGCTGACAGACCGAGTCGGCAGCTTATTGGCCCGTGTGTAGGGCCATCTGACAGGAGTCCCCAATCGATATCTGGCCGACTTTCGGCCAGATGATGATCGGGCAGGGTAAAAAATTCAGTCGGAATTCAGCCGCATCTGTTTGTTGATGTGGTCCCGTGATCCGACCGCCCGTATTGCCTCCATTTTGATCCGATCGTTGGGCCCTAGGTTCCACGATCAATCAGCTCGATATCGCCAAACAAACGGATCTCCCTGTGTATGGCCACTTTTAGTTCTAAATGTTTTTGAAGCCTTAAAGGAGAAATAAAGGTGCAATCACTGTGGGGTGCTAAATTTTATAAACTCTTTATTCAACAGCTCTTCAATTTGCATTTTAAGCAATCTGGTAACTAGGGCCCAAATTACCCTAACAACCATGCATTGATTTGAATAAGAGACTCGAATATGAATAGGAGAGGGTCTAAATAGAAGGATCAGTAATAAAAAGTAGCAATAACAAATACATTTGTAGCTTTACAGAGCATTTGTTTTTTTAGAAGGGGACGGCGACGCCTGTTTGAAAGCTGCAAAGAATCAGAAGAAAAAGACAAATAACTATAAAACTATAAAAAATAAATAATGAAAACCAATTAAAAAGTTGCTTAGAATTGGTCATTCTATAACATACTAAAAGTTCATTTAAAAGTGAACCACCCCTTTAAAGGAATAGTGTAAAAATAAAAACTGAATAAATAGATAGGCTGTGCAAAGTAAAAAAACATTCTAATATAGCTACAGTAGTTAGTAAAAAAAATTTAATCTATAAAGGGTGAAGTGAGCGGATGTCTAACATAATATCCAGAACAAAACTCCTGCTTTACATCTGAGTTAGTCAGCAACTTTAAAGAACTAAACTCTAAAAATGAATATGTCTAGAAATGCCATATTTTATATACTGAATTTATTGCACCAGCCTAAAGTTTCAGCTTCTCAATAGAAGCAATGATCCAGGACTTGTCACAGGGGGTCACCATCTTGGAAAGTGTCTGTAACACACTCGCATGATCAGCGGGCTCTGAACGGTGTTTAGAAGCTGATGCTACAAGGCTAATTATATAATTCTGATTCTAGTTGCTTTAGTTTCGTGCTGCCATGTAGTAATTATCTGTATTAATTACTTATCAGCCTTATATTGAGACATTTATATTCTATGCATACAGTATATTGTGAGTGGGTCCCTAAGCTCAGTAAGTGACAGCAGCACAGATCATGTGCAGTGAATCAGCAGAAAAGAAGATGGGGAGCTACTGGGGCATCTTTGGATACAAATATCTTTTGCTAAAGGGTTGTGGTTACCTTGGGCTGGTACAGAAGCCTAAAACATAATGTACAACATTTCTAGTCTACTTCTTTAGTTAACCTTTAAGGGGGGTCTCATTTGACATAATTGTTCAGTGAGTTTGCTTTTGATCCTCCTCGGCTTATTCTTGAGCTTAACTATATAATTCTGATAGCCAATGTCTGTAATCACCACATTGCATGTTATGTCTCCTCAGCCATAGAGAGAAAAGTCAAACTTTAAACAAAAAGCCAGTGCTTTCATGCTAGTGCACATGTGGCTGCCTAGGGCCATTAAAGAATGGCAAACACAGAAGTTAGGGGCAGTGGCAGACATAGGTGAAAATGTAATAAAAGTTGAAAATAGAACAAAAATTTGCAGAAATAAAAGTTTGCATTTTGCAATGTAATATTCTTCCACTGTTAGAAGGGGTTGCTCAACAGTTTCTGGGTTGGCAAGAAACAAAGGGAAATCTGTTTGAGCAGAGGCATGAACTTTTGCTTACCAAATATTTTCCTGTTGCCGATTTTTATTACATTCCCCGATAGGCGCCAAGGGGCTCTGCTATTGAGTGGATGGTAAGGACAGGGCTGGCTTATAGTTTCCATTGCTGCACTCTGCACCTTGCGCTGGGTTAAAAATGACAGAGTCTGGAACAGAAATGGTCTCTATTTGAGCAGTAAGGGGCATGCTTCTACCTGACATCTTTGTAAATTATCCCTCGGATTTTTATTTTCAGTACTAATTCTGTGCTGACTGCTTCTCTGTGCACATAGCCTAAAATAAAAAGGACTTGGAAAATACATTTCTGCTGCTTAAACAGCATTTGAAAAACACATCACTTGCTTTACTGCAACTTTTCATCTGATCTTGTTTCTTCTCCTCTTTTGCTATGGATGTAAATTCCTTGTATGATATTATTCCAGATATGTTGTCTCTTAGAACTAAAAATATTCTCCTTAAAGAAATTATGATGTTGGGAAACAAAAATGGCTTGCTATTAAAAGTGCCCTCTGAAAGAATGGTGTCATTTATTGGAGGAAGCTCCTCATTCAATCTTTATCTGTACAGACCATAAGATCGATTTAGATTTTTTTTCATTATTTATAGACATGGAAACAAGAATTCTGATGCTCATTTGCATGTTCATTCTCCTGATCCACCTAAATGGTCTGATACTATCCTACAGCCACAAACCACATTCTACTACACACAGCCATTTGGAAAGTCTGTTTAATTTTGCTACTCCTGACTTTCTGAATCCTTCTTTTTCTGATCCACTGTTCTACAGAGACATATTGGTAATTCCCGGTCAGTTTCTTCTGTATTTAAAAGCTTCAGATGGCATTCCAAGTCATGGCAGCTGCAGAATAACGGATGTCTCAACCATAAGGTAAGAAGGTGTGTTAGAGGTTAAAAACATGCAAAAAAACTGGTTTGCTGTGAAACTTTTGAATAAATACCTACATGACTTCATATATTTTGCATTAGCTGTAGGTCTGATTCTCAGGTAATGGCAGTGCTGGACTTGAGGTGTCTGGGGCCCATTGTGGCCTGCCACCCAGCCAAGGAGGCCCCCACCCCTGTCACAAACCTCCACTAATCCGATATGTGATTTGACCGTCCATTTGTCAGATTGATTAGCTCTTGGTCATCCCAGACACTTTGGGGGTTATTTACTAAAATCTGAATTCATCTATTTTTTTTATTAAACAAAGCTCCACCAAAGACCCTGGGCTAAACCCTGCGCAGACCACAATATCTTCAACAGGTTTGAGATACCAAGTTTTCGGACTTTCTTTAGCATCGGGTTTTAATACATCTATTTGCCCCGAAAAACCTGACCTGAAAAAAGCCAGGTTTACTAAATAACCCCCTTTATGTTAGTGGATTAACTTCTACATGTAGTAATGCGTGTCAGCAATAAGATTTTTTAAGTCTAAGCAACTATTTATATGTCTACTTTAAGAAAACCATAAAACAGCACAAGACTAAAACCTCAACCCAACCGTGACACCAAAATGAATTCAAAATTGGATCAAGAAATTTAACAGAAAAACATGAGGCAAGTAAACTGGCTTAAAACGAAGAGCATGTGTTCTAGAATGGTAGCCAGAGCCCAGTTAACCCAGTTAAAATGATGTGACATGACCCAGTGTGAGCTGTTTACGCAATTCCAAATATTAATCCAAATATTTTACTACGGTAAAAAGTTACTTTTTCCAGCCTGGACTGCAAATTTTAAACAATGTGTTTTGTTTAGACAATAAGTTGTACAATTGTTTGTGTGTTACTAGTTTAAGCAGATTCTATAAATGTCACTTACTTGGAGGTCAGACCACAGTTACCAGAAATTCAAATAATACCACAGGGCTCGCAAGCTTTTTGTTGCAACTGTATTTGTCTCTTCCACCTACAGATAGTGGTCTGTTTATTACATTTGTTCTTCTAATTACTGGCTCATAAAGAACACCTCAGCTGCTGCTGCAAACAGAAAAGTCTAAGTTTTGGGGGATTTTAATTTCCCAGATCTTGAATGAAGCAACAGTACTGCCAATAAATTTAACGGAAACAAATTTATACATTTGCTGCAATTTTATGTCACAGAATGTTAAAACCCCAATCAGATATTATGCTATACTGGATCTAGTGATCTGTAAAAACAAACATATAATTGGTCAATGAAGACTTCAACAAGCTGCCAGTGACTGCCTGGATATGGAACTTGTGAATGAAGCCATGGACCTGATGGAAATCTATTACTGTACACAGAGAGCTTAGTTCCGTTTTAGCCAGATCACTTTTTCTCAGATTCACTTTCAGGTATTGAGGAAAGATGACACAATTCCAATATTTAAGAAATAATTCCAATCTCGGCCTGGTAGTTATAGACCTGTAAGTTTGATGTCTGTGGGTCATTTGAAGGCTTGTTAAAGGACAGGACCCTCTTTACCTCATGTATTGGTGATTGGTTTTGTATGTAAATATGTATGTTCAGTGTAACCATTTATTGTACGGTGCTGTGGAATAGGTTGGCTCTTTATAGTATTCTATATATATAGTTTACTAATAATGAAATTCAAGATTATGGTCTGGAGAGTGGCATTATAAGTAGTAATCAAAATGGTTTCGTGAAATGTACATCATGTCCATTGTACTTGCTTTTTATGATGTAAGAACTTGGTCAGTGCAGTTGCAGTAGATCTATTCGGATTTTGGCAAAGCTTTCAATACAGTGCAGCATGAATTTGTTTTCTAAAAGAAGGTCAGTTGGTCTTGGTAATGATAGGAAACTGGCTAAAGGTGGTTGATAATAGTATATTCTCCACTTGGAGTACACTCCATGGGTCCACTTTAATTTGTTCATTAATGAATTGGGGTAGGGCAATGTATGTCAATGAAACAAAGCTTTGCAGGACAATTAAATGAGCCCAAAGGTGCATCTTCTAAATATGAACTGAGAGAATGTATACATATGCAATCAGTATCACTATAATAAGTAAAAGCAGAAATCTGGTTTTACTTTCTCATAAAACAATACTTGATTGTTATTTATAAATAATAATATTTATAATAAATAAATCCACTGCAATTTAATGCTATATGACCATATCACAATATATCTTTGATGACCATTAAAGTGAAACTTTACCCCCAAACAATGTAGGTCTCTATAAAAAAAAATATTGAATAAAAACAGCTTACATGTAAAACCCTGCTTCATGTAATTAAACTGTTTTCATAATATATTATTTTAGTATGTGCCACATAAATAAAAAAATTGCCATTTTAAAAAACAAGGGCTACCCCATGCGATCCTAGGATTCACAGTGCACACAAACAAACCATACATGTTAGGTCACATGAGCCAATTAACAGACAGAGTTGTGTCTTTTGCTTCCACACTTCTTCCTGTTACAGTTAGTCATAGTATTTTGGGTCAGGTGATCTCTGAGGCAGCACACAGACCATCACTAAATGTTGGTTCAAGGCAAGAGATGTCAAAAGGGCAATATTTACTTATTAATATATATTGTAGTTTAGCGAGATTCTTGAATATGACAGTTAGGGGCACATTTACTATGGGTCGAATATCGAGGGTTAATTAACCCTCGATATTCGACCATCGAAGTTAAATCCTTCGACTTCGAATATCGAAGGATTTACCGCAATTCGTTCGATCGAAGGAAAAATTGTTAGATCGAACGATTAAATCCTTCGAAACAAACGATTCGACGGATTTTAATTCATCAATCGAACGATTTTCCTTCGATCACAAATTGCCAGGAAAGCCTAAGGGGACCTTCCCCATAGGCTAACATTGGTGCTCGGTAGGTTTTAGGTGGCAAAGTAGGTGGTCGAAGTTTTTTTTTAAAGAGACAGTACTTCCACTATCAAATGGTCGAACGTTTTTTAGTTCGAAACGTTCGATTCAAAGTCGTAGTCGAAGGAGCCAAAATTTTTTTTCGAAATTCAACGTTTTTTTCCTTCTAATCCTTCACTCGAGCTAAGTAAATGTGCCCCTTAATTTGATATAAACTATCTGTTGCTTAAAGTGGACCTGTCTCCCAGACACAAAAATCTGTATAATAAAAGTCCTTTTCAAATTAAACATGAAATCCAATTTCTATTTTTTATTAAAGCATTCATAGATGTTGTAAGCACATTTAAAAATCTCAGCTGTCAATCAAATATTGTCTGCCACTCCTCTATGCCATGGGCATAGTGGCAGGACAGACAATTACTTTCACTTTCCATTCAGCACTTCCTAGATGTCACTGCTCTCCACACATTCCCCCCGTTCTCTTAACCATTTAATTGTGTAACCAGGACATGGGGATGGGCATCAGGTCCCCTATTCTGGTGCACAAACAAGATTCTGAGATGATACAAGGCTTGCCTTAAAAACAGTGTCCACAAAATGGCTGCTGCCTGTTTGCTATCATTTTGATTTCCCAGACTGAAGGAAACAAGATTCAAATCATTTAAACAGTGTAATTAAAGTTCATTTTGCTTGATTAATGTGATAAAATATGATTTGGAATAGTTTTTTTGGGTGACGGGTCCCCTTTAAGTATTCATTCTGGGGGTATAGCTTTCCTTTAAAGCACGTTTGCCACCAGGTGAGTCAGCAGTATATGCCCTCTCATTACTTACTTACTTACTCACTTACTTACTCTAAATTAGCAAATCTTCCTCTTCTCTAAACTTGTGTGACCTTCCAGCTGATTGGGCTGTTTTTAATTAATAATGAAGCTATGTGGTTTGTTGCTGCAGTTCAGACTGTATTTTTGTAGAATTACAAAAATAGAAGCCCAAAAGAACACAAAAAATATTTCTTGCTGGCCATATTTTATTTGTTTTTTGTTTTTTTAAATAAGGGGAACCAATAGTACATAAATAGTATGCAAAATTCAAAGGCAAAGCAAGTTTCTGGAGAAATGAGATACTACTACATGCTATATTTTTTTCATGCAGGTTTCAAACAAAATTATTTCAGTAAAAACAAACAGTAAAATCCAAAAATGGGAAAACATACACAAAATCTTAATTTACAGTTCTGTTGTACCATAATTATTTCCATGCATGTGGTTTTTGCATTACAAAATTGAAAAAATTCATAGTTGCCAGGAGTTTAATATTAAAGATGTTCCTATAATTATGTAGAAGCTTTTTGAAAATACGAATTCCTATACACAGTGAGCGCCTTCCTTGAAATGAAAACGTAAAAAGTAGGGGGGGAAAAAAAAAAGCAAGCAGGACACAAAGTCTTTTATAACAGGTCTTGGATTTGCAACAACGTAAACCATATTTCTAAACAATTAGCTGAAAATGTGTTTCAGAAAAATGATTTTAAATACAGGACATCTCTATGTGATCAAATAAATAAAATACTGCATATTAAACACTTCACTACATAGGATGTATACCAGAACATTTATAAATATTGTGAAATCTCAGTTAATGGATATCTACTACAATAATGCTGGCTTAACAAAGGTGCATGATGAATAGCACTACTGGTGGCTAACCATTGGCCACATATTGTTGTTACCTTGAGGTAGATAACACATGCGTACCAATATATGCATTCTTCCGTTGCTGCTGGTATCATGTGCTTTAGAAATGGATATGAAAAACGGAGTATGCAACAGAAAAAAAAGAGGGTATAGAAACCGGACATTTCTGTGCAATAATGTAAAGTCTCACTGTGTTAAAATCAAGGCAAGATCTTTTATTTCCAAAACATAGCAACTGATTTTGATATACTTCATTTAGTGCATTATTTCTGTTTCCACCTGCATTGCATTATTTTGGATTTTTAAATTGTGTGCAAATGCCATGCCAGTTTAAAATTAATATGTGTGAAAGTAAGACAAAGGTAAACAAAACCTAAACACATACTAAAATTACAGTTCAAGTAAAAAAAAAAAAATAGAAAAACTAAATTAAAAAAGAAAAGATACAAAAAAAAAAAAAAAGAAAGAAAGAAAAAGACTGAGTGTTTCAGTTCAGATGTTTCAGAATGCTGCTGTAGGTTTTGTGAGGAATTTGAGGGGAAGATTTCATGGCAGATGGAGCCAACGTGGCTTGTATAGATTTTAGTGGGGAGCCAACAGGATTATGAAACGGAGGTATACCTATGCAATCCAGTTGCTTATTAAAGATGAGGTCTCCATTAAAACTCAAGAGGCCATCATCATATTCTTTAACGCTGACCTTTGCATCTCCCGATATCTCTGTTTCTGGCACCTCTGTCTCTTCTTTTTTGCTAAAAAAATCATCTAAGTAACTTGTATAGCTGGTTTCCTTCTTAACATGATCATCTTTCCTTACATCACAACAAAACTGGTCTTTCAGAAAGCAGTCTTCCCCACTAACAATCTGGCTGTCCCAAGAATTCTGATTTCTAGCACCCAACTGTGCCAAGTTGGCCATTCCTTTCTCTTGTTTTTCCATGCTTACTGACTTTGAGATCAAATTCTTCAGTTCAAGTTGTGTCACTGAGCTATTTAAGTCATTGAGTTTGTCTACGCAAGAGGAATCATGCTGCAAACTAAGCTCAATGGTACCTGCAATAAATGAATCAAAGTCAAATTCTCTGTGCTTTTCCCTTTCCTTCTCAACCAGTTGCTGTGAAGCTTCTACTAGTGCTAACTGAGCTTTCACTAAACCATTCTTTTCACATTTGGATTTCCCCTTCTTATCTGACTTCTCCTTATTTTGTTCCTTCCAGTTAGAAAGATCAATGATAAGCTTTGGCTCATAATAATGGTTAACTTCACTCTCCTTCCATACTAAGTTTTCTAAATAAGAGGAAGATCTCATTTTGTAGTTACATGTATGGCTACATTCAAGATCACAATATTTATTTTCATGGTGATCTAGATATTGCCAGCAAGGCTCAGTAGAAAAGTGAGGGTCAAACGCAGGATCTTCAAGATACTTTTCCCGGTCTCCATCAAGATATTTGCGAGGGTCCACTTGTACTTCTTCATCTTCACTACCATCAGAGAGAGCCCGAGGGTCACGCTGAACTTCATCGATTTCAAAATTATTATGTATAGGCCAATCATGGTCTGAAAAATCGCTTTCGTGATATCTGAAAATACAAGTGAATGGTTGAGTATATATATATATATATATATATATATATATATATATATATATATATATATATATATATATATATATATATATATATATATATATATATATATATATATATATATATATATATATATATATATATATATATATATATATAGAGTTTTCATTAACAGAAAAGTGTGTGCCTGTATAATTCATCTTCTTTTACCCATAACATGTTCAACCAGTATCTTCCTGCCTGCCCCTTGTAATTCACCACTATATTTGATAAAGTATTTTGACAATGAGAGTATACTATTTTAGCTCATAAATGGTTTGAAAGCTTGACACTCACATACACCTTTGGATACACTTCTGGGGAGAAGACTGTGGGTGAGGTTTTATAATTTTTGTAACATTATCATCATTTTTGTAACACAAGAGCTATAAATATACTGTTAATATACCCTTGTAAACAGTAATTTAATTCTGTCACTTGACAATTCTGTGAATTAAGTGTCCCCTGTTGAAAAATATGAGGGTATTAGAAGTCACCTCAAAGTTTCTAATAAATTAAGTGCCCCCTGTTGAAAAATATGAGGGTATTAGAAGTCACATCAAAGTTTCTTGGTGACTTAAAAGATCCTTATACTTCAAAAAAATGGGTTATTTTATTCACTATACAAACACATATGAGATTTGATAAAACACATTCGAGATTTGATAGTTCTGTATAGGTAAGTAAATATTATATATGCAGTATGGGTCAATTGGCAGAGATTAGCTTTTGTCTATTTTAAACCCAAATTCATTATGTAAAAGCAGCAGCTTCTTTGCAAAAGCAAGGCACTGTAATTACCTTTCCCAGTTATACACATGGCTGTGGCTGTCATCCATCAATAAAATATCGTCTACCTCATCCTCAATGTGAAAAGGATGGCTTGAAATTGGCTCATCCAGTGGAAAAGAGTAAATGCTCATGTATGGGTGGGACAAAGCTTCTTCTGCTGTTAGTCTGTCCATAGGACTGAATGTTAATATTTGCTCCAGAAAATCCAGCGCTGTTTGGAGAGAAAAAAATGTAAATAAAAAAAGCTTGCTATACAGACATGCTTCTCAAGCATGAATTGAAAAAGTCGCTGCAAGACTTTACTAAATCATTCTCCGTTAATTAATTCAGGTATAAAATTTACCCTCTGAGCTGATGCCTGGAAGCAGATGTGGTAAAGGCTTATGCGGCTCGGAAATGTCATTTTTGATATACACTGGGATTACATTGAGGAGCTCTTGGCGGTCTTCTTCATGCACAACTGGTATTGATTCCAGGATGAGCTGCATCTGTTCAAGCTCGTGTGCACCTTAAAGAGTAAATTTATCATTAGATTTTCCAATTAGCAAAATTGTTTTCCAAGTTATTTTATCAACCTGGTCGTATGATGTGTATAGATGTGTTTTGGCATTATAATACCACGCTGTAAGGAGGTGGCACAACTTAAAATCTTACCCTACTGGTCTCCAATTCCAGACACCACTATTTGCCTCTGAATTTTACAAAGATTATACTGGTTGTTTGGAGAGATTCCCCAGAACAAGCAGAAATTAGAACTGGGACTGTGTCCCTGACACAACAACCAATCCACGTGGCACAAAGCAAACTAAATGCAACCCAATCAATCATATGGTGGTCTGTTAAAAAAAAAACTACCCACCATGGGGTCATAATATGCAGCAGAAGGAAAGAATGGGCAAAACTATCCAAATTGTTTGACAAAATCTAGGCATCCACTCTAGTTTATGAGGTTTGGAAGTGGTACACTCTTAATGAGTATTCCAAAACTTTTTTCTTGAAGGCACGACAAGGGGATAGAAACGGAGAACCAGTGGTTCTTGATTTTTAGGGAATTATAGTAAATACTCAAATTTACACACATACAACTAAATGTATTATTAAAGCATACTAACCTGCAAAAAGGGTTTTTCCAGTTAACATTTCTGCAAAGATACATCCAGCAGCCCACATGTCAATTGCTTTAGTGTAATTGTTGGGAGAAAGTAAGAGTCTGGGAGATCTGTACCATTTTGTAACAAGTCCTTCAGAAAGATGTCCCTAAAAAAATTGGATTTCTTTATTTTGTTTTCAAAATAATATTGAAAGCAATAGGCAGAAGGTAATTTTTAAGTGTCATAAAATGGACCCATACAAATTATAACCACTGCAACACATGCTCTGATAGGTTACATAGTTTCTTAAAATCCTTTCTGAAGACAAGAGTCAGGAGACTGGCTAGTAAAAAGGAAATTGGATGCCATTTACAAGCAGAGAATTTGATTATATAAGGAATTCTATTAAAATACATTGCTTGTAGCTTAGTGCTAATAAAAAAAAAAGTTGCTTTTGCTACTGTCTATTGACAACGTATCAGTAAAAGCATGCAACATGGCTAGCGAAATATACTGTTACATATGCAAATTTGAAGAACACGCAATGCTCTGTTCACAATACAAAATGTCACTTCCTATTAAGAACAAAATAAAAGGAAAACCATCACTGCTAAACTTATTATAAATGGTTAAGGTACAGACATCTCACTTACTTGATCTCAACTTGCAGATCAAGATTTTCTTGCATTTTTCCCCCCATTGTTTTCTCACCTAAACTCAGGAGCTCAATCCAATGGGGCACTCAATCATTTCCATTATAGAAGAATTCTATCAGTGGACTTACTCAACAACTCTCGAGTTGGGTTAATAAATCCATTCGATAGAAGGCTATGGGAATGTCACGTTAACTTAAAAATTCACCTGAGAAAATTGATGCGAGAAATAGTAACTATGAGGAATTAATTCTCAGTGCCATAGCTCAAGAATAGCATGAGAAACAGTACTCTTGCATATGAGATGAACAGAGCAATAAAAAAAAATTATTAGATTAACAACCACTGGCCAATTTGTATTGGGGTCTCTGGCTAACCCAGTAAAGAATGGGGGTTTAATAGCAATGTTACTGATTAGAATAATATAATATGCATTTTATAAGTTACACAAGTTATATATTATAATATTATTCAATTGAGATTTAATTTAAGTTATTTCAACTGCTGTTCATGGTAGATACCTTATGAGAGTAATGGGGATCCATAATACGTGCAAGACCAAAATCTCCAATTTTCACCACTAGATCTTCTGTGTTTATGAAAAGGTTTGCTGGTTTAAGATCTCTGTGTAGCACATTAGCGGAGTGGATATACTTAAGCCCACGTAGCAGCTGATACATGAAGAGCCTTGCATGCTCTTCTCTTAACTGGCCCTGCTCTAGCAGTTTAGCAAGGTCAGTCTCCATGTAGTCTTGGACAATGTAAACACAGTTCAACTCTGTTAAAGAGCTCACATCATCTGTTAACTGTCTTCCATTAGGACCGAGAATTTCAAATACTTTCACAATGTTATCATGGTCAAGTCTCCGGATAATTTTAATCTCTCGCAGAGCATGTTTCACACTCTGAGGATCGGTCAGAACGATTTTCTTCACAGCCACCCGCTTATCACAGTCATTATCAACAGCAGAAAAAACTAAGCCATTACCACCGTAGCCAAGAGGTTTTAAGTCCATATATCTGGATCCCAAATCAAATCCATGAATGTTCATGAGGCTTTCAAACTTTTCTGCCATTTTGGTGACCACACTTCTTCAGCTCTCAAATTGAGTTTACACTAAATATTTGAGAATAAATCACTGCTGGTATCTTCAAGAATTTAGACAGAATTGGGAAAAATACATTAAAAAAAACCCACAAAAATTTAAAAAAGCACTCCTTATAGATGGATTCCACCAATTTTCATTGCATATCAGCCTTCCAGGCCTGGAATACTCCAACAAGGACTCTAAAGCTCTGCAACTTTGAATGTAGAAAAATGCTAGTATTCATAGTTCATAAGAGATGCAGCATCCCAGCAGACAGCAAGGAAAACACTCAAGAGGAACTAATGCGGAATGAAAGGACATACTATGCACGTGGCTCTAGTGTGCAAAACAAATTGACATTTAACAAAAGAGCAAATAAATATGAACGTAAAAGACTTTTTCAAACATCCTCCTCACAGTGCAGATACATTCAGTGTTAAACTGGTCCTGAGCAGCGTCATTCTATAATGCTAGTAAGCACTATGAATTATTTTTATTTCGGTATTGGTGTACAGTGCATTTGAAGAGGAAACCGTGGCAGAACTTGAATTACAGAAGAGGGCGTCTGTTAATGATCAGGTGGCTCCAGCTCACCACAATCACAATCAAAGCTGCCATCCATTTTATTTCCAGATATCCTACAAGAGAAAAAAAAAAAACCACAAGATTAGCAACAGATAGACAATTAAATAAAATTGTCAATTGTAAACAAACATGTGAACTGGTTATTTTCCAGAGTAATTTTAATTTTCCTTTTTCCAAATGAATTTGAGATCGTGGCACAAGCATGGCCTTTTCTCTATTAACGAAAAAGAACAAAACCTGCCTGTACCATCTCTCATTGTCCATAATAGAAATCCTCTTAATATCACTGGCACATTTGGCCCAAAAAACGCTCAAAATGCCATTTTCGTCCACAATCTGGATTGAACAGTAATGTCAGGAGGTGGACCTCCATTGCAGGCACTAGGTGCAATGAACCTTGAAATTATTATTATTTATATAGCACCATCATTTCACGCAGCTCTTTACAGAGATAAGTGATACAAATACAAACATTTTCCAAGTGTGATTTAAGGTTGAAATTAGATACTGTTAGGAGACAGTAGTGGGAGGTTCCTGCTCAAGAGAGCTTAAATTCTACGTATGACTGAAGTCAGGCAATCAACCACATGGCAAGCGCCACATAAAAACCCACACAGTGGTATCAGACTATTAGCTTGGAAAAGTTAAATAAGCAGAAACAGGCAGTCTAGCTGCTTAGTGTTTTTTATTGGCACGAAAAAAAAAAACCACTAAACAGCTAGACTGCCTGTTCCTGCTTCTTTACCTTTTCCAAGCCAATAGCCTTTGTATCGTGAGCGGGGTGCGTTTAAGAAGTGCAGGAAATAATTTCCTCCCTTGTTGGGGATTTTAATTAGGCAATTAGCACAATAGAAGAGATTTCTTCTATGGCATATTACAGTAAATAGATAGATGCATCTAAAATAATCCCCTATTGGTTTGAATGGAAAATGCCTCACAGCACCAGTACTCTTTTTAGCAGAAACAACCACTAGAGCATGTTTGGGTGGTATTGACTAAAGACTAAAGATGCTCTAGTAAGCATTTCCAGGCTAAAAACCATCTGCACTGTTGGTGCAGGTGTTCCCTATGCAAGTGAATGGGAGGCAGGAGGGTGCCTTTATATGATGTGGTACCATCTGAAATATTCCGGTGGAAAAAACATCACATGTACAATCATCCTTAGTGCTGTGACCTTGCTAGCACAGCAAACGTTAGTAAGTACATGAGTAATATATATATATATATATATATAAGGGATTCCCCGAATCCACTATTTTGGGTTCAACCCCCGAATCCTTTTCGAAAGATTCGGCCGAATACCGAATCCGAACCCTAATTTGCATATGCAAATTAGGGGTTGGAAGGAGAAAACATTCTTTACTTCCTTGTTTTCTGACAAAAAGTCACGTGATTTCCCTCCCTGCCCCTAATTTGCTCATGCAAATTAGGATTCGCATTCAGTTCAGCTGTACAGAAGGATTCGGCCGAATCCTGGCCGAATACTGGATTCGGTGCATTCCTGATATATATACATATACACACACAGTTAAATGCACAATGCACTGGCACAGGTGTTTGGAAGAAAAATCCCTAAGCCATGCACTACATTCCTGAGAAAATTAAAGCAATAGTTGAACGCAAGAAATGCATTTAAAGACCTTGGTTTGACAACATTAATATAAAGTACAGAGATTATGGCTCAATAACGCAATCTAACACCAAAACGCTAATGAAAAGGAAAGTTTAACATGCAGCTGTCAAAGAATCATGAAGCAATAAAATTGCTAGCATTTTCCATCAAAAAAATCAGAGGCAAGATATATGTAATGAAAGCATGGATTCCTCACACTGCACACTCACTGAAACACTTAACATGCTTCATTTAATTTAATAACAAATGTGTTTAAAGGGTTCTTGGAAGTCCTTGTCAACTAGTTATAGCTGTATCATTACAGGGGCCAGCCAAGAACCAATTAAGTTTTATTTTGCCTAACGAAATAAAATGTAATTTTAACCAACTTTCCAATGACTTTTCATATTTAATTGTAAATTAAATTGCTATTAAATCCAGTACAGGTATAGGATCTGTTATTCAGAAACCAGTTATCCAGAAAGCTCTGGATTTTGGGAAGGCCATCTCCCATAGACTCCATTTATCCAAATAATTCAAATTTTTAAAAATGATTTCCTTTTCGTCTTTAATAATAAAACAGTACATTGTACTTGATCCAAACTAATATGATATGATTAATCATTATTGGTGGCACAGCAATTCTATTGGGTATATTTAATGTTGCAATAATTTTTTAGTAGACTTCGGTACAGAGATTGTAATTACAGAAAGACTTCTTATCCAAAAAATCCCTGAGCATTCTGGATAATGGGTTATATACCTGTATTCGTCTGACCCTTGCTATTTGCTGCACTGCCAGTCATGAATGCCCATTGATGAAGTTTACTCAGTTCTCCTCTAGTGAAGACTATTTCTAAAATGCCTTTCAAACTGTGATTCTCCTTCTCAGCAGGCCTGGAGGAACTAATAAAAACCACCCTATTTTATGGCACCTGATTTAAAATCGGTTAAAAAATAGTTACCTTTAAAAGTTACATTTATACTGGAGCTCCCCATATATCTTCTCTGGTCTGTATCTGTGTTAAAAATGAGCGGTGGGTGCTCAGCCCTTAAGAGCACAGTAGAATATGACTATTCAATGAGAGCTTGGTCTTCACATAGGAAAATATATCCTGCAGCTCCCTGTCATGTCCACCTATCTGCCCTCCCTCTAGATGTGTATTGGCTGCCACCCCTCAATGATAGTGAAGCCAGCAGCTCTGCTAAACAGCTTGAGAAAGTAGCACAAACAGAATGATTGGGTTGGGGCTGGTAAGGTTTGGGGGAAATTTTATATTGCTATAAATTTGTCTGGTAGGTGTTCTTGACACTACATAAGCATTGAGGAGAGGGGGTATTGACTGGAAGAGAGCTGTCCCTTACTACCATTGTTTCAGAAGTAATCAGGACAATATAGCTTTCATTAGAAATTACATTTAAAATGATTGAATTAAAATAAGAAGGTTGCTTAGAATTACATTTCATTATCACAAGCATATATTTGAGCATGTGGGTATAGTTTCACTTTAAGGTATTACAGCAATCCAATCCTTCAGGACAATCGCTACCAAAGGCAACAAACATACCCAAAAATGCCTCGCCAGCCACGACAAGTTGCGACTTGTGAAAATCGAAGGGACACATAGGTTTTACCACCGGTGATTTCAATTATTGTCAGGGAGAAGCATTTCCTGGAGATTTGTCAACCAATTTATCACAGTCAACAAAATCTCCACATAAAGACATTATATTACAGCCATATAGATTTCAGTGGTAAAGTTGGCACAAAAACTGGACTTCACTCCAGAAAATGGATGCGAATTAAAAAGTTTTATTCTGAGATGTTTCTTTTTGTATGAATAAAACTTTTTAATTTGCATCAATTTTTTTGGAGTGAAGTCCAGTTTTTGTGCCAAGTCTACCACTGAAATCTATAGGTCTAGCATTGCCTCCCCGAGCTTAAGGTCTGGGGCTTGAGCACCTGGACCCCCTGATGCTATTGGTGAGTTTACCTTACTGCCTACGTGTTTCTGTCACACTGGAATTCCCTATTGCCCTTTTTAGATTCTAATTATATTACAGCAGCGATTGAGCTTAATCGCTGGAAAACCCAAGATCAGCCATTTTCACACAATAAAGTCGAATCGCCACAAGTAAAGTCATTTATTTGTGGTGATTACAAGGTAAGTGAATGGCACAGCATTTTCAGGGAGATGTGTGACCTGTGGTAGCAATTTGTTGCCCTTAGTGCCGACCAACTTGTTCAATGTAGTTAGCCCCTTATCAAAAGAGACAACATGCTCCAAGGTTATATTGTACAACTAAAAAGTCCATGAAACCCAGCGTTAGGCTGGGGTCATATAAATCTATTAGAGGGGTGACATTGAGCCCACTGGACTGCATATATAGATAGCTCTATATAATCAAACTCAACGCATCTGCTATCACAGGATATACCACCCAAACTCAACCAATATTATGATAAAACATGTTCTCCTCTATCAAATGTCCACACATTTATACTAAATACATTTTAAATGGAACATTAGTGTGAGTAATTAATAAAAACAGATCAGCTCTGTGTTTAGTGTACCGCAGAAATTCAGTTGCCAGAGAAAATGGGCACATGCTGCAGTACGTGGCACATAATATGACTTTCATTTCTCCAATTAAACTCTGTTGCCACGGTTGCCTTAACGTCTCCGGTGGTGATGTAAGCGCAGTTCCCGAGAATCAGCGAGGAATTCCCTAAATACCATATATGACTTCTCACTAAACAAATCTCTCCTGCTTAACTTCTTAGCTCTCAGGAGAAAGAACAGCTCAGTCTCTAACACGGCTTGGGTTTAACTTCCAAACAACGTACGCATGTAAGGGATGATTATGTTTTCTAGCATTCTGATCACATGGATTCTAAAGTCCTCAGACTAAACTAGACGGCTTTGCTTCTTGTAACCATGCTGACTTCTTTTTAAAGAATAAAACAGTTTGTAAAAGGGAAAGGGAAATCTAAAGGAATAAAAAATGCTCTAGAAAGAATGAAACTGAAGCTACTTGTCAGGTCTGTTAGATAACTGGCTTCTGCTACACTGCTCCAGGAGCCACAACCTGCAGTGCAGAAAATGTGAACACTGCCCTCAAAAAAAACCCCCAAAACTTGCCAGTTTACATTATTTACACATTCCAGCAGGTTTAAAAAACTATGAACCCACTGGAATGTGTAAATAATGTAAACTGGCAAGTTTTGGGTAGAGGTTGCCCTTAATGTCAATGTTCACTCTTCCCATACCTCTCAACTGTCCCTTTTTTCGGACAGTCCCTCTTTTGACAGCTCAACCTGCAGTCCCTCATTTGTATTGCAAAGTCCCTCTTTTCTCTGCACTGAACAGCCAGAAAAAGAAACAAACTTTCTCACTTAATTGGCTTTTAGCAGAGAGCCCAGAACAGCTAACAGGTGCAAATAAGATACTTTGTAACAATTTTGAGACACAAAAACACAGTTTAGATAAGGAGAAATATTTTCAAACTTTCATAACCTGCCAAATTTTGTAAAACGAACATGGTAATTAGGGGGTGTGGCCACAGAAAGGGGTGTGGTCAAAAAATTGCTGCGCTACGTGTGGAAAAAAAATTTTTGTCCCTCATTTTACTTCCAAAATGTTGGGAGGTATGACTCTTCTACTGAATAGTCAGTCAGGGAGGGCTCACCTTGTGGCCTCTTCCAGCTGCTAAAATGTAAATATCCCTATGAGCATTTATGGCTAAGGAAACCTCCCAGGATCCCCAGGGTATGAGCAACTGCCACAGGAAAGTCAGCTGTGAGTCACAGGACAGCAGCAGCCACGCAAAGGGAAAGAAGAGCCACGCAGCAGTCATTGCCACACACTCAGACCCACGTCGCAACTGTGGACTTTGTGATTCATCACATGGGAAACTTTGTGCTTAGCCCCTCCCACTAGCAGCTCCACAGCTCACGCCACATCAAGCTGCCACCAAGCGCCCAACATGAATGAAGCGGCTGATGCGACTAAGCGAGCGGCGGGTGTCGTTGCTGAATGTATACAGACAGGCTAGGCTCCGGCTTGTGGCCCCTTCTGTTTTAATACAACAGCTAAATTGAGATCTTTGTCAGAAATGCACATGACGATATACTATTATGGGAGGAAATCCCATGACATCATTGGCTGAATGAAACAGAGCCGCCCTCGCATCCATTTCGCTCTCGCTGGGGCATCACATTGGCCCGGCGGCATGTCAATCATCTTATTACTCTAAGGAGCCCCGAATTCCCCAACCTGGTTACGCTAAAGCGTTTTAGCTGACAAAATGCCAGTTTACGCTGTTAGCGCCTACTTTCACTATGATCACCTCCACTCAACCTCCAGCCGAAGCCATAAAGTGAATGTTAATACAGAAGTAGTCATTAAACGGTGCTCAGACCCACAACTGGTCATACAGAGAACAGTATACACAAGCACCCAGGCGAGGTTATTGTAATAACGGGTACAAGGGAGCAACCATTAGACTGGTGGGACACGATCCCTACTGCCAATGAGCCGACATTATCCACAGTGGGACTGTACGGCCAAAGCCAGTCGCGGGACCGGCGAAATGACGGAGGAGAAAGTGGCGGCGCCTGTCTGTCAATACTAGCTCAATACACAATACTAGCACAATACACAATACTAGCACAATATACAACACTAGCACAATACACAATACTAGCACAATATACAACACTAGCACAATACACAATACTAGCAATAAACCGGCTAGTGGTGCCACGGATGAGAGCAGCCGACGCGCTATTAATTAGCATACTTGGCGAAAGAGAACGGCCGAGATGGGTAGAAAGGTCCGCTCCTTTGTCAGTCACACAATGGGAGAATGACCGGCACAATGCCGCCCGGCTCTAGAAAGAAACCGAAGCACAGATAAAGAACGGCAGGTACTCACGGGCCTGGTCAGATTCATATGGAGAACTGAAATGGCCCCGAAATGATGGTTACAGATCCGCTTTGCCTGTCCCCTCGCTCCGCTTCTTCTCCCCAGTTCGATGCCGCAGTCGCCATGTACTAGTCTCCGACTGACTGCTTAGAGGAGGAGAGGCAGGAAACCGAGAAGCCGCCTCCTGCGTCATTAGTCTCGCCCCTGCAGCCCGTCACCTGAGCGGGAGATTTGAATCGAGCAGCAGGTTAATGCCAAGCCATTAAGAAGGAACTCGCCGTATTTCCTTGTCTGATAATAAAGACTAGCGTTTCAGTCACTTTGTTGACAAAACTTGTAATACCAGGGTTGTTGGGAGCCATCTTGGTTTTGTGATCCTCTGGCACATTCAGCAATGGCGTCTACCTGTTGCCACACAACAACCCCAACTTTCCTGAGCAGTCACCATGTTCTAGGCATCTAAAGTCATTGTAATTCACCATTTGTGCCACCAAATAAGTCCCGGTGTTTACAAGGAACAAACCCTCAAGAGTATTGCTATGTGCAAAATAGCCATCGATGCACCGATTATATAGTACAAAACTTATTTTCGTACAATATTCGGTGCGAGAAGACGAGCCGATGGATATCCGCAGAAGACTTGGATATCGGCCAGCTCGATGATCGGGCTAGCCGGAAAATTTTGATTGGGCACTTTTGAAGGCACCCAAACATCAGCCATTGTTAAGGTGGCCGTATGGCCACCAATATTATCATATGAAACACATTTTTGTACAATGTTTGGTGCATGTATGGCAGGGCCGGAATTAGGTGTAGGCAGAGTATTCACGTGCCACTGGGGAGCGGCCCGGCACATGCCTTTAACTGCTGCCTACCCCAGTCTGGTCTGGAGTCCTGTTTTTTGTGCACATGTGCGTGCCTAAGTGAGGGTGGCGCGTGTTGCGTGTCAGCGCAAATGCGCCATGACTCCAACGTCAGCGTGCATGTGCCGTGACACATCCATCAGCACGATAAGTGAAGTGGGCGATGCGGCTGGCCAGGTTGACTGGGGGCGCCCGGCCAGTCTGGCCCCGCCTTGATGTATGGTGGAAGACAAGCCGACCAATATCAGCAGAAGGCTTGGATCTCAGTCGGCTCACTGATTGGCCCAGGTGAAAAATTTTTGATCAGGTGCCATTGAAAGCATCTGAAAATCAGCCTCTGTTAGTTCTGAATTATCAGATACAGGTAGGGTTGCCACCTGACCAGTAAAAATGATGGTTAATCTCAATGTTATGAATAGGGGAAAAAGATTAAGGCCGGTATTTTTTTCCAGAAACAATGGCAAAGATATTTTCCAGGAAAGATCATAATTGTTACGTCTATGGCCACCCGATATATACATTCCAGGGAATACTTTTTTTCCTCTTCAGATAGTACACCAGACTTGTTCAGTTGCTTTGTAATTTTTTTTCTTTCTGACCTTTCCCCCTTCTTTCTCTCTGGTGTTCTGGCTAGCATCTCAGTAATCCAAGAGCATCCCCATAACTGTTACAATTTGCTACTTGTGTCTTGTCAACAGCATCTGTGGAATGTTAGCATCTATTCTATCAAATATAACATTTACTTTCATGAAACTCGGGTATTATGTAGCAAATTAAGAACATTTTACAGAGTTAGCGACCTTGCATCCTGCAGCTTCCTAAAGGAGACATGAAAGGTGAAAAATTAAGCTTTAAACTTGAATATTAGAAGAAATAATTAGCAAGCTACTGAAAAACATCTGGTGTACAATGTGAAAACAACTGACCCAAAAGGAGTCTGGAAGGGAAGCAACCCCTTTAACATACATTATTACAAGGCAACACCACAGAAAAGTAAATTTGATTAATTCTGCCCCATTACCATTCTTTAACACTGATATATATGGAGTTCTTTTACAGAGAATGTTTTATAAATTCATTTAGTCCTTTACCAATCAGGGTTTACCTATACACGCAGTAGTAATCAACAAAGCTTGCAATGGCTGTTGCAGCCAGTAATGCAAACTATGGTCATTTCAGCAGCCTTGATCTGCTAGCGTTATAGCAAAGGTAATTATGTGCACCATCCCTGAAAAATGAAAATCCCATATGCTCTATTTTGTTGGGTACACATTTGGGGTGTTTTCTGGCCAAAATACAGCCTGTGTGCACACGGATCAGCAGCTCACACTACCCTTATGAATATCCAAGACACTGGAGAAACAATGAAGATGATTATTGTCCGGAGGCAGGCTTAACATGCCACTATAACCTCAGCTTTTCGAACAGAGGTGTGCTTAGTACAGGATTATACATACTGTATAGTAGCATATACTATGTCTTTGTAAGGGCACTTCTCATACTATGGTCCAGAAAGTTGACCATAGTATTAGAAGTGCAATTTATGTAATACCGCACCACTTCACATCAGGCTATGCTGAGGAAACTCGTTCAACAGGAATTTGGCAAGTTGGGGGATTTTACTTCCCCATCTTATCAGTTGGGGGTTGCTTTGGGGGCAGGTGTCACAACCCAGGATAAAAGAACCCTGGACAGAAGTGAGAAGGAAGCGGCTGGGGGCCTGGAGAAGAGAGGAGCCTGGAGAAGAGACAGAGGAACCTGGGACAAGACAGCATGTGAGGACTGCAGACCAGAGGGAAGCCATAATGAAGCTGACCTCTATTTCATTGCTATGGTGTTAACAACAATGTAGACTTGTATAATTGTGTAACTGTAAGTACTGTATATACTGTTTTAGTTTAATTGTAATCATTTATGTGTAACAATCCATTGATTTATTATATAATATAATCTCTTTAATATACACATATTGGTGTGGATTCTTTGCTTGCTCAAAAGAACCAAAACACTAGTAAGAGGGGTTATATATATATATATATATATATATATATATATAAACGGGTCTGTGGACAGCACCAGCTTTCCTAATTAGCTACCTTGTAGCTGCCCCTGTGCACGGTGGTATATTATATGTAGATAAACGAACAAAAACCAGCACCAAGGGTCTTCAAGTGATGAAAATATTGTATTGTTACATAGTATGCAAAACCGACGTTTCGGGGACTTACTATGTAACAATACAATATTTTCATCACTTGAAGACCCTTGGTGCTGGTTTTTGTTTGTATATATATATCCTGACGACGGTTCAGAGAGAACCGAAACGTGTTGATGTGGGAGAGTTTGTAATACTCTAATAAAAAGATACTTCTTAATCACTATACCCGTGAGTGCTCCTGACTACATTTATTTATATATATATATATATATATATATATATATATATATATATATATATATAATTACATCGCAATTGCACCAAAAGTATCACATGTAAGCATTACTCTCATACAGAATTGTGACACCAACTAAACTTTTTTGTAGCATAATTGCATCTGATATGCATTAAAGTGCAATTGTGTCAATCTATACACAACTGTATAAGGTGCATCTCCCCTCAAGACTGCAATTATGCAGGAATCATGAGTAATGTTTGTCTCCAATATTAATAAATACGCCCCCAATGTGAGTTGAAAAAAAATGGTGTAAAAAGCTGTGTAAAATAAATCTAAATTTATCAAGTTAAGCGTAATTTTACACCATGCAAACCCAATATTTGCTGCCATTATTTTGCATTGCTTCCAGTGGAAGTCACTCTAAGATAAAAACACGTAAAAATTGTGCACCTTTTTTTGCCCGTTTTTTACTTGGTGAAGCCTGGTGATGTGTGGTGTGTTAGCCTGCTGTTTTTTACATAGCATAATAAATTTAGCCTTAATGTCATTAAATCCTTTATTTTAAATTCTTCCCCACTGCTTTCTATTAACCCTAGCAGCTGCTGTCCCTAAACGCTCCCTATTAACCCCTGCTGCTATCATGAGGCAGCGGATGTTTAATTGTTTTGTTCACTAGTAATTCCACAAACTCATAATAGGCATATTAGCCCTGAAATGGCCGCATGTGAATAAGGCAGCATTAACAGAAACCCATTATCCATCAGAGGTGTTGAACAATTTACATGCCATGTGGAGGATCGCATTGATTTTTTTCCCTGCTGATGCTGCAAAAACATTGCGATGCTGGTTAGGCCTTTTTGTATGTGAAATGTATTCTTATACAAATATACATAGGCTGCGTTATTGGAGCAATATCTGTGTTCTATTTAATTGCAAATCCACAACAATTGTTGACATTTCTCCTGACCTCAGTCCCCACCAAAAGAAGCATTTCTAGCACTGATCAAGTTTTTTGCTATTCATAACATTTTTCTCACCAGCATTTTCTCTCTGAAACGTTACAGGTGCTCATGAGATGGCTTTAAACCAATAGGCGTATTAACATAGGCTTGAATTATACTATTTTTTTAAATCTATTATATTTTTGGTCCACTTGAGAAATTTGCTGGGAGAAATGATAAGCAAGATATTACCACACTAGTGAAAGAAACCTGAAAAAACAGAATTGTGAATAATTATAACATTAGGTGGGAAAAAAGATTGTTTCTTTAAGTCCATGCCTTCTCGCTAACTGCAAAATCCCATTGCCTGATACCTGTTGAACTATTACTCAGTTGATTTAACCAGTTCTGGAGGCAAGAGTGGGAGATCGCATACCTTAGAGCCCTCTGCACCAAGACCCTACAACTATACTTCTGCCCTGATTTAAAAATGCTTTGCAATCTGGTGTAAAGGGAGCCATGCACTGGTAAGGGAATTGCAGAGGTCGCTTGTGAATTGACAACTCAAAAATCATTATGGATTAATTACTGTGTTTAGTGAAGCTATCCCTAAGTATTTCAGCTGGATACATCTTTAAAATCAATCATTAGGGTTCCACAATATTGACCTTACAGCAACTGGTGACCATAAATCTATGCATAGCTGGATATTAGGGTATTAGCAGTGTTTCTATGTATTTCTGGAAAAGCTGTGCCTTTTGTTTATGTTACAAAGAAACAGGTGCTCATTTGAACATTCTCAAAATATGTAATTTTTGAGGTAGATGTAGTCCTGCATCTTTCTAGTGCAGGTTCCAGTACAACCTTTGTCCATGGGTAAAATAAAAAAAAAAAAGTTAGTGCTGCTGGTTTTCTTTTTACATATTTCTTTTCCTAGCATTATAAATTGACAGAAGAATAAATTAAATGTGCAGATGGTGAGGGAAATGTAAAATGTGATGCATTTGATTTTATGTCCAATTTATACAGCATTTGCTTTGGGCCATTACTGAGTCAGACAAATATAGATATTTTTAGCAGCTTTTATTTTGCAGTAGAGCAGCACTAGGATATATTGTGCTGATCTAAGAAATGTGATAGAACAGTCATCAAATCCCAGATTGAAACGTAAAAACACCACTAACATTACAGTTACGATGACTGTACAGTTATTAAAGAGTTACCATTACGTTTTTTCCTAGCACAAACAAAAGGAACATTTTGGGTGAGTTCAAGGAAAAGACTAATGTTTTACTATTGTGCACACACTACCTCACCAGATCACATTTCAATGGAACTCAAATGTGAACCTTCATCATTTTTATTTACTGTGGCACAGCAAGACTTTTAGTCAGCTTCTCTGAGCTCTTTCAAGTGCCAATTCAATACTTTGGTAATATTGTATCTATTTTAGCCTGTGTTGGCCTTAATCCCTTTTCAATACTTCTAGTAAGCAATCTGGGGTTACTGCCTTGAATACTGACTGATTTGTTTACCTTGCAATCCAAGGAACGCTGAGCCTTTTCTAAATCTTTGTTTACAGTGTGATGTCTGTTTCTAAATTAACGTGTCCATATATGCCATAGATTTCCTACCAGAAAGTAAGAGTCTTCTCAGTTCATGGCTGCAGCCAACATTTCCAGAGAGCTCAAAAGGATTTTTCTACTATAATATGCGTTGGGCAAAACTTATCACCTATCCCTTTGTAGCATTGCCATTACCAAACACAATTATAATATTAATAAGTATTTGCTGAAGATTTGTACAAACACAATTCTCTCTTTTCATAGAGCTAATAGAAGTAGATTAAATTGTTTCTATTGATTTAAACACCTGGACCACATAACGTATTTAATATATAGTTTGCTATATTAGAAATAATAGAATCTGTTTTTTTTTTAATTGGCTACAACTGTTTGAATAACATATACCTCCCGTGAATTAATAGTTACCAAAATAGTTTAATGTTATTGAAAGGTAAATAGTCTTAGTTTCTAAGAAGCATACTATATATTTTAGTAGGTAATTAAGACATAAATGAGCAATTAGGCAGTGCATACCAGTATTTGGGTCCAGTCTGCTGGCTCCAGTTTGGCACCAAACAAGTCGTTTCATTCTTGGACGATCCTCAAGGGCATAGCCACCTGTACAAGAATATTATTTATTACTGACAAAGACAATATTTCCTTGGTGTCATCACCAATCAGTTCAACAATCAAGAATGTAACACAGAAAAGAAGACACAAAAAAGCCCACCACAGACATGTAGTGCATTAAAATTAACACATGCTTGTTTTTTTAGATGATCTTCATTTTTTAGCCAAAAAACTTTGAAAGGTTTAAGCAGGTGATTTAATTCTAGTGAACTAAGAAGTATGTAAAAATATGCTTTGTAAGGTCCCAGTTTATTAAGGAGATATTGACGCCAAAAAAAACGTCTTTTTTTTTACATTTATCATTACATTGTCTTTGCTTGCTATTTATAATTTTGCCATACAATATTTGCAATATTTTTAAAACATGCTTTTAAACTGCCAATCTGATCCCTCATGTTCCTCTAAAGAAGGCTGCTATATTTGTGCAGCAGTAGTCCATTAGCATTAGAAACTCTGATAAGTTGAGATGGGACAGCCAGGTTGGCAAAACAAATTAGGTTTAGGAACTTCAGGGGGCCCATTTACTAACAATCAAATTTCGATTTTTTTTTTACCACGAATCTCTAATAAAAAGTTTCTAAAAATGTGAGATTTATTGTGTAAAAACCACACAACTAAAACAAAACTTCGCCAGGTAAAAGTTGTTGAGGTCATATAGAAGCCAGTGGGAGCTGTGCTGATCCTATTGGAACATTTTATATCAATTCTAACTTTTAGAGGTTTTTGATAGGAATTGTCAGAAAAACTTGAGGTTTTTGAGGTATTCATATGTTTAGTACATTATTTTGCGTTCATGCTTTTTTATTCAGAACAGACATTTTAGTTTTAGAGTTTGTGAGTTTAGTCATAGTTTCAAAAATCAGAACAGGCCTCCAAGTTACAATTACAAAAGCATATCTATCAGTGAAAAACTATTAACATGGTTTAAAGGAACTTCATATTTTGAAGAGTAGTTTTTTTTAGTGTCAATATCACGTTCCTGTATGTCGGGAAAAATGAATCACAGGAATTAAACGTGAAGTGTTACTATATGGGTATCCATGTTCTAGTTATAACTTAAATAAATCTGCACCTTAGGGGCAGATTTATCAAGGGTCGAATTTCGAAGTAAAAAATACTTTGAAATTTGACCATCGAATTAAAATACTTCGACTTCGAATATCGAACGAAAATCGTATGATTAAATCGTTCGAATTGAACTATTCAAACTATTTCAGCAATTGAGCAAAGTATTTTTTGACCTTTAAAGACTTTTTACTTTGAATCAAAGTTGAAGTGTATTCAAAGTCGTAGTATCCTATTCGATGGTCGAAGTATCCAAAAAATTACTTTGAATTTCGAAATTTTTTCCTTCGAAAATTCCCTCGAATTCACTTCGACCCCTCGAACCTGCCCCTTAGTGTTTGTTTTACATGAACAAATTCTAACATCAGTTTTTTGCAGGCCCTTAAGAGTAAGCAGGTCTCAGTTAAAGTGCTGGAGGCCTGTTCCGCCATAAAGAGTGAGGTCTGTGCAGATGGGGGGCAAGAATACATAGGTCAGGGGAATGAGCATGCCGGTATATGGCACCCCTCTACAGCAACCCTGCTCTCATTGAAAATATTTGTGTCCAGTAGAGCTGATGGTCGAATTTCGCGAAACTGCAAAAAATTTGCGAAAGGCATTGAAGTCAATGGGCATCAAAATAGTTTTGACCCAAGTCAATATTGACGCAAGCGACAATTTTTATACTCATGACTATTTGGTTGAAATGCATTAAAGTCAATGGGCGTGACAATTTTTATGCACGTAACAATTTTGATGCGCGACAATTTTTTTTGGACTTGCCGGATTTTTCACCGTTGAATTGTCACCACAGTTTCGGAAATTAATTAGTTTTGGGTGAAACATGGAAATTCGTTGCGAATTTGTGTATGGCGAATTTATTCGCCCATCACTAGAACTGACCTAATTAAGACTACCTAAGGTACCCTAAGAGTCGTATACAACCACTAGTGTTATTCTGCTAACATGGATTCAAATGATGCACTTGCAATTGTGTTCATTCTGATACATTGGTGAGATTGTGGAAGGCACAGCTTCCTGCACAGCCACAATTATTCTGGATTCCTGGGGGGAACACTCCATTGTTGGTGATTTTCATTCAAAAATTGCATTTTGTACATTGTGTTTGGTAACTAAACGCCCCTTCCTGTTATTCACAACAGTTTGAATTATGAATCTGCCATAATGTAGTTCTACTAACACAACATAAAATGGAACAGAACAACAGAAAGGGTCAGATGTAGGAGGATCTGAAAACAAACCTTTGCTAATCACTCCAGAGTAGAATGGCTATTGCCTGCTGAGTAAGAAAGTAAATGAAGGAGAGGCTCAGTGGGCTGAAGCATTTGAATCAGAGACTGACAAAAACCTTGGGAGATGTTCTGTACATGCCTGAAGTAATAGGCACCAAGTAAAGTAATAGACTATAAAGAAGGAGAGAAGCATGCTTTCAAAATGTTCTGTTACAGCTCATTAAATTTTGTTGCAGTGTATACAATGAAATCAGGAATGTTACACTTTACAATTTTAGGATCTGTTCTGTGAGTTCTATAAGGGTATTTAGCTCCTGAAAACATTCTTCTGACCATAAGGCAATAAATATATGATAATTGTACTAATACTTAAATGTTCTTTATTTGAGATAGACACACATGGGGCTCATTTATCAACACTGGGCAAATTTGCCCATGGGCAGTAATCCATGGCAACCAATCAGATTGCTGCATTCATTGTTCTACTTGCAGCTGGTTTCAAAAAGCTAATAACTGATTGGTTGCTAAAGGTAACTGCCCATGGGCAAATTTGCCCAGTGTTGATAAATGAGCCCCACGGTGTGCCATATCAGCCAATACAGCCAAATGTGGACAGCCAGACCAAATTAGGCAAGTGAAGTTGCCCATACACTCACAGAGAAATTTGTAAAATATTGGCCATAAACAGGGACAAGTATGTGGCTGAAGATGAAGCTGTGGGAGGAAGGGGTAGGTCTCCAAAAGCTTGCGCTTCAAATTTCTGCAATAAAAGGAGATAAAAGGCATTTGCCAGAAAAGGTTGGGGTGCTTCTTCCCTACACAGTCTAGTGAAAACTATGCACATCTTTTACTATTTTTAATCCTACAGGACATTGGTAAATATTAATAAGTTTTCTTAAGACATAAAGCTATCAAGTTTAGATGGACTTAAGCATTGTATAATAGGGGGAAAATCATCAGAAATTGATATTATCACATATCTGTCCGATTGTTACGTAACCAGTACAAAATTCCAAATAATTCAGGGCCAGCATTGTATGAGAAATCGTTATATATATCTATGACTGTAAATATTCCAATACATTAAAGTATTTTTGACGTATTATAGAAAGATATTAATGTAATGCAATGTTTTCACACAAAATAAATTTTTATTGGGAATGTAACTTGAGCTGGCCATAAATAGGCACACAGGCTGCTGTCTCAGTTACTCGTGGTAAAGGCCCAAAACTATTCACTCTCGAGTCAATATCTGACTTGTATTCAGTATAATCTTCATCTAACCACACAAGAATGTAAATAGAGGTGAGCTAATCAGCTACATTTGGAATTGATTTGCCTAAACCCACATTCACACTGCATGACTGTAACATGATTCAACTAGTCCAAGGATATGCAAACTGCAGTGCTCCACATATTGCAGCATTATCTCTCCCAAAATTCCTTTATCATTTCACCTAATGGGGATGCTGGAAGCTGTTGGAGTGTTGATAATTGCTTGTGCCTACAATGTTGATAATTGCTTGTACCTACAATGCAAAACAGACCGAAGCCAGCATGCAGTTGCATCACTAATCTGGCTCCTGTGCCTAATTGTGGGCATACACGGGCAGATAAAGCTGCCGATATTGGTCGTTTGGACCGATTTGACAGCTTATCTGCCCGTGTATGGGGGCTTCCGACGGGTCTTCCCGATCGATATCTGGCCACGATATCGATCGGGAAGGTTGGATTTTTAACCGACCGACCCGTCGGAGCCCCTTGGCGCATCGTAATTCGATCGTTCGGCCATACGGCCAAACGTTCAAATTACCCCCGATATAGCCATGCCATTAGTGGCATATCGGGGAAAGATCCGCTCGTTTGGCGATGTCGCCAAACGAGCGGATCTTTGAGTCTATGGCCACCTTTGCAAGAGTTGCAAGAGTTGCAAAACTCACGCTGTGGGTGCATTGCAACCACTCTTAGCCTATTTAGCCTATTTATGAAGCCTTAATTTTTTCCAGTCAAGTTTTTAATGAGGAAAACTTGAGTTTTCAAATCCAAAAATACTCCATCTAAGCCCTGTCATGGTCATGTAGAAGTCAATGGCAGATGGTCCCTTTAACAATTGGAATATGTTTTTTACCTTCAGGATTCTCAATAGATTTGGGCTGTTTGTGCTGGTTTTCATTCGATAAGTCAATAAATTCGAGTTGTCGCAGCAACAATTCGATAAAGTTGAGTTTTTGGAGCATCAATTCGAAAAAGTCGCACCATTTTGAAGCGACACTTTTCTGACTTTTTCAAGAAGAATTATTGGTAAATTAAGGGGATTTGGGTTTGGGAGTTTTTGAATGCTTTTTTTTTTATAAGAGATCGAAAAAGTTTTATTAATATCCCATTGCAGGAAAATGAACTGCATCAGCAGCTGCACTTTAGAGTGCACTGCAGCACAGTTACAGCATAAAATGCCCATGGGTACATTGTCTAACTGCTTGACTATATTCATGAAGCTGAACTCCCACAAAAGGAATTCTACATGTGATAAGGTATTGTTTTTTTTACCTGCTAACTATCAACATATAAGCTGAAATAACTTATGTTAGTATTATTTCTCTTTAAAACACAATTTCCCAGAGTAATATTGTACAAGCAGTGTTTTTACTAACAAAACATGTAAAGGAAAAAAAAAAGAAATTAACCTGACCTTCTCATGAGAGCTCACAACATCAGGACATTTTTGCAGACCTTGTTGTTCTCGAAGAATGCATGTCATGACTAACAAGTGGTATGTAATGTTCTATATTCAGTAACAATCAGTTGGTTTAAAAATTGCAGTCTATTGTTTGTGAAGGTGCATTTGACACTCCACAGTTTCACACTGTCTATCATTAACTTTAACAGCTCACAAAAGTTGTTTACGTCCCCATTACTATAAGTAGCAATTGTTCCAATTGCAAGAGTTATGTAAATGCAAAAATAGACAAGTTAATGGAAGTGTACAGCAAGACAAAAATACCAAACTGAAAAGAAAAAAAAACATGAATCACTGCAATTTTATTTACTATGTATATTATAGCATTATATACATTTACGTGAAATAGAGGAACAGCATGTGTGGTGAGCTTAGAACCGACATATAAACACATACCTTGCCTTGTTATCAGAAGCGATAACTAATGAAACTGTTGGCTGCACACAGTTCTGTCCTTTACATATTTCCAAATTTAGGATTATTTCCTTCTGCAGCCTAGCCTAGTCTTTTTCCAACCCCTTGAAATCTGGCCACCACCCTAAATTACTCCACTAGTTACTCTATTATTCCTTCACCTACACCAAAGTTGGAAGTGAGGATGGTTGGCTAATGTAGAGACCACTGTTACAAGTTACATTTTTGTGGGTATATAGAAAACCTATCCTGTGGGCAGCTATTTACCACCAGAAAGGTTCTTACTCTGCCTCATGGCAGCCTGCTGCTACCTGGACATTGTTTTATAATTATTCTTTCCACTCTGGTAATAACATTAAAGGGTTATTTTATTTACCAAGGAGCAGTGTACAAAGTACAGTTTGTTGCGTATGTCGCCATATTTTTACCCACAATTGCACTGAAAATCTTCAATATTTGAATGTCATAATTTCTGGCACTTGGCATCAAAATGATGTCTGCTCCTGGATTCTTTAGGCACAAGGTTGTTGTCAATTGACAGGACAGACGTGTGGTGCCATTTGCAACTATGTAGTGCAGAGAGTGCATTTAGACACAAGTATCTTTAAAGAATGGTTTGTATTTTTGTGCAATCACTAGGGCTACTTTTGTGTGAATGCAACTGATCTTAGCAATTATAAATAAACTGTTAAGTGTGGAGGAAATTGGTTCCTTCATACAGTATAAATGGAACATCTTTCATGGTAAATAGTATAATTCACACCATTATACATAATGACTTTCCACCCAAATGACCAGATTTCCACTACTCCATACTACATATGTTTACCACATTTCAGCAACTAACACAAAGTATACCAATATAGCTAATAATGTATATTAAGTTCAAGTTTTAATTGTAGCTTATCAAATATGCTTTTCAAGATTTGCTTAAATTATCATCCTCTTCGTTCTGGAGCATTCTGTTTTTTTGTTATTTGTGCCCCTGAGGAAGACCAATATGGTCAAAACACGATGGGCTCATTTTTATTTTTGTAATTTTTGTATATTATTTGTTTTGTCTTTTTTCTTATGTAATAAATATATGGTTTAATTTTTCTACATTGAGTGTGCAATCCTTTCCAGATTTTCAACACTGTAAATTTGGCTGCCCTGTTGTTGTTCCTTCGCTTATATTGGTGTTAGCACCCAACAGACCAATACTTTGTCATGGCAACTGTATTAAAGCAATGCACATAATCATCTTATAGTTATTGTTTGTGAATAAGGTACTGAAGACAATTTAGTAATTTCAGCGTTTTCAGGTTAGGCTTGGGAAATAAAGTATAATTACTATGTTTTGCTGAAATCGAATGACATATTTAAATACTGCACCAGGGGCACTGTTCCAATAAGGCAAGTTGAAAAACTCACCTCAGGCTGCCGCGCCCCGCTGGTTACCTGAGGCGGCAAAAGTGCCGCTCCTGGTAACTTTAAGAGCCCAACTGCAAGTTTTCAAACTGCTTTTTTAGCACAGAAAATGTGTGCTTCTCTGTGCTAGCGTTGTGGACTCCCAGACCCCCCCTGGGGGGGCAGCTGCGTCAAGTCTTTAAAGGCTGCAAGGGGGGCCAGGATCACCCCTGTACTGCACACAATAAATATCCCCATTTTGGAGGGTTTCTGTTGGTGAATAAGGCACCTAATATAGCTCTATGGCAGGAGACAAGGACAGGGCTGGCCTGGCCCCCCTCATGCTGCTCACTGCACTGAGCACCACATGTTTCAAATAAGCACTAAGGGCATGCTTTTTTTTCTTGCATCTGGGGTAATAGTAAATAACTGGGGCAAATTTGCTAAGTCCATTTTTTTTGTTTTAGAAGTACTCAAAACACACAGCACCATAGCATCTGCAAGCACAGGCTGTAAGTACATGGACATTGTACCATTGCCTGTCAAGTGCCTACAGATGGTTGCCATGCAATGGAAGGGGTTGCGTTGGCACGACCATTTTGGGTTATTTAAAAATACAACAGTAAATATGCCTATGTCTACCTTTGTTAGAGCCAATAAATTGACCAAGATACAAAATTGATTCACCCTAACAGTGTGCTACAGTTCCTTGGACTTCACATGTAATTTTTGACCAGTGGCAGGTTGGGTAGAAAATTGTTCAGCACCTGATCCTAAAGGATTACACACAGAGGTTGAGCACTTTATTATTGTGTGAATATGCTGAAAAATTTTTGCCTGTACACCATTGCCTAGAGAGGGTATATCCTATTCTAAGTCAGTTAAGGTTATATATGATATACAATGAAATAATATTGTACTAAATACACATCAGCTTCAGTCTAAAACATGCATATTTTGTTATTGTATCTAACAAATGATCTAAATGTTCAATTTCAAGACTGGCCACCAGGCCTATATTTAACAAATGTATGTAGAGACCTGCTAGCTAGTCCACTTTAAGGATGTCATACTTAATGGGCAAGTGTTAGGTTTACTATCCAAAATGGATTCTGCTCGACTCATTGAGCCTCCTGTTGTGTATTTGTTCTCACATTACTTTTTACAAGTCTTGGCTCACCTTCAAGGGTATTATGAACCATACACTGACACATTTTCTTGGATGATCATGACCCTAGTGATGTAGTTTGCCAAAACATGATTAGATGAGAAATGGAAATATCTTATGATACTCTAAATGAATATAGTCTCTAGTAGTGATAGATTATTCTGCACAGGCAGCAAGTTAGGCTACATTTGTGCACAACCAGATTTATAAACTGACTTGCATTACCAGTTACAATAATACTTAACAGTCCTGAGGTTATCTTTACTGCTAACATAAGCTTACGAACATGCATGCAAAAGGTACTGATATAAGTTTAAAAAGTTTGGCTTTTAAAATATTCAAACCCAATCTATTGTGAAAATGAAAATTTAATATAAGCTTCATCATACTGAAATAAGTAACTTTCTACATACAATTAATTTAAAAAAACTGTATGGTTTCTGAAATAATCAGTTTCCTATCCCTCTCTCAGCATCTGTTTCTCTTTATTCTCTCTTCATGCAGCAGTAGGGTTTCAGATATTCATTGACAATTTGATCCAGTAAATCTTAAAGGGGTTCCTTTTCTATAACTGCCTTTCGCACAAATTCGACATGTAGAGAGACAGGATTTCTGATGAATTTGATAGAGTGAGCTCTAATACATCTTCTAGGCAAAAGGAGCCCCCCAAAAGATATATTGGTTTCAATTGTCATTCAAAATCAGACTCCAAACCTGCATGAAGAAAAACTAGAGAAATACAGATGCTGAGAGGGGGATAGTGAAGAGTTACTTGAATACTTCAGAAACGGATCAGAAAACTGAACTGGTTTTATTTAGAAAATGTATTATATTGTATGATGAAGCTTATATTAAGTTTTCATTTTCACGATAGTTCCCCTTTAATCACAAAGACAATTCAGATGGGTTCTAGCCCAAAATTAGGCATTCAACATTTAGGGGCCTTTTTTTATATTGCTGTGTAAAACACTGGTGAAAAACATTACCAGTGATGTTGGTAATAACAACCAATCACATCTTTGCTTTTGTTTTCAAACTTGTAGGTGACTGTTGAAAGCTAATTGCTGATTGATCACTGATGATGTTTCTCTTCAATGTTCTACATAGCATGAGAAATAGATAGATATAGATGAATCTGTCCACCTCAAATGAACATATTTACATTGTACCCCTCCTACGCCCACTCACATAGCTGCACAATACACACCTCACCTAAACACAAACCTCCAAAATGAACCAATCACAATGTACTTTTGTACACACACAAACGGACCCTTTCGTTCCATGGGGTCAGCTTACCTCTACTTTAATGGGGAAATTAAAAAGTCAGACAGACAGCTAAGTAGCCAATTTTATCCTAATGTTTCCCTAAACAAAAACCCCTTAGAACCTTAATGTCTGTATCATGAGAAGTGCAATGGCCTATATTATAAGCATATTCAAAGAATCATTGCATAAGTTATCAGCTCTGGAGTTAAAGAATATTCAAACATGGGCAATGCAGAAGGGCAAGGCTCCAACCCATGAAAAAAGCTGCTAAAATCAGGATGTCCACAATACAGCCCTCCATCTGTACCAACAGTTCTAACTTTACCAACAATGATCATTCATATTTGTGTATGAGATCCTGAGATATGAGATAACTATTCAATGCTGTAATATAATGTTTGTCATTCTTCCCTTGGGGTGGGTGCATGGAGTTCAAACTTGCAAAACAGGTCAGGTTTGGATTAACTGATGATTAGTATTGTTGGAAATACTCCAAAATTTTTTCAAGAATGTACAATCTAAAAGAAAGTATTGGAACTATATCTATAAAAAATACACAAATCATGAATATCCTGTAGAATATATCTTTATAATACACAAAAGCCATGAATATCCTGTAAACGATATCCTTATAAATGGTGACTAGTGATGTCATCAGTTATTAATGGTGAGTAGTGATGTTATTTTTGTCACAAAACTTGTGTATTATAATAAATAAAGTACCCTTTGTTGGAAAATATGAGGATATTAGAAGTAACCTCAGAGTTCCATGACCTGTATAAAAGCACTCGGCCTTTGGCCTCTTGCTTTTATATGGTCATGGAACTCCTGATATTTTACAATAAGGGGTACTTTATTCACATATAAACAGTGCTTAGTGATGTCATCGGTTATAATCTATATTTAGTGATGTAATTTGTGTCACATGGCGTAGTAAAATTTGTGTATGATAAAATAATTTTATTCACCCTACTATAAAATCTAAGTCCCTGGCGGAACATCGTCTTCAAGTCTGTGAAGTCCTCTCTTGTTTAAGAAAGAATGCTCTCTATGCTAAGTTGGAAAAGTGTACTTTTGAAACCACTAAAATTCCTTTTTTAGGGCACATCATTTCCCAGAAAGGATTTGAAATGGATCCTGCCAAAGTCTTAGCGATCCAGGAGTGGCCTCTTCCTACCAGCACAAGATCCATACAGAGATTTATTGGCTTCGCCAACTACTATAGACAGTTTATCAAGGGCTTTTCATCCAAAATCACTCCCATTTTAACACTTGTTCGTAAAGGAGGATATCCCAACTGCTGGTCCCCTCAAGCCTTATAAGCCTTCAAGACTTTGAAAGAATCATCAAGAAAAAAATTTCATCCGCTCCAATCCTCAGACATCCTGATCCCATTCTTCCATTCTTTATCGAAGTAGATGCTTCAGATGTTGGAGCCGGGCTGTCCTATCTCAGAGGCTGTTATGTGATGGAAAACTAAATCCCTGTGCCTTCTTTTCAAAAAAATTCTCTCCTCCTGAACAGAACTATGACGTTGGGAACCGTGAACTTTTGGCTGATCTTTATGCATAGCACTTAACATTTCTCTTCAATTTTCTTCTGCTTACCATCCTCTCTTTTTCTTTCTTCTGTGCAGCTGATCATGGTAATCAAGCACTTGCACATTTTTTGAGATGTCATGTTTCTTTATGTCAAGACGATTGTGTATTCCTACTTCCATGGGCCAAATTCACTCACAACAATGCTTTGCATGCCTCTTCTGGAAGATCTCCCTTCTTCTGTGTTTATGGTCAACATCCACTGGTTTTTCCTCAAGATCTGCTTCTCACTTATGTACCTGCAGCCAATGACCAAGTCACTCATATGTCGGCTATCTGGCACCCTTTAAAAGACAACTTAGTGAAAAGTTCTATTTCTTAAAAAAATTTTGCTGAAAGAAACAAGCCCCTACTCCTCAGTATTCTCTCGGAGATAGGGTTTGGCTTTCCACCAAGAATATTCACCTCAAAGTTCCAATGCCTAAGCTGGGTCCAAATTCATTGATTCCATAATTGAGATAATCAATCCAGTAGCTGTTTGTATTCAACTACCTCCTTAGATGCGGATTCCAAATGTTTTTCATGTATCGCTTCTCAAGCCAGCAATGATTTTAGAGGCTTCTTCTTCGTCTTCTTCTCCTCCTATACTTGTGGATGGTCATCAGGAGTTTGATGTAAGAAGGATTTTGGATTCCCGTGCCTCCAGAGGGTCCTTGCAGTATCTGGTCGAATGGAGAGGGTTTGGTCCTGAGGAATGTTCCTGGGTTAAGAAGTCTGACATTCATGCTCCTACTCTCATCCAGAAGTTCCACAAACAATTTCCTTCTAAACCTCATTGTGGTGGTCCTGAGGCCCCCCATAAGGAAGGGGGTACTGTAAGGAATACTTACCTGTCTGCCAATTCCTACCGATGCCATGGACAAGATGGCGGCGCCCAGTCCTCCCACGTGGCTTGTTCTGATGGCAATGCGTCAAAACGTGCACAACGTCATGACGCCAGCACATCAAAAGTGTGCAGCGTCATGACGCCGGCACGTCAAAATGTGCAGAATTATCGCACAACGTCAGCACATGATGCATGACATCATCACGCTTGTTTGGTGTGAAAATCAGCCTATATCAGATGCCAGAACATTACAGACCTTGCCCAATTATGGTTCTACTTATTGTGTTCCTGAGTGTGACTTCTGCTATTGATCCTGATTCCTGTCTTTGACCTCGGCCTGTTATATTGACTAAGAAGCTTGCTGCCTGAATTGACCCTTTGCCTGCACCTGACCATTCTTCTTCATCAACCCCTTTGGATACCTCGAACTGTGTTGGACTTGTTGGTTCCTTCTAGGTTCACAAATCCTAGCAGAGCCTTCGGCCCTGACAATTTTGAGTCTTAATCTTAATTTAAATTGAAAAATAAAGAAATATTTATTACATCAAAAGAAAAAAGTTACAAAAAATACCAAAGTAAATAGTCAGCCCATGCAGGCTCCCCACGTGGGGAGCCTCCTTTGGATTAGCACCTCAAAATTATTTCCCAGATTGTGTGCCTCCTAACCTGATATCTTCATTATTCTTCATTTAAAGCATAAACGAAGACAGGATGCTGTTTTTGCTAGAATAGCACACAAGCAACAGAAACTTATTTCATTACACAAGCAAAAGGTTATTCACTTTTTTCAAAATAAGTTAATAGGTTGAATCAAATATAAAGATGCATTACACAACAGTTCAATTTGTCCCCAACATAGAGAGACAATTTTCATTCTGACAGCAGAAGCCCTTGAATAAAACTAGGTCACCATGAGTTGGCAATATTCAATCTAGGGTCTTTATCTCCAGTTCTAGTCTATCAGAGATAGATCAGTGTTAAACCTCTAAGACAACATATATGCATGGAAATAGGAGTATAAAGTAAAAGCAGCCAGCACCTATATGGTATTTGTCACTTTAATTACATTTTATTTTCATATTTTATGATCACTGCACAACGATAATATCAACTCCAAAATATCTCATTTCGCTTCATGTGCTGTGAAACATCAACTTTTAATATCCGATCTGGCCTTTTAAATACTTATTCTTTTGGTATAAGTACTTATTGTGTTTGTATAATGAAACTTTTGCGGTCTATCCATTGTATATTAATTTTACAATATTCTTTAATAGCAACACTTACCTTGCTACTATAGTCTTGCCAGCTCTCAGTTAGTTGAAAAAAAAAAATCACTAAGAGATTTCAAATCCAGGCAAGGAAGAGGAAAGGTCAAGCAGACGTCTGCTAGGCAGAAATAGAAGTGAGCTAATGAGAAGGAAAGGCGATGAAGCTATGATATGGGTACTGTGTACAGCTGTCACCAGAGTAATAATTCAGCTTATGAATATTTAATTAGTGTTGTAGGGGTCATGCAAAAGAGTCTATGTACCTATACCAACCTGTTAAATATTCTGCTTTCAACCTCAAGGGAATGTGTTTCTCAGGTTTAGTTTTACAAAGAAAAATGACAAATACATTTACTAATAATTTAACTCCTTCAGATATACCACAGCTCCTTATTTCATTTCACTAGCTTATTTAAATATATACATAGCCAGCACTCTCACAAAATTGTTTAAAATGCTTGGGTGCAGTATCATCAATTTATTGTTGGATATATATATATATATATATATATATATATATATATATATATATATATATATATATATATATATATATATATATATATATATATATATATGCCGAAACATTAGTCCTATGCTGTGTTATTTTCAATAAAACCTTTTTCATATTTTAAGTCCTGAGAGTGCTTATTTTCTTTGGATGGATGGAGATATTATATTGATCGTGCACCCAGGCAAACAAACACTTTATTTGAGAGTGCTGGCTCTTTGCTGGTTATTTATAAATATATATATATATATATATATATATATATATATATATATATATATACAGTATATACCAAAAATAAGTCACTGCACTCACGGGTCTTGCTGAAAAAACAAGAAAAATATTTACTGAAAAATAATTTCTTGAACCATTAAGTTTCTTCTTTTTTAACAAGAAACGTGAGTGCAATGGCTTTTTTTTAGTACTCGGCTACATACATGGAGTGCAACCTGATTAGATACTTTTGTTCCCTTGAGAAAGGTCACTGTTAGTTATGGAAACTTTTAGTTTTTGAACCGATACAAATTTGTTTGCTATGTTGAATGCTACACTGCGGAACTATTGACTAGTAGTGATGAGTTAATTTTTTCGCCAGGCATGGATTTGCAATGAAATTCAGTATTTCAACATCTACAAGGCTTTTCTGCAAAACAAAAAAGTCACAGCAAGAAAAAACACTCATTAACTTTGATGCATTTGGACAAAATTCGCCAAGACAAAAAATTCAGCACAAGATTTGACTTTAATGCATTTGGAGTGAGATAAAAAAAAAGTTGCGCGCATAAAAAAATTGTTGGTGGGCAAAAAAAGTTTGTTGCCCACTGATGTCAATGCGTTTCGTGAAATTTTCAGCAGTTTTGTGAATTGGTGTTAATATCTATATTTCTGTAGCCTTGCTCTATTTTATTATTTGCTTTCATAGATAGGGTAAAAGTTAGGGTGAATATGTATTTGCTGTCCTAGATATTTTTAAAACCATGATTGAATGATATATCTGTATCCATTTCATGAGCTATAAGGGCACTGACCAAAGGTTGGACCTTCAAAGGAGGTTTACACTGAAAAAGATTGGTTTGGCACCCACTGCAACAAGTTATTTGCCAATTCATGATGCACCTTCTGCCAGTGCTGGGCCACAAGGTGAAAGCACCCTTGGCGTGCCTCTGCCACCAATCTCCATCCCTGTTTGTCGTTTCCACCCCATGGTCGTGATCTTCTATGCTTGTTACCCACCACATTTGTGCTATAGGAAGCTGCCTCTTCTGCCTAACACTACATCTAGCCCTACTTACTGCCACAACACTTCCAATGCCACCACCAAACGTACTAGCTTGAATCTCTTGTATTTGCTATTCAAGAGACATTTATCAGTTGGGATAAAACTATCTTTATTAGAAAACTGGGTGCACAACCATAACACTGTGTTAGATACACAGATGTTATATCAAGTTTACAAAAAAATGTTATGGTATTTGATGCAATAGTTATATAAGCAATTTTGTAATAAAGTTGGTTCTTATCAGCCTAAATTAGTGCTTCCCATTTTTATTTGCTATAAATTATTTGGAGATTAGCATACCTTGCAATCTGATTTAAGAATTTTAAGAAAGAATATATTTAATAGCAGTTTAATTAATAAATAATTTGAAAAGTACTGATTTTTAATTAATATTGATGGAATTTAGAATAAAATGTTCTGTCAGAATTTCCCTTTACGGAATCGCCACCATTCCATAATTGGATTTTCCCTACAAAAGATATAAATCTGCAAAATATAACTGTGACAATCATCCTTTGTAACAAAATTTCCATTGTTGATTCCGGGGACAGGGCCAAATACTGTTGACTGCTGCTAAGTGCCGATGTCTGGAGGTCTATGGATATAAATACAGTTTAACATGTGACCTAAATGTTTTATATACAAAACACTATCGTACCCCCTCCCCTTAGTGTTAAGCTAAGGTAACATAAGGTTACTTGATGTAGCTGCAGTAACGGGATGTTTAGCTACTAGACTGTAAACACTGGGCAACTGGTAATAATTGCCTAATTACTTTTCAAAACAGAGATGAAACATATTTGTAATCAATAATTGTGCTGTTTTACTGTTAAACAACTTAGGGTTTTAAACCCTGAGAGTGCTGATCTTCTTTGGATGGATGGAGATATTATATTGATCGTGCACCCAGGCAAACAAACACTTTATTCGAGAGCTTATTCAAGCTAAGTTGTGACTTAGCTCGTTTTCTTAGCTTGATAGTTGGCACACAGATAGTTAGCATATGGGTGTTTAACTCAATTCTAATAAATCACTTTGTCCTATTTTAGTTCACCTTTTAAATCAGCTCCTCCCATTAGCCTCTCAAATAAAAGGTCATATAACCTTAGCCATTAAACCTTCTCTTTTATCAGCAAATGTTCTTTTAGGGCTGTGACAATTGGGGAGGTGCCAAAAATGTCAGGGTCCATGTTTTTATGTAGCCCAAACAAGCTGCACCATTTTACCGCAAATCTCCCCCGTTGCTTTATGCAACAGTTGGCTGCAAGTGCTTGTGCAGATGTTTGTCAGGAGACTTTCATCAGAAACATGATAGTTCCCATTTCTAAGTGACATAGCTAACCAAGCATGGGAAGATTCATTGAGGAGAGATAATGAAATAATGAAATAATTTCTTCTTTCTTGTAATATCTTCATCATTTATTTATATAGTGCTGTCAAGATACACAGTGCTTTAATATCTTCAAATATGCTTACAAAATTTCAACAGAGTAGCTCCTTGCCTACTGAATTCATTACATGCTATTACACACTTACCACAATTTCAAGCTCTCCCTCAAACTGACAAATTTAATGAACTATCATTTTTGTAATAACCTCCCTATACAGCTGCCAGGCTACAGCTCTGTATTACTACTCCCCATTCTTGCTAGGATATAAACCCCCAGTGTGTCTCATGTATTATGTCACATATTACTCACTACCCTATTGTAAACACTCAGGTATATGTTGGAGCAACAGAAATATGTTACAATAGCATCTGCCCCAAATGCTCACTATCATGTTTTGTGACATTGTTGCTTAGTATCCTAATTAGAATTTTGGATATGTTTTGTGCATTATGGCTTAAGAAAGGGCCGTGGTAATGTTCTTTCAGTGTTTATAACTGAGCATGTGACACTAGTGGGTATAAATGAAAAAAAACAGAGCCGGCTTTTAGTGATAGAAAACCAAAATCTTTATATCCTTACCAGCTGTAATTATTTTTTTGTGACAAAACTTTTCTTGTAAAACTCATTTTGAATAATAATGTATTTTTTGCTACTCTGTGTGTTGTCAATGTAGCTATAATAATTGGTAAGACAACTAAATCCAGGGAAGCTGCTGCTAGAAAATGCTCACAAGTTCATATTACAAACATTTTAATTATTTCTGGCAAACAGACATAAGCCCATGTGGTGTTTTGCAATCAAATGCATGCGCTGGTAAACTGAAATCTAAACAGCTTGAACACAGTCCAGAGGTTTTAAATTTAAAAGCATTGCTCTTATTTTAGCCACGTTTCCTACTGACTGCTCTTTTGATGTTGTGAATAACAGAGCCTACGGGGTCTTTTCTCACACTGTGGGAAAATTCTAATTATTATAAAAATATCCATTGAACATGGTTTAACATCTCGGAATAAAGCCACTTTTTTATATTAGCCCAATGCAGAGCTGCTGCAAGCCCCAAACTAACTGTACCCAAGTTAGCACTTTTTTTGTGTTGGAAAAATATGAATATTTTCATTTTTAAAACTTTAAGAAACAATAAAATATGGTTGGGGTCTTTCTTTTTAGTTGGTAGAAAGGGTAAATTAGTAGAGAGAGTCTCTAGAAAAGAAAGAGATGGTCACAGCTATAGTGATACAATGAACCCTTGTCACTACACTACATCTATGTTTTCTTTCTGTACCTTTCATAACACTTAAAATAAGAAAACAAAGAGTTTTCAAATCAGTAGGCCTAACCCCCATGCCTTCACTGGAAATCTGTGGGTTTTGGCAAATGCCATAGAAAATTACTATTTAGTGGGCTGTTGGGGAGTTATTCCGGCCTCTGTGTTTGAACTTCCAGGGCCTATTTTGAATCCTAGTCCAGACCTGCTAACCCCCATCTGATTTCCACCACCTTTAACTGTTAAAACCAGGGCTGTCCAACTGGCGACCCTCCCTTATGTGGCCCCCCACCGACCTGCTGTGTCTGCTTACCATGTGTAAAATTTAAATTTTATCACTACAGAGAGTAACTGGCCCCTGCATTGTTTAAACCTCAAATTCAGACTAATCCCCTGTATTGTTCACACCTGTGATCCCCCTGCATTGTTCACACTTGTTACACCTCTATTGTTCACACCCCTAAAGCCCTGTACTGTTCACACCGGAGACTCAGACTGAAACTACCCACATTGTTCACCTGTTCACACTTTATACAAAATGCTAATTGGGCACCAGCACTGTGTCACTGTATGTAGTACATATTAGACTGGTCCTGATCAGTGGAAACTGTCTTCTGCTCTGTTCTGCCTTACCTATGTTCCCTGTGTGTGCCCTGCTCTGCCTGTGTGTGACATACTCTGCCTGTGTGTACCCTGCTCTGCCTGTGTATGCCCTGCTCTGCCTGTGTGTGGCATACTCTGCCTGTGTGTACCCTGCTCTGACTGTGTATGCCCTGCTCTGCCTTTGTGTGACATACTCTGCCTGTGTGTGCCCTGCTTTGCCTTTGTGTGGCATACTCTGCCTGTGTGTGCCCTGCTCTGCCTGTGTGCCCTGCTCTGTGTGTGTGTGCCCTGCTCTGCCTGTGTGTGCTTTGCTCTGCCTTTGTGTGGCATACTCTGCCTGTGTGTGCCCTGCTCTGCCTGTGTGCCCTGCTCTCCCTGTGTGTGCCCTGCTCTGCCTGTGTGCCCTGCTCTCCCTGTTTGTGCCCTGCTCTGCCTGTGTGTGCCCTGCTCTGCCTGTGTGTGACATACTCTGCCTGTGTGTGTCCTGCTCTGCCTGTGTGTGACATACTCTGCCTGTGTGTGTCCTGCTCTGCCTGTGTGTGACATACTCTGCCTCTGTGTGCCCTGCTCTGCCTGTGTGTGACATACTCTGCCTGTGTGTGTCCTGCTCTGCCTGTATGTGCCCTGCTATGCCTGTGTGTGTCCTGCTCTGCCTGTGTGTGCCATGCTCTGCCTGTTTGTGCCCTGCTCTGCCTGTTTGTGCACTGCTCTGCCTGTTTGTGCCCTGCTATGCCTGTGGAACATAAGCCTGGTATTTGTTCTGGGGGCTTGTTTGAAAATAAATTATGGTTAGGGGCCCCTAAGGTGTTGGGGATGCTGTGTTATCCAAGGGGAAGAGGAGGCATATGAATTTAAGGATATGTCTTAATATGACAACTTTTTTCACATATAAGTGATAAGTGATGTCCCTGCAATGAGCACCAACCATTTGGTTTATTTGGTGTGTTACCACAATTAATGCGGATATGGTCTTGTGATAACATGGGTGTGGTTTAAAGTGGGTGTGGTTTAAAAACAGGGAGTGATCAACACTGGCTTCCATAATCGGCCCTCCACTATGTAGGCTGGAAAAATTTCGGCCCTCAGTACCACAGAAGTTGGACAGCACTGGTTTAGACCATGCCAGTATCAGTTGACAAAATCTCTGCCCTTGTGTGGCCCTAGCCTTAACATGCTAGTGCTTGAGTTGAGTCTGTTTTTTTCCATTATCAGATACACAACTCATTGACTTTGATAGAATCTCTGCAGTTTTGTTTTTAAGTGCCTGAATTTTTCATTTGAATTTTTGCAGTTGTTTCATTTCATTAATGGTAATTAAATTGCAAGCTATTAATAAAGTGCTTTGTGTGCATGTCACTGAATGATATAGGTTTCACTTCTCGTTCTACCTGATTATCTCCATCAGTATCTGCTGTAGCCTTGTACGGGCAGGAATGGATATCTTAACAATGGAACAAAATACCTATTTATTCACCGGGCCGTGGATAATAGAAGTTATTTGCCGCACATAGTAAATTGTATCATACAGTATATCAAGCTGCCAAACATAAAGCTGCTTTTGAAAATAGCTTTCCAGCCTGCCTTTATGCATAATTTTCTTGCAGGCATTCTAAGTTACAGGCGTGTATTTTCTAAACTGATTCAGTTTCTTTTCACAACACATTTGTTATGTAGTATATTTGATAAATGCAGATTCTGTTATTCTAACTCTCTTTCCCAAGAAAGTTTCAAGTACTACCTAAACATGTAGCACAAACTCTGTCGGCTCCCTATGGGATATCAGATTGGTGAGAGTGAAATTTAGGGCCCGACAGCTAATTTGGTAGTTTCAGAAACTGGACCTATATACCAATTCAGAATTCTATCGCTACAATTTTCTCATATGATATACATGTACATATAGATGTCAATGTGTTATGATAACTGGACGTTGTAGGGCAGATTCATCAAAAGGTGAAATTAGAGCTCATCCAAGAAAAATTCACCCACTTTCTATTCTTTCCTAAGAAATTTTTAGAAGCACATTTATCAAACGGTGAATTTTAACTTTCACCCATTGATAAAGAATACTTTTCTGATTCTATCCATTTGTGCTGCTTCGCCGTATTCTTGGAGTACTGTGTGTACTTGCTGCTTGTGACAGAATTACTGACCCTTATAAGATGTCATTTGGAGAAACCATAGAGGTGGCCTCCTGCAAGAGCCTATAAACTGCTTACTTGGTTTTTCTGAGTTACCAGCCATAATCTGCCCATGCATGACCATTTTAAGGTACAAAGTTGAGCCCAATAGATTACAGTTTGCTTTGTTTCACTAGTCTCTAATCCATTTCTGTACAGACACTCCGTTCCACTGCAATAATATGAACATTGCACACATACCCATTTGATAGTGTACAGTAAATTTTTGTCCATAAAGAGGTTCATTTTAGCATTTTTAAATATTACCATCTCTAGTTGCCATGTTTTGTTTCTGTCTTTGCTTAGGAATACTTGGGGGTCACTTGAAGTAAGTATCTCTGTAGATATGATATGATAGGTACAGGACCAAATAGGCTTCTGAAACAGAAAGAGCAGAACAGCATCCATAGCATAAAAAGCAAGCGCCTTTTTGTATATAAGCATAGCAAAGTCCATCAAGTTCAACCCCTTTAAATTAAACCAAGCGTCCATACTCACACCGACCCCTCCATACACTCACATAAACTATATATATATCTCTATACATATATATATGTATATACTAATTGTATATTTTAGTATCACAATTTGCAAGTGTCTTTTTTCCAGAAAAAAAAAACAACCCCATCTTTGACAGTCTATCATCATAATTTAAGTCTTCTATTCCTCTAACCCATTTAGTTGCACGTCTCTGCTCTTTATTCAGCTCATTTATATCCCTTTTAAGGACAGGAGAACAAAACTGCACTGCATACTCCAGATGAGGCCTTAACAGGGACCTATAAAGAGGCAAAATTATGTTTTTTTTATTCCTTGAGTTAATGTCCTTTTTATGCAAGATACTACTTTATTTGCTTTAGTAGCCACAGAATGATACTTCTTGGAATCAGACAAGTTGTTATCTAGAAAAAAAACCTAGATCTTTTTCAATTAAGGAAATCCCCAACACACTGCCATTTAGTGTACAACTTGCATTTATATTATTTTTGCCAACATGCATAACCTTGCATTTAGTCGGAGATTTAGTCACCTGGCGACTAATCGCCACGTCTTTGTGGCGACCAATCTCCCCAAACACCTTCCCTCACTCTGCGCTGGCTAAAATGAAAAATCGCCGGCGCTAATCACACGCGGTGATTCATTTTCCATAGTTGCCTCGTGAGGAAACGTCGGGCGACTTCGGAAAACAAATCGCCACGTGTGATTAGCGCCGGCAATTTTTTCATTTTAGCCAGGGCAGAGTGAGGGAAGGCGTTTGGGGAGATTGGTCGCCGCAAAGATGAGGCGATTAGTCGCCAGGCGACTAAACCTCCCCAAAACGCCCAGTGTGACCTTACCCTAACACAGATATTTAAATTGACACAAGTATATGTATACTCAAATGCAAGTTCACACACTCGAGCACTAGACTTTGATGGATGCACTAGGACATTTAAACATTTATTTGCACTCGTACTTCAAACACAGTCACTATCATTTACACTCCCTTTAACAGTCGGATTTACACATCCTCCTCACATACCTCTCTTGTTCCTATGCCAATTTCTCTCTAATGTACCTTTCATACTCACACTTTGGCATTCACATGACACTAAATGCTTTTTCCAACCAAGATAAACCTACTTCAACTCAAGTCTATGTTTTTGGTGTGTATGTATACTGATACAGTGCTACTTTTTGTCAAACCTAGCTTATTTTAAAGATGTAGCAACTACACAGGTGTTTTCCATATCATGTGGAAAATCTGCATCTGTAGCATGCTCACTAGGCAGAGAAAGGAAAGGAAAATCTGATCACTTACCTTTCCTTTCCATCTCTCAAAGGAGGTTTCCTTTGGCTTGGGCTATGCGCTGCGATGCTTTGTCTGCATCACCTGTTTACCCATCTGAGTAGTGATGGGCGAATTTGCGCCGTTTCGCTTCGCCGAAAAATTTGCGAATTTCGCGCGAAATTCGCGAAACGGCACCGGCGTCTCGTTTTTGACGCCGGCGTCGGTTTTTTCGAAAAAAAAAATTTGACGCCGGCGAATTTTTTCGGAGAATTTTCGCGGGCGTTTCGCGAATTTATTCGCCTGCCGCGAATCGCGCAAATTCGCCGTGAATTCGCGCCTGGCGAATAAATTCGCCCATCACTACATCTGAGGATTTCTGAGGGTTTATAACTGCCAATTGCACTAAAATGAAATTCTTTCTAGTAAAACATGCCCATAATGGAAATATCATATGCAAGTGGCCAGATTATGTAAATGGACAATGCGACTGTTATTGAATATGTTCCCTGTAGTTTAAGACATTTACTAGGAATAAACTTCATCAATGATTTTTGATGATGTGCTCTGTGTCTACATCAACAGCTTTATTTGTGAACTACAGTAGTTGTTAGTTCTATTTGGGGATTCAAAGCCTTTGGGAGATGGTATTAATTAGCTATGCTTTGGAGGCAATCTAGCAAACACCTGGCTACATTTATGAATTTGTCTGCCTTTATAATTGCCTGCCTCCTGTTCCTGTTTACTACTTTATTGTGTACCTGTCTCAGTAGGAATGGTCCCTAGTGCATTCTGATTTTCACTCTTCAGCATGTTTGCTTCTGTGGCAGGTCTTGTCTGGGAGTCAAAATAGGCACTGGTATGTCAAGTTCAAAGAGGCCCAAACAGCCCCCCATCAGCTTTGACTTTCTATGGCAATTTACAGCAGCTGACATTTGCCAGTATCCACAGATTGCACGTCTGTACCTGGATATTTCTAACTACTGTGAACCTTTGTCTACATGTGCTCAGTTAATATGCCTATTACTAGTAAAGCTGGTGTCATGCCTGGTGGCTTGTCACTGTGACATTGATGAGACTTGGCCTGTGGACAAAATGCTGAAATCTATTTTTGTAAGGAAAAAGTACTGTGGTAAAAGGCTCTGAGCTACCCCATGTAGGGCCAATTTGCAATAAAATGATGTTATGCTAAAACTATATAGAATAATTGGTCAAACTGAAGGCTATAACATTTTGTGTATGGCAGCATGCAACTTGCAGTTCTGAGGATCTGGTTAATTACAGAACCTAGGCCCATGCAAAAACATGCTAAAAAGCCAAGGTTATCATTATATGTTATGATCATTGACCCTCACCATCTATAGGGGTTATGCTTGTATGCACTATATAAAGCATTATAGGGTGCTATACATACCCATGGGTACCCTGCTGGTTATTGGTAGGATTTTCAGGTGCAGGTATAGATGCGGGTCTGCAGAATAGGCATGTTTACTAACATTGGAGATAAATATCTGGAGAGATTTCTGGAGATGTTGCTCATGGCAACCAATCAGCAATTCGATTTAAACAGCCATCTATAAGTTACAAAACAAAAGCAAAGATCTGATTGGTTACTATGGGTAACATCTCCAGAAATCTCTCCAGATATTTATCTTGAATCTATATTATTTATACTTTACTCATTTAAACATTTTAAACTTTTCTGCCCGCCCACTTCTGATGTCAGTTCTGGTATGCAGCAACACCACTTCCTGTGTGGTCAGCAAGTTGCAGATAAGGCACTTGCGTGTTGGGTCAAATAACGGGTCCAAGGGGTAAAAATGCAGGTGTGAGGAAAAATCACCCTGGTGGTCTAGTGGGGTGGCGGGGACGCAAGCCTTGTGCTTCCTCATCCTCTGCCGTTCGTGAATTAATTGCCTTAGGGTGAGCGCTGCACATTCCTTCTGGTTTCCTATGCGCATTGATGCTGTCGTGATGACATCAGCGCACAATGGCGCCAAACTCAAATATTTAAAGTGACTTTTGAATGCCCGTTGTTAGGTTTATCCTGGGTGTTTTCTGTATATCTGATTCCTGTTTTTGACCCCTGCCTGCCTGATTATTCTGACTTCTGTGATCCTGACCCCTGCCTGGTAACCGACTATTCTGACATCTGTATTTCGACCTGTGCCTGTCTGACTCTTCTGATTGATATCCTGGTTTTGACCCTTGCCTATCTGACTTCGCCTGAATTCTGCCTGCACCGACCTGGCCTGTTTTGACTACGTTTCTGTCAGCTCCTCGTATTGTGACCTTCTGCCCAATAAGACTTTGCTAACGATCATGCCCCTCTGCTTGTCCAGAACCCTTAGCTTGGCTCCTCTCTTAATAAGTCCTGGCGGCATCCAATTAGCCGAGGGCTCCTCCCGAGGTGAAAGGCAGCTGTTAAAGACAGAAGCAAGAGCCAAGACCAGGGAGCCTAGCATTGGTTCTGGATTTTGGGTGCCTATTTGTGACAGCAGGTCTGGGACGTTGGTTGCGGGTCCGGGTTTTAAAAATGAGTTCTTTGCAGGACTCTACCTACTAGTATTCCTTTAAACGAGTGTTAATGGATCTCTTGTGGCTAGGGTTGCCACCTGGCCGGTATGCTTGATGCCAATGTTACTAATAGGAAAAAACGGCAAGAATATAGGAAGGACAGTATTTTTTTCCTGAAAAGGTGGCAACCCTACTTGTGGCATGTCCTGTAGGTTGTATGAATGCCTCACAGATGGTTTGAAATGTATACTTTGTTTTTATGTAGATTTTTTAATGCAAAATTAAATGTGATGTGATTAAATTATAACTATTAAATGCCAAGGAAAGTGGCACAAGGAATGGCAAGAGGCCTTTTCTGGAACCATTTCATAAATTTAGATTGTAAGCTTTTGTGAACAAAACACCCTGATCCTTTTTTACTCTGCAGCCCTTGTTTTTTTTTTTTCAAATTATTATTTATAAATAAATGTAAAGTGCTGCATAACATGCTAATGCTATATAAATAATGATAATTTTAGTTTATATTAGAAGGCTGTTTGTTATTGGTTGCTACTCGAGTACAAATTGCTTCCTACTTTATTACTAATTATTTCTAGCTGTTTTGGAGCATAACTGTATATATATTAGGCAATATATTTTCTGCGTGTACTGATTTTGTGTGCATGCCAAACTGTAACCAATAAGCGAGTCACTAAATGCAAAGCCACAGACAATGGCTCCATTGTGTTTCAGGATCAGACAGCTTAAAAGTGGTTCTAGAGTGCTAAGCTTTGCTCTTTATCATATAATTGTGTGAAACATTCTTTGTCCCAAACACATTTGAAACACAAAGCGTTTTGCACTATACCCACTTCTATCACATTATACCATTCAGCAATGTGTTGGTTAAATGTATTACATTGCAGTATAGGTAGATGCTAAATTATTCAGGAAAGTTTCTGTTCAGCTGCTAGCCAAACAATAGATTCCACCTTTCAGTCGTTCCAGGCAGTTCATGGTACGCCTGTCACTCACAGATACACAAAATGCAATACAGTGTCTCATTGCTGGGAGCTGGGAGTTATAGTCCATCACTAACAAGAAGGCTGCAGAATGGACATAACTAAAACATTTAAATATTTCTAAAATCATAAAACAGCACTAATGAGAAGTTAAAGGCAACTGAACTTGTATGTTACTGCTAGCCAAATAAATATGAATCTATTAAATAGCTAAGTTATAGTTAAAGGGATGGTTCACTTTTAAGTTAAATTTTAGTATGTTATAGCATGTTCTGTTTCTTGCACTTAAATAATTGGTCTTAATTATTTATTTTTTATATATTTTTAAAACGATTTGCCTTGCCCTTATGCTTTTTTTCCAGCTGACCCCAGAAACCAAAAATCCCCTCTCCTATTTATCTTCCGGTCAATCATTCAAACCAATGCCTGGTTTCTAGGGAAAATAAGACCCAATCAACTAGATAGCTGCTGACATTCTATAATGGAGAACTGGTAAACAAAAGTTAAATAATTGAAAAAACAGTATGAATTAGAGAGTAATTTGCAATTGGTTTTCATTTTTTATTATTTGTTGTTTTTGAGTTATTTTGCTTTATAATCAGCAGCTCTCAAGTTTGCAGTTTCCAAAAATCTGGTTGCTAGGGTTCAAATTACCATAGTAACCATGCATTGATTTGAATAACAGACTGGAATATGAATAGGAGAAGGACTGAGTAGAAAGAAGAAAAATAAAAATTAGCAAAAGCAATACATGTGTAGCCTTACAGAGCATTTGTTTTTTTTAGATTTGGTCAGTGACTCCCATTTGAAAACTAAAGAGTCAGAAGAAGAAGGCAAATAAAAACTATAAAAATAAAAAGCAAAGGCCAATTAAAAAGTTGCTTAGAATTAACTATGGTATAATATACAAAAAAAAGTTAATTTTAAGGTGAACCACCACTTTAACCAACAGCTACAGAAGATATGTAGATTGAAGTCCCCAAGAGACTGTGTTTACTGTTTCAGACACATTATGGGCACGTTTATATATATGGAATAAAAGTCATATATAAATCATGTCAGAACATAGAATAGTCCCACTCCTGTGGAGGTCTTTGAATATGCACAAGAAAAGCGAAAGAAGTAGGAACCTACATTCCCGAGATTGAATTATATTAGGAAACTCCCAAGTTCTCATGTCAGCTTTAGGGTTAGAAACATAATATATTTTACCTGGATGATATGATGTAGCGCTTCCCAAGCCTTATCAGTATCTACCCCAAACAAAGAATGTTTTTGAGGATACCACCCTGGGTATAAAGGTCATGACAAGCAGCTGAATTTTCCTGACCCGTTTCTTCTCCTGCCGGATTTGTAAATCTGTGCCCCTTGAAACTGCACATAATAGATTCAAATATGTTGCACATCTAATGGTATTTTTTTCTGGCGAGAACACAGCAAGTAAAGTCTGACACATTTGTTTTTTAGATAAATAAAACTTAAAAGCAGGAAAATGTGATTGCTTGTAAATAATGGAACACTGCCTGTATAATAAAGCAAGAGTTGTACATTTGCTGCAGGAACATTTCATATCTCAAGTGGCAGAGACTGCTGTAGTGAGCACTTTCAAGCTGAAAAGCAGCAGAACAAGTGTTGGTATCCAGTGTGCCATCAGCCTGAGAAATGTTCAAGTAATGGAACGTCTGTGTAATAATGATCATAATACATTCTCCTTTGTGATGTGGTTCAGAAAGCAAATGTGCGCTACATTAGAGGAGAGCAATCTTCCTTACAACGTCACTTCAGTACACAGACTACTAGCATTGCTTTTCTGTTAAATGAAGAAATAACATTATATAATAAACTGGTGAAAATATTGGCTAGATCCGATAGTTGTCAGATAAGAGGATACACCCAAATGAATACTGTCAGGGTGCAGCCCCCTCACATTGTGGTCAATACAGTTCATATAAAATACATAAAATCAAGTGGACACACACACACACATATTGAGGCCACTCAATATTGTGGTGCACACAAAGAATTTTATGTGGAAATGCAAAATGTATTATTTTTTCTGACCAGCGCACACAATGGGCACACAATAGAATATGTTTGTGCACATAGCTAATAAGAAATTAGAGGGAACATTGCACAGGTCTGTCATTGGAAGCTTTGCAGTGCCTTCCAGTGCACAGTATGTGCAGTGATAAGAGGCCAGTGGGTTGTTAAAGGAGGTACCAGAGGATAAACAGACCATGGTTAGTCAGGTCAGGCCCATGAAAGCATAGATTTTTGGAAAGGCCAAAAAGGCCCCAGCCTAGGGCAGCAGTATTTTAGGGGCGCCAAGCTTACATCGGTTTTGAAGCACTGGGACTGAGCACAAATCCCCAGTGCTCTGGACCAGATGAAGAAAATATTGCAGCTTGTGAAGGGGGTGGTTCGAGGACAACAAGCAGCAGCAGGCCTTGGGGCGCCCACTATGTAAATCCGGCCCTGGGCCCATGTCAGTCGGCATAGAGTTGTATACATAAATGCAGGCAGGAGTCAGGGGCAGGCAGAATTCAAGAGGCAGACAGGGTCACACCAGAAGGTCAATGAGGTATAATAAGTAATACTGGGCTTTTTAGGAAGGACTAAGATAACCTAGCAACTTACTTAACAAAATGCACATGAATATTGATGCACGCAAGGCAAAACCACATACTGAGACAATGAGGCTGACACGTGTTCAAGATGGCTCAAATGACTGCACATGCAAAAACATGCACGGCTGTAAATAGGGACATGCCAATCTGGTTTCCTGCGAACAGGAGATTGCATTTAGGTGAATGGAAATGAGCAGCAACCTGGAATTGCCTAACAGAGAAGTTTACCTTTCGCAAGTTTCCCTGTGACATTGGAAATGATATATTTGCTATCTGCTGATTATGCGTTCTCTCTCTAAATCCATCTATGCAATGAGCCATTTAAAAATATACAGAGTTGCAAAAGCAAGCAGAATAGAAGTCAGCATTGTTTTGCAATTGGACAGTGGTGCTGCAATAAACATCTTCTGTCAAATCAAAGGTCTGATTGCTTTTGGAAATCTATTTGTGCATTGTCAGATAACTGGCTCAAGGATCATGTACTTCTTTTTATTCATCTAAGGGTGTAAGTGGAGAATTGCTTATCTACATGGATGAGACAATTCAGATCAATAAACCTATGTATATGATGGTGCAACACAATGCAGAACAATACAAATAAACATATCATCTTTGCAGATAAATTGAGGGTGCAGGATGTAAGAATGCATGCAGATAATTAACGCTGCAATGCCAGTCTTCTGCAAGGTCAATACCACTGGCATAACTATGTGGGGGGGTGCATGTGGTGTGACTGCACCTGGGACTAACCCCCTCCCCCTCAGGACCTGCTAGGGATACCATGTGTGCAGCAGTAAGGCTAGGAGGTAGGAGAGCATATGTGGTGCATGTCCTTAAGTGAGTGGCAGGTCACACAAAACTTGCTCCCAGTCCCATATGCCCATAGATACTTCACTGGTCACTATGCTCTTTTCCTATCTTATAGCTCCTTCCAAGGAGTGATCAGACACAATTGTGTCAAATTTAACAGAGTACGTCATTATCCAGAATAAATCATTTCCGTGCGTGGCATTGAAATTATGTTATCTGTGCAGGTGCCAGCATACGTCAATATGTGAACTTGCAAGCAATTCAGAACAAGAGACAGGTCGGGTGTCAATTCGCACAATAACTGCATCCATTTTTTTCCGGCCATAGGATGCACCAACATTTTAGAAGTGAAAAAAAGAGCAAGAGTTCAAAATATTTTGTGAATCTTCAGGTCCTAACGCACCTTGGGTTCAGATTAATATGGTGCTGCCTGACTTCCCTATATATTCTCTGCTGCTGTACTATAGTTCCTCTGCTTTCTTTCACCATCGTGCTCCAGCATCACTTTTTGAGGGGATTTTATGGTTTCCTTCATGCAAGTTTCTCCTCCTTTCTTCTTCTTGCCCTCCTTTGTCACCTGTTATTTACTTCTTTCTTTTGTTTTTCTTTCCATTAGTCTTTTCCTTTCCTCCATAGTAATTCCTCCCCTCTGCTTGATGTCACATCTGCTCTTAGTTTACCCTCGCCCACTTCCTTTCTGTGTTCCTTAATTACTCCAATATTTTCTTTGCTCTACTTTTCCTTTCCCTCTTTTCATCCCATCTCTCCTGCCTTCTTTTTATTTCCTACTTCTCTTGAGCTCTCCATCCTCATCTATTATCCTAAAACCCTATCTGCTCTGCCTTCCTCCCCTGTAATCTGTCACCTTTGTCGCCAAAAATAAAGAATAAGGAAAAGGCAAAACAGAATGCAAACCTTTTCGCTCATTTGGAACATAGGTGTATATCGACCCTTATTGTGCTGAGCTTACAGTGTATTGAAAAAAGGCCTTTTCTTCTTCCTTGACACTTGTGGGTTGATACAACAAACAGAGAAAAGTAGATGTAATAAATATGTATGTATATCTAACTCAGTCTAGTTAGTGAACTGTCATAGAACCAATTACACTACGCTACTTCTAGCACCGAATGTTGCTGGAAATAAAAGGTTAAGGAATTGCTCTATGTATGTATGTTTTCTTCTTATTCAGTCTATACCTAGTAACCCTCGATCTAGTGAGCAGTGTCTGTTTATTACAGTACTCTCATCCATCATTGTTTACAGTACTTAAATTAGTAGACAATTTTGGGTGGAGTTAAATTGAAAAGAAGCATTTAAACCCACTAACTGTACATTTGTGTCAGATTCTTCAAGGCACCAGCAGGCCAATTTAATAAAACACAGTAGACTATAGCCACCCCTTATTACCCCCACCCTCATGTAGTACAGTTACTGCCTACCCTAGTTACTACACACAATAGTAGTGCTTACACTGTAGAAGGCTGTTAGGGGAGAATGTAATAAAAGTCGCAAAGAACAAAACAATTTGCACCAATAAGAATTATAATCCACACCTCGCAATGTAACATTGTTCTTAAACTGTTTTTGCATTGAATTTTAATTGCGCATTGCAAATTTTTATTGCGCACTCTTAAGAAGTGCTTGAAGGTGCAAACATAACGACTTTTTCAGTAAGAAGTTTTATTATATTTTCTGTGCATTGGCGCAAACTATAAAATTCGCAAACGGTCTTCCACTGTCAGAAGTGGTCGCTAAGCAGCTTCCGGGTTCGCAAAACTTTATTAAATTCACACAAAGCAAAATTTGTTCATGCAAAGGCATAGCTTTTCGCATTGCGAATAGTTTTTCTGTTACCGACTTTTATTACATTCCCCAGTTAGTATTAAGATATTCTCAGTGGCGGAACTACTGGGGGAGCAGGGGGTGCGAGCGGGCCAGGGCTGCACCCCCTCAGGGCCCCCCGGCAGTACGTTCGCCGCTGAAAATGTGGCCGTACGGAGGGGGTGGGGCCCGGCTATGCGTCACGCACCAGGGCCCGCCCTCCTCTAGGATCGCTACTGGATATTCTGCAAGGAAGTCCAGGTATGTTGTTAAGGAAGAACCACCTTACTAAGCAGAACATTCAGCTCCCTACTGTCCAGTCATTCAAACCACTGCCTGGTTGAATAAAAAGCTAAATTATGTACAAAAAAAACCATGAAAATGCAAATAACATCACAGTATCACACATCTACATCATAAAGTTCATTTAAAGTCAAATATGATGCTTTTTCTTATATATTTATGCATTCTTGAACATGCTCAGGTGTGAAAGCCCTAGGACAACATAAAAAGTATGGACATCCTGGAATGAAGTAGCAAGATGTTGGTGAAATGGTTTTAGATCCTGTGTTCATAACATAGTCTAACAACTTAATTTGCAATGTAAGCGTCTAAAAATAACATTTGAATGTCTATACAATGATGTACATTGGCCACCCAAGGCTGTCATCAGAAACCCACTTTTTTTCCTGTAGCTCTATATGAATCTAAATTTTAAGGCCCCATATAGTATCCAAAACACTGTTAAATACTGTTTTTAGGGCTCCGCTACAGTTGCACTAGCCTGTTAATCCATGTATAACAACAGTAGTCACTTTGGTTCCTTATAAATATATTCCCTGGAGATAAAACACTTTTTTTTGTCCTAAATATAAATTTCTTCATATCTTGGTTGCCACATATTTTCATTGCCATAGGAAATGGAACTTTCAATGAGTAGGTTTCTCTGAGATAACCATGAATGGTCTCAAGCCATAGAAAATAATCACAATGCTTAAACCAGGAGAGCTCTATTTGTAGCCCACAGTGCTGACAGCTTTCCTTCCAACTGATATATATGCCATGGGTTTGAAGGCTATCGTATGAGCAGTTATTTCAGAGAAATGCCTAGCAGTGAACTGGCAAACTCCTAGTATTACCATGCAAGGACATTACGTAATTCCAGTTAATATGCCCCTAGTTAAAATGGGCAAATGAGAACATTGAAAAAAAAAACATTTCATTCATTTGAATTTTCTATTTGTGAGGTTGCCTAATGTATCCATTGGTGTCAGTCGAGGTTAGTTAGCAAGTATGATGTATTTTTCATTGGGAAAACAATGTACAAAGGATGAGAACACAAGAGTCCTAATATCAACCAGTACAATTAGACACAGATATTGTTAAAAGGATTATCTTTCTCTGAAGGAACTAAAATATTACAATCTAAAAGTAACATTTCCCTCCTGGAGGGATTAAAACATAATCAGGCACTGAAAGAATAAATTGTTGGTAATCCGGCATTAATCTCCACTTCGCTGTATATTTCTGGAGATGAGCATTTTACATTTGGAAATAAAATAGAAGGATTTCAATCCAATGTTTTTATAAGTTTGTTAGTGTGTCCACTATTTTCATGGTTGCAACTGTTTCAATTTGGGATGTGTTTAGAATATGTCATGAAACAGCACTTTAAATAGCACATTAAAATATCAACACTCACCATCTACCTGCTGTTTTGCCAACATTATAGCAAACAGCTCTGAAAAGGAATAACAAATATTAGAAGACTATTAACATAAATAGTACTCCATATGGATTTATACTAATAAAAATACAATTATCAAAGCATCATGATATATACTTTTACCTTTCTGGGGATCTGCAGCTCAGAACATGCACATAAACTTGAAGCCTTAATAGAAGAGCACACTTTAGAAACTCAATATCAGTATAATTTAACGTGGAGAGGGATATGTGAAGGAAAGCAGAGAATTAGCAACCTTCAACCTTCCTCTGCCTAGTTGTGTTTTAGCCCTGTTCAGTAGATAGTCAATGGGGAAATGTCATAGGAAACCACAAAATCAGATCAAATATTGTAAGCTTATGTCAGTCTGGAGAGAGACCCTGGTTCACAAATAATTGAATAAGTAAATTAATATTCTGGTATCTTACCTTAAGGTTTCTAGATATGCTTATGTCTCATTCGCTGAAATCTATACAAATGCCCAATACCTTGTATTGTCAATAACTATTACCAAGCACTGTGTACTTGATCTCTATGTTCTTTTCCATGTTTCCTGTTCCACCATTCTGTCATCAACCCAAACATTTAATGTGGTTGTGCAGCCATTAATGGCACTTGGACGTTTATGTATGTCTCGGACAATATCTGCTATAGATTGTAAGCTCTGTGGGGCAGATTCACTAAGTGCCGAATTTGCGATATCGTCCTCTTAGCTCACATCAGTAAAATCCGCATCTTAGTGAATTTGCGCAGTTACGTCCATTCAGTGGAGCGAAAATTCGCCTGGCGTTTGAGTGCAAAGTTGCACTAGTGTTTATCTCCTTCCCTAGCGAAGTTGCGAAGTACCGAAAAAGTAACCTGAATTTTCACCAGCGTTAGTCACTTCGCCCTTTAGTAAATCTGCCCCTGTGAGTGGAGACGTCTCCTTCTAATGTTGAGTTACTGGGCTAATCGTTTGTTTTCCACTAACTCTAAAGCTTCCAGTGCATTGTTGGTAAGAAATAAGCCCAATATACATACATATCAATTTCTCTTCATTCATGTATCTCTTTTCTTTCTTATTTCTCCATTCTACTCTCTGCTCTGCACAATATTAGAAATGCAAGCCCAAAGAGCTACCCAATATTTATGACTTGATTATTCTTAGACACCGATTTATGCTCATAGAATCAGTAAATTTTTTGTGTAGTTGGATAGTTTAAAAATTTGATATATATTTCAGTGACAGAGAGGTAAAACCAGGGACTGTTCCTGAATATTTGGGCCACTGCACTAATGCTACTGTAAGGCAGTACAGTTTCAACTTAGTCCATGTTACGTGCAAGATAGATGTACACATTTAGGGGCAGATTTATCTAAGGTCGAAGTGAAAATTCGAATTAATTAATAAAATAACATTTTCTCAGCTCGGACAAATTGATTCAACTTGAAAACGTGAACTGAATTTGATTCGAATTAGAAAAACTTGAATGAAATGGAAAAAACCTACCCTTAATAAATCTGCCCCCTAGGGTCAGTATATTCCAGACTGGGGTAAGAGGAGTGGCCAATGTTTACCAATATTTTCATGTAACATTCTGGGCCCAGATAAGCCTGACATGCTCTCTGTACCCCTCTGATGGAGGCTCTGTATGTTTTTTTTTTTTAATATCTTTGGAAAAGCTGATGCAGGTTTCCTATATTTTACTTAATCCAAATTATATATGTGCATCAAAAATGGACACTTGGAAGAATAACAGTCTGCATATATGATTTAAGCTTGTTTGTAATAGACTGACAGCTTGGCACAACCTTTATACTCACTACTCACTTTCAAGTATGTGTTGGATGGAAAACCTTTGGTTTGTGGCATAGGGGCAGTGTCCTAGCTCAGACTAAAGAAAACAAATATTTGATTTGCTGTTACTAGTTATTGAACTGGCAAATAGTCTAAACAATGTTTTTGTTTTAATTAATATATTTGTACTCCCATTTGCTCCTATTTGTGCTCCTCTTTCTTGGCTCATCTTTTCATACTTTTTTTACTAAATTGACCTAAATGACTGTAATTTGCTGGTATATCAAAAGAATGAAGAAGACATCAAGACCAAAGTATACTGTGGATTCTTGTGTTTTATTGGGTTGTTGCATTGTCTGTTGTTGTGTTAGTTTAATGTCACAGTATGCCAATGGCCCCAAATGTCACCTGCCTGTCACGCACACATGGATGATTTTGGCCAGAAAATATACCGGTACACCTTAGAGTTATCTGGCACGCATTATGGGTGGAATTGGGAGGAGGGCCATTTTCTCTACAGGTGGACAAACTGCAAAGTGTAGTGTAGGTAAAGTACAGTATCTGTGGTTTGTTTTATGTGCTTTTATATGTTGTGTAGGATTTATGCCAAGTGCTTTCAATGTATTTCATGGTTTTTCTTTTGTCAGCCCTTAGTAATACTGTTATATTGTGCTATATGCAATACATTGTGTGCATTTTATTAGGTATGTGCTGCTGTGTGCGCACAGTGTACTGTACAGCCTCTCTTTTTCCCTTTCAGCTGACTTCTGCTATCCCTCTGTACATTACAGCACATTCCAGTGACCATTATGCCTGCAAACATACATACTTAGCCATCACCTATAATATATTAAAGGGCTTGACATTTATGACCAAAGCTCCACATGGTGTAGTGGAAATGCTCAGAACATACCAAATATATCCACTAGCGTATGCCATGAACGAATGCAGAGAAATCATTCAAGACCCTAACTGTACTGCAGACAGGCTACAGCTGCTAAAATATTCACAGAAAGAAAATATGGGGGAAAGGGCAAATTCCTAAGGCTTTATTATTCTCATGGCAAACCTTTACAAAAATATTTTCATTAGCCTACTAAACTTTCTATTGCGAGAAGAAACAGCGAAATGCAAACCCATATTGTAAGTAAAATCTATGTCTTACTGTTTCTGTTTTATTGTTCACCATTTTATGATTATTACAAGTAGCACATATTTAAAAGGCATATTCCACAGAGATGTACAAAATAGGGATATGTAATTATATCGACCATACAGATTGCATGCAGGGCCCTGCTCTGGAAGATATTAATGTATTCACTTTTGCTCATTTAAAAACATACTGAATTAATATGATAAATTATGGGCTGGAATATGCTATGAAGATGCTAACTGTGGGTGGAACACTGTGTAGGTCTGTAATGCTCTTTCCCCTTCTGTTACTGTAGGTGTTTTCTGTCACTGATCCTACTTTGGCTTTTCTCTAAACTACTATATAGACAAAGTATAATACAGGAAGTAGCAGCATCAAGGACAAATAAGGTCTTGAGCTGAATTAAAACGGGCATACAGTCACGGGAGGAGGGGGACATTCTTCCACTTTATAGAGCATTGGTAAGGCCCCATCTAGAATATGCCTGTTCAGTTTTTGTCTCCAGTCCTCAAACAGGACATTATTGAACTAGAGAGCATCTAGAGAAGGGCAACTAAGCTGGTAAAAGGTATCTTAGCTTATGGAAACTTATGAAAAAAACTGGCTTCCATGGTTAATATATGAAAAAGATATAACACTCAACTTAGCATTACGTATTTAAAGAAGTACACTGGAACTATGAGAATTGAATAATTAGGACCACTGCTAAAAAGATAAAGGTTGTAAAACATAAAACAAAAACCCTGGTTGCCAAAGGGAAACTTTTTTTTTTGTGTTTATTATCATTTACTGTAGATGTGGTTTGTTTTGTATAGGAAATATTGTGAATGCCACTCTTTTTCTGTAATTTTCTTTTTTCTTGTTTTTTTTTTTTTTTATTATTATGCTTTGTTTGTGAAAAAATGTAATAAAATATTTTAAAGAGAAAAGGTATCTTAGCTATGAGGAAAGACTGGTCAACTTGGGGATGTTCATGCTGGAGAAGAGGCCTCTAAGGGGTGATATGATAACTATGTATAAATATATTAGGGGATCATATAATAATCTCTCTAATGCAGGCCCTGGCCCAGTTGCACCCCCTGTTCCCCCAGTAGTTACACCCCTGGCTTTCTGTCTACGCCTTGTACTGCGACCTTCTGCCCAACAGACTTCTGCTTTACCGTCGTGTCACTTAGCTTGTTCAGAACCCTTCGCTTGACACCTCTCTTAATAAGACCTGGTGGCATCCGATTAGCCGAGGGCTCCTCCCGAGGTGAAAGGCGGCTGTTAAAGGAGGACGTAAAAGCCGAGAACAGGGTACTTAGCATTGTTTCTGAATTTAGGGTGCTGACTGTGACACTTACTATACTTACTATACTAAGTCATGTTTATATTTTGCTGTTATCATCATCTCTCTCTCTCTCTCTCTCTCTCTCTCTCTCTCTCTCTCTCTCTCTCTCTCTCTCTCTCTCTCTCTCTCTCTCTCTCTCTCTCTCCAAGGGATACAAAATAGTTTTTTTCACATCAAATATCAAAATGAAAATTAGGCTAGTCTCAGTCTCAATATCAGCTTACAACAATATCTATAAATAATGGCAAGATTGCTTATGTTAGTTTAGCATATATTGCAGACAGCCTCACCCTATTTCACCTAACATTATTCTTGTCTTTGTATAAAAAGCTAAGATAAACTTTGCAAATACTGAACAGAAATATATTACTGTCATACATATAGCAGTCTGGATTCCAACCAATTTCAGTCCGTCTGCAGAAACATAAATTTCATCTGCTGATGGACTTTCTCAGCATGTAGAAGTGTCACTGGCAAATGCAGAATGCTCATCATCGCTTCTGTTTATGTCTGCTCATTTGGGCCTTTGACACAAACAGACAGCAAAGTTCTTTTCGACCATCTGCATGAATGGCCATGCAGAAAAAGGTTCAGTGCTCTGGCTTTTAGGTTAATATTGTTAAGGTAGTGTCAGGTGTTTGAGCCGGGGACCTTTGGGTTTCTGGCTTGATGTCTTGACCATTTGGCCAGGTGAGCAGCCTGTAGGGTTCCTCGCTATGTGTTACCTGGCCACAGCAGTCCCAGCCCAGTAGCAGCCTGATTGGCCTCTACAGCCCCAACCCAGCTGCTGCCTAGTTTCAATAAGCCAATCAGGGCTGACTCTTCCCTATTTAAGGGCAGTACTTAGAACACTCCTTGCCAGAGCATTACATTGTTTCTCCCTAGTACTGTGGCAGCTCCCCTAACTAGGTAGTTCTAGCTCTTGCCCCTTTTCCCTTATTATTTCTCCTTGTCTGCCTGTCCTTGTCTAGTCTTGTCTTGCTTTACCCTATCTTTTACCTTCCCAGCCTTGACCTTGATCTGACCCTTGCCTGTTCTAATTTCCTATTCCACCTTGTACCTTCCACTCACTTCATCTTGTACCTGCCTTGCCAGTTCTTGCTTCCTGACCTGTTCTGCCTTGTACCCAGTCTTGTTGCTTCCCTAGTCTCCCTCTGCTCCAGTCTCCCTCTCCTATCTTGCTATCCAGTTTCCCTCTGCTCCAGTCTCCCTCTCTTGCTATCGTGCTCCAGTCTCCCTCTCCACTCTATCCCCAGTTTTGATCTGATCTACGCCCGCACCATCCAGTCTGTCTCCTCTCTCCTGTCCTCCCACTGTCTTGTCCCCCGATCTACACCCTCTCCATCCAGTCTGGTCTTGACCTTCGCCCGCTCCGTCCTGCTTCACTCTGCACCTGTTCCAGTTCGACTACGCCCTCGTCTCCCTGTTCCTGCCTTTCCATTTGTGTTCTGTGGACACAGCCAGTCCCTGCCTAAAGGACTCTCCTTCTCCCTTCAGTCTCTACAGTGCCCCCTACCTAATCCTTGACAGGTAGGACTTTGTATAGACACTTTTAAATGATCCCCAATAATTTTTTTCTTGGTTAGTGTCTGTTTAAAAATGTAGATCATACATAGGATGCCTTTTGAGCCATCCAATGTTTCTAGACCACTATGGAATCTGCTTTATTCAGTTCACCCTTACAAAACAAAGATATGAGTTTCCTGGACAATCGGCTTCTGGAAAATAGACCCCATGCCTGTATATAAAATCATGACATCTTAAAATAAAGCAACGCTATTAAAATGTGTATAATAATAATGAAATGGTATTGTTATAAGAGGGAGTAAGCAGGCAATGGCTTTGCACTGTAAGATTAAGCTGCGCTGGGTGACATTCAAAATATAACTGTTGTGTAGGATCATTAAGCAGAAGGAGAAGATATTTATATGAGATGCCTCCTCCTACACCACTTAATCATCTTCATGAATTTCCTCCCCCTCCCCAGATAAAAGGCCCTCAGAAAAAGAATAAGCCCACACTAAATAAGAAATGCATTTTGCAGCCCAGAATACCTAAGGATCTTGAAATGTTTTTTTTTTTTTCTCCTACCCACTCACTCTCGGGAAACTGTCGAGAGACAGTAAAATATATTGAAATATAAGTTTGGATCTTTAGCACCTGTTCCCTTCCATCTATTTGCCAAATGCAGCAATTCCTCAAATCTGTCACAAACAAAATGCTTTGAGACAACAGATTAGCCTTTTGTAAGAGATTGAGATTCAGTACATTAGCATCTTGGATTATTGCTATGATGGCACCAAGCTGTTAGCTTCCTTAAAAGAAACTGTGATAAATAAAATCTGTTTTGCCAAATTGATCATAATGACAAGCTGGAAGTCAAAATACTTTGGAAATAAATATTCATATTTTGTCATTTAGAGAGTGTCAACCTGGTGAATTGAGGGTGCAGCATAAGTATTGATTCTGTGTGTACAGTAATGTTCCTATGATACTGGAGGGATGGTAACAAGACTACTAATCTCCTTTTTACATTATTTGGAAGAAGGATCCCAAAATCCATTAAGCAACCCCTTAAAAGGCTACATCCCAGTCTGTTTCCCAAAGCAGTAGTGCTTAACAGTATGTTGCTACCCATTCCTGCCCATTTCTGGATGCTCAGCACTTATTTCTCCCAAATAGACAAGTAATTACTCATACCCACATACATACCGTAATAATATTCATACCCACATAAAAAAGAACAAAGTATAATATTACACACAAGAAAGGAAAAAGGAAAACCCAGTAGCGAGTTTCGACAAGCGAAGCATAAAATATGTGATGAATAAGCAGATGTGCATGTGCCTTTAAAAGCAGAGTGGTAAAATGCAAGAGGCAAAGTCTCTTGGAACAGAAGCAGCATGTCCCATCTTTACTATTCATATGAGACAACATGACCTTATCCCCGTTATTATACACTGAGTCCAGTAAAAGCAGTGTAATCAGAACTTGCAAATTTAGGAGGCCAATAGTAACATCCTTAGTTATCTACTAAAAGCAGCACACAGGTTAACAGTGATAGGGCCCCAACCCACTTAGCAGAGGGCACCCTAATTGTAGCTCCCTTTTATATAAAAATATAATAATATTTATTATACAATCATTTCAATATGTTTAGAGAAAGCTGTTGCCATTAGGAATGGCTTCTTTTTTAAGGTAGCATGGAGACTAATGCACATCAACTATATTGCTACTATTTAATAAACCAACCCTGCCTGAACTGAGTGCACTTGATTCATTCACATTCATTAATTCGCCAACCAATCAGGTGCAGGTACAAACATGCAGCTTGTAAAAATGCAAAAGGAAACAGCCAACAAAGAGATGGCACCATCCTAATGTACCAGTTCAGGATAATGAGATCTATTCTAAACATTATTCTTTATATTATGGTTATTTACATAAATCCAGGGTACTGCACACACATGGAAAAATAAATGTCATGAGATAGGGTGTCACTGCTAGCCTGCATTTCCACTAAAATGTAAGTTGTACTTCTGCATATAGTTTCTCGCCCTTTTGGCTAAGATCAAGTGTAGTATTAGTAGGGGTTTTCCCACCACCCCAAAAGTAAGGCAGTGCTCTCTTGATTCACTGACCCAGGGGCAACAGCTGGGGTGCCCCTACAGATAATTGGTGATTGGAGGCATTGCTGCTCAGGGGCACAAGCTCAATTTTACTTTGGAACTGTTGGGCATTGAGTGTGAGAATTTTGAAAATCCAACCAATAGGCTGGGGCTGTACACAGTCATTTTTTATATTTATGTTTATTTGTATTTTTATTTCCACTGTATGTCACTTTGGCACATTATAAAAAAAATAGGTACAGTTTGGCTTATTTATGAAGCATGTACAAACTGAACTAAATAGAAGCAAAAGTGACCATTATAGCAGAAGACAAGCCTGTGCCCGAGTTAGCACACACAAGTTGCAGCACACAGTTTCAGAGTGAGGATGTGGCCAGCCACCTCCGACGCTAAGCTCCTTTTAGATAAAATTGCAATTATTTTCAACTTTTTACTCTGCCTTTATAATTGTAGACCATGATGGCTATGATGAAATTGTAAATATCATATCACTCCAAACACTCTTGTGTAATTTGCATGTTATTCCTTTCACTGGGGATGTGTAACATATGACACCAGATTTTGTGCTTTGACACACACACACACACACAATACTTACTATAGATAGTATTAGGAGGAAGTACATACTGTGTAAATTCATACACTCAATCTAATCCATAATCTAAAATCCATGTGTACATAAACTACACAAACATTGTCCTACAACAAAGGATGGGGGAAGGTGGTAGCACTGTTGGCTGTGCTATCCTAAAATATATTTGAGAGAGAGTAATGCAAGCTGCTGTATGTAGGGATGTGTGAGCTGTGCAGCTTTACAAACGTGCCCTTGTTCCCAAGAATTGCTCACATACTGCCTGGCACAGCCTCATCCTCCCTACATTACCTCATCATCTGAGATCACACTATGTGACTGGCAATCTTAAAGACTTCTGTTTTCTTTCCTTTGTTCCTATAACAAGGTTCCTTTAACACTCCCATTTAAACCAGGAAGAATCCAATTCTAGATTATCTACTGTGTCTATCTGTATTTCTGTATGCAGAGTCTATCTGTTTATCTATCTGTTTATCTATCTGTTTATCTATCTATCTATCTATCTATCTAATCTATTGCTCTTTATGACTGCTTTCATTAAAGGAACTTGCATTCTTTATAGATGCACTTGGAGATGCTCATACCTTCCATTATAAATCTATTTCTACTGTGCCTATTGACACATGGGGAAGCCTGGAGCTACCAGGGCTCATTTCTGTCTGTGCAAGTGCAGTATGCAAAGTGCAATTTTGAGCTCAATCACTATGTTTTGTCCGGCAGTGCATAATTTCCCGTTATTCATAATATTTTAAATAAATATTTTTTTATATTTAAGATTTTTATTGATTTTTCAAGATATAGTGAATCAATATTGTGAAATGAGATTTCAACAGAAAAAGATTAGAAGAAAAGAAGAAAGTAAGAAGAAAGAGGTATTTAAGGGTGGGGGTTTTCTGCTTGGTCAGTCTCTGCTACCCTTAGTTCTGCTACATTGGCTATGTACTGTTTTATTTTGGTGAAGTCTGTATTCGTGGTGAGTTGATAATTTTTGTTTCCAGGTTTGCCATACTTAAGTGAGCCTTTGTTTGTTGGAAGATGGTAAATGTAAAAGCACTAATTACTCATAGGATAGGTTTGAATCCATTAGGTTGATCAGTTCATCTAGGTTTGGGATATGGGTAGACTTACACCTTCTGGGTATTTAAAAGTCTCACCATAGTCGGTATATGAAAGACTACCTGTCATAGATAGTGGGGGTAATTTTGCAGGCTGAAATTGAATAAAGTGATGGAAGGAGTAAGCCTGGTAGATATTCCAGTAACTTGTCTCAAGATTTGTGAAACCTTTATCCAGAAGGGGGCCAGTGTTGAGTATGCCCACCATATATGAAATGGTGTATCTTCTGCTTTATTGCATCTCCAACAAGTTGTAGGCACTGATGGGAAAATGTGGTGAAGCACCATGGGTGTATTGTGCCATCTATAAAACATTTTCCTTTGGTTTTCCATGTGGTTCATACATTTGCAATATTTAATGGATAAATTGGCTGCTTGAAGCCAGTCGAACATAGAATATGTTAAACCTAAAGCTGGCCATAGATGCAAAGATCTGATTGTTCGAATCCTCGAACTTTCTGACTTATTGGATTTCCCAACCTGCCACATCCAAGTACTATAGCATTGTATTTCAAAGCTGAACTCTAGGAAGGACTCACCCCAGTCAGTGAAGTAGCTCAGGAGGTAGAAATGGCATCAAAGGCATATTTAATAAGTGCTTTCTAGGTTGGGAAAGCATTATAAAATGCAATTCCAAGAGCTGTATGGAAGCAGGACCGTGATTACTGGGGTGTGGATGATGATGAGGACTAATTTGTAAAGTAAACGATGCAGGTTTGGTGGACCAGTAGAGCAGTCCCTGTAACATTAACAAGTAAATCAGGTTTTAAGCAGAAATGTCTCAGTCTGCCCCGAATATTTTGGTGTTATAAAGGTAATCGTGTCTCCTGCACAATAATTCAGTTTCACCAGACTTACAAGACATGTCATTTTATGCAACCAATCAGAAACGTCCGTGTAACTTGTAAGACTACTCAATGCCTATGACAATTGGATGGGCCTCTGCTCAACAATGGAGTCATCTGACTTGACTCTTTAAAAGAGTTTGATTTCAGGTTAAATCAGATTGCAACAGCACACAGTGTATATGCTTCTTAAATAAAAACTGTTATACTAAAGATATACATAATATGACTTTGATTGAGGCCACAGTCAGCTGTATACAACTGAATAACAACTCCATCTGCAGCTGGACGGCTGCACATCTCAGATGCACATACTGGAAACTTCTAACAAATGAAACACACAGTAAAATGGTCATAATTTAATCTAAAAATCTTTCCAAGGGGCTCCTCTACTATGACTGTAACAAACATTATGCTTTAAGGAAGTGACTATGATGCCTGTAGGCAAGATGATTTCTTCAGGTTCAGGCATAGGTGGGCTTCCTGACGCCCAGCATTCAGCTCATCATCTCTTGGAAAGGAATAGCTGCTTCCCAGCTGGGAACACCCATCTTCAAGTGGCCTTTCAGAGCACCCACTTACAGTCACTAGACACTGGATGAGATGCTCATTCTAGTGATTATTCATCAGATGCAAATTAGTTGCTAAAAATACTAATCCAAGATGCTTTCATGTACAGAAACTGCAGTACCACAGCTGGACCAATGACTCCAGGTGTCCATGCTTTATTATTGTTTGGTTATTTTACCCTGGGTCTCTGCTCTTTGTGTTGTTATTGTATATATTCTACAATATTTAGAATAAGATACAGAGCCTGACTGGCAGAGAATCTATTGGCGCTGGCTGCACAGACTGATGCATCTGGCACAGACTATTAATGTGTGAGGCAGAGTATGCAGCACGGCTTGCTTTTCTCCAGTTCACAGATCTCTGACTCAGGTTACAGCAGGTAACTTTCAGTCATGTGTTGCTCTGAAACTTGAGGCAACGTGACAAGTAGAAATAGGCCGCCTTGTACGATTTTGTGCTGCGTCTGCTGTTTGAACAATGGAAATATTCACAATCGATTCATCTCCCGTGCCCAGTTGGAGGGGTGATCTTCTTTTCTCTCTAATTGGGTTAATTATTATAGAGATTGTTTGTGAAGTACACTAAACTTAAAGTCAGAGGCACCCCATATAACCCTTTGGTTTTTTTACAGCACAAACAATTAGGTTTAGAATCTGATATTCAAAGTGGAAGTCATTCTACCACAAATTTCCTAATGCCTATTCAGTTGTACATATGTATAGCTATCTATCTATCTATCTATCTATCTATCTATCTGTGCTTTGGAAGGGTTAAAGTCTCTTCTTATATTACCCTACTATGTAACCCCAAATTGTAGTACAAAAGCATTCCATTTCTTTAAAGCTGATTTATTAAAATGCAATGGACAGTGCCTAGTTAATTCAGTGCTGTAAGCTTTATCCACTAATCTGTACAGGCAGGAAATATGGAACCCAGGCATGAAATGACCAGAAACACTCCATAAACATCATGAGGTAAATGCTTCCCCAGTGAGGACATAGCTGCCCAATATTCCACTCCAAATAGGAGATCTTTCACTAATTCTAACAACAATTATATATGGGCAAAGATAGAAATTGCCCCATGTGTACTCAAGGCCACAGACACTAATGACTGCCCTTTTCCTTCATTCCTTTTTGTTCGTTTCATAAACCTCATGTCATATGTTACGTCTATTATATGATTTCTTTTTAGGTCTTGCTGCCAAGGTACAATTTGGTTAATCATTATTATGAGAACAATGAAAGGTTTCAGCACACCTATTATGGGGTTAGGTGAGGTCGTTGTTTTCTAATATATATATATATCTCACTGTAGTCTCCCAAAGAATAAGGGGAAACAACCACATGTTAAACTTTAAATACATAAGGGGTCATTTATGCTGAGGGCACAAGCGCCTTAGTGATCATTTCCTAAACACCAGCACACCCTTGGATATAGCCTTTTTTTGCACAATGCACACTGAGTGGGTCATTGTAAATAGGCCCTAATATGTAGTAGGACTGAGCCCTGTTGTGAGAGCTTACTAAAAGGGAGAGGAAGTGAGGTATAAGTTAGAAACTAGTAATGGGTGAATAAATTCGACATGCATGGATTCGCATGGCAAAACTGCAAAAAATTGTTGCACTTCAGAATTATTCGGACGCCAATTGACTTTAATACATTTGGACAAAATAGTCCCGCAAATAAAAATTGTCGCTAGCATCAAAATTGTCGTGCTTCAAAATTATTTTGAAGTCCATTGACTTCAATGCATTTCGTGAATTTTCCATGTATCTTGAATTTTTCGCCTTAGCGAAACGCCACAGATTCGCCCATCACTAGTAGAAACGGTTGTGCGCATGCACGCTGATGTTACTCCCACCTATGTCACTTGCAAGTGTGTCTTTCCAGGGAAAACAAACCCAACCTTGACAGTCTAGCCTCATAATGTAAATCTTCCATCTCTTTTACCAGTACTTTATTTGCTTTAGTAGCCACAGAATGACACTGTCTAGAATTAGACAGCATGTTATCTACAAAAACCCAGATACCTTTTTCAGCTAAGGAAACCCCCAGCACAATACGATTTAGTGTATAAATCATGATCATGTATGATCATTAAAGTGTTTATGCCTGGGAAATTATAGTTATGTAAAACCTATGTATGAAAAAGTTTTTTTCCCCAAGTGTGTTATTTTGGTATGAATGTGCCTTGTGCAAATTTAAACAATTACAAAAGTCAGCATATAGCCCAGGAAAATAGAGTTAAAGGGGTTAAGGCACAAATAAATAAATAAACAGAATTATGTGGCATAATCACATGACCCTTTTCATTATGATTCCATGCAAATGATGGTACCTTTATAAATAGCTGTGGCCCATAATCTCATGTTTGAGTAGCTTTAAGAATACTGCTTGAAACATACATCCACAGTGCATAGGAAACTCAACCAGTTATTATTAGAAATGAGAGCATTTTTAATATCAAGGTAGCACTTGAAAGATACTTTGGAGCCAGTATATAATTTTAAAAATCAATATCGGGATCTGTAACATCAGTAAGGGTAAAATTCTGCTAAAGACATTGGAGGCTGTTCATAAGAATGATAATGGCTGGAGCTTACAGACGAATGCAGAGCTTGAGGTGCTTTATCATGGCCCAGGCTATGTCATAGCCATGGACAGCAAGGTAGAAGGCTGAGGTGTCTCAAGCGTGTTGAGATAATGGATGTCTACCACCTTCCAAAGAAGGCCCTTCATATCTAACCAGAAGGCCGCTGCCCAGTGGAATATCACAGAAAGAGGTGGCTGGATGACACAGTTGTGGGCCGAGTGAGTTAGGAATGTGGAGCTTGGAGCATTTGGTGTTGTCTCAAGACTACTGGCAGATTTAGTAATGAAAGATGACAAAGCCATGCAAGAGAGAGAATTCTGGGAACCTCCTTTCACTGTGCCCCTTTGCATATTTTAGACTTTCTTTGTTTTAGCCCACTGCTAAAAAAAAATATGCTTTGCACTCTGTTAAACAGCTATTGATGTATCTATAATGGGTTCAAAAGTCTAAACCTGGAGAAACCACTTGAGGATATTGACGTAAAAAGAATCAAGTATGAAAATGTGCAATTAAAATGTATTATATCTGGAATGATTTTAGCCATTTGCGTTGGTTATTGGAACACAATGAAAAATGATATTGCAAGTCAAAATCAAATAAATTATGGAAACATGAGATCTGGGATGTATAAGCACAAAACTAAACCAATTTTCAGCTCATTGCCTGTTCATATTCACGTATCTTGCAGCAACTCAAATGTGAATAAAATATAATTCAACTCTCCTGAACACAATAGTTCTAGTTCTCTTACCCATGCAAGATGAAAAGTACAGATTTATTCTGCAAAGTCACAAGCTTTATAGCACACAGAGAAGAGGGATAATGACAGGTTCCATTGTGACAGCACGGTATCCTCATTTTATAATGTAAATAGATGTGTAAATGCATTTCTATTTATTCTTTGCAAATTTCAAATACGCTGATGGTATGAAAAATAAGGTAATAGATTATGAACACTTTTGCTTATTGTTAAATATTTGGTGGCAGATCTGTTTCCTAAAACTGTGTTTCAATGATTCTCTTTATTCTGTTGTGCTATATGTTAAACCCATGGGACTGGCACAGAGTTCTCTGTGAAAAATGCTTTAACATTAGGATATTGTTTTCTCTTAGCAAGAGGAGGCGGAAGTGTGTAATTGTGCCATATAAATATCTGACAGCATGCAGAAAAAGAGCACAGTGGAAATAGTATTAAAAAAAAAATATTTGCAACACAGAATAAAATGTATTGCTTCAACGCTGGGCAAGAGCTTTTCTAATATTAAATGAGAACTAAAACCCCAAACTTATGAAAACCCCTACCCTCCATAGTCCCCCCTCCCTGTTGCCCCCACACAGGTGTTAATAGTTGTATATGCCCCTAAGTCTTTAATTACTCCTCAATGCAGAGTCAGCGCAGCAGAGCTCACAGGCACCATCTTCATCGCTTCGGGAATCTTCGGGTCCTTCGCCAATTTTTGTGGCTGTCGGCACATGTGCAGTTTTTCGGGACCAGAAAATTGCTACAACTGCGCATGTGCTGATATGCCACTTCAAGACTTCCGAAGCGGTGAAGATGGCAACCATGACTCTGCTTTGAGGGGTAATTAAAGACTTAGGGGCATTTACACGTATTAACACCTGTGCGGGGGAAACATGGAGGGGGGATTATGGAATGTAGGAGGTAGGGGTTTTCATTAGTTTGGGGGTTTAGTTCTCCTTTAATGGAACAGTTAATTTCAGGTAGTTTATTAAGTTTAAAAACATATATACAAAGAAGAAAGAGTAAACATGATACAATTGACTTTGCCAGTAACAATGGTTAGTTTGTTTTCAGACAATAATTGCATGTGTACATACATATATATGTACACATGCAACATGCCAGTTGATGTTGGGATGGCTGATTCAGTTAATGACTTTAAGAATGGATTGGATGATTTTTTGGACAAATATAATATTAAAGGCTATTGTGACACTGAACTCTATAGTTAGTATAGGTATGGGTATATAGAATTTAATTAAAAGTAGGGAGGGGTGTGTGTATGGATGCTGGGTTTTCATTTGGAGGGGTTGGACTTGATGGACTTTGTCTTTTTTCAACCCAATGTAACTATGTAACTAACTATGTAACACTATACACATTACTATTGACCCAGAGCGTATCGCTTTTATTAACATAGATATGTCGTATTAGTTTTAAGAGTATAATAAAACAAACTTTTGCACAATTCTTAGATCTTGAGTCCTACAGCACATTAGGTTGTTGTGGATGCAGGGGGTACCTATCCAACCAGGGGCCTCATATTTTATGGTATTTGGTGAGAGCTCCCCTTTAAATATACATTAGTTGCTCTGTGCTACTGGTGTCCTGCATCACCTGTTTCCAACTAGGGAAGTCAGGTGGGGCAAGGCATCTCCAGTTTTGGGTAATTAGTCTCTTTGCCAACACCAGTGCCTGTAGGAGAAAACGTGACTGGTATTGGTTAAATTTTAACTCTTGTACTAAAGCCAATATACATATCTTAGCTGTTCTGGGAATTGTGATTTGTAGCACTGCCTCCAAGACATCTAGAATTTTCCCCCAGTAGTGCGTAATCTTACTACAGCTCCACAACGTATGCAACAAAGTTCCTTTGTCTACCGTACACCTCTCGTGCAGACATCAGGGTTATTAGCATTGATATGGTTTATTTGGACAGGTGTATAGTATGCCCTGTATAGTATGTATACTTAGATTAAGCATAGCCTGTAGTTGGGGAATACAAGTTGGGGGGATTCTTGCACCTCCTCCCATTCCTCATCTAGGATAACTCCCAGATCTGACTCCCTTTTATTGCATAGTTTAAATAGATCGTCCCCGTGAACGTCCTGATGCATCCTGGAATAAAGTGTGGAAACCAGGCCCTTGGTATGCCCCCTTTTAATATAGCGCATTAGGGGGTGGATGGAGACTGACATACTGGTGCATTTCCCTTGTATCCAGCTCACAGAATTTTCATTATACCCAGTTAATTGGGCCCAAAGTGAGTGGAGGGTCCTATGGTGTGACTCTTCCACCCAGGTGGCCAAATGCCCCAATTGCGCTGCCAAGTAGTATATATACATATTTGGGAGGGATAAGCCAGCTTTCTGTTTGGAGCACCCACCTTCACACGCCTTACAAAGTGGAAGCAGGAGTACATGGTACAGCTCCCAGGGGATTTGAGCCAGCCAAGTTTCACACCTTGACTATGTGATGGTCATGTTATCCTTCAAGCATTAAGTAATGTATTTGAACATTTGTGGTCAAGATAAGCATTCAGCATGTAGTGCTAGAGTCCAGAGTTCTATTCTGACCTGGGTGTTGTGTCTGTGTGGGCTTCTTCTTGGTACTTCAGTTTCCTCCCACTCTCCAAAAGCATAAAAACAAGCTGACTGATGAATTTGACCCTAGAGTGAGTTGTACAATTTAATAAGCGTTGGAAGTTATTTACATGCAAAACCTCTTGTAAAGTCCTTGTTTCCTATCTGTGTTGCTTTTAAAGAAAATGTGTAACCATTCAGGAAAGTAAATAAAAACAAATAGTGCTGAATTTAGGAAAAACAGCTATTACTCCATCTGGGAAACAGCAGAGGGACAAACAAATGATTGGTTAAATACCAATTCCAGTCACAGCTTTATATGCTGTATATGTATGCATAAATACCTGATCCCTGGTGTGGGGGGAGGAGGCCTGAACCAAACATGACCATCTCATTTATCCCTGAATCAATAATAATGCTTTTCCTGGATCATTGACCCTGTACCACTTCAGCAGTTAAAGCACATTCTACTATACTGGCTAGTTAATCATTACAATCTTATAGACAAGAATTTAATTATGGTAAATGCTTAAAATGTCTTTGCCTCCATCTGAAAGTTAAGGCGTCTTGACACTTCACCATTTTGTTTGTCATTTTTGATAAATAGCAATGTAACAGAATCATTTCACCTTCCACCATATAGAGCAGATTTACTAAAGGGTGAAGTGAGTAACGCTGGCGATGATTTGGCAGTTGTATCGATTTCTGGCACTTTGCCGATTTACTAACAAGCGCAGGTCTAACTTTGCTAGTGAAAGAGACAGATGCTAGCGGTCATTTGTACTCTATCGCAAATTCACTAAGATGCGGATTTTACTGAACGTTACCTCTTTCGCCAGACTTGCCTTCGCCAGCTCAGACCAGGTGAAGTGCAATGGAGTACATAGATCTTCCTCAATCTTCTATTACTTACATCATATTTTTAGTGGAAAAAGTTTCTAAGTCTCAAAAAACGCTGACGTCTTTTCCTTTTTTCAGAGTGATAGCCTGCAGAAGTCCGCAAATTCTTTTTTGGAGTAACCGGGTTCCCCCATACATTTTCTAACATATGGGACAGTGGGCTCATGTGTAGGGCATTATAACAACTCTATTGTCTTTATTAAGGTTCCCTGGACTTATGTAATGTAATGAATTTGCTGCAACATATACGTCCATTCAACTTTATCATTTCCCTCTGTATGCAGATTAGCCTGACCACTAACGAAGTTGTGCTAGGCATAATTGAACGCTAGTGCATCTTCGCTTTGATTGCTGAAGTAACGCTAGTGAAAATTCGCCAGCATTCGGCGCCCTGGACAGAACTTCGCATTTGCGCCTGGTGAATTTTCGCTGGTTAATAAATTTACCCCTATGAGTCTCTCATCCCTGACATGCAAGAACAAATTACCTGAAACATACATATTAGTTAACCGAATACAAGGTACTAAGTTAAAAGAAGTCTACAATACAATGTTCATGATCTAAATATGAAATCAGTAGGATAATAGGAAACTGGCAACACAGTATTATGCTGGGAATAGTAAAGGGGTGTGTTTCGGATACAGGAAATCCTCTTCTTGATGTTATTACTCTAAGTCATGAAACACCTGCCTGTTTCGGAACACAAAGCAGGACTGAGCCAAAACTCCTCTCCAGGCTGCATCCGTTATTAAAAAGAATCTGCTAATGAATGGAGGAGGGCTTGGCTTCACCTGACACAACCTTCGGGGTTGCTTGGATGTCTAGGTGTAATAAATAAATAAATGAAAGAGAGTCATCCAGTAATATATTATTCATTGAGACTAAAACGGTGTCTCGAATTGATTCCGTTTCTTCATATATTCAGTGGACTGAGTGAAAGGGAAGGATATAATAAATTCTGAGATTATTCTTCTATTTTTCTCTGTTCCTTTCCATTGCACACAATTTGTAACTTACTGTGGCTATATTTTTTTATTACTACCAGTTGTTTTTCAGGATTAGCAACCCTATCTGTTGCACTTCAATGTATGACATTGATCTGCCTCAGTCAGCAGAAATCCTCAGGCGCTGATATGTTGGGAGTGGCTGAAACCAGGTGGTTTACACTGGAGCCCTCTTCTTTAACCCTACTAGTGCAGGACATGGAATTAATAGTAAGCAGTGGACAAAATCAGACTGATCCAATTGTTCAGCACTCATATACAATAATTGGATGAAATGGGGGGCATGCAACGCCATCAATCACAGACCCTAAGCCTCCCTTGGCTGCTAGACTCATCTATATTGGAGTTCAACCTTTTTAAAGGGGTGGTTCACCCTTAAGTTACATTTTAGTATGTTTTAGAACGAACAATTGGTCTTCATTATTTATTTTTGAAGTTGTTTTTTAAATTATTTACGTTCTTTTTCTTCTCTTTAAAACTTTCAAATCACTGACCCCATCTAAAAAAACATATGCTCTGTAAGGTTACACATTTATTGTTATTGCTACTTTTCTTTACCTTACATCTTTCTATTCAGGCTTCTCCTATTCATATTCCCGTCTCTTATTCAAATCTATGCATGGTTGCTAGGGGAATTTGGACCCTTGCAACCAGATTACTGAAATTGCATACAGCCCTGAATAAAAAGCTACATAACTGAAAAATAATGAAAATGAAAACCATTTGCAAGAATATTACTCTCCACATCACACTAAATGTTAACTCAAATGAGAACAACCCCTTTAACCCTTCACTCATAGAATTCTCAGTTTAATTTCTAATTAATCCAGGAAAAGTTAACACCATCTAATACAGGCACTGTAATACTGTGATTCTGAAGAGGGGTGAACAGCATAACTAACAGGCACTGTACTGTATACTAAATAGGCCGTGCTGTGTGGCACATGGAAGGAGGAGGAAGATGCCACGAGGGAGGTCCTTGAGGTCACTAAGCGGGCCCTTCAGTCAGGGCCGGAACTAGGGGTAGGCAGAATTTTTTTTTAAACCCTGGTTTGCATGGCCTTTAATATGATGGATTTTTTGGCTGCTGCTGGCACAGGTACAGATTGGGGGCAATATGAGGGATTGGCTGCTGCTGGCTCAGGTATATGGGGCAATATTGTGTCAGGTTAGGGTTGCCATCTGGCCGGTATTTTACCAGCCTAGCCTGTAAAACACCTGCCAAGGCCCGGGCCGGTATTACAAGTTTAACGGCAATGTAGTTGCCAGTAATTTGTAATGCCCTTAAAAAAAAGCCCATGGCCTGCCCACCAATTCGCTCAGAACTTTACATTTTCTGACTTCTGGCCATCGTGCATGTTGCTCCGACCCCTTTTGCGTCACTGTGCGTGGCTCCACTCCCTTTTGTGTCACAGACCGCCCCCTTTTGTTCCCGCCCCCCCCCACCGGCCAGTAAATTTTTTTAGAAAAGGTGGCAACCCTATGTCAGGTACACAGATGTTTGGAGCAATATGATGGATATTTGGCTCTTGCTGGCATAGGTACAAATTAGGTGCAATTTAATGGACTTTTTTGGCTGCCACTGGCATAGTAACAAATTGGGGGTAACAATATGATGGATATTTTAGCTTATGCTGGCACAGGTACAGATTGGGGACTTGGAGGCCATCTGAGGGATTGACTGCGGTGGCACAGGTACAGGGGGCAATATGAATGGTAAGGGGGTAAATGGTAATGCCAGACTGAGTGGGGGTGGGCAATGTTTAAAGCCCTTGCCTAGGGTTCCAAAATACCTTGGCCCCGCCCTGCCTTCAGTCTATGGCCCTGGTGGGACATGCCAGTCCAACACTGTGTTGATTAAAACACTGTGGGGCCCATTATGTTTAGGCAATTTAGAAATGATAGAATTACATGACCGGCAATGTCAACACATTTAGAAAGTGTTTCACTAAAGAATAATCTGTAGCCACAATACAAGCTATAAGCACCAAGTACAACACATGAGTCTTGGTACTGAAAGAACCGGTCATGTGTTTACAGGACTCACATAACAATGACATATTTTTGATTGAGACAGAAGTGCATTTTCTTCCAAATAAGTAATGTTACATCTAGAATCAGAGCTGTGAACTATAGCTAATTAATCTAATTATAGGATACAGACCTTGAGCTAACAGCTAGCAAAACAGTAATCACTGCAATGAATCATCTAGTGAGCAGCATAGTGACTCCAGCCTACTCACAAGGCAAGGGAACAATTCAACAATCTTCTGATGCTACAAAGGAAATACAGCAACGTATTTACTAAGAGAAATAATGTGTTTACCAGTCACTATTTATAGAGGACACACATGCACAAAATGATACCACTGGACTTACTTATATTTACTTATATTTACATATTTATATGTTTACACAATATTTTAGTAAAGGCCCTACATAAACAAAGCTGCTTTTCAATGTTTGTCTGTTAGCATGATGAGTCTGTATGTAGTCTGTATAGTTGCCAAGAATTCAGTTGAATGGTACTTGAGTTGTGACCCTGTACTATTCTAAGGGCAGAGACAAATGCTTAGATTTAGTCTCCTGGTGATAAGTCACCTCTTCTTCGGGGCAACTAATCTCCCCAAACTGCCTCACGCCTGAAGCACACTGATTGCCATCTCACCGGCGATTTACATTCTAGCCAGTGGGAGGCAGTTCAGGGAGATTAGTTGCCCCGAAGAAGAGAAGATTTGTCGCTGGGCGACTAATCTCCCCGAATCTGAGCATATGTCTCTGCCCTTAAAGTCCATCTTAAATATCATCTTCTTAATAGAATGTGAATAGTAGAACAGGAAATAAAATAATGTATATATATATACAGTATATATATATATATATATATATATATATATATATATATATATATATATATATATATATATATACACATATATATATATATATATCAAATTGGACCAGCACTCCAATTATTTTTCAAACTGATTTTATTAAATCATCCCTCGTGTATAAATCATCATACGAGTGATGATTTAATAAAATCAGTTTGAAAAATAATTGGAGTGCTGGTCCAATTTGAACTTTGTATGCCAAGCTTTGACCAAGCACCCACCACAATGGATATATATTTTGCTTTTATATTCCAGCAAAGTGAAACAGTTATCAAGCTATTTCTGGGAAAACATCTAAGACGAAAGAGACAATTACACTGTGGAATACGAGAATGATAATTTGGGAAACGTTAAACTTGATCAGTGTAGGGAGGTACTCAATTACCTTGATGCAGTGTTTAAAGTACAACTTTGCCCGTGAGTCCTAATTTCTTTTTTTATAGTTTCCAATGTGAAATCTTCCATTTCTACTGATAAATTTAGTTTTAAGTAAACTGCTTATTTTTCATTCTTGCCGTACATGTAAGGTTCCTAGTGATCTCTGCCTGATGGGGCCTTGCCTACATTCAGTGGCATAACTAGTGCCCCTTGGGTCCCACTGCAAATTTTACATGAGAGCCCAACGTCCCATGAACACAACCCCTGTGCCCCAGGTTATTATGCCATATGATTGGCTGTCCTGTTTATTTGTATAATTATAATGCCGTTACTGCATATTTATCAATAACACTTAAATCAGTAAGAAGTGGCAATAAAGTCTATGTTATGATGCACCATTAAATATCCGCTGTCCCTAAATGCACTTAACTACACGGCCCTGACCTACAGTTGAATCCCATACCTAACTGATGTATTACTCATTATGCACTCACACAGTAAATGGTATTGAAGCACATTTCAGTTTTCCATTTCTCTAATCTTTTAACTGGACTTCCTCACAGGAAATTCCTCAAACAGTGCAGGAACCAGCAATAGTTTTGAGCAGGCTCCATCAACAATATAGTTCAATTTTATAGAAAATGTAATAGACTTTACAATCACAAAATAGGCCAGGTGGCAAGCCTACTTGTAGCTTTTGTGTTGTCTAAGGCCACAAAATTTTATGTTGTGTTGTAGAATTGCTGGTGCCCTGTTCCTTGACCTGCACCACTTGCTGTATACACAGAGGAACTAGCTTGGTATTGGAGAAGATATTGCTGGTGTTTTTTTTTATATAAAGCACTGGTGGAGGATGGACTTGGATAAAGAACTTTGGCCTGTGTTTCTGCTAGGTGGCAGTAGCTCATGCCAAGTTTCTCCCACTGGCATAGGTCAGTCCACATTACAAAATGAGGCTACAAACAATCCTAGTGTAAAAAAAGGTCATTTGATTGCATGGCAGTGTCACAAGCCTTGATGTCATGCAAGGAATAGGTACAGGTTAGCAAAACTATTTGGTTTTCCTGGAAAAACATTTAGATGCCCTGAACCAACGTTCTGAACTAATATTACCTGTGGCCACCAAAGAAACTGTGCTTTCGATAATCAAATTAATATGTAATTAATTTTCACGGGAATCATGACTTACCATGCAGTAACTTTTAAAATACACATCCCCACCATGATTTCTTTGCGCTGATTCCAGGGTGAATATGATGAGACCCACTTCTATCACAAGCAGTCAAATAATATTTTATGTAGTACCTGCTGTTAATATCCACTCATTTTTATAATGGAGTTTATTTCTCATTGTCACCTTATGTATCTTGTACCATCCTCTGCTTAAATCCTTAGCTTCCTTGAAATACAGTCAGGGAACATTCCCCAGCAATGACTAAAGGAATCTACATTACAGTCAATTGCTGTGCTGGTACAGTCTTCCACGTCACGTATTTATTAGGTTTAATAGGGACTTATAGTACACACTGTGTCCTGTTACTCTAAACTATGGTTTGAATCTGTAGACTTCTAATCATTCCAAAGCCTCCATGCATGCTAGATATATAACTAGTTATATTAAAACCCATCAGCATAACATGGATGTTTTTTCTCTATTTTATACGACCTGGGTGACAAAATACATTTATCAAAAACAATTGGATTTTGTTTGTGGAAGATTTGATATTCCTAAAAACTGATTTTACCTTAAAGGGATTCTGTCATAATTTTATGGTGTAGTTTTTATTTTTAAATTACATTGCAAATAATTCAATCTACTTTGAAAAATTTCATTCCTGATCCAGCAAGTGTATTTTTTTAATTTATAATATTGGTGTGTAGGCAGCCATCTCAGGTAAGGTTGCCACCCGGCTGGTATTTTACCAGCCTAGCCGATGAAACACCTGCCAAGGCCGGGGCCGGTATTACAAATTTATCGGCAATGTAGCTGCCGGTAAATTTGTAATACACCTAACAAAAGCCCGTGGCCTACCCCCACTCTGGTCAAAACTCACCTTTGTGCCGGCTTCTGGCCAATCGCTCACCATGGCCTCGCCCCTTTTTCCACCCCCTCCACCAGCTGGTGGAAATTTTATTAAAAGATGGCAACCCTAATCTCAGGTCATTTTGCATGGTCATGTGCTTTCAGAAAGAGTCAGCACTTTAGAATGGAACTGCTTTCTGGAAGGCTGTTGTTTCTCCAACTCAATGTAACTGAATGTGTTTCAGTGGGACTTGACTTTTTACTATTGAGTGTTGTTCTTAGATCTACCAGGGAGCTGTTATCTTGTGTTAGGGAGCGGCTATTTGGTTACCTTCCCATTGTTCAGTTGTTAGGCTGCTGGGGGGAGGAGGGATGGGGGTGATATCACTCCAACTTGCAGTAGAGCAGTAAATAATGACTGATGTCTATCAGGGCACAGGTCACATAAATGGGGGCAGCTGGGAAACTGTCAATATGTCTAGCCCCATGTCAGATTTCAAACTTAAATATAAAAAAATCTGTTTGCTCTTTTGAGAAACGGATTTGCTCTTTTTTTTTTTAAAAAAAACATGTTTTCCCATGACAGTATACCTTTAAAATGTACAGGGACCCTGTCTCACACAGTACTCTCCAATACAGACTAATGTCTACATCAAATCAGATGCACTCAACCAAATATAGCAGCCTTGAACATACCTCCCCAGTAATAGTCGAACTCACCAGAATAATCATAGCTGCATCTAGATGCAAATACAGGCCCATTGGTCCCAGTGCAAAATTGGATGAGGAAAAAAGTCCTCTTAGACAATTTGTCTCATTCAGCCAAATCCAAGTTCTGCACAAACTGCTGAGATCCAGATGAATCTCAAACCAAATTCTGTGCATCCTTAAAATGTATTTATTTAACTGACAAAGGTTATTTATATATTTTAAAATGTTGGCTTTGGATTAAAATCCCTTGTTTTATTTTGAGTGTATGACACCTATATTATCCAATATACCCATTATCCAGAACGCTCCAAAATATGACACTACTATTCCTCATACAAAAATCTTTTTTTTTTAAATTTTAAATTTGATTTTTTTCCTCAGAAATAATAAGATAGAGCCTAAAGGTCCCCGTAGACGCAAAGATCTTTTGTTGGTGAATGATTGATTTCTTTGCAATCTGACCAATCCTTCAAATTATTGTGAGGTTAGTGGGAATCGAACGATCATGCATCTTACGATTTTTTGTCCGACATCTGTCAGAAAATTGATCAGCCAGGTTAAAAAATTGTGTTGGTCCCAGTGCAATCTATCTATGTTTGCAGGGCCAAGGAGGCAGCTACCCTCAGTTTTCCTGGCAATATCGCTTGAAATGGTCTTTTTAGTTGATGGACACATCGTACATTTAAACGATCGTTTAGAGATAATCGTGGTCTCACGGTAACGAAAAGATTTTTTAAAAATCTTTACATCTATGACCAGTTTAAACTAGCATACATCAACGTTGATGACAAAAGAATCCTAATGGGTTCACAATGTTAATAATATTATGGTTTTGTGCTCCACAATACTTCAAGCCCTCTTATCTGGAAATGTCTTGGTCACGCATTTCAGGAGTTGTGGACCCTTTTCACTTCATTTTCAGTTGACCAATGAAATTTTCAATCAGGACCAATACTTATTGATTCACAAGGATTGCAGGATTAGTGGTCTAAATGGCCCCAGACATGCCCAGATGGTAAGGCACTATGGTCAGAATCAGCCAAAGCGTATGTGAGGCCAGCTTAAGGGCTATGACTTTTAGAAGAGCAGGGATATTTCACTGTTAGCAATAGGAGGAACATCTGAGCAAAGCATAACCAATAAAGAGGATAAATAGTGAATTTAATCCAGTTACTTGCAGTCTATTATTCCCCACAAAAGACAAGAATAGTCAGAAAGAAATGTCAGTGTTGCTTATCTTGTCGGTAGATGAACTCGGCTCTAGTGGGAAAATTACAGCCTCCTTGGTCATTTAAAATTTGATTTATGGTTCTTAAATCAGCACTTTCACAAAGGCTTTTCATTTATTTTACTAGACTTTGAAACAAAGAGAGAAGTGCCTGGTGCCCATGTTGTCAGTTTTTGCTTTATTTTTGCCCCTAGGTTTTTATGAGGAGGGGCTGGATATTAGGCTCAAGTATATAAAATACTGATCATATTTATTCCATTTATTTGGCCTTTTTCTAAAGCATCTTTTACTACATGAAAACAAGGTACAGCTCAGGTAGAACATTTTCGCCAGTCCAGTGACCCTCAGTTGCCATTCAGACATTCCGTCTGCAGATTCCCAATCCTACACTACATCTAGAAAACAGAGCATCCGGTGTGGGGCTCAGAGAACTCGAGGCTTTTCTGAGAAAATAAAACAGTTTTTAGGTGGTAGATGTCATGTAAGAAATATCTATAGTATTTATTATTCTTCCAATAAATCAAAAAATGAAACCAGTTTCACACTGGCAATTCTTACTTCCTGTTCTGCAGAGTAGAAATTAAGTTGAAAAAACAAATGGCCATTTCACAGGTCCTCTTCTGCATAATGAGATGCTCCTTATCTCAAAGCCTGATACTAAGGGAAATGAATTGTTCATTCAGAGCTCCTTATCTCCCTGTTACCATGATTATAGGGGGGAAAGGGGCCCTTGTTGAAAGAAAAGCGTTAACACCTGTAGCACAGCAGGTAAAGAATTCAAATGACTGAGAACAATAGTGAGTTTTTTACAACTGACATTGCAAGTCAGGAAGAACCAGGGTGTAATTGTAGAAAAAGCCTGCGTGAAGGGGGTAGGAACAAGAACGTAGAGGGCCAGTGGGTGAATACCTGATGGGAAATTTTGTTACATAGTTAATTTGGTTGAAAAAAGTCCATCAAATTCAATCCCTCCAAATGAACATACAGTACATATACAGACCTATCTATATACTCACACATGTACACTATATAGATAAACATACCTATACTAAAGTAACTAGATCTTGAAATCAGTGTAGCCCTGGATATTATGCTAGAAATCATCCAAGCTACTCTTAAGAGTATTAATAGACTCTGCCATCACAACATCATGCCCAACCTGCTACCTTCCTGGGATATTTGTACTGCATTTCCCAGAAACCTCTAATCTCTAGCCTGCATCTGTTTGTGGGATACAGGACATTATATTTAAACAGTAGGAGGGACACAAGTTGGACATCTGTCACGTATGGTTTCCAAAAACCCAGAACAGATGCCAAGTTTCCGGTCACGGCTCATGCTTCCGCCTATTACATCTGCCTTTCACTACGGGAGGAGCCCTCCTCTACATGGATGCTGCCAGGTCTTAAAGTAAAAGAACCTAGGGGAGAGTTCTGGGCAGGCAAGGGAACCTTACCATGCAACAGGTGGAATGGGGTTAAAGCAAAGCATAGTCTTAGAACAGGCCAGGGTCAAAACCAGTCGGACAATACGTAGTCAAGGATACAGGCCGGGTTAAAACCAAACAGTAAATGCAAAAGTCAGGATACAGAAGAATTGTCAGTAACAGGCTAAGGTCAGTACAGGTAGTGAATCAGCAGAAGTCAGGGACAGGCAAGGGTCAAGAACAAAGAAACCAGACTAGAAGCTCGCCCAGGAACTATGTACAATAGACCTATGTTGGGCTATGTGAATAGGAACGTGATGCCTTAAAATATTTGAAAATTGCGCCAAGTTTGATGATGTCATGGGGAGCGCCGAATAAAAGAGATGCACATGCATAGACCCCAGCGTCAAACCCGGAAGCACTGCTTGTCAGCCGTCCATCCCTGCCGCCTCCCAGGTACTGTCACAACATCCTTAAATTAAGTGTTAAGTACATGCAGGGCCGGCCTTAGGCCTATTGGACCAATTGGCCCCAATAGGGCCCCGCACCTCTGGGGGGCCCCGCACCACAGGGCAGCACAGATAATATTTCCCTCAGCACATGATGCTGCCTGGCCTGCCCCCAACTTTGAGAGTCCAGCCCACCCCCAAATCCATAGGTCTAGCCTGCCCCCAACTCTCATAGGCCCAGCTTTCCTCCAACCTTGATAGGTCTTGCCTGCCCCCAATCCAACCAAGCCTGCTCCAAAGCTGAATCGGCCCAGCCCCAAACTAATTGGCCCAGTCCACTCTCCTATTTCCTCCCTCTCTCTCTTACCCTGTGTGCCCCTATTATGTGCCCCTATTTCATCCCTCTCACTCTCTTACCTTGTCTGCCCCTTTCCTTTCTATTTTGTGCCTGTATGCCCTCATTTTCCTAAATACTTGGTGTGTCAGTAGCCAGCAACACTTTGTCTAGGGGCCCCGCCAACATGGTCCCAATTGGGCCCCACATTTGATAGGACCAGCCCTGAGTACATGTATATGATCCATTATCCAGGAACCAGTTATCCAGAAAGTTTTGAATTATGGGAAGGTTCTCTTCATAGACTCCACAGTGAGGCCCACAGTAAATGTTGCTTCTGTTATTCACAAAACCTCTAAAGGCAGCTTTCTCTGCTCTCAGCGTCTGCCTTTGTTTTAAAGGAATTGTTCAGTGAAAAATTAAAAACTGGGTAAATAGGCTGTGCAAAACAAAAAATGTTTTCAATTTAGTAAATTTGCCAAAAATGTAATCAGAACACTACTTTTCAGCTCTCGTGGCTTACACTGACTGGTTACCCTGGTTACCCGCAGTAACCAATCAGAGACTTGAGGGGGGCCACATGGGTCATAACTGTTGCTTTTGAATCTGAGCTACATGCTGAGGATCAATTGCAAACTCACTGAACAGTTATGTCCCATGTGGCCCCCCTTCAAGTAGCTGACTAACTCAGAGTTATAGAGCTGAAAAGCAGGAAGTAGTGTTCTGGCTATTATGTTAGACATTCAGCCACTCCAGCCTTTATACATTACATTTTTGCATAACTAACTATATTAGAAACATTTTTTATTTTGCACAGCCTATCTATTTACCCAGTTTTTATTTTCACACTGAACTGTTCCTTTAAAAGAAGTGTCTACAATGGCACATGCAGAGCTTTATTCTAAGGTGGTAGGCCAGTTTAAAAGAGACCTGCCAACTAGACAAAAATCTGTATAATAAAAGTCCTTTTTAAATTAAACATGAAACCCATATTCTTTTTTTAATAAAACTCCTATACCTGTTCTAAAGGTATTTAAAAAATCTTAGCTGTCAATCATATAATACCTGCCCCTCCTCTATACCTTAGGCAATTACTTTCACTTTCCATTCTGCACTTACTAGATGTCACTGCACTCCCCACATTCCCCCTCCCTCCCCACTACCTAAATGTGTAGCCAGTGTATGGACATGGGCCTCTGGTCCCCCATTCTGGTTCATAAACAAGATTTTGGGATGATGCAAAGTTTGCCTTAATAACAGTGTCCACAAAATGGCCACTGCCTGCTTTCTGTGATTCTGAATTTCAAAAAGGAAGGAAACAAGATTCAAATAATTTATATTGTGTAAATAAAGTTAATTTGGTTTGACTTACACCATACAAAAAGATTTGGAATTCATTCTTAGGGTGACATGTACCCTTTAACAGAGCTCATTCTGCTATGCAGAGCCCTGGGACCGAGCTTCATATTGCATTTCATCTTGGCTAACTGTAATAGGAACTGGACAAATCTCATTTTACTCCAAGGTCACAGCATAAATCACAAGGGTCCACACCATGATTCTTTATGACACAGCATGATTTTCTTAAAAAACATTCTGGCCCATAAGAATATGGGAATAAATCTATATCTGGGGCCTACAGAAACTGACTGAAACATCAGTGCAGTTTATTGATAAACAGGCTAGTGAACGTCCTTAATTTCACCTAAATTATAGTTGTGCAGAGCAGAGAAGTAGTAATTGCTGGGAGTGTGATTTAGCTGCTGGCTAATGATTCCTTTCAGCCCATGTAATGCTACAATTCTTTATAAGGCCAGCAGGTCTTTATGTAAAGTGTTTCTTTAAATAAACTGGCTATTTCAAGAGCATGGCTACAGAAAGTATCTCTAAAATAAACTTTAGCACTTTTATTATGAGCAGTAACCTAATCTATTGTATCTTCAAACCATCATATGTACAGCCTTACAAGGGCAGGAACTACTATTACTAGGGATGGCCATTGGCTGTTGCTTGCATGCTGGGAGATGTAGTTCACTGTGTGCATTGCAGTCTCATGATATGGGCTTTATATATGTATACTAGTGAATGAACTCCCACATGCTTACACAGGGGTTACATTGAACAGGGACCTATAGGGAGCAACAAAGCTTTTTCTTAGCCAGCTGCAGGTACAACAATAAAATAAAACATTTGCCCAGGGTTTATACATGATCCCGATTAATTGTGATATTTCTAAAAGGGTAAAAATTAAGCTTGCCACAGATACCGTAAAATTTCACAGCTCTCTAATCACTTGAATAAGATTAGAAGGGGCCTTAATTAACACAAACAGTAATACCGATTATAAGGGACCCTTATGCAACGTAGTAAAAGGTGCACATTCTAAATTATAGAGAAATTAGCAAATTTATTAACAGTGGTTCCAAACTGAGCTTTTCTTTCTCTCCTAATCATTTTTAAGCATAAGCAGTGATTAGTGGAAAATCAGTAGTTGAAAGCTGTCAAACTAATTATAGATATAGTCAATCTTTTTAATCAGTTTCTGGCAAAAGAAGGGGGAAAACTTTTTTTTCCGGCAGAAAAATATAAAATACCTTAGTAGGTATTACACAACTATTCACTTGTTAATGCGACGTATTCAACTACACTAAAGTATCCCTGCAGATGGAGGCCATACTGTGTCCCCCTTATGCTTACACAATGCACTGAACAGGCCACAATGATTCCCCTGTTGCTGAAGTAAATAAATGATTGCTATAATAATGTTTGTGGCACATAAAAAAAAATAGAAAAGACATCATATTGCTTTGTAAGCCACCCTGGGGGTTATTTGTAAAGAAGGCCATCCAGTTTCAGCTTGAGTTTTCCTTTGCCATCGCATATGCTGCATTTAAGTTGGCAGAGCTTATTCATAGACATGGCAGCTGCACCAATAATAGTTTCTTCTTGTGTGTGAGTGAAGGGTTTGCAATAGGAAGTCATGGGCAGATACATGGGCAGGATTTTCATTCAGTTGCTCTTATCATAAACAGTGCACAGTGACCAATTAAAATTAAATAAGGTCTGCACTGGTGAATCAAATAACATATAAAGGTAGGTCAGATCAAATAAACAATCGTTCCATCTACTATAAGGGCTCTTACTGACGAGCGGTTGTAGCTGCGCTCCCCTGTGTTCCGTTTTTCTGCGCAGGAATAGACGCATTACATTTTTTCCAATGGGGCTGTACTCACACAGGCGCGTTTAGGCGCCGAACGCAGGTTGAGACGCAACATGCTGCATTGTTCCTGCTCGTCAGTAAGAGCCCTAAGTATGGAACCTGTTAAAAAAACATCAAAGCATTAATTAAAACTGTTTTACCTGCAATAAGGATTGTTTCTTTCTTAGTTGAGATCAAAAATAAGGTACTGTTTTATTATAACAAAGAAAGGGAAATGGTTTCTAAAAAATGGAATTATTTGATTAAAATAGAGTCTACGGAATACAGGCTTGCTATAATTCAGAGTTTTCTGGATAAAGAGTTTCCGGATAACAGATCAAGATATCTGTAAATATTTTTATATCTATATCAGAAAAAGTCATTCTGTTTGCATTTTATTAAACATCTAACAAAAGTAGGCTTCTGCAGTAAAACAATACTACAGAGCTTACAATGTAATCAGGCACCATGGTGGAAAATGTAGGCAGAATTAATAATGAACACCAATACAGCTTGTGTATAAATGTGCATGGATAGAAATGCATGTGTGTGTTTCTCTGTAGATGGGTACGTTCAGAAACAGATAGGATGGCAAGATCATATTCCTTTCTTGTGTATATTTTCAATTAGCAGTACTTTTAGGTGAGGAGGCCAGGCTAGAATCAGGTACACTTCAAAAAGTAGAAGGGTAGAAGGGAGGGACTCCTATAGGCAGTCAAGCAAACAGCCAGACCTCCAGCATTGAGAGCTGAGGTAGTGTATCTGCGTTGCACACTGAGAAAGAAACTTCTTGAACATTATAAGTCAGTAGTTAAATTTCTTCCTTAGTTAATACTCCTGACTGGGGCGCCAGGGGCCCATCAGAAAACTTTAGTCTATGGGCACACAAAGCTGTAGGCTCCAGAGCTCTCAGTGTGAGTATTTTTGCAGGCTGAGAGAAGCAGATCCGCTCTGTTCCCCATCTTAATTGATTTGAATTAGATCCAACTGTGTGCCTAACCAATGGTTAAGAAAAAGGTTTTGTTTTTAAAGAAATTTTATGTTGATCCATTAAGTATGTATAACCTTAAATGGTTCCAAGATGGTATGTACTGGTCTGCTATCTATAACGTTTGCCTTCTTTGTATAATGTAACTATGCTCTGAAGAAGTGACGCTTTGAGGTTACGAAACACGTCAGCAGCTTGTAAATTTAGGCACTAGACCACCAGCCAGTCTCTGGACTTTTTCCCCAGTATCTTCTATCTGCCCTTCCCTCCATATCTCCTCTTTGTTCTCATACATAAAAGGGGCATGGCCATGAGAAAGGCCAAATGGTTGAGTCAACAGGAGGGGCTACTGACACCTGGGCCCACCAGGGGGTTTCCTCTATCCAGATGTGTCAGCCGAAAGTATATCTGGAGGAGTAAGAGGAGGTACCTTGGCCATGCTGGTAGCATGAAGTTTGGGACAACATTCAGCTGTTCAGAGAAGGCTTCAGTCAAGAGTCCATTCCGCCTGGAGATAAGCCGAAGTTGAATCAACTTCTAACTTCTAACCTCTACCTGTTCTTCTCAGAGATACCAGTCTTTCATACCTACTTTTTATGTAAACAGGATTAAATTTAGCCCAAAGAAGATACTTGAGATCATCTGAGGGCAACAGCCCTGAGTTCCACACAAAGCTGCTAATGATGATTCCAACGAGACCTTCCCAAGAGTGCCGGCTCCAGCAACTCCCCTTTCTCATACAGAAGAAAGCACTGTTCTATGGCTACACAATTTTTAATTGAATACAAGTAATTGAATACAATTATCTGCTCTAGAAGACCAGATGAGAAAAAGCGAAGAATTCTGTTCGCTGACTCGTTTGCTTTGGGTGATAAATGAATCATGACGAGTTATTTTATTTGTTATAGAAAAAGCAGATTCATTAAAAACCCTTTTGGGGACCGTGGCTAAAAACAAATAATAAATCTCAAAGAATATGCTGAACTAAAAAAAAAGAAAAAAAAAAAGAAAATGTTACTGCACAAGGAAGCACTTTTTCGAACCTAAAGCAAATCCCCGGAGCTTTGTTCTTCTGAATGGTTGGATTCAGCAGTTAAAGACAAAAGATTATTCTGCACAAGTCTAACAGGAGCTGTGCCAGAGACTTTCCATTAAATAAAATCTGCTGGCATCACACCAAGCCAATGTCACACATTTAAACACAGCATTACAGTTCTCCTAATAGAACTCCCCCTGCAAGTGCAGTCTGGGACTTATTTAGAACTCTGTGCGTATATAAGCCTGCTTCTTTCACAGTCATGGGAACTGTATAAAGTACACAAACCACTTGCCTGGAAAAGGAAAAAAAACTTCTCTGCCTACCTTAAACTGCCCATTAGTTTTAATGCTAGTAAACAGCAAAGAGTTAGGGGTTATTCGATTCTTCACTGGGTTTTCTACTTTATATCCAGGATTGATATCTGCAGATGATACAATAAAAAAAAACATAATACAATAAATCTCTGTTCTGGTAATGCCCTACTTTCTGTTGCCAGTGTAGCAGGAAATTACAAGTTGGCCCAAATTTCATAAAAAGATGTGACATGGGGATTTTGGCCACACATCAGATTTAGCTGCTAATATTTCTGAAGAATGCATACAGAATTGTACCAGTGATCTGAATGAACGTCTGCTGCACTGTTCAGTGATGAGCTTCTCTGGTTATAGGAGAGTAGAATCTTATCTGTATTATTTTACATTCAGTGCTGAAAGTATTAGTATAAAAAACATCCTGCTTTAGTACTGAACTGGCTAGTCAGGCCTATCCATGTATTCATGCTAATGTTATAAGTACAGCTATGGGAACAGCTATCCAGAATGTTTGGGACCTGGGTTTTTCAGATAAAGGATCTTTCTGTAATTTGGATCTTCATGCCTAGAAAATCAAGTAAACATTAAAAGCTAAGTAAACCTTAAAAATAAGAGAATGTAAAATTGACGAGGGTGCTATTCTACGCACCTTTGCATTGTACATTCATTATTTTATGTTTTTTTTAATTTCAGGATATTAAAGGATTTATGTACTGTTAACATCAATGAATTTTGTTACAACAGCGCCACCTGCTGGTCATTTCCTGCCAGTCTGACCACCAAGTAGTCAAGGAAGTTGTCCTTTAAGTAAACCCAACAGGCTGGTTAAGTAAGGATTAATGATCTTTGTTTAGATCACGCACAAGGTACTGTTTTATTATTAAAGATTTGGATTATTTAGATGAAATGGAATCCATGGGAGACGGCCTTTGCGTAATTTAGAGATTTCTGGATAACGGATTTCCAGATAACGGAACCCATACCTGTACATAAGGAAGATAACAAGGAGGAAGAATGGTATTTCATCCTGAAAATGTAACAAACCTATTGTGCATTCTTTCCAGTTAAACATACAATATACACATTTATACTGTAGAGTAGAATTAGAAAATAACAAAATGATAGCTTAATATTAGCTAGGATATTTAGGGTCAGATATGCATAGTAACCATGGCTCTACTTTCTAGTAATGCAGGGTATGCTAAAATAAGCTTACATCCATGTTATTGCCTCTGACAGGTTAATCATGTCCAATAAAAAGAATCAAGTCATGCACTAAATAAATGAATGTAGTTGACTTTAAGGGTCAGGGCAGATTTGGGGAGATTAGTCACCCGGTGGCAAATCTCCTCGATTTATCTCCCTGAACTGCCTCCCCTGCCTTCCCGCTGGCTAAAATGTAAATCACTGACCGGATGGCACTCAGCGCGATTCGTTTTCCAGAGTCGTCCGAAGTTTCATCAAGAGGCAATTTCGGACGACTTCCCCCCCCGAAGAATAGGAGATTTGTCGCCGAGCGACTAATCTCTCTGAATCTGCCTGTGTGCCCTGACCCTGACATCTCTGCTGTTTCCTGCATGGGAGATTTGCCCTGCTGCAATACCCCATCATGGTCAGGGACAAACACTGTCATTTGCAAGAAAGCACCAGAAGCCTCTTTCAAGTCATAATCACATTTGTGCTTTGATATTTGACTTGAATTCATTGTATGCATCTGGGATGTCCTATCACATCTGCTTTAGAGTTAAAACTGCCATTATCCCTTCTTATCATCCTTCAGAATTTACATCACCCTCTGCCACCATCCTCAAAAGCCCCTTTGTTCCTTTCCCAGTAAACATCCGCTGTGTACTTTACAGAAAATAATAATCCCAATCCATCTCCCTTGTTTCTGCAGAACAGTAATAATGGCTCCAGTGGCTTGTGCCTCAGAACACTGAGCAGGCTGTGTATTAAATCCAGACAGGCTAAAATTTACTGCTGTAAAAGACTCAACAGACACCAATTCGTTTTAGCTTGTCCTGCTCAGTCTCATGATACTAATGGGAAAATCGTGTAAACACCATTAGAAATACATGGAAAGTATTGCACATAAAGCTGAAGTGACCAGTGTGTCCAAACTGAATTCCTTTAAGCCTATCATGCACAGGCCGGCAACATGTGACTAAAAAGGGAATATAACCAGGCAACCAGCACTTATCTTGTGACCACCTCTTCAGCAGTTAGTTATAAGGGCTCTAATGCATCCGCCTTTTAACTCCTCACAGACACAAAGCTGCACGGACAGAAAGAAAAACCTATCTACAGTGAGGCATATTTCTGTGAAATAGTTTCTTGTCTTTTCTGCTAATACATTGGGGCCTGTGCTAGATCACAACTTGCTCCTTTGAGGTGACTTTGGCAGTCTTACCAGAGAATGGAACATTCTGTAGGAAACTTTTTTAACTGCAACATTTCACTGTGAAAGTGCCAAATAACATGTGAACATCGCCAGCTACGGTTTTGTGCCTGATTCACTGTTGCACCAAAGTGCGTGAATTCACCACTGCCATCTGTCATTAAATACCATTTGAAATGATTGAAAGCACCAACACAAGGCACATTTCAGTCTGGAAATTCACACAGTGCTAATGTTTTCAGGAATTTTACATTGAATTAATTGTTGATTCGGTACAATTTCAGTGCTGAAAAAACATGGCTGACAAAATGCCCCAAAGCTGCCCCATGACCCATGAATATGGTTTTGCTTAAAGGGATTCTGTCGTTTTTTCCCCCAACGCTCCAGCAGAATTCTGCAGTGAAATCGACCTTTCAAAACCTCCTACAATCAATTTGGAGGTGTTTGGTGGACTTTTGAAAAAAAAAAAATCCAAAAAAAAAAACCTTTTGAAAAAAAATTTTGGTGAAAAAGATTCAAATCAAATTCGCAGCTTGATCCTATTCACCCGTTTTTTAATACATTTCGATTGGTCATTTTTTTGAATTTCGAGTTTATCGGAGTTTTTAGAAACTCCCATAAACTCGATAGTTGACCCTTGATAAACCTGCCTCCTAATGTTCAAATGGTTTACAGCAGACAAGGTATGGTGATCCAAATTATGGAAAGACCCCTTATCCAAAAATACCCAGGTCACGAGCATTCTGCATAATAGATCCTAAACCTGTATTTAATTTAGTTATTTTTCTCAGTGACAAACTAGTATCAGCACTAATCAGCTTTCTCTGCATTTATATCTGTGCTGTTTGTTTTTCCATGCAGATCTCTTCTCTCTCTCAGCCTAGAAATGTCCCAGGGATATTTTTCAGAGTATAAAATTCCTGAAGCCATCCCATGAGTTTAAAGGAATGTGGCTAAATATTTAGATTTCTAGTTCTGCTTCTCAGCAGAAAGGCACAGTGTATATTATACTCTGCATTAGCATTTTTCTTATGGCCGGGGGACTACATGCAGTGACGTGTCCATGTTGGAAGTAAACCTCCGTTTTTAGATTGTTCCTTACATTGAAATACTACTCTGAAAGTGGTCAGAATCAGAAATCCTTCTGAAATAATCTCTGGCAGTCTTATTCCCATTGACCCACACCAAGCGCTCACAGAGCAACAACCAATTTTCTCTTTAACAGGTCATGGGATACGACAAATGCAATCTCTTTTGAGTGCTGAGCCTTTTATATCTCAATCAAAGAGGCAGGCGGTATCTTGAAAACATGATATAACAGGGACTGATATAGGTTCCTCTCATCACAAGGCTGAATTACAAGTTTCAGTTTTTCCTCATGATAATGGCTCTTTATACTGTTTTTACTTTTCAAAGTGCATTGCGTAGGTCAACATTGTCCAACTTTTTCCATGCATGTCGCATTATCTGCTGTACCCATGTGTCTCTAGCCTATATCCTATTAACAGTAATGATGTAATACAAAATAGCCTACTGTGAAGCCCCCAGGGACAGACCCTTTCCAGAGACAGAGGCCCCAGTTTAGCAGACTTTGCACCAGGGATCAAATGAATGTGTGTGTACATAGAAACTAACATTATGAAAACCAGAGATTGAACATTGCTTTGTGTAGTATTCCTCAGATACGCTCCAGGGGGGGAATATGAAGGGGCATGCAAAAGTCATTTTAAAACTAGAGGAACTAGATTCCTGTTACACAAATGTGTGTGAGAATCAGGAGAGCAGAAAGTTTCCAACAGTAGCTCAGCCCGTGAGTGGGCTTTACTTGTACGTAATTATGTTTACTATAAATTTAAAAAGATACTCAAATAAAATATTAGGAGAAAAAATATATATGTATAAAATCTTTTTTGTGTCTATCCAATGGAAGCCCCTAAAGAGATACTGACACCAGAAATTAAACTCTTTTTTACATCTAGCATAATATTGCCTTTGAAAGCAACTTATAACTTTGCCATAAAGTATTTGCACAATGCTTTTACATTACCTGATGTCTGAAGTCTGATGCCCTATGTTCCTGTATGAGGGGGCTGCCATACTTGTGCAGCAGGAGTCCGTTAGTATTAGAAACTTTAACTGACAGACTGAGATGGGACAGTCAGTTTGGCAAAACAGTCAGGTTTAGAAAGTTCAACTAACAATAAGTAACAAAAACAAAGCTCTCAGCAAAAAAACATCAACATGACCTATAGGTAACTTTTAATGTACATTCATATTTTAAAAAGTCGTTTTTTAGTGTCAGTACCACCGACAGTTTTAATTCTGAGAGACAGGTATCCTGCCTTGGACCATTAAATCAATCATATTTTTGGCAACTCCATACTGATTCAATGGCCATAGGCTTAGACTAATAAAGATGTTATGATGCTTAGCACCTACAAAAATAGGCCATTGGCTTTATATAATAAGGCAGATAAATGTCATCCTATGTGGAAGCCGCTGCATACATAAAAATAGCTTCTACTGTAATTAATCATGTCATTTAGAAGACATTAAGAATCAAAAAAACACATTTGTTAGGTACAGTATTGAGAAATGCAATATGAATAAATTCCAGGAACCTTGCATTTTTGATCTTAAAATGTGTATACTTGCATTGAATGAGCTACTAATACAACTTTGGGTCAGGTGATGTGCATTGATTGATCTCCTTTTTTGATCAGTCACTAGGGTTGCTATCTGGCTGGTAATCCCTGATGCCATTGGTATTAATAAGGAAAAAAAGGTTAAAAATATTGGAACATTCCAACAATCCCTTTTTTTTTTAGCAGAGTCATTCTGTAGGAAGAAATGTTAAACTTCCATGTGATTGTAACACTCTCATACACATTGGTGGTCTTATGCCTTTGAAAAATGGGTGTTGATCTAGGAGATCAACCAATGCTTTGGTCAGGAGACACTTTCTCCAAGAAATGCAACTAGGGAGGTGCCAGCCTATGAAAAATATGACCACTGGTAAATAGTTAGGGCCACTATATGGGGTTTATGGGGGTATCTGCCATTATGAACCAGATGCTTAATTCTCTAACTGTAAAATATCTGTTGCCCACCTGAACTAGATCTTGTGACCTGTAAGGCTAGTGCCAGACATAGCGGATCTTGAAATGAGAAAGCCACGCCAAGAATCCGCTCCTCCGCTGCTTGATGTGCCTGCACTCGGATACATTGCCTTGGCCTGAGTGCAGGCACACGTGGACGATTTCTTTGCAAAAACACACGTGTTTGTATCTCTGTGCCAAAATCCAATGGCAGAATCGAAATCAAATCAAATCCAAAGCAGTTTATCTGGGTGTAGGCACATCAAACAGCGGAGGAGTAATGGAGGCAGAAATCCAGGATGTCTTGAGGTGGGCGATATCGGGCTGATCCAATGGTGGGCCCTAGGGCCCAACGATCGGATCAGAATGGAGTCAACACAGGTGGTCGGATCTTGCAACCGCATCAACGAACAGATGCGGCCGTGATCCGACAGGATATTTTACCCTGCCCAATCAGCATCTGCCCGACTTTCAGCCAGATGTCAATCAGGGATGCCCATCGGATGGCCCAACACCCGTGTATGGGGGCCCTAAGTTGGACAATCTATAAATGAATGAAATGCAATTTGTCAAGACTAGTGCTACACATGGCTTTTTCTTGTACTGCATATATAAATGGTAAAATTGTAAAATTAGCCACATATTTATGCAAAGTTCCTCTTCCATATAAATTCTATTTGCAAGAGGTCTGGTGGGTCAAATTCTGTCTAAAGGTGTTCATGCACACAGGAGTGTACAGCAATACCAAGCCACGTTAATAAATAATATAATGTATATTATTTATACATATATAATGTATAAAATTGTCATGGATACTTGCATAGCTACATTGCACAAATTACACAAGTTTGTTATGCAGGTTTCTACATCGGTTTCCTACATTTACATGACATGCTATGGAAATTTTACTGCTTTATGAATAAGCCAATTGCACATTGCAAATGGCAGAGTGATAAACAGTGAAGGAAATGGTAAGCCTGTGCCAATTTGCCCCTTAAAGTAGCCATGTGTTAAATTTAGCAAATTGATCATTAGATATGTGTCTCTCCCAAAAGAGGCAAAGCAGGACTTCTCTATTGTATAAATCCCTTATTTTCTATTGTCTAGTGTCTCTTTCTGCTCTTCCTCTCTACTTTCTGTGCTTCATTAGCTTTAGTTTTATTTTAGCATTCTGTCTTATTTAATACATTTGTACCCTTGGGACTATATGTACCTTGTACTCAGCAATCTCCAAAAGGCTGTCTTGACGTCAGTCCATGCAGCAGAGCTTCACATATGCAGGAGGGTTCAGGAATGCATGAGAAGCCAAACAAAATAAAGGCAAATTCCCACTTGAAAAATATTGACAGATTCCTTGTAGACATTAAGCCAAGTACTTTCTAGCCCTCATAGCAGAATTACTGGCTTTCCACTAGCCCAGTGCATTTTTTGCTGGAAAGTCTGCATTTCAAAGGCCCATTCAGATTATTTTGGATCAGGTAATGGCATCACTGCAGCAGCTCTTGTTTTTCCCTCAAAGAGATTTAATATATTTTATAGTGGGAACGTCAAGCTACAACACTCAGAGGCATATTTACTAAAGTGCAAAATGTTAAATGTTTAAATGTTTTCAACATTATGAAACTGACCATAGCATTGGCAAGTTTTGTCATATTAACTGTGCATTTCTGAACATTCACATCTCTTGGTCGGGTGTATTGACACCACTGTGAATATTTGAAAATGTGACAAGAGTGCCAACACATTTTTTTTGCCAAGTAATTTCTCCAAGTCCAGACTGGCAAACCACATTTATAATGATACAGCAGCCAATTCAGCATCTTATTACCTAAATTGTGTCTTCCATGATAATGCACAACATAGGTAATTGCTTTATGGCTTTAATTAAATGGTGGAATTTCCCAATTACAATTGTGTAAATATGCTACACCCATTTTGTAAATGATTTACCCTAGCATGATTTTCGCACTTTCCACTTGCAATGGTGTACAATGGTACAATTTGAAGTAAATATGCAATGTCACTGCTAAAATATTCCTGAAGTATGGAGGAGTTAGGCAAGGGTGAAAAGTTGCACTATGCCCCATAAGATAAACCAGGGGGATAACTATAGAGAAAGCAGAGCCTGTGGCTGCAGGATATAGTGTGCACAATAACGTGCATGCATATTAATAATGCAGAAGCAAGTAAGTGTTCTTGTAGGCAATGCTGTATATAGGTCCAGGGGCATCCTAGGTGCCGGATCTAAGTGCACCCCCAAGTTGCAGAAGTGACTGCAGGATCATGGCCCTGTGATATCACTTCCACTGCCACCACACTACAATGTGCACAATACACCTCACACCCCACATCTGGCAGTGGCTGGGGAGAGTTTTTCTTTTTCTTTTTAAAAGAATAATCTAATCTCTAGGAACCCAAGGACCACCCCCCCCCCCAAAAAAAACTGCTGCCCTAGGCATAGGCTGTTGGGTGCTAAATATAAATACAGCCCTGGTAACGAGGTAAAGATCACATAAGTTGTGCCCTGAATGACTTCCAGTGCTCCAACACCTCAATGTAGGAGTCAATTCCAGGTCTTTTCAAAGTGTCCTTTAAGCTGGCCATAGACGCAAAGATCCGATCGTACGAATCGTGGATTCGTACGATTTTCGGACCATGTGTGGAGAGTCCCGACATTTTTCGTCCGTCGGAGATCGGTCGTTTGGTCGATCGGACAGGTTAGAAAATTTCTGTCGGCTGCCGATAATATCTCTGCGTGTATTGCCGATCGTATGATTTTCAGAGGGAGACTGTCACTAGTGTTGTCAGACATAAGTATCGTACGATTGCCGTCAGGGGCAGAACATTGGGTGATCTGTTATTTGATCGGAATGGTAAAGACTTTGATCTGAATGGTTAGTGGAGGGTCGGGAGATGGGAAAGTCCGATCGTACGTTGATTCGTACGATCGGATCTTTGCGTCTATGGCCAGCTTTACTTTTCACCTTGTGCACAATTCATTAAAGTAGACTGAACCTTGAGACTGGTGCCAGATATGTACGATGCTACAGTTTAAAATTATATTATGGCAATCAGATATGCTTAGTAGAAAGAGAACTCTTCTGCACTGATTGGATGTAAAAAAAAAAAAAAAGAAGTGATAATATAATAATAAATGTAAAATGAATTCCAAAGCATTATAGATACCCGCAGATAAAAGCATTCCTTGCAAACACATCATTATTATTGTTACATTGGAATGTGCCCAATAATTCTATTTCCCATTAGTACATCTTCTCTATTTAAAGTATTAAAAAAAAAAACCAGTACGTAGGGGTAACCTCCTGGTGAGAACGAAAGTATCAGCTCTCAGGGTCATGCGGTTAAGAGGATAACCCTGTTATAACTCAGCCACATGAAGACAGGCAGCCTTCACTAAAACCTCCAGGGTATAAGGTAACTTGCAGCTGTTACTGTGTGGAAAAGAAATCCAAGTCATGTCAAATTCTGTCACTGAAAAGCTGTTTCTACCCAGATTCTTTTATTTTTCATGTGTTCACTTCCACAAATAGAGAGGACTTCAACATCTTAACTGCTTTCTTAACCCAGTGCAAACAGTGCCAGTCCTCTCCATCATTAGCAGTACTTGGGTATATTATATTTTCATTTCTACATAAAACAACACAAACCTGCTTATGTGTGCTGGGTGTTCCCAAAGGGTGCTAGTGCATAGTACAACCAGTTTGTACCCTAAGGATTTACTACTTCCCAAACTGGATCATCTGCTATCCCTGTATAGGTCATATTCTAAGAAGAGCGCTGCTTATGATGAAACTTATTTTCTAAATAAAACCATTGGATCATTTTACTATGTTTTTTGTGTTATTTGACACTGCTGTGCAGTCTAGGAAGGATATTGCCTTTTTTATAACAGAGTATTTACATTCGTAGGGTATTAACATAATTAGAGTTTGGAGTAGTCTCACTGGTACTGCAGATCTGCTTATGGAAGTTTACAATGAGCAAGGAACGGGTGTCATTCTGCTATATATTGATCATTAAGGGCCAGAGCCTGTGGTGGGTGAACTCCCCTTGGAAGCCTAAAAGTGAGACTGGCCAGCCATACACTGAAACATTCATTGATTTGGTGTCGTAGCCAAACAAAGAGATTTATGCCTGATTTGGCCACTCATGTGATGGACAAATAGGGCTGATCCAATTGTTAGAATTATGCAGTCTTCACCCAAGGAGATTTTAAACCTGCCAGAAAAATATCTGCCCAATCCCAAAACAGATATAAGGTGTGCAAGCCACAGACTTGGTCCTATACACAGGCCATGAAGCTGCCATTGCAGCTAGTCAAGCTAGTTGGAGACAAATGATATTTTAAGAAAGGTTGTGATTAGAATAAGTTTTCTTCAGTTTTCAGCCAGACAGGCACATAACCACTGAGCAACATGGATTCCAGTGGCAGGCAGGGCCCAAGACCAAACATGGGAAAGGGTAGGAACCCTTGGGCACTTCAGCTGCTACAGACTGACAAGCTTCCAGCACTCAATGGCATGTCCCCAAATTAGATCTAAATGTAACCCAACACATGTATTGCCAGAGTAGTCTGGCTTAAACTGGTTAACCATGCATCAGCCACATCTGCATTCAGTCAAAACCAACGGGCATCCAGATTTGCTTGATAGGCCTCCACTTGCCAGCCATTCTAACGTGTACAGCATAGGTACACTCTTATTAATTACAAGGTAGGTTATCTGCAGGTGAATACCATTTTCAGTACCAGTTTACAAATTCCACCAATTATTGCAAAAGCTAAATTAAAAAATGTAAGCAACATAGATAGAAATATTTCCGTTTAGGCATTAAGCTTTCTAAAACGATTACAAATCTTCCTTATTAATATAGTGTCAGCGTAGCTATTCATTCTGCCTGCAGCTACAGATCTTCCTTGGCCCAGCAGCCCTCCCTGCACATACTCAGCTGTTGGTTTGTTGAAGGTTCCTACTGGTCAGGTCCGGACTATGATATAAAAGAGGCCCTGGCATTTCAGACACACACAGGCCCAAACAGTCCCTTAGCAGCCCAATAAATAGTAACTGTCTATGGCATCTTACAACAGCCCCTCTGGCATTTGCCAGAACCCACAAATTGCCAGTCCGGACCTGCTATTAGTATACTGTAGGGTAGTTCAGCAATCAAATCAATATACTGTACATATTTGATGACTTTCTCTAAACAATCTTATTTAAACAAAATAAAGATTTTCAAATAGTACTTCACCATGCCATACTCTTGTGAGTTAAAGTCAGCTTAGAATTCGGTGCCACTGCATTATCTCTTATTCTGACCAAATCTTGGCCCAGCAAGAAAATGTCATTTCAGTTAAATGCAGACATTTACTATGGGAGTAACAGACCATTCATGGGTCAGATAGCATTAATACTGAGAATGTTCTTGTAAACTTCATGTTTAGATTGATTATTTTATCTTCATGTGCAGTAAGAACATTATTTTGTAGTAAAGAAAAGCACCGAACTATGTGATAATGCATTTATATAGTATTGAATGATGTTGAATGTGTTTCTGCCCCCTTGAGGACAACAATATCAATTACAAGAACCGTCACATTTATCTAGAATTCGGATAGAATTGTGTTCTTCTGTATTTTTATTAAAACTTCTGTGTTGCTTGTATTGTGGTTATTAGTTGCATCACCAATCAGGCAGATTTGAAAATGTATTCTGTGGAGTTCCCCCATATAGCATGGAGATATATTTATATAATCATTTCCCTATGGGACCAGACTGTAAATTATATCCTTATTAACGGCTCGTTCTGACGTCAGAGCACGCCGTTTATTACAGGTGCCCCCAGGCTGCCGAATTTGACGCAGCACGCCCAAAACGGACCAAAATTTGACTCCAGGGACCAAAATGTTGTGCTTTTATATGGTCACATAACTCCTCGGTGACTTATAATATCTTTATAAATTACAGTAGGGGGTACATTATCCACTATATAAAACACAAGAGCCACGAATATCCTGTAAATTATATCCCTATAAACAATGCTTAGTGATGTCATTGGTTATAATTGGAACTTAGTGGTCATTTCTGTCACATGACTCACTGAAACTTGTGTATTCTAATAATTTAATTATAATAATTCCCCTTGACAAAGGCTGTTACACCGAAACGTTGAGGTTATTCTCATTGCTGACAAGTGTATCCGCTGCTTGTGTTCTTTTGCTTTGTTCATACAACGGTGTAGTATGTATTTATATCTGATGATACTGCTATGTATATATATTTTTGACAAAATATTGTTTTTTGATTGACATGTAGTGTACTGTCTTTATATATAAAGAAATCTTTTGTTTATACCACTTTGTGTTGTAGTTTATTTGAATGTGCAAACCCAGTATATGAAGTATTATAAAGTACCCCCTGTTGCAAAATATGAGGATATTAGAAGTCACCTTGGAGTTCCATGACCTGTATAAAAACACTCGGCCTTGTGCTTTTATATAGTCACGGAACTTCTTTTTAACTTATAATATCTTTATATTTTACAAGAGGGGGTACTGTATTCACTATATCTATCATATATATAATGGGTATCAAAAACTAAAAAGTGTATTATTACATATGTATGTACAACCTATGTAGTAATTTACCATTTTTTCGACACTGCAAGAATATTGGTGCTGGTTGTTGTTTTCGTACATATTGGATTTCCATGCACAGAGGCAGACGTACAGTACGAGCGTGTGTGTGTGTACCTGAATAATTCTAAACTTATTATTCATGGTGAAACATCACAATCCAACACAATCTGAACTTTTTCAAGGTGTATATATATATACACACACACACACACACACACACTTAGGTCCATAAATCTTTGGACACAGACGTTTTTCTTATTTTGGTTCTGTACATTACCACAATGAATTTTAAATGAAACAACTCAGATACAGTTGAACTACAGACTTCCAGCTTTAATTCAGTGGGTTGAACAAAAAGATTGCATAAAAATGTGAGGAACTAAAGCCTTTTTGAACACAATCACTACATTTCAGGGGCTCAAAGTAATTTGACAATTGACTCAAAGGCTATTTCATGGGCAGGTGTGGGCAATTCCTTCGTTATTTCATTATCAATGAAGCAGATAAAAGCCCTGGAGTTGATTTGAGGGGGGTTCTTGTATGTGGAAGATTTTGCTATGAACAGACAACATGTGGTCAAAGGAGCTCTCCATGCAGGTGAAACAAGCCATCTTTAAGCTGCAAAAACAGAAAAAACCCATCCGAGAAATTGCCTCAATATTAGGAGTGACAACATCTACAGTTTGGTACATCCTGAGAAAGCAATGGAACAGCTCATGATCCAAAGCATACCACATCATCTATAAAACATGGTGGAGGCAGTGTGATGGCTTGGGTGTGCATGGCTGCCAGTGGCATTGGGACACTAGTGTTTATTGATGATGTGACACAGGACAGAAGCAGCCAAATTAATTCTGAGGTGTTCAGTGACACTGTCTGCTCAAATCCAGCTAAATGCAGTCAAATTGATTGGGAGGCATTACATAATGCCCAAAACATACAGCCAACGCAACCCAGGAGTTTATTAAAGCAAAGTGGAATATTCTTGAATGGCCAAGTCAGTCACCTGATCTGAACCCAATTGAGCTGCATTTCACTTGTTGAAGACTGAACTTCGGACACAAAGGCCCACAAACAAACAGCAACTGAAAGCCGCTGCAGTAAAGGCCTGGCAGAGAATTAAATAGGATGAAACCCAGAATCTGGTGATGTCCATGAGTTCAAGACGACAGGCTGTAATTGCCAGCAAAGAGTTTTCAACCAAGTATTAGAAATGAACATTTTATTTTCAGTTTTTTAATTTGTCCAATTACTTTTGAGCCCCTGAAATGAAGTGATTGTGTTAAATAAAGGCTTTAGTTCCTCACATTTTTATGCAATCTTTTTGTTCAACCCACTGAATTAAAGCTGGATGTCTGCAGTTCAATTGCATCTGAGTTGTTTCATGTTGACCTGAACCCTTTACAAACTGGGTGTGTGATACAGTAACTACTGCAGTCAACAGGAGCATTGACTTTCCAGTGAAGCCTCTGAAAGACATGTGATTAACCTTGTTCATGTAGCAAGAAAAGTTAAACATACCCTGTAGTCCTTTCAGAGTACAAACTGGTCGATATAACGTCCCTTTACCATACAGCAAGTATATTTGTGTGTTGTTTTCATGTGAAATCAAACTGGGCCATGAACCAAACTATACACTTCTCTGTAAAAGGGCAAAGAATGTTAGTGCTACTTGAATAAAGGGTGATCCATTATTTGCCTGAAATATTGTTGTTATGTAAATGTATAAATTTAATTTATCTGTAGAAATCAGTCAAATCAACTGGACTTGCTTTGTTTTTTTCTTGAAGACGTTTTCACCAGTCATCCAACTGGCTTTCTCAATTTAGAAAATTGAACTGAGAAAGCCAGTTGGATGACTGGTGAAACGTCAGATACATGACCTGGATGAATGAGAATCTTCACAAACTAAATGCAATTTGTTTTTGAATTGATCATACATTGTAATTAGACTCTCTCTTCACTAGAGACACTCAGGCTGGTTTGACTCTGCAATCAGCAGCTGCATGGCTATCCCCAAGCTTCCGCTATCCTCAAAGTAAGGCAAGAGAGAAGTGCTGTCTTTAATCCCTACAATTCTTCTTTTTAATTATTTCCTACGCTACACCTGACTATGGGAGTGTTTATACTGACCATATCACTCACCAGAATCAAGCACACAAATCAACAAGTTCTCCGGAAATATCACATCCCTTAATTAGATTTATTTATACACATGAACGCACCATAGGCCTGTAACAAATATCAATCACTGTTCCCTACATTATGGTAAATAACTGTACAGCATAAAAAAAAAAATACATGATTTTATAATTCTTCTCCTTCCTCCTCTTCATCACTAATTACATATTTTCGGTGCTTCTTGCTTGCTTTGTCCTCATCCTCTGTCGCCTTTCTCTTTCCCGAAAGTTCACCTTCCTGTAATAGATGAAGATGCACCATTATAAACAAGTACATACTGTAGGTCAAGTCACTATGAGTAGGGATGGGCAAATTTTTTCGACTTGTTTCGCCGCAGAAATGACACCCATAGACTTGAAAAAAAAAAAGAAGATGCGCGTCAAAAAAATTTCACCGCTCGTCAAAAACTTTTTGATGCCCATAGACTTTAATGGGCGTCGGCGACAATTCGCCGGCGGCAAATTTTTGCCGAAACTAAACGGGTCAAATTCACCCATCCCTAACTATGAGCAATAAAACATGAAAAACAAACCCAAATTGTGGTTGTATAAATTATTTATAATAAATGGATAAAATGTATTTAATTGTATTATATCTTTAAAAGCAGGTGCAACAGTACCCACCACTGGCCAAGCTACCTGAAATATGGTAGAGCTGACTGGGATCTGTTGTCTGGAAATCTGATATCCAGAAAGCCATCAACATGTTAAGCCAATACTCATTTCTTTAATAATTCCCTGTTTCTGTGTAATAACCGTAGTATTGGTTGCAAAATAATCCTTTGAACATTTATTTCTTTAAACATCTTTCAGTAGCCTTATAGTATTGTGATCCAAATGATGGAAAAATCCATAAACTGGCAAAAAAGCATTCTATATTTCCTATACCTGTAACAAGTAATACCTTCTGGACTAAACGGTCCAGGCTTGTATGTAATAGTCTAATGCAGGGTCCCCAACCTTTTTTTTTTTTATCTATCAGTGAGCCACATTCAAATGTAAAAAGAGTTGGGGAGCAACTCAAGCATGAAAAAGTCCCTTGGGGGTGCCAAATAAGGGCTGTGATTGGCTATTTGGCTACTTGGCACTATACCTAGTTTTTATGCAATTAAAACTTGCCTCCAAGCCTGGAATTCAAAAATAAGCACCTGTTTTGAGGTCACTGGGAGCAACATCCAAGGGGTTGGAGAGCAACATGTTGCTCATGAGCTACTGGTTTAATACAACAAGAGAAGACATGCATACATATAGATCTAGTCACCTTATCTGCAGCTAGCATTAACTGGTCAAGCACAGGCCAGGACTGGGAGTCAAAATAGATCCTGGCAGTCCAAGTACTCAGAGGCCCAAATAGTCCTCCACCAGCCCACTAAATAGTGACTGTCTATGGGACCTTACAGCAGCCCCTCTGGCATTTGCCAGAACCTACACATTGCCAGTCCGGGCCTGGTCAAGCACATAAGTTATTGGCTGCCATGGATTACTGCATTAGGGCAATTATTGTTGTTGGGGCTCTTTTTCACAAGCACACTCAACTGACTGCAGTCTGACTGTCATTATGCCACTCAAATCCGCCTGTAATGATTGCAATAGCGACACTTACATTCATGGACATTCATAGTTTATTTGACTTTAACATAAAATCTTTAAACAATCAAGCAGCTCTCTGAAGAGACAGAACAATATTAAGAAAGCTTGTGTACCCCTTAATGTTTGTCATTAGCACCTGGACCTGCCAGGCTGGAGGGAAAATAAGGGAAACTAAAAACACACACACACAAGAGTGGATATAGTAACAGCCTAAGATATTTTAAAGGGGAACTATTACAAATATGATAATTTAAGTTATGCTTCATCATACTAAAAAAAAATTCTAAATATTAATTCTAAAATAATCAAGTTACTCTACACTCCTCTCAGCATTGGTTTATCTTCATTCTCTCTTCATGTAGGAGTTGGGAGTCTGATTTTGAATGTCTAGAAGATGTATTAGAGCTCACTCTTTTAAAATCACCAGAAATCTCTTTGTGCCAAGGTCTGTTATTTTGTTCCATATTGTTTGTGCTGGAGTTAGTTATCTGAATGAGCTCTAATACATCTGCTAGGAAAGGTAGCCCTCCGAAAAGGCATATTGAATCAAACTGTCAATAAAAATCTGACACCCAACTCCTGCATGAAGACATGATCAGAGGGGGGAGAGTGAAGATAAACTTGACTGTATTAGAAACTGTACAGAATTTTTAATCATATTTAAAAAGTTTCTGATATCAGTATGATGAAGCTTGTATTAAAATTTTCATGATAATTCCACTTTAAAGGAAAACTATACCCCCCAAACAATGTAGGTCTCTATAAAAAGATATTGCATAAAACAGGTCATATGTAAAACCCTGCTTCATGTAAATAAACCATTTTCACAATAATATACTTTTCTAGTAGTATGTGCCATTGGGTAATCATAAATAGAAAATTGCCATTTTAAAAAATAAGGGCCGCCCCCTGAGATCGTAGGATACACTGTACTCACAAACATACCAACAAACCATACATGTTAGGTCACATGAGCCAATTAACAGACAGAGTTGTTACTTTTGCTTCCACACTTCCCCTGTTACAGTTAGTGTTGTAGTATTTCTGGTCAGGTGATCTCTGAGGCAGCACACAGACCATCACGAAATGGTGGCTCAAGGCAAGAGATGTAAAAGGGCAATATTTACTTAAATATATATTCCAGTTTGGTGAGATTCTTTAATATGACACTTAATATGATATGAACTATCTGTTGCTTAAGTGTTCATTTTGGGGGTATAGTTTTCCTTTAAGTGAATTTCCTGCTTTAGTAAAGCATCTGATCTGTTGCACAATCAACAGTGATTGAGCAGTGTGTAACACGGGAACCTCACTCACCTCATCCTGATCCTCCTCATCACTGTTCAGCTTCTTTGCTTTCAGCAGCCTCTGAGCTTTGTCTTCATCAGAACCTTCATCACTGTCTGATGAATAGATTCGAGCTCTTTCCTCTGCAAGGAAACCAAAAATGTTGTTTTAGGGGAAACGTTTCGCTTTACAGATGGTTATAGTCAATTTTAATGCTTCACTGTGGAATCCATTTCCTGGTATTCATGTGACTAGTGGTTTCCTCTTTGGCAAAGAACAGAAGCCTGATCTTTCCTTATCGTGGGAGTTTCAGAAATACTCACAGCACATAGAACGGTAAACAAATCTATGTCTGGTTTAACATTTAGGGCTGTGTAAAACTAGGCATTTTCTCCACCAGCATATCTACACTCTCTTTGCTCTGACATCAGTGTGTGAGTAAATGCCTAGTGTGACATGACTTTTAACCTTTATCTCTTTAACATTTACTGCACTGCTGTTTGGAATTCCTGTGACTGGTTTAACAATGAGGCTGAAAAGATAAGAAGGCTTACCTAATCCAAAGTATGCAAAGGTATTAAGGGTAAAGGCACCTTACCCGTAGGCCCCCATATACGTGCCGATAAAAGCTGCCAACAGACCGAGTCGGCAGCTTATTGGCCCGTGTGTGGGGCCATCCGACAAGCTTACCCGATCGATATCTGGCTGAAAGTCGGGCAGATCTCAATCGGGCAGGTTAAAAAATCCCGTCGAATAGCAGCCACATCTGTGCATGTATGCGGTCCCACGATCCGGCCACCTGTATCGGATGCATTATGATCCGATCTTTGGGCCCTAGGGCCCACGATAGGATCAGCCCAATATCGGCCACTTCAATGAGGGCATATCGGGGAGAGATCCGCTCGTATGTCGCCAAACTAGCGGAACTCTACGTCTATGGCCACCTTTAGGATAGAGGCACACCATGCTAAATGGGGGAGATTAGGCGCCCAACGACAAATCGCCTCTTTTCCGGGCAACTTATCTCCCCACAATGCCTTCCCACCGGCTAGAATCGAAATCGCCGGCGGGATGGCACTCTGAGCCCTTCATTTTCCGAAGTTGCCCGAAGTTTCCTTGCCATCCCACCGGCGATCTAGATTTTAGCTGGCAGGAAGGCAGTTCGGGATGATGTCGCCCGAAGAAGAGGTAATTTGTCACCAGGCGACTAATCTCCCTGAATCTCCAAGTGTGTCTCTGCACTTAAAGTTTATAAGAAAAGAAAGGTGTAACTCAATGGGATGGCAATTTGTTATGCACCCCACAAAGATTATATTCACCCAGGCCAGTGATCCTCTTTGTTGAAAACTACATCTCACCCGAGATATAGTCTGGCAAACACCACTATCTCCTTGTGATGGTCCTGGACCATACACATATACGGTATAAAGGTATAGGATTGGTTATCTGTAAACCCGGTACCCAAAAACCTCCAAGTTACGGAAAGGCCATCTCCCATAGACTTTATTTTAATTAAATAATTACAAATTTTAAAAATGATTTTCCTTTTCTCAATAATAATAATAATGAAACAATACCATGTACTTGTTCCCAACTAAGACATAATTAAACATCTAATTACAGTGGGAACGCTGGTGGCGGAGCACCCGGGATGTCAAATGGAGCTGCACTAAGGAGAAGACACACGGGGTGAGTTTGGAACGGGCTAATCTTTTTCTGACATAATTGATTCTTATTGGAGGCAAAACAATCTTATTGGGTTTAATTCATGTTTAAATTATTTTCTGGTAGATTTAGGACATGTAAATCAGAATTACAGAAAGACCCCTTATCAGGAAAACCGCTGCTCCAGAGAATACTAGATCACAGGTCCAATACCTGTAGTAAAATCCAGCAAGGTACTGCTGAAAACCCACAGAAGATAAAGGCACCATCATCCATGGTTTCAAGTAATAATCACTAGACGGTATCTAACAAATGCCCCTCTCTGATTTACACCCTCTTAAAAAAAATATATTTTTATGAAATCTGAGCATTTCATATTTAACCATATTACAGCATTTGTAGAATGACACTGTTATAAAGAAGCAGAACGGACCAATTTGTCCACCTGGCGGCCATTTAATGGTGATTTCTGCAAGAGGCAACTTACTTTACCACACATATATTATAGTGGTGTGAATAATCTACAGGTAAATGTATGAGCTGAATGTATTAATTATTTTTATAATCCTTTGTTTCACTGAGTTCCATGCATGTGTTACACACTGAAATTTCAAGTTTCAAAGTCACACTGTAGCCGAGATGACAAGGGCTCATTCACTAGTGACGACCAAATGAAGACACCTAGTAATTTCAAATTATTAGCATGAACAACTACCTAAGGGTGCTTATAGACTGTACCATAAATCACAGCTGTCCCAGCTGGAGGTCCATGGGTGAGATTTCCAAAAGAATATCTTAGGTCGTCAGTCTATCCATGGACTTCATATTTTTCTGTATTATGACAATCATTCTAATCGTCTCTGGTTCTTGAATATGCAGTGGACATGTCAGATTAATACCTCTGAGATTACCACATTATAAATAACCCCGATATTCATTACAGAACTTTCCCAACACAATAAGGGGTGAAGTATATGTTCTCCCCAGATTTGTAGTGTGTAAATAGCCAATGACACATAGTTGTAAAGACAAATACTGATATTTATAGTGAAATGTTGAATCTTTTACCTCTGCCTCCTTTGTAACGATTTTTTATGGCTGCCAAACTTATTGACTCGTCTCCTTCTTCTTCATCATCATATCGGTCAGGTTCCAGGTAATTTGCACTGAGGCCTCTCTGATGCTGCTTTTCCCTCATTCTGCGCTGCTGTGACTCTCTGCGAATTGATGCTCGTAGTCTCTCCTCTTCTTTCTTTGTGAAATAAAAAGAATTTATATTAAGCTTTCTCCTATTTTTTTTACCTGAGCTCTCATTAGCAGTAATATACAAACTTTTTCTGTCAATGGCCAAAAATATATCCCATGTATTATTGTAAGAGTAATGAGCATTGCAGGCAATATGTTTTTCTGACCAATCTACATTTCTGGTACTAGGCCAACTGTCGTGTATATAAAAAGATTTTTTGTACTTCCAAAGAAGCACTATAGATGGGTGCTGATAATAACAGTACAGTGGTACAGTAATTCAGTATACATACCCTTCTATGATATTCATTAGAATTATACATATTGCTCTTAAATAAATGCTTTATAATGCCTGATGGCTACTCCTTTAGCATAATGTACATAACTAGCTTAATTGTGCATGCAAGAGTGTGTGGATGGTTCTGTGCTTTATGGAGCTCTGACAGTCAGTTTGATCAGTGTAGTCTGCAAAAATCTATAACACAACCTGGCTCATTGATGACTACTTGTTCTCTGGCATCCTAGGCAATAAAAATGGCTTGTTGCATTATCACCCACTGGTATAATACCGAACGTTTTGCCCGTTGTGGTTTAGGTATAACAGTTCTAATAGATATTTGCCTGTTAGTAAACGGTTTAGATTAAAAATGTTGTTGTAAATTCCAGCTGTGAACGTTCCCTTGTTACCTTGATCATCTCTGAACGCTGTGATTCTGGATCCCGTCCTGCCATTGGCAGAATTCTGATCTTCTGAGTCTTAGAACATCTATCGGCAAGTGACAGTGTCATCTTCCTATGAGTGGCACTGTCTGTAGAATGAGGCCTGGCAGTAAAAAGCATATAGGTCAATATAAGGTTTTCAAATAAAACATATTGGGCCCAGTAGTCCATAACTCCCCACTGGATAGCAGTTTGCATCACTTCTCATTGGAATTATGGAAAGGATCTTAATAATTCACCCACATCGTCAACAATTGAGATCTGTTGATTAGCAATGCGCCAAATCCACTATTTTGGGATTTGGCTAAGTATCAAACCCTTCATGAAAGGTTTGGTTGAATCCCATGCATAATTAGGGCTAGGAAGGACTAATAAATGTTTAACTTCCTTGGTTGTATGAGGAAAAGTCACATGACATTAAGGATTCACATTGGGTTCAACCAGGCACTTTGATTTGGTCAATCTGAATCATACTGAAAAAGGGTGAGTCCTGGCCAAATCTCAAACCAAATCCTGGATAACAGTTTGCTGCCTGAGTCTGCATTACAGTAGTAATGCAGTAATGAGTGTATGAGGTGGAAAGTATGCAGTTGTGAAACATGTTAAAATACATGAGCTAAGGCTGGAGCAAGCAGCAGAGAAGCTGGAGCTGCCAGACTGTATGGGACTAACAGGAAAAGATAAGGAGAGTCTGATAAGGGAAAAACAACATGGAAACTGAGGGAACTTTGGCGGGGCAGGGTCATGCTGGATATTTAAAGGCAGTGTCCTCAAATGGATGCATTGAGATTTATTACCTATTTATTAGGTTTTTAGAAAGCTGGCCAGTCACTTCTTGATGTTTAACTTTGAGAGATATTATAGATCGATCCTTTCAGCAGCATTTCTGTTTTTGAAGTTTGTATTGGTTCTCTATTTAGGGGGATCTTTGTTGGGATCTAAGTTTGCTCTCTCTCAACCTAAATCAGTTCCTGCAACAAGCAACTCAAGTGCACGATTCGCCAACTAGGCCTTTTAAAATAACTTACTGGTGATAGAGAACAGAAAGCACTAAATAAAACATGCTCCCTCTATTAAGGGGACAGAGTATAACATAGCAGTATATACACGACATGGTTGGTTTTCAAAAATGCACTTTACACCTTGCACTTCTATTTGTACATAAGCCCTATTAATTGGATGTAGACATACATAAATTAATTAAATGAAAAGCTTACACTTACCTAAACGTCAGCTTGGTTTTGAAAACAGCTTGGCCTTGTAGACCTGTTCCTTGTCTGATGAAAAGATGGTTGTGGTCTCCTTGCAGTGGTGCCTTGTATACGTCAAACACTTCATTACCCAAATGTAAGGACATGCTGAGAAAAAGAAAAGCATGGTTACCTACTACTTAAGCAGAGTTGTACCAGATCAGCCATGGTTCAGTTACATTTAGCATGCTGCATTCTGTGAAACGGAGAAAAATAAAAACACAGAAATCTTGTTTAGTTCACACCAAATGACCCCCTGGCCAAATTTAGTAGTGTCCCATGTTTCAAGTACAGTTTCACAACAAGTAATATAAAATTCAAGAGACACAGCTGCATCACTGACCTGCCATCAGACCATTTAACAATGCGAGCATTACTTTCACGAGTATCATTTCCTTCTTCATCCTTTCGTGTTCTCCATCGGATTGTGTTCTCAACCTATAGTAATTTAAAAAAAAAAGGGAACCGTAAGAGACAAGTAGTATCATCTGTACTGAAAACAGTATGATGTAGTAATTTGTTATGGCCAAGAGCAGTTGGCAGCTAAATTATTGCTATTAATAAGCAAATATATTTTTATTATGGCTATTAACATATATATAATATATTGGCAATCCCATGCGCACCCACAACATAAGAGAATAAAACACTATAAAATTAATTATTATTTCTCCTCAAGACTCTTAGGAGCAATGCGGCTGTTCGAAAGCTTGTACAGCTAGCAGGAGGTCAGAGGAACTCAGATAAGCAGCGTACAAAACACAGATCTGCAAAAGTTGCATTATACAATGCAAAGAGACTGATATAATAAAATTAGAATAGTATTAAAGAGCAGTCACCCTGTATAGCTGCTCATATAACCCCACTTCCCAGATCAAACACTGGACCATGGTATAAAGTGTAGTAGGCCTTTTATTGAGTGACTAATCTACAGAGCTACATTAGCCTAAGAATATCCTAACCCTGTTCATAAATAGGAAACACTTCAATTTTTTATTTCCATTCAGTACACAGTCATGTACAATAAAATCTGTCCTGGATCAATCCTGGAGATGCAGATGGGAAAATGGATGGATGACCAACTTAAACTAGTTAAATTAGAAACTATGATCTGTTAGAACCCTGGCTGTGCATAAAAAAAACACATCAGGGTTGAAACAGAGGAATGCTGACATACAAAACTCAGCTTGATTGTTTCAAGCAGCCAGTAAAGGAATTCTGCATGCATCAGTAACACATTATTTACATAATAATATAAATAAATAAATATAGAAAGGGGGGGGGGGTGTTTACATATCTACCTCTGTGCTATGGCAGTGAAAACTATGAAACTGCATCTGTGCAAAGCATATTGCAGCCACACATCTGAAGAGGGGCGAAACCTCCAAACCTGTTAAGGTGGATATACTCAATATGCTTTTCTGAAGTTACCCATGAATTATCAGACATCGGAGATTTATCTACTCTACAAGTAACAATTTTAAAAGACATGCTCTGCAGCATGGGTTTAATACAAATACATATCCATGTATGCATTTTATTGATTTACAGTTATTCTCAACCATATAAACAGAAAAGACAAATATAAGTGTAAAAAACAGCACATTTTTGAATTTTGGAGAAGATTTCCATGTGAGGCTAGTCCCACTGATTGAGAACACTGGTCAGCAGAATCTTTATTCCTGGTAAGGATGAAAAGTGGAATGTCTATATGATTCCAATTACTCTGTGTAAGAATAGAAGGATGAGGCACTTCAGATTCTGGGAGGAAGAGGAAGCATGTTGCAGAAGGTTGCAACTATGTGACCAACTGCTTTTGTGCAATTTTCTAGGCTCTTTACCCCCAATATCAGTACACTATACCCCTGTCACAGGCCCTTGTGGCATAACAAGAATATTTGTTTGAAAGTGCCAGCCCAAGACTGCCTAAACAAAGGCCATATAAAAAAAGATACTTCGTAATCAGGACAACTACTTAAGGGACAGTCTTCCTTTATGTGAAGTGAGCTACTTCCAGCTTGATAGTAGTCTAAATACCCTGGCATTGGACACACAAGATTTTTTGCAAAACGAAATACAGATATTTACCTTTAGTTTCAACCTTGTTCTACCTTCTTCATCCAACATTTCTTCATCTTCAAATTCATCTTCATAATACTGAGGATCAAAAGGTCTAATACAGATAAAAGTGCAAAACAACAGTCAGGCATAGCAGTGTTTGCACTGAAGAAAATATTTTCATACGCTCACAAGTTTATATTGTGAGCAATACTGTTGGTAATATAAATATTAGGCAGGTAACATTAGCAAATGGCAGAAAGACAATAGTCTGTTATCCTGGTCCAACTTCTGGCTGCTACTTACATATATTCAATACACTTAAATACATTAAGTACAGGAGTCATTTTAGATTTTATTTTACCACAAAATGAAGTTCACAGAAAATAAAAATGAAATTATAGCACTAATAGTTAAACAATTACCTGGGTTCAACACTGAGAAAGTTGGGAAGTTTCACAAAATACAAGTCATTTCCAAGGTCTGTGTTCACTTTGGGAATCTCAACTTCTATCCTTGTTTCTGGGAGTGTTTCTTCCGGCTGATCCTGATCCATTCCATCTTCATCCTAGAAATAAAGTGTACATGGAATTCTAAGGAAAACTGACGTAAAATTGCTCAGGGTGCTTTTCTGCAATTTACATTTACTTTTTTGTTTCAGAGCTATTTGACACCAACATTGCTTCAAATATAGTACATCCAAACTGAGCCCCTGGATGGGTAAGACCCACAACTTGGACATCTGAGTGGTAAACCATATGGCTCAGTTTCCATATATTGATTGTCATTATATACCATAGGTTGGCCAGGAGTCGGTGGTTTGTCTTCTCCATCACTGCCTGAAGAAATGTCATCTGCATCTCCAAACAGATCTGAAGCATTTTGTTTGCCTGAAAAACAAAAAGGTGTTCTTTTATATTAAACATCATAATACCTTTATTGCCTGAAAAACACCCTTTAGTATTTCAGGTGTATAGCGTACCAAATTATTACATACAAGAATGTCTGCTCAAACATATCACAACAAAATAAAAGGTGGCCATGCAGTGTATGGTCCTTCACACGGTTTCCGGTTTCAGCTAACGGGCCAATCAGACATATATGGATGCTAGTAAAAACTTGTAGCCTTTTGGAAAGCAGAATTAAAACATACAATAATAATAATAATATATTTTAAAAAATACAATCTATTTATATCTTTAAATATGTATTTAGATCATTAAAATACCTTTGGGTTCATCATCATCACTGTCCATATCAGAATCTGATGCTATGGCTTTCTTACGCCTCTGTCGGCCAATTTCCTCTTCACTGTCACTGCCTTTTTGGGATTCTGTAAAGAGAAAAAAGTAACCAACCATCACATATAATGATAAGAAGTACTAATGCTAGTGTTACCATGCAATCTTAAAAACCATGGCATGCCAGGGTTTTGTTCTACTGGTTTATTTCAAGCACAGGAGAAACACCGGTCACCATTTGGCTGCCTGCTTTGGAAGTCAAATGCCTGACAAGAGGTGGATTTTATCCTGAAAATGGTTGGTGCCCCATAGAACAAATGTCCAATGGTTAGGCAATAGGCCTAACAAACAAAGGGCATAAGTTGATTTTACTAATGTATGACCAGCCATGCAAATTAGCAGCAGGAACACCACCACTAAGAGTACCCATTAAAAGCTAGCATGGCTGTTTCCTGTATCATACAGGATGTTATAAGAATTACTAAACCAGCCTCCTGTCCCGCTGTGTAGTGAATGTAATGATGGACATACATCTTACAAACACAGGTGATGGCTCACTGACAGAAGCAGATTCTCTGGTGATCTGCTCATTGATTTTAAGATCCAAGTGAGTGTATCGTATGCAGTTTTGATAGACATAACTGCTCATCTAATCAATGGGCTGAACAAGTGAAACTCAAGGGAAGTCTTACAGCTAGTCAGTTCTGGGAGTAACTGCAACCCAACTGGATCATAACACATACTGTTGTGCATGCATTATGGTCCAACATTACAGCAAAACCACACAAAAAATTGTTCCCAATATGGTCAACATATCCAAGATGTTTTCAAATAATCCAAGAATAATAAAATATTAAGAAGACAAGCGCTTCACTACAAGCAGAGGTTGCCATGAATTTCAGTTTAACCTGGCCATATTTAAAACAATACAGTAAAACTATTATGTTTGTATTCTTTTAGTTTGTAGGGTAAACTGTGAATGGAAACTTCATACCTGCCAAAGGTCTGGAGAAAGGATCTAGTTCACATACCTGGAGTTTACAAAACCTTTGAATGTCCTTCTATCAACCATAAGATGCCGGTGACGAGGCCACAGAGGTTTAAAAAGAGAAAAGAGAGCACCCTGTCAAATGTTCAGATCTCTAAAACGAACCTGATTTGCGCTCTTGTTCCTCTCCATCAGACTGCTGTTGCTCATCATCTGAATGATGTCTTTTACTGACTTCATCTGAATGTTGCCTATCTTCATCATCGGATTGCTGATGTTCATTTAACTCGTCATCAGAATGCCGACGCTCTTGTTCATCATCAGAATGCTGTTGCCCTTGTTCATCATCAGAATGCTGAAGCTCATTTTCTTCATCTTCAGACTGTGGTCTGTGTTCTTGTTCTTCCCCATCTGAATGCGTTCGGTCATTATAATGCTGTCGATCATTCTCTTCATCATCTGAATTTTGAAGGTCATCAGAGTGATGGTTATCATGCTCCTCATCATCCGATTGGTGGTGGTCTTGTTCTTCAGCATCTGAAGATGGCCGTTGCCCTTCCTCATCGGACTGTCTATGTTCATCATGGTCTGAATGCTGAAGTTCATCATCAGAGTTCTGCATCTTTTCTTCCTCATCAGACTGATCACTTTTGTTGTCCCTGCCCCATTTTTCATCATCTGAATTTGCATCTTTATCTGAGCCATCAGCCTCTGATCGAGGACTGCTATGTTCTGACCTTCGCCCTACATCATCATTGTCCTCATCATGGAGAGCTTCTGAGCCACTGTGCTGTTCAGCATCAGACTGATCATTAACTTCTTGATCTGAATGGGCTGTTTCAGATGCATTGTATGATCTTTCAGAGCGGTTGTAACTGCCACTGTGTTGAGAACCAACTTCATCCTCGCTGTCATCCCCAAACAGCTCTTTGTTGCTTGGTTTTGCAGCACTATGCTCATCATCGTCTTCATCTCGGTCACTATCACTTCCAGACCGGTTGCTCCCCGAGCCATCATTGCCTGGTTCTGAATCTGAGCCAGATCCCGAGTCTGATTCTGCAAACACAAACATGTACTATCGTTTATATATCATACTGTATACACACACAACTTATATTTTGTTTACACTTATAAAGCTTTAAAGGAATATGGTCATCCAACAGTGCTGCAAAATCTGTTTGAATTGGTAAGAGCAAATGCCCACTTATATTACACATCACAGCTAAGGTTGAAAAATAAGGCATGCCAAAGTTAAAACTTTTGCCAAAGAAAATCGAACCTAACTTCTAGTTGATCTTGCGCTGTCTCCAATTACAAAGGGGAAAAAACTTGCCTCCCAAAAGAAAATTTTAGATCATCATTGCTCTACCATTATAAGCAGCCTTGTCTACCTAGTTTACACTGTCTTGGAAGCAGCACACACCACTAAAAATCAGGTGTCTGGGTACTAGTGAATAATCAATATAGAAGAAAAAAAAAGGCACGGCACTCACCAGGTCTTTATGGAAAATAAGAGTCTCCATTTTTATTGGCTGCTGGGGAGATACTGTTGGTGTGACTTGTGATGATAATCTGCTGTTTCAAATGGGTACACTTTTTATAATTGTATTCATAAATATTGCACCTATTGTTCCGATTACAGCAGGGTTGGCAGGTTGGCAGGTTTCCAGACAAATTTGGCTACTAATTTAAAGCCCAGGCGGGTTTTAAAAGTTCCAGTTGGCCCTAAGGTGCCAAGCCTGTGTCTCCCAATGCATGCTGGATAATGTAGTTTTTGTTTAACAATTTGCCGACTGCCAAGTTTAATTTAAGTTTAAAGCAAGTCTACAATACCCAGCATGCAATGGGACTGGCTTGAGTAGAAGTCAGGAGTTACCAGATTTTAAGCTCTGTACCCCAGTCTCCCATCACTCTCATGCATTCTGGTGTCTTTTCACAATTTCAGACAATTTAGGGCCAAAAATCTGCTGGCCACCGAAATGTCTAGAGGTCGACCTGTTTTACCAATATTTATTGATACTGTAAATGAATTAGGGCCTCATGGGTTCCCTATACCTCCTGGGCCCCCTCTGTATTTATGCCCCTGGTGACGGGTGAATCTGTCCCATTTTACAAATCAGTGAAAATTTGAAAAAGGCGTATTTTCACATATATTTATTTTTTTTGATTTTTTTTTCACTGCACATATTGTGCTATTTTTGGGCTACTTTTGAAGTGACTCTTGGCTAGTTTTGGGCTGGTTTTGAAAAAAATAGACCTTTATTACAGTCAAAGAAAATACCCCTGTGCCTGCTGTACTAGGGGAAAGAAGAAAAAAAGGCAAAATACAGTGACATGAAAAGAAACATATCTGGGTATATATTTGCAGAGAAGCTCATCAGTATACCTCAGATAAGGAGCCCAGATTTCCATTGGATGCCTTCAGTTAGCTTTTTAAACAACAGTGAGTGTCCCTAAGCCTAACACAAGAGTTTGCACTTATTTGCCACACAATTGTTTTCCCAATAAATATCAAAAAGAACATTTCATCCACTGTCACACCAGAGTACAGGTGGCGTGTGTGGCATTCTACTATTTCTCAAGCATTGGCCCAAGAGCTGGCAGTCCAGTTCTGTGTTCTTGCTTGGCTGATGAAGTGATGCTTTAATCACTGACTGCACATAAAGAGGGGGATGTAAACCAAGTATTGAGTATTGTAGGCAGCAGTAGGACAGAATCAGTGAGCCACAAGCCGAATAAAAAAGTAGTCAATAGGAAACTAATGTGGACTACATCTCCCAAGATCCCCTGCACGCACAGCACGGAGGAAATCCTTTAGCCCAATGGCCAAACGGAGGTCCCTAAAGAAGAAAATCTGGAGAGAGAAATTAGAGCGAGACCAATCCCGGGGCAGACGCCATTACCTTTCTTTTCAGTCTCAGATTCGGCATCGCTCCCGAACAAATCCTCCATGTCCGCCATTTTGGCCAAGACGCGCTGCCGCAAGGCACTGCTATTGCCGCAAAGAAGGCAGTGAATGAAAAGCAAAGGATGTGGAAGGTGGGCGGAGTAGTGGCGCGGGGGATTGTGGGATGTTGCTGTCAGTGATACAGAAGGACGGTCTGAATTAGGTTCGCTCCGTGTATTAAAGCGTTTACGTGTGACTAACAATACAAATAAATAACAATAAATCTTTACTCTTAACCCTTTAAGTGCCAGCAGAATTTCACATTTTGGTTACGCGAAATGCCAGCCGTTTTTAAGCATTTTGTGCTCTCTCACTTTAGGGGCATTTTCTGAGGGGAAACCTATAGTTTACCTAGGAAAACTATACATTGTTTTTTTCGGTAGAAACTGAGCTTTCTAAATCTGCCTGAGTTTTCATGTATTTCCACCTGTGCAAAAAAATTTATAGTGCTAAATAACAAAAAAAAATGAAAAATTACCATTTTTCATTGTATATCAATTTATACCAGAAAAATATTTCATTTTACAGATGAAAATCCAACTGATTTGGAAAGCCTTATGTCTCTCGAACGTGCCAATACCAGATATGTATAGTTTTAGGGAGATTTAGGATTTCTGTACAGCAAAAACTCCCGGCAGTATATTACTGAATTTTGAAAGCACTAAGGCAGAAAACGGCATGCTTTAGATTCCAAGGCAAAAAATCCTGAAACCATAGGTTTACCCCAGAAAACCATACATTTTTGAAAAGTACACATTCTGCCGATTACAAAATGGGTAACTATGTCTCTCTACTCCCAACTACCAAACAGAAAAGCTTGTCTGAACATAGCGGTTTTTCAAAATAAAATTCAAAATTTTGAAAAATCATTTCAAAGGTTTTATTTTGCTGCTCCGCATATCCCAAACTATATTACGTACCAAGAAAAAGCACCTGAAATATGATTGCCAGGGGTCCACTGAACAGTTTGATATCCATTATGCATAGGTTTACCAAAGTATCTGGCATTTAGAGACACAAATATGAAGTTAGCGCATCCAAATTGTTCAGGACTTTACTTCAGCTACTGAGAAATCAACACATTGACTGCATTTTTTGTGGGGTAAAAACACAGAAATATATGTTTACCCCCCAAACCCATATATTTTTGGAAAGAACACATTCTACAGAATCTAAAATGGGTACCCATGCCTTTCTGCTCCAAACTACTGAGTCGCAAGGCTTTCCCAAAATTGTCGGTTTTGGTGAAATATCTGAAAATTGCCTCAAAACTTCAACTTCCCAGCACCATATCACCCATGTATCATTACGTACTAAGAAAAAGCACCCTAAATATGATTGCCAGGGTTCCTCTGAACATTTTGGTGGCCATTGTTCATAAGTTTACCAAAGTATCTGGCATTTAGAGGCCCCAAAATGAAGTTAGCGCATACAAACAGTCCCGTGAGTAACTTCATCTAATGAGAAATCAACACATTGACTGCATTTTTGTGGGGTAAAAACACAGAAATATATGTTTACCCCCCAAAACCCATATATTTTTGGAAAGTACACATTCTACAGAATCTAAAATGGGTACCCATGCCTTTCTGCTCCAAACTACTGAGTCGCAAGGCCTTCCCACAATTGTCGGTTTTGGTGAAATATCTGAAAATTGCCTCAAAGCTTCAACTTCTCAGCACCATATCACCCATGTATCATTACGTACTAAGAAAAAGCACCCTAAATATGATTGCCAGGGTTCCTCTGAACATTTTGGTGGCCATTGTTCATAAGTTTACCAAAGTATCTGGCATTTAGAGGCCCCAAAATGAAGTTAGCGCATACAAACAGTCCCGTGGGTAACTTCAGCTAATGAAAAATCAACACATTGACTGCATTTTTGTGGGGTAAAAACACAGAAATATATGTTTACCCCCCAAAACCCATATATTTTTGGAAAGTTCACATTCTACAGAATCTAAAATGGGTACCCATGCCTTTCTGTTCCAAACTACTGAGTCGCAAGGCTTTCCCACAATTGTCGGTTTTGGTGAAATATCTGAAAATTGCCTCAAAGCTTCAACTTCTCAGCACCATATCACCCATGTATCGTTACGCACCAAGAAAAAACACCCTAAATATGATTGCCAGGGTTCCTCCAAACAGTTTGGTGGCCATTGTTCATAGGTTTACCAAAGTATCTGGCAGTTAGAGGCCTCAAAATGAAGTTAGCGCATACAAATAGTCCTGTGGGTAACTTCATCTAATGAAAAATCAACACATTGACTGCATTTTTGTGGGGTAAAAACACAGAAATATATGTTTACCCCCCAAACCCATATATTTTTGGAAAGTACACATTCTACCGAATCTAAAATGGGTACCCATGCCTTTCTGCTCCAAACTACTGAGTCGCAAGGCTTTCCCACAATTGTCGGTTTTGGTGAAATATCTGAAAATTTCCTCAAAGCTTCAACTTCTCAGCACCATATCACCCATGTATCGTTACGCACCAAAAAAAAACACCCTAAATATGATTGCCAGGGGTCCTCCAAACAGTTTGGTGCCCACTGTGCATAGGTTTACCAAAGTATATGGCAGTTAGAGGCCCCAAAATGAAGTTAGCGCATACAAATAGTCCTGTGGGTAACTTCAGCTAATGAAAAATCAACACATTGACTGCATTTTTGTGGGGTAAAAACACAGAAATATATGTTTACCCCCCAAACCCATATATTTTTGGAAAGTACACATTCTACCGAATCTAAAATGGGTACCCATGCCTTTCTGCTCCAAACTACTGAGTCGCAAGGCTTTCCCACAATTGTCGGTTTTGGTGAAATATCTGAAAATTGCCTCAAAGCTTCAACTTCTCAGCACCATATCACCCATGTATCGTTACGCACCAAAAAAAAAACACCCTAAATATGATTGCCAGGGGTCCTCCAAACAGTTTGGTGCCCACTGTGCATAGGTTTACCAAAGTATATGGCAGTTAGAGGCCCCAATATGAAGTTAGCGCATACAAATAGTCCTGTGGGTAACTTCAGCTAATGAAAAATCAACACATTGACTGCATTTTTGTGGGGTAAAAACACAGAAATATATGTTTACCCCCCAAACCCATATATTTTTGGAAAGAACACATTCTACAGAATCTAAAATGGGTACCCATGCCTTTCTGCTCCAAACTACTGAGTCGCAAGGCTTTCCCAAAATTGTCGGTTTTGGTGAAATATCTGAAAATTGCCTCAAAACTTCAACTTCCCAGCACCATATCACCCATGTATCATTACGTACTAAGAAAAAGCACCCTAAATATGATTGCCAGGGTTCCTCTGAACATTTTGGTGGCCATTGTTCATAAGTTTACCAAAGTATCTGGCATTTAGAGGCCCCAAAATGAAGTTAGCGCATACAAACAGTCCCGTGAGTAACTTCATCTAATGAGAAATCAACACATTGACTGCATTTTTGTGGGGTAAAAACACAGAAATATATGTTTACCCCCCAAAACCCATATATTTTTGGAAAGTACACATTCTACAGAATCTAAAATGGGTACCCATGCCTTTCTGCTCCAAACTACTGAGTCGCAAGGCCTTCCCACAATTGTCGGTTTTGGTGAAATATCTGAAAATTGCCTCAAAGCTTCAACTTCTCAGCACCATATCACCCATGTATCATTACGTACTAAGAAAAAGCACCCTAAATATGATTGCCAGGGTTCCTCTGAACATTTTGGTGGCCATTGTTCATAAGTTTACCAAAGTATCTGGCATTTAGAGGCCCCAAAATGAAGTTAGCGCATACAAACAGTCCCGTGGGTAACTTCAGCTAATGAAAAATCAACACATTGACTGCATTTTTGTGGGGTAAAAACACAGAAATATATGTTTACCCCCCAAAACCCATATATTTTTGGAAAGTTCACATTCTACAGAATCTAAAATGGGTACCCATGCCTTTCTGTTCCAAACTACTGAGTCGCAAGGCTTTCCCACAATTGTCGGTTTTGGTGAAATATCTGAAAATTGCCTCAAAGCTTCAACTTCTCAGCACCATATCACCCATGTATCGTTACGCACCAAGAAAAAACACCCTAAATATGATTGCCAGGGTTCCTCCAAACAGTTTGGTGGCCATTGTTCATAGGTTTACCAAAGTATCTGGCAGTTAGAGGCCTCAAAATGAAGTTAGCGCATACAAATAGTCCTGTGGGTAACTTCATCTAATGAAAAATCAACACATTGACTGCATTTTTGTGGGGTAAAAACACAGAAATATATGTTTACCCCCCAAACCCATATATTTTTGGAAAGTACACATTCTACCGAATCTAAAATGGGTACCCATGCCTTTCTGCTCCAAACTACTGAGTCGCAAGGCTTTCCCACAATTGTCGGTTTTGGTGAAATATCTGAAAATTTCCTCAAAGCTTCAACTTCTCAGCACCATATCACCCATGTATCGTTACGCACCAAAAAAAAACACCCTAAATATGATTGCCAGGGGTCCTCCAAACAGTTTGGTGCCCACTGTGCATAGGTTTACCAAAGTATATGGCAGTTAGAGGCCCCAAAATGAAGTTAGCGCATACAAATAGTCCTGTGGGTAACTTCAGCTAATGAAAAATCAACACATTGACTGCATTTTTGTGGGGTAAAAACACAGAAATATATGTTTACCCCCCAAACCCATATATTTTTGGAAAGTACACATTCTACCGAATCTAAAATGGGTACCCATGCCTTTCTGCTCCAAACTACTGAGTCGCAAGGCTTTCCCACAATTGTCGGTTTTGGTGAAATATCTGAAAATTGCCTCAAAGCTTCAACTTCTCAGCACCATATCACCCATGTATCGTTACGCACCAAAAAAAAAACACCCTAAATATGATTGCCAGGGGTCCTCCAAACAGTTTGGTGCCCACTGTGCATAGGTTTACCAAAGTATATGGCAGTTAGAGGCCCCAATATGAAGTTAGCGCATACAAATAGTCCTGTGGGTAACTTCAGCTAATGAAAAATCAACACATTGACTGCATTTTTGTGGGGTAAAAACACAGAAATATATGTTTACCCCCCAAACCCATATATTTTTGGAAAGTACACATTCTACCGAATCTAAAATGGGTACCCATGCCTTTCTGCTCCAAACTACTGAGTCGCAAGGCTTTCCCACAATTGTCGGTTTTGGTGAAATATCTGAAAATTGCCTCAAAGCTTCAACTTCTCAGCACCATATCACCCACGTATCGTTACGCACCAAAAAAAAACACCCTAAATATGATTGCCAGGGGTCTTCCAAACAGTTTGGTGCCCACTGTGCATAGGTTTACCAAAGTATATGGCAGTTAGAGGCCCCAAAATGAAGTTAGCGCATACAAATAGTCCTGTGGGTAACTTCAGCTAATGAAAAATCAACACATTGACTGCATTTTTGTGGGGTAAAAACACAGAAATATATGTTTACCCCCCAAACCCATATATTTTTGGAAAGTACACATTATACAGAATCTAAAATGGGTACCCATGCCTTTCTGCCCCAAACTACTGAGTCGCAAGGCTTTGCCAAATTTGGCGGTTTTGGTAAAATATTTTGAAAATTGCCTCAAAGCTTCAACTTTCCAGCATCGTATTGTCCATGTATCATTACCAGCATAAAGCATCCTAAATATAAACATAGGGGTCTACTAAACAGTTTGATGCCCAATGTGCATAGATATACCAAACTATGTGGGGCACAGAGACCCCCAAATGACAATATGTATAGACATTTTCACGGCTGACGCGCTGGCTGCTGCAATATAACCACCCGGTGTGTGTATTATGCGACATTAGACCACCTAACAGTACAGAGACCCCAGAAAACCATATATTTTCAGAAAGTACACATTCTGACGAATCCAATATGGGTAAATATGTGTTCCTACTGCAAACTGTCAAACTGCAAAGCAATGCTGAACGTAACGGTTTTTATCAAATTTCTGAAAATCGTCACAAAGCTTGAATTTTACCCCATTATATGCCCCACATTTCGTAACTTATCAGCATAAAACATCCTGAATATGAACGCCAGGGGTCTACTGAACACTTTGATGCCCAATATGCATAGATATACCAAACTATGTGGCGCACAGAGACCCCCAAATGACAATAGTGTATATACATTTTCACGGCTGACGCACGCTGGCTGCTGCAATATAAGCACCCGGTGTGTGTAATATGCGACATTAGACCCCCCTAACAGTACAGAGACCCCAGAAAACCATATATTTTCAGAAAGTACACATTCTGACGAATCCAAAATGGGTAAATATGTGTTCCTACTGCAAACTGTCAAACTGCAAAGCAATGCTGAACGTAACAGTTTTTATCAAATTTCTGAAAATCGTCACAAAGCTTGAAATTTATCCCATTATATGCCCCACATTTCGTAACTTATCAGCATAAAACATCCTAAATATGAGCGCCAGGGGTCTACTGAACACTTTGATGCCCAAAATGCATAGATATACCAAACTATGTGGCGCACAGAGACCCACAAATGACAATATGTATAGACATTTTCACGGCTGACACGCTGGCTGCAGCAATATAACCACCCGGTGTGTGTGTATTATGCGACATTAGACCACCTAACAGTACAGAGACCCCAGAAAACCATATATTTTCAGAAAGTACACATTCTGACGAATCCAATATGGGTAAATAAGTGTTTCTACTGCAAACTGCCAAACTGCAAAGCAATGCTGAACATAACGGTTTTTATCAAATTTCTGAAAATCGTCACAAAGCTTGAATTTTACCCCATTATATGCCCCACATTTCGTAACTTATCAGCATAAAACATCCTGAATATGAACGCCAGGGGTCTACTGAACACTTTGATGCCCAATATGCATAGATATACCAAACTATGTGGCGCACAGAGACCCCCAAATGACAATAGTGTATACATTTTCACGGCTGACGCGCGCTGGCTGCTGCAATATAAGCACCCGGTGTGTCTAATATGCGACATTAGACCCCCCTAACAGTACAGAGACCCCAGAAAACCATATATTTTCGGAAAGTACACATTCTGACGAATCCAATATGGGTAAATATGTGTTCCTACTGCATACTGTCAAACTGCAAAGCAATGCTGAACGTAACGGTTTTTATCAAATTTCTGAAAATCGTCACAAAGCTTGAATTTTACCCCATTATATGCCCCACATTTCGTAACTTATCAGCATAAAACATCCTGAATATGAACGCCAGGGGTCTACTAAACACTTTGATGCCCAATATGCATAGATATACCAAACTATGTGGCGCACAGAGACCCCCAAATGACAATAGTGTATACATTTTCACGGCTGATGCGCGCTGGCTGCTGCAATACAAGCACCTGGTGTGTGTAATATGCGACATTAGACCCCCCTAACAGTACAGAGACCCCAGAAAACCATATATTTTCAGAAAGTACACATTTTGACGAATCCAATATGGGTAAATATGTGTTCCTACTGCAAACTGTCAAACTGCAAAGCAATGCTGAACGTAACGGTTTTTATCAAATTTCTGAACATCGTCACAAAGCTTGAATTTTACCCCATTATATGCCCCACATTTCGTAACTTATCAGCATAAAACATCCTAAATATGAGCGCATGGGGTCTACTGAACACTTTGATGCCCAATATGCATAGATATACCAAACTATGTGGCGCACAGAGACCCCCAAATGACAATATGTATAGACATTTTCACGGCTGACGCGCTGGCTGCTGCAATATAACCACCCAGTGTGTGTATTATGCGACATTAGACCACCTAACAGCACAGAGACCCCAGAAAACCATATATTTTCAGAAAGTACACATTTTGACGAATCCAATATGGGTAAATAAGTGTTTCTACTGCAAACTGCCAAACTGCAAAGCAATGCTGAACATAACGGTTTTTATCAAATTTCTGAAAATCGTCACAAAGCTTGAATTCTACCCCATTATATGCCCCACATTTCGTAGCTTATCAGCATAAAACATCCTAAATATGAGCGCCAGGGGTCTACTGAACACTTTGATGCCCAATATGCATAGATATACCAAACTATGTTGCGCACAGAGACCCCCAAATGACAATATGTATAGACATTTTCACAGCTGACGCGCTGGCTGCTGCAATATAAGCACCTGGTGTGTGTATTATGCGACATTAGACCCCCCTAACAGTACAGAGACCCCAGAAAACCATATATTTTCAGAAAGTACACATTCTGACGAATCCAAAATGGGTAAATAAGTGTTTCTACAGCAAACTGCCAAACTGCAAAGCAATGCTGAACATAACGGTTTTTATCAAATTTCTGAAAATCGTCACAAAGCTTGAATTTTACCCCATTATGTGCCCCACATTTCGTAACGTATCAGCATAAAACATCCTAAATATGAATGACAGGGGTCTACTGAACACTTTGATGCCCAATATGCATAGATATACCAAACTATGTGGCGCACAGAGACCCCCAAATGGATATATAGTAGATAAAATTTACATAGGCAAAACAAAATAACACAGAACAGTGTGAAATGCAAATAAATCACCAAAAACTAATAAAACCACAAAAATCAATGCTTTTTTTTTTTCACACTAGTGTAATCGGCCACCAGAATTACCGTTTGAATATTTTAGCTGGGCCAAATCGATTATACGGGCAGAAACAAGTGAACAACACAAATGCAGAGCTGAAAATGCAATAAAATGGCTAAAAATTCAATAAAATGGCTAAAAATGCACCAAAATACCCAAAATTGCAATATAACCACCAAAATAACATACAAAAGCTATTGCACAGTACGGTTAGCGAATACGCTATTCGGAACGGCAATAAAACATTTTTTTTAGCCCAAAAAGAGACGATGCGATAAGAAAAAAAAAAAAAAAAGCCACAAAGCCATATATGTACATATGCGTGTGCACAACGGGTAAATTGCATGTTATTTGCGCATGTGCGCGTGTGCAAGTGTACATGGGTGCTGTGAGTGTGTGTGACCCCCCCAATCCCCAAAAATCTATGTGTGAGTGTGTGTAAGTGTGAATGTAAGTGTATATTACTGTAATAAGTGTGTGTTGGTGTGTTTGTGTGTTTTTGTGTGTGTAAATGTTACACTTACCTGGGGTAGATGCTGCAGATCGATCAGAAAGGGTCCCACGCAGCAGATCTCCAGCTCCAACGATCATCAGCCATGTGGGGGCGGAGCTGGGCGGAAGTGCAGCGCAGGCAGCAGCAGGACGCATAGGAAACGCGTCCCTGCTGCTGCTTTGGGGCCCCTGGGCGATCGCGCCCCAGGGGCCACACGATCCCCTGCTCTGCTCGTTGTCTAGGGGCAGGGGATCGTGAAGGAGCGGAGCGAGCGGCTCTAACAGCCGCTCCTCCGCTCGCAAACCCGGAAGTGCTGCAGAACGTAGAATCTACGATCTGTGGCACTTTGGTCCTTTGATCCACAGAACGTAGATTCTACGTTCTGTGGCACTTAAAGGGTTAAAGTGACGTTTCACATTTGAGTTAACTTTAAGTATGTTATAGAATGGCCAGTTGTAAGCAACTTTTTAACAGGATTATTTTTTTTTATAGTTTTTTTAATTATCTGATGCCGCCTTCTGACTCTTTCCAGCTTTCAAATGGGGGTCACTGACCCCATCTAAAAAACAAATGCTCTGTAAGCCTATAACATGTATTGTTATTTGTTGTTGTTCATCTTGTTCAAAGCAATGTGTGGTTGCTAGGGTAATTTGGACCCTAGCAACCACATTGCTGAAATGGCAAACTGAAGAGCTTGTGAGTAAAAAAAACTAAAGGCACAGAGGCCATAGTCTTCCTGCCCTACTCTCCCTGTATGTGCCATATTCTGCCTGCCCTACCTGTGTGTGCCGTACTTAGGGTTGCCACCTGGCCGGTATTTTACCTGCCTGGCCTGGAAAAATTATGGTTGATCCCAATGTTATTAATAGGGAAAAAAGATTAAAAAAAAATACTGGCCTATATATATATATATATATATATATATATATATATATATATATATATATATATATATATATATAAAGGCCAGTATTTTTTTCCAGAAAAGGTAGGAACCCTAGCCATACTCTGCCTGCCCTATGCTTAGTGTTGCCACCTTTTCCAGGAAAAAATACCTATACATTTATCTTTTTTCCCTATTAATAACATTGGGATTAACCATCACCGGCCAGGTGGCAACCCTACCTTTGCTCCCTGTGTGTGCCATACTCTGTCTGCCATACTCTCCCTGTATGTGCCATATTCTGCCTGCCCTATGCTCCCTGTATGTGCCATACTCTGCCTGTCCCACTCCCCCAGTGTGTGCCATACTCTACCTGCCCTATGCTCCCTGTGTGTGTCATACTCTCTCTGTAAGTGCCATACTCTGCCTGCCCTACTCCAGACCCGTTGTAAACCCTTGGTGGGCCCTGTGCAAAGAGCCAAATGATTAGTCCCACATAGGGTTGCCACCTTTCCCTGTGGCTCCAGCCGGACAGGGGGTGGTCCCGTGACGTCAGTGGGCGTTCCCGTGACGTCAGTGGGCGTTCCCGTGACGTCAGTGGGCGGTCCCGTGACGTCACGGGGCGGAGCTATGACGTCGCGATCGCCGATTGGCCGATCGCGGCGTCAATCAAGCTAATCCCGCCCGGTTTTCCTTATTTGGAAAACCGGGCAGGAAGCATTGAACCGGGCAGCCCTTCAAAATACCGGGCTGTCCGGTTCAAAACCGGACAGGTGGCAACCCTAGTCCCACAAATCCTTATATAATTTTATAGACCATGACCACTGTTTGCCCACACCCCCCTAAACACACCCATTTAGCCTAAACACAACCCAGATGTAAATCCCTAAATAAAATGGATAACAGCATATTAACCCTAGGCATACCAATATGACTATTACGGAAAATTGATAATCATCTTATTAACCCTAGCTGTATCAGTATAATCTCTGTAGAAATAACCAATGAGCACTCCATCAATTCCAGATGTGTCAGCAAGATCACTGAAATATGTCCAATAAGCACTCAATCGACGTCAAACATGCCAGTAAGACCACGCTGGGAGGCAGTCTTGCTAATAAACCACTCCCCACGTTACAGATACACTATCAGTGAATAGATAAAATATAAATATATAAATGAACAGAGTGGCAATTTCATGTATTTTTCCAGAAATCATATAAGGATGGCACACAAATTATTTCCTGTGTAAACACCCCAGAACTCATATAAGGATGGCACACAGATTATTTCATGTATAAACACCCCAGAACTCATATAAGGATGGCACACATTGGAGGACGGCACTCAACTTTGTAACCTCAATTAAATACTTAACATCAATGGCTGAAATCAGCCTCTCTATTTAGGTTTAGGCCCACTCAATCTGGTGCTTAAACATACGGGTTGTAGTGCATGAGTATCACAAGTCTGCTCTAGTTCTAGTAACCCATAGACAGGTACCATTTACTGGCCTGCAACTTTGTGGATGCTAAGGGATACTACACCTAGGGGCCGATTCACTAAGCTCGAGTGAAGGATTCGAATGAAAAATACTTCGAATTTCGAAGTATTTTTTGGGTACTTCGACCATCGAATGGGCTACTTCGACCTTCGACTACGACCTTCGACTTCGATTCGAACGAAAAATCGTTCGACTATTCGACCATTCGATAGTCGAAGTACTTTCCCTTTAAAAAAAACTTCGACCCCCTACTTTGGCAGATAAAACCTACCGAAGTCAATGTTAGCCTATGGGGAAGGTCCCCATAGGCTTGCTAAACTTTTTTTGATCGAAGGATTTTCCTTCGATCGTTGGATTAAAATCCTTCGAATCGTTCGATTCGAAGGATTTAATCGTTCGATCGAACGAAAAATCCTTCGATCGATCGAACGAACGTTTAGCGCTAAATCCTTCGACTTCGATATTCGAAGTCGAAGGATTTCAATTCGAAGGATTTAATCGTTCGATCGAACGAAAAATCCTTCGATCGATCGAACGAACGTTTAGCGCTAAATCCTTCGACTTCGATATTCGAAGTCGAAGGATTTCAATTCGAGGGTCGAATTTCGAAGTATTTTTTACTTCGAAATTCGACCCTTAGTGAATCTGCCCCCTAGAGTTAACATTGGCCCTTTTATAACATAACTTCCTTATGCTCTATGCTAGGTTACCTACCTTGATGGTAAAAATTATGTTTGATGCGAATGTCATTACTTGGAATAAAAGATATATTGAAACACTGGCATTTTTTCCATAAAACGTGGCGACCCTAGTCATCATGGAAATTATCTTTTGGTCCTGGTATTTTTTTTATTAAATGTTTTTATTTATTTTTATAAAGGAAAACAAAAAACAAAACATATACGGACAAAGTAGAGAAATAATCTGTTCGGAATTTGGAGGAGCAAAAGGAGGTGCCATAAACCGTAAAGTATAACATAAATAGACACTGAACAAGATAGTTACGTAAGTATGCCATGTCCATCAAACAATAATTATAAAAGATATGAAAGACCTGAATCAAAATGCCAACCCGGTCTCTCATAGAATACTCGTAGATAACAATCTATTGATTTGATGACTCCTGGGGGGTGAGTGATGACTCCGTGCCTGTGACCCACAAAGATTCTGTATGTATTGATTTGTATCTTGCACCGCGTTATTGTTGAGTAATAATTCTGTGTCAAACCATGTGGTATGCCGAAAAGTGTAAATCGTTAAATGTCTAGTATGAGTGGGGAGTGAGGAGATATATGTCATCCAGGTTGAAAACATTTTTTCTACATTTTCTCTTTATTTGTAGTGGTTTCTAACCAGTCCATGTGGAAGATATGGTGAAGTTTTTGTTTAACCAGCGAAAGTGGAGGCACCGATGGGGAAAGCCAATGATGAAGAATAGTTTTTCTAGATGCTGCCAGTAATCTTTCCGCTAAGCGTCTCTCAGATCGAGACAGTGTCAGTTGCGAGGGGGGAGACCCAAAAAGAACCCATGGTGTAAAATTTGTAGAGACATTTCCTGATATTTGCTCGAAGACAACACCCGCATAGTTTTTGCATGGTATTGAAGTATTTGAGCCGCATCTACTTGCGGAATTACGGAGGTCCATTTAGATAGAAAAGTATCTGTCGAATCTGCTGGTAATGTGGTTCGAATTGTCCGATATATTTGGGATGTAGTTTTGAATGAGTCCCTTTTTGGCCATAGTGTGTTTAGTGGATTTTCTTTATCCACCTGAGACAAATGTTGAAGAACCGTCTTAGTGAAGTGGATTATTTGAATTGAAAGTAAATAATCATTGGAAAAAAAGGGAAATTTTCGGATAAGAGTGTCTTTCGGTGGTATAGTAAAGGTCTCACCAATGATATCTTTTACTAATCTTAAATTTTGAGTTTGCCAATCCAAAACTGTTTTATTTTTATCCCCTGACGGGAAGGTTGGGTTACCATGCCATGTCAGATATATAGAATGGTTAGGAGCTAGTTTATATCTGCGCCTTATCGAGATCCAAGTTGTGTATGTGTCAATGAATAGGGGTGTTTGATCATATCTTGTGGAATATCTTTTAGGGAGGAGTTGGTCCTGGTATTTTGAAGACCAAATAGCACAATGACAGCTATCATTTCTTGATGATGATGGAGTTAGTTGACATCTCTGTGAAACTGAATGGCTGTGGAAGGAAAATTTAATAGCAGGGGTACTTCCCTGATGGCGGGAGAGAAATCCAGAAACATGCAGGGAGTATCCTTCATCTGGAAGCTTACTAATGCCACTGGGAACTGACAATGAGACCATATCCCATGAGTATACCTTAGTTGTGCTAAAAAAGAAAGGAAGTATTATGCAGAATACTTGGGACCTGGAGGTTTCAATTTAAGGGATTTTGTGGCACAGTACACAAAAAATCTAGCTAGCACACTTTCCAGTGTGAGCCTGTAGGAAGCTGGTCTTCCATTGCTAGGGTACGAAAAAACATAGTGAGCAATTAATGTGTAAAGTGACCCCTTAGAAATCTCTTGGCCATAGCTGGATAGTTACAATTAGAATGAGATTAGAATGAATAGCCCCACCAAGATGGTAGAGGGATAGTGCATACAATCTGAGACAGTAAAAAAGGCACTGTCTCCCCAATTTCTTTGGCAGTACTCCAAAAGCATGAATATGAAATACAGTACCACCTATTAGGTTTCTTGCTTCTTCAATATAGTATGGTCTATGCTTGTCAATTATTTATTTTTAGTGGTACATAATCAAGATTTCACCTTTGCTAACATCCTTGTACAGGTATGGGATCCGTTACACGGAATCCAGTTATCCTGAAAGCTCCGAATTAAGAAATGGCCATCTCCCATTGACTCCATTTTATCCAAAAAAAATTTTTTTTTTTTCTCTGTGTAACTTGTACTTTATCTAAAGTAAGATATAATTAATCTTTATTGGATGCAAAACAGCCTATTAGGTTTATTTAATGTTTACATGATTTTCTAGTAGACTTAAGGAATGAAGATCCAAATTATGGAAAGATCCATTATCTGGAAAGTCGCAGGTCCCGAGCATTCTCAGGCCCAATACCTGTAACACAACGTTCTAAAATGAACCATTAGACTGCTAGATATCTATATTATCCAGTATTTATAATTCTCAGCGGTTTCCTTGTAGTTCCCCCCTTACTCTCTGAACTTTTCTTTTTGCTTTTAGATCTTCTTTAAGTCCCCTTTTATAGCCCATCAGTCCCATGTCTTGGTCTTTTTCCTTTTCAGTCTTTCCATTTTTCTACTGATGCAGCCTTTTTCTCTCTACCTTCTGTCATTCACAACTCCGCTTTTTCTCTTCCTCTTCTGTCATCCTTTGTGCTTCCCATTTCACTTGTTTAGGGGGTTTCATGTCTTTTCTTTCTTCCTCCATATATGCCCCCTGTCCATTTTCTTGCCTCATGTCTACTTACCCCACAGGTATCTTACAAACTAAAGTGAACACTAGATTAAATAAAGGATGCAGTGTGTGGTTCCAATAAAAGCAACATATATAGTATTTTTGTACTGGTTTAGGTTACAGTAAGTAAACCCCTACAAATGAAAATTAATTCTTTTTAAAAAGAACAGTGAAAAAAGCCATGATCCCATGTATAAGGCATACCCACTTTCACAAAATACCGAAAGACCAGACCAGGACTGTCTCCGGAGAAGGTTTCTAGCAGCTCCATAGAGAAGTCCAGGTCCATTCAAAAGACTAATACAAAAGAAGCAGAGCACCAGCAAGGGACACAGTACATAATTAGCATCGGATCATTCCTTGCAAAAAAAATAAAATAAGATCAGTGTTTTACAACATTCTCTTGTATTAAAACTTTCTCTGTAACCACCCTTTAACTTTGATATTTATGTATGCCCTCTTACAGGGTCCTGTATGAAGCTGTGCCATACATTCATACATGGGCGTCTCAGGTTTGCAAATTCACCTTATCAATATACAATAATTATTATATGCTCTGAAGTGTTTTGAGTATCCAAATATGAAATTTTGTAAACAACAATGGACTTTTTTGAAAAGAATGGACTCAATTGATGAAACCTACTTTCTTTGAAATTCACGCAGGATGTTCTATTTTAATGTTTTAATATCACTTTTTATTGACACTGTTATTAACACTGAGTTTTTATAACAATTTCTTATCTTATTGGGATTGAAAGGTCATCATTCATGCAATTTACTTAATATGTAATTTATTAATTGTCTGTGGGATGGGGGTGGAGCACATGTACACGCCCCAAACCCTCACTATAAATGGATTGTTAATGGTGTAACAGGGGGCTTGATAAAGGGCCTGGTTGGCTCGAAACGTTGCCTTTGTATGCTGTGGGCTAAATAAATTATGCACTTGAGCACTTTTTGCAACTTAACAGTGTGCTGCTATTTTTGTCTATGGATTGATGTGACCCGAGGACAGGATTGGGCCTTTTAGTTCAGCACCTGGCACTTCAACTGTGTTTGTCTGAGAGGTGAGCGCTCCAATTTTTGTGACTATACATTCATACATGGACATGGACTACAAACGAAAAAGAACCTTTAAAATTATGAAGGGATGGAGTGTATGGTCTATGAGTATATTCTAGGAGAGAAGTGGGGTTGCTTTTACAATGACTGGTGGGGGGGAATTCTTAGAAGAAACTTTATAACTAATCTCTAATATACTGTCAAAATATAACCACTAAATGCCCTTTAGAAATATTTCCTCCTTTTTTATTTTCTTATACGTAAATAACTATATTTTGTATAAAAGTTTTTATTCAAAACAAAAAAAAAGAAACAAAACAATAACAAAAAGGAGGTTTCAGACAGAAAAAAAGTTGCATATTTTTTTTTTACATAAGATATGTAGCCAGAAAACAATGTTTGGCACAACTTAGTTAAATGACAAATGGGTTATAGCAAGATGATACAAAATATACCATATCTACATTCAGCATTTAGATTCAGGAATGGTGCAATGCAATGTAGTTTGCATTACTAACAGTTTATGTGAGTGGATCCATTTGCAGAGAAACTTCAGTTAACAGTATAGTATGTTTCATATGCTTGCTTGTTCTTGTCTGTATTCAGCACCTTTCATTTTACAGTGCAACTTTCCTACGTGTACAATGACGTATCTCAGTTTAAAGGGCAAACAAACTTTGGTATGCTTCCCAATAGCTGAGCTGCTGGGAGTTGAAGGCATGGTACAGCTAGGTCAAAGTTTGCCATCCCTACCATGATTAGTATACATACACTGTTACAATGAAGTAGCTTAACATTTTTGGTAGAATTCATTTCCCTGAAAGAGAGACAGCAGGGTATTGTCTATGCAAGAAACCCCTGAGTATTTTGGCAGAATCTAAACTGTTAAGAGACTTTAATGGGCCTCGCAAAACATAAAACATGGTGCCCCTGCCTACTGCTGAACCAAACAGTAAAAGAGTTAGACTTCAGATTTTCCAACCATGTGCCTCTTCCTCCAAGTAACTGTAGTTCAATAGCAGCCGTGGGTACCCAGGTTAGTTTCCTGGTCTACACTCTAATAACAGTGTCCATAACTGATGTGAGTTTGTCTAGTTGGAGCACCTCTATCTAGTTGCAAACAAAATCAATGGGAAATGTAGCACTCTTGGCAATAAATGTTTTAAAGTAAAGCAAACTAGAAACATCTGCAGCTGAAAAATGAAGGAGTGATACAAAGTCAATTAGCCGCGAGTGCTTATTAATATTTTTGTTTCAGTCTAGGAGTGGATTGAGTGTAAAATAGACCGGTCTTTAGCTACAGGGGCTAGTGGCCTATATATATATATATATATATATATATATATATATATATATATATATAAAATTATATTAGTAGAGGCAAGCAACAGCACTACCCCCACTCATGTATAAATGTTGATTTGTGTTGGAATTTTTTTTACTGTATGTGGAAAAAAATAAAAGTTACGAGGCCTACAGTACATGGTGTTTTCTCATGTTTTCTCTCAGGGAAAAGTCACAGACAGAAAGCTGAGATTTTTATCCTGAAACCGACTCTGTGGTTATGGCACCTGCATCATTTTTGCAGGTTTAATCAGCTGTGATCACCCTCACGAGGACAATTTGCACAGAACTTTCCTAGACTGTTATTATTATTCTAAGCTTTTGGTCTTGCTAACATTTCCCTGATATAAGCAGTGACAACTCCATAAAACTCATGTGTGCTATTACCCTTATAGTCTAGGCAAAGGAGAATTCATATGGAACCCTACTTAAAAACAGGCTATTTATATATTTTTTTTTTCAATGATTTCTCTTGAAGACATTCCCTTTGACCTCCGAACAGGTAAAACAAATAACTGGCCATCTCTTTAGCAAGCTTTTCCTTTGTAAGAAAACAATGTTTTAACATCTGAACACGGATATAACCAGAACTGATTTCCTACACTTTCCTCATGGCGTCACTTCATATGGAATGTTGCAAGTGTATTCTTGGGGAAAGGCTTTGAATTCAAATATAGACGCTATGTTTTTCCGCAATGCGTTAAGAATGACAAGCACAATCAGACATTGGTTTGCAGTTTTCCAGTATCTTCCCTTCTTCCCAGCCCAAAGAAGTCCTCAACAAATAACCCCGAATGGAGGAGGATCACCGCGGATGACCTTGAAATCTCCAAACAATGTTTCCTGGTTGGTTTAAATGTTTATTCACGGTCCCCTTCAACTCTCCGTTTTCTCACTGTGATTTAAAAAAAAATAATCAGTTAGTGACCAGCAACAGACAATACACCCAACTTCCTACATACACGGAAATGTCATGCCAACAAGACCTGTGTGATTACATATGATTAGGAAGTTTACCATTAAAACATGCATGCTGTCTGTTGCAATGTACGGAGAAACGTTAACTATAATATTTTCACCAAGTAATCGTATTGACGTGCTTTATAATCCAGAACTGTAATACTGTGAGGGTCATATATGCATTTTACTATTTACAAGCTAAGTGCACCATGAGTGTCTAACTAGAGCAAGTTATATTTAAAATACACTAATTAGAGCATAGTACAGGTATCCACATTTGCTAAACAGTACAGCCTCATGCAGACTAGCATATTTGAGCTTACTGCAAAGAGACAGACCCTAAAAAATTACCCTTAAATTCTATACAAGTCAGCAAAGTTGTGGAATTCCTATTTTGATCCTTTAATACATGCTCCTGTGCCCTCTGTAACAGCTTTCCCTAGACAATTTGATTGGACAATGCAGATGTAGCTGCATGGTACCTTCCCTCCCCAGGAATATCTATAGAGGATGCAGACACTGATTGCTGAGGTGCAGTTTTAATTTATGAAAATACCTATTATTTTCAAAGTCTGTAGATGGGCAGAAATTATTTTTTGGTTACACCAACATGAGACTGCCCATTTGAAGCCAACTCACTATGGAAAATGTAGTGATAATATATGGAAAATATCCATAAAAGCACATTAACAATATAAGAATCACTCAGTTAGTCTGCATACGGATTGTTAGTTAAAATAAAACACTGCAAAATACAGCACACACACTAATAAGAGATTGTGTGCATGAAGCAGGAACAGGCATACGCTATAACCTGTGTGTCCCTGTAGGATCAAGTTTGAAGAGCTGCCAATGGATTGGGAGGAGCAATAACTCGTATACTCCATACTGAGTAATACAAGACAGCAGAAAGAAAGATATAAGCAGCCAAGAAGTTGCCTAGCGTTCCAGTCCAACTGATATTAATGCTGAAATTATAAAAAAAGATGAATGTCAGTTATCATTCCCATCGTATACTTCCTTCCCTACACACCAGAGTGGATGAGCAGATGTCATGAGCACAGACTACTAGGAAAAAGAGAATAAAAGGACATCTCTACCAGCAACATTATTAAACACCAAACTGCCATGTCATGTAGTAAAACACAAGAAACAGAGCACAGTTATGGGATCTGTATTTCTATCTTGTGGAGCACTAAGCACAAACCATTATTTTTTGGTTTGGTGTAACATCAAGTTATAGGTTTGGAGTTATTATTACAATGAACATGAAATGAATCAAAGAACTGTTCACATAAATAGGGAGCTATGCAAAAATCTATTGTGGTACTTTTTGATAATGTATTTTCAGACAACATTGTTGTGTGGTGTGATTTGGCTCTGGCATGTTCATCATTTCAAATTCAAGAGTTTTCCTAAAGGGTTGTTGGCAGGCAACACCCTGTGCGCCACTTTTTTTCGTGCGTCATGTTGTCAACGAGGTTATGTTTAACCAAATCTCTTTTATGGCTGCATTAGCTGCCAGAAGCACACTTTCAGACGATACTCACTAGATTATGTTGAGTTGTCTTGTCTTGTTTTGCATTGCAGGACATTTTCCCATCTGCAATGCGGCCCATAGCAGTTGTTCACCTTTAAGATAACTTTTAATATGATGTAGAGATATTCTGAATCAATTTGCAATTGGTTTTCATTTTTTATTAGTTAAGGTTTTTGAGTTATTTAGCTTTTTATTCAGCAGCTCTTTAATTTGCATGTTAAGCAATCTGGTAGTTAGGGTCCAAATTACCCTAGCAACTATGCACGGATTTGTATAAGAGACTGAAATATGAATAGGAGAGTTCTGAATATAAAGATGAGTTATAAAAATTAGCAATAACAATACATTTGTAGCCTTAAAGAGTGTTTGCATTTTAGAAGGGGTCAGCGATGCCCATGCAATAAGTCAGAAGAAAAAGGCAAATAATTATAAAACTATAAAATATAAATTATGAAAACCAATTGAAAAGTTGCTTAGAATTGGCCATTTTATTACATATTAAAACTTACCTTAAAGGTGAACCACCCCTTTAAGCCTGAATAGTGTTTCTCTGTTAAAGGGCCCATATATGGACTGATAATCTACCAACTATATGATGGGGCCATGTTGACAGCTTTTATTGGCCCATATATGACCAACTTTAGCCTTCAGAGACTGTTCACATTCATTTATATTACTGTTTCTTATGCAGACTCCTAACAGCTTACATATATTTTTAAAATACAGAATATTCTAACTTCTTTAAATGTATCCACTAGATACCCACCAGTGATTTCCTTAGAATGTACCTGCTTTGTGTCACTCTCCAATGATCCTCCCAAGAGACAGCTATTCTTAACTTAACTTTAAATCTATATCTTCACCAAGGCAAATAAGCTTTCATCTAAACTACACTGACACCTTGGGTATACACTTCTAATGTATTTGGTTTCACATGATCCCTATCCCACATGGCCTCAAAGCAATGTGGAGAATACTGGTAATTTATAGTAAAAAGTCATGTAATATACTATGAACTCTGCTCTTACCAAGATCATTATTCTTTGTTATTGCAGCTGCTGCTCTTGTCCGTGGTCCCTGCTGTGTAAAGTGGTAGCCGATTTTCAGAATTGTTGGGTTTTCCTCAAGCAGACGTGCTATCTCCATTTCCACTCCTGTTCCTAGCTGTTGTCTCTGTTTCATCAAGAGGAAAAGAGGAACTGAATTAGTCTTGAAGGGCAACAAAAGGCAGACGCATAAAGATACCTTTATTTTATTGTCCTTAAAGGAGGACTAAAGCTACAAATTTGGCATGTTTTAAGGTTCTGTACCAGCCCAAGGCAACTACAGCCCTTTAGCAATGAAAATGTGCGAAACTAAGGTGCCCCATCTAGCTCCATATCTTCTTTTCTGCTGGTTCATAAAACATGCTTAGTGCTGCTGTCCGTTACCTAAGCTTAGGGGACATTCACAATACACTGCATGTACAGAAAATAAAAGTCACAATACAGGCTGGCTAGTACTTAATTCAAGTTATCATTTTATGTAAGCTCAGAAACCATCACAATTTGCATCAAAATGTAAATCAGCCCTGTAGCATCAGCTTCTATGACAAGTGAACCTCATATTCTGCTTAATGATTTACAAATCCTCTAGGCTTAGCTTCTCAACAGAGCTCTGAGTATGTGCAAAAACCCCTGTGCACTGAAGGTTCAAATCAATAGTAGTGTAGAGATGCTAGTGCAGTAAGTTCAGTATATAAAATACAGCATTTCTACCCATATTTGTATTTAGGGTTTAATTATCCTTTAAAGTAAAACTATACCCCCTGAACAATGTAGGTCTCAATAAAACAGCTTCTATGTTTCATGTTAATAAACTATTTTCATAATAATATACTTTTTTTAGTAGTATGTGCCGTTGAGTAATCCTAAATAGAAAATTGCCATTTTAAAAAATAAGGGCTGCCCACTGGGATCATAGTATTCACGGTGTACACAAACAAACCATACTTGTTAGGTCACATGAGCCAATTAACAGACAGAGTTCTGTCTTTTGCTTCAACGCTTCTTCCTGTTACAGTTAGGGGCAGATTTATCAAAAGTCATGGGGAAGTTTCGAAGTGAAATACTTCGAATTTCAAGCTATTTTTTGTGTACTTCGACTAGGGAATAGTCATACTTCGATTCGAAGTTGCAAAAACTCTGAAATTCGAATGTCGAATTTTTTTGAAGTACAGTATCTTTAAAACTTCAACTTCGACCATTTGCCACCTAAAAGCTGCCGAAGTGCTGTTTTAGCCTATGGGGGACCTCAAAGGATCCTGTATGGAGGCAATTGGGGGAGTTTTGGGAGATCGAAGGTCGAAGTTAAAAAACTTTGAATCGAAGTAGATGGAAGTAGCGCTACTTCAAATCCTACGATTCGAAGTAGGTCCACTTCAACCACCATTTGATTGTTCTTTTTGAATTCGTAGTTCGATCTCTGAGACAGCGCACAGACCATCACGAAATGGGGGCACAAGGCAAGAGATGTAAAAGGGCAATATTTACTTAAACTACCTGTTGTTAAATATTCATTTTGGGTATAAAGTTTTCCTTTATGGATCTTCAATTTCATAAGGTTGATACACATGGGAGGAATTCTGGCCCAGAGGCAAGTCTGATCTTATTTATGATAAAAGAAAAAAAGGTATTTTTTTTCAATAATAAATGTCTTAAAAAGGTGATGAGGTTTATTAAACTTCAACATGCGGCAAACAAAAGTAGATTTTAGGACATCAAACCATTTAAACTTCCCAGATCAGTTAATCCATATAATATACCCTGTAAATACTTATTATGGTTGCATCATTAACAGTTCTTATTGCTTGAAAAAATATTTTAGGTACTAGCAGGATTTAATGGCCAGTTAGGGGGAAAATGAATGAAATATAAAAAATGTTGTCCCATCCCACTGCTCAGAATGAACTGGATCAGTCTATCGCAAAGTCTTCCTGTAATGGGATGCTCTAAAAGACAAGGAAATTTCATATATGTTGTTTTACTATATAAGACCAGATTCTTAGTTTACCTGATTATCAATTTTGATCTCTTGCAAGGTTTCATTTTCTTTCAGTGCTTCTACCAAGGCCAATATTCCAGCTCCAGTGACAAAATTAGATTCAATGTTAAAACTTCGAAGATTTCTGTTTACTTTCAGCATGTCGGCATATGCCTAAAAAAGAAGAAAATAACATTTGGAATGTAATATTTTTTAAATCAATTTCTCAAGCTGCATTATAACATTATTTGCGGTGTGGCCAGACTTAAGGTATGGATATGCAAATTATGGAAATATCACTTATCCGGAAAACCCCAGGTCCCAAGCATTCCAGATAATACATCCAATATCTGTACTACATTTTTGCTAAGATATATGTTACTTACCACGGCTACAGGATCATTGCTTCTTGTTGCTGCAAGGCTGAATTTTTTGACATGGGTGTTCTTCTCTAATGCCTTTGCATAATCTTTCAGCGTCGGAATAGGAATATTCTGAAATGGAAAAGCATTATTTTGCAAACAACTAAAACACTTGTGGGAAGTATGAGAACACTGGAGTGGGGGGGTATATTTATTAAAGATCGGGGGGGGGGGGAACAGTTTTTTACACTTTTGATGAGAGAGAGAAAAATGTCCAAGACAACAGAAAGAAACGTCGAAGAATAAACCACAGCCTTTGCGGCTTTTTTTTTCATGACAGTCCTGTGAGTGCGGGTTCTTTTCATACAGTATATATATATATCTTGCATGTTTAAAAAGCATTTTTTTTTTTTTGGTCCATACCTTAATGTTGTTCAAGTTAACCTCAGTCAAGCGTGCGTCATTGTCTCGGATTCTTTTCAAAGTCTCTTCCACATTAGTGGGATTTGGAGGCTCATCAAAAATGGGCCTAACAGGTTCTGCTTTGACCACATCTGAAAAATGAAACGTGTTAGTTACCTGCTGCTAAAAATGGAAGATGAACTACTGCTTACATTTCACAGTAATATTTTTCAAAGGCCACTAAAACCAGTCCAGGAAGGATAAAGGACTCAGCTTGAGAAACAAATACATGGACTTATGCTATCCTCTGACCGGGTAGTAAGTAATATGCTGACAGTTGTACTTTAAACTGTACTGTAAACTATAGGATAGATATCATCAAAATATACAAAAGGAATACAAAAACATATATACCTTAGAGGTATGATGCAGCTCCTAATATTTGCTCTGCATCCTGTTTTACATACCATGCCAAGTATCCTGGGAGCATCAGCACCACTACCTAAAACATTTGCCAACTGCTGTGCGGCAAAAATTGTATTACAGCAAGTAGTATGGAACACATTGTAGTAATGTGCAGTATGATGGCGCTCTATAAATACATGTTAATAATAATAATTATAATAATAGTACAGGTAACACTAAAGTCCAGTAAATTGACAATCTTCATGATTTTTTGTTAATTAATACATTATGATATATAAAAACACCATGTATGATCAATGCAAGACCTGCAGGGTGGCCATACTATGCTTCCCATAGAAGCAGTTTGTCCATGAGCTCATTAAAGGAAGTTATAGTTCTCGTAATAATGAATATAGCGTGACTGTTCAGATGTACACACAGAGTCTTAACGGCCTTGAGAAAGCTCCGAGCATGGAGTGAAACGTACCTCGGCCTATATCATAATGTGTTAATAAACATGGTTTTAAAAATGAATTGAGGCTGTGTTTGCAGGATCCAGAGCACCATAGACCACCATAGCAAATTTAAATGGTACTGAAAAAATCCTGAAGGTTATAAATTTACTGAACTGAGTGCTGCTAGTTGGATCTTTGGTTTCTCCACCTCTAATATTTAAAGTGTTGTTGAATATCCAACAGAGAACCACCCCATTCTAAATTGGATTATGGATGGTGTAATTGTTCACATTAGATCAGAGGTGCAGTGCCTATCTCTATAATAACTGTGCAATTAATGGTTTCTGCATATTTACCCAGCCTTAACAGGAAACTAGTAATTTATAAGTTGATATGTCAGTTACACTTTTTTATGCACATATAGTGAATTTAAATTCAACCATCTATAACTAAAATACAATGATTACTGTGTGTAAGCAGGAACAATGTACTTACTAGGGAATCCTTGGCAATCGTAACCGTTGCTGGTGCCACCGCTTGGCAACAGGGTGGGCATTCCAAGGATAGCTAATCATAGAAGCAAACACAGAACACAATCAAGACATGCAGAACCAATTAAAATGTCTGTTGTCTTGGACATTTATGGCTATGCAACATAAAATGTGTAGTAGTGTGGGTAGTTTACCTTTAAGTTATTTTATAGAATGAACAACTCTAAGTAACTTTCAATTGGTCTTCATTATTTTTTTTTTTAATAGTTTCTTAATTATTTGCCTTCTTCTGCCGACTCTTTACAACTTTCAAATGGTGGCAAGTGGTCCCAGCAGTCAGAAAACTATTGCTCTGTGAGGCTACAATTTTATTGTTATTGAAAACCCACAAATAAAAAATGATGACCAACTGCACATTGCCTCAGAATATGACATCATACTAAAAATGAACTCAGAAGTGAATAATAATATATGTTTACTCTACAAACTACAACTAATTTTTAGCACTTTTATCTCACTCATGTTCACCTCCTATCCTATGCAGGATGCTACAATAATAAACTATATAGAGAATATGCATTTAGCTCATTTCATAATTTGTTATTAAATTTGGATAATTGTCCTGCTGAAAGTTGGGAGTTGAATTTTTTAATTTCTTAAAGGGGTTGAAATCCTTTGCTACTCTGTTTCAAAAATCAAAGCCACCACCACCACAAAAAAGGACAGCCAAACACTGCTTTAAATTGCAATTATTTTTACAAATAATAATGAAAATATATATTTAATAAATATTCTAAAGTTGCTTAGAATTAAACTTGCTTTCGTTAACCAAAATTGTATTCTTGGGTTTACATTTTTTTATTACACTCTACAGCAGGGGTGTCCAAACTTTTTGGAGGGCCAGATTTAGCGAGGTTAAAATGTGCGGAGACCGACCATTCAGCTTGACACCGATATCCCTTCCGAGGTAGCTAACTAGCGATTTAGGCCCTAAATGAACCCCAGTCTGCCTTATAAGAAAGCATGCATGATATAGTAAGTTAAAAGGCTGCCACCACCACCACATGCTGCATGTCTTATCCAATTATGTGCATCAATAGAAGGGTATGTTACCCTTTTGGTGTAGCTATGTAATTGCAATGAACTGCCTGTGGCACCAATTATATATGCTAACAAAAAATCCAGTGGCTTGACAACTGAGGAGTACGGTGGGGCAGGAGTGCCAAAAGTCCAGCCCTCTAAATTATGCGGAAGTACAAGAACTAATACCGTACCACTGGCCGCTAAAGGTCTTTCTGAAGCTGGAGGGCACCATATATGACAGCCTCTGGATGAGAAATGAAAGGAAGCTGTGTACATTAGGAATGGGACCAGGGAATCTAGTTGTACAGAATCTAGTTGTATGGAAGTGGCACCCCAGTTGCAAGCCATTACCTAATGAGCCAGTCCATAAAGAACTTGAACTCTGGGCAGTGCAAAATGTCTGGTTTGCTCTAACAGAACTACACGAAGTCCTGCAGCTCCTGCACTTTCTGCTGGTCCATAATGAAGGAGACACGTCCTGTGGAGCAGCTCAGCCAGGCACCCTAGATCCGAAAGGCAGGGGGCGCGGCGAGAGCAGCTTGTCATTACCTGCTGCGGGCCAATTAAAAATGGATTGCGGGCTGTAGTTTGGACACCCCTGCTCTACAGCATCACAGGAGTAAACTAGATTGGTGATTTGAAATAAAAATAGTTAGAATATAGTTCAGTGTAGGATTTCATGTTAAAATTTTATAACTATTGAGGGCCAAAAAACTTTCGCAAGGCATCCTTTTGTGCTGCACTGATGCATTGTTTCAAGGTATGTTATACTTTTATAATACACAAAAGGTATGAATATCTTGTAAATTATATCCTTATAAACAGTGAGTTCTGATGTCATTAGTTATAAACTGTAAGTTCTGATGTAATTTTTGTCACATGACTCACTGAAATTTGTGTATTATAATAAATAAAGTACCCCCAGTTGTAAAATATGAGGATATTAGAAGTTACCTTGGAGTTCCATGACTTGTATAAAAACACCCGGCCTCGTGTTTTTATATGGTCATGAAACTCCTCGGTAACTTCTAATATCCTTATATTTTACAAGAGGGGGTACTTTATTCACTATATTATTGAGTAAGCTACAAGTAAAGGTCCATTCAATATGATTTTACATTGATTGCTGTGTTATCTACACTCCCCCATTCACTAGGAAAGATGTGGGCCAGCAATACCATAAAAATAAGAGCTTCATAGAGAAAAGGGATTTGACATAGGTAAGGAAGGGGACAAGAAGTCATTGGTTAGGATAAAAAAGAAACAAGTATAGTTAATAGGTATGCCACTTTAAAATGGTACTTTGATAGTGTTTGTCTACAGATTTGGGGGTTTGTAAAAAGAACAGTCAGCACGACTTTTTCTTTTTAAGTTGTAGTGCAGGTTCCCCAGTGGCCACTTATCACCGGTCAATATTGAAGAAATTGTAATTGAACAGCACCACTCAATCTTTATAAGATAAAAATGCCTTTATTGCAGCCTTCTGGGCATCACAGCTATGATGCCCAGAAGGCTGTAATAAAGGCATTTTTATCTTAGAAAGATTGAGTGGTGCTGTTCAATTACAATTTCTACAGATTTGGGGTTTCTCATAAAACAAAGATAAATGTTCACACATAATGCTCACCTGCAAGGTCACACAGCTCTGTATCAGTAGCACTAGTCAATGCCTCTTCAAGTTCTGGATCAAGAGAAATCTTCTCTTCTTTACGGAAGTCCAAGGGCTTTTGTTTTTGAACAAATATTTTCCCTACAATGAAAAGCACTGTGTTAGGCATTGTCCTTACCAGCCTTTGAAACACTTCCTGTTGAAAATCATCTTGTTTAAAAGTCACTGTAAATGTAACAGCAAATTTCACATAGCTGAGCACGAGAAAGACACAGTACCAGTAACACAGCTATTATGTTTATTATTTCTAAAGATGCTTATTTCTACTGATAAATCTGTATAACTTATTAGCTCTACTACTGAAGGACTGACTGTTTCTCCAAACGGAAGTTTATCGGTTACATAGAAAGGGGATGCAATAGCTTGAAAAAATTGCAAGATATACCCAAAAGCCACACGATCTCTTGCAAACGTTTTCCTCCTATTTTTGTTATTTTTTTCACTTGTCAAAAAAATAGAGGCAAAATTTTTGCCCATCACCGAAAGATAGACACCTAACATATCAAACATTTGACCAAGCAGAAAGGCAAGAAATGTATTTTGTATTTGCATCCCATAACCTCAATGTAAACACATGAGACTGATTTTGCTTACAGGTCCACAAAGTTTAAGGGGACCCGTCACCCAAAAAAAAATTCCAAATCCTATTTTATCACGTTAATTAAGCAAAATGAACTTTACACTATATACTGTAAATTATTTGAATCATGTTTCCTTCCGGCTGGGAACTCATAATTATAGCAAGCAGGCAGGAGCCATTTTGTGGACAATGTAAGCCTTGTATCATCTCAGAATCTTGTTATCTAAGGCATAGAGGAGGGGCAAGCAATATTTGATTGACAGATGAGATGTTTAAATGAGTTTACAACAGCTATATATGCTTTAATAAAAAAAAAAGGAATTTGGATTTCATGTTTAATATGAAAAGGACTTTTATTATACTGCTTTTTATGTCTAGGTGAAAGGTCCCCTTTAACTAAATACATATTGTAAAGCATTTTGGAAATTGTTAAAATATTAAAGTCAGAAAAACTCATAATACTCCTCTAAGTGAACTTTATTTACATTTAAAACATTTTTAGTTTGATTTTCCCTGCCTTAGCTTCTCATAAAGCACCTGAAGCAGTGACAGGTGGCCCCCCCAGTCTGAAACGTTCGCTTTTATAGCTGCATGTGCTTTAAAGGAATTGTTCAGCGTGAAAATAAAAACTGTGTAAATAGATAGGCTGTGCAAAATAATAAATGTTTCTAATATAGTTAGCCAAAAATGTAATATATAAAGACTGGAGTGACTGGATGTGTAACATAATAGCCAGAACACTACTTCCTGCTTTTCAGCTCTATAACTCTGAGTTAGTCAGCGACTTGAAGGGGGGCCACATGGTACATAACTGTCCAGTGAGTTTGCAATTGATCCTCAGCATTCAGCTCAGATTCAAAAGCAACATATATGACCCATGTGGACCCCCTTCAAGCCTCTGATTTTTTTATGACCCAGTTTTTATTTTTACACTGAACAATTCTTTTAACTAGCCCATTGCCCATAGAGGCCATCAGCCTTATACTTCGCTGCCATGTTTAAAGTGAATGTAAAGCGGCAGTGTGGTTTCTGGCACTTCCAGCTGAAATATGCAAGTGGAGATTGCATGGGTAAGCATGAAACATGTTAGGCTCCATGCTATGTATTTTAATATGATAAAATAAAAAAACATTTTAACAGCATGAATATAGAGTAAAACATGTTTTGATTTGCAACATGGAGAATACAGGTCATGGTCCACAGACAAGAAACCATCATGGTTAGGGTGAAGGGCTAAAAGGAATTAAAGAACCATTCACTGAATGTGCCACATTTTTTTATATTTCATTTTGAAATCTCACATGGAACAAGACATGTCAGTTTCCCAGGTGCCCTCAGTCATGTGACTTATACTCTGATAAATTACTGCTGCACTGCAATTTGGAGTGATATCACCCCTCCCTTTTCCTCAGCAGCCTATCAGCAGCAAAGCAGTGCCGACTCTACCCCATATATAGCCCAGCCTTCCTCTGCTCAATCTCATTGCTTGAGCATTAGCTACTGTTGGAGCACTTTGACCTCACCCTAGTTCCAGCTCCTGTGCTCTCGCTCTCCTGTTCCTTACTTCTTGTCCTGTCTGGTCTTGCTCCTTGTATTCAGTCATATCTGCTATGCTCTCCAGTCCTGATCTTATCCTTATCTAGATTGTACCTTTGCCCTCTCTGTCCCACTCCAGCCTGTCCTTGTGCCTTCTCTGGCTACGTCACTATCTTGTTCCTATTCTTCAGCCTTTCTGTTCTCAGTTCCTGTGGGTCGTTAACAGTTCCTGTCTTAAGGACTCCCTCCTTTGCCTATGCAAATCCTTTACAGATCCTAGCAATAGCAGTACTGAAAACCAAAGTCCCACTGTGACTCCTCAGATTACATTGAGTAGGAGAAGGAATAACCTGTCAGAAAGCAGTTCCATTATTAAGTGCTGGCTCTTTCTGAAAGCACATGACCAGGCAAAATGACCTGAGATGGCTACCAATTTCACAACTAAAAAACATACACGTGTTGGATCAGGAATAACATTTGATATGGTAGAGTGAATTACTTGTAATGTAAACTGTCATTTGGAAATAAAAACTATACCATAAAAATCCAACCATAACCCTTTTCAAAATGGGTTGTTCACCTTTAAATAATCTTTAAGTATGAGGAAGAAAGTGATATTCTGAGAATTTTAATTGCTATTAATTTTTTATTATTTGTGGTTCATGAGTTATTTAGCTTTTTTTTTCAGATCTCCAGTTTGCAATTTCCGCAATCTGGTTGCTAGGGTCCAAATTACCCAAGCAACCATGCATTGATCTAAGCCAGAAAAAGATGACAAATAATTTAAAAACTATAAAAAGGAAAAATGAAGGCCAAATGGAAAGCTATTTAGAATTTAGTTATTCCAGAACATATTGAAAGTTAACTTAAAGGTGAACCACCCCTTTAAATACAGAAAAACTCTAAGATATAGTCTAGAACAGGCATGTCCAAAGTAAGGCCAAATGCGGCCCGTTTTCAAATTTTCACCGGCCCTCAGCCTCCATCATGAAATGAATAATAATGCGGACATTCTTTGAACCATTAACATCATTTAACTCACTTAAACAAGGAATTGCGTAGCCGTAGCAGTAATATTTGGGCACATTTGTGAAATGATCTGCCACTTGGTCTATACTGCTGCCTGTGTGCTGAAGGTGTTAGCAATAGACACATACTGGCACATAGTGATGCACTGCTTCACATAATTCTTTAGGGCTGAAGGTACAATAGACATACTGACAGTACAGTAAACTAAAGAAGTATGCGAGAGCGGCGTATCACTACGTGCCAGTACGTGTCTATTGCTAAAGACCATCAGCACACAGGCAGCAGTATAGACCAAGTGGCAGATCATTTCACTAATGTGCCCAAATATTACTGCTACGGCTACGCAATTCCTTGTTTAAATGAGTTAAATGATGTTAATGGTTCAAAGAATGTCAGGCTGAATGGTCGGCCCCCACACATTTTCACCTCACCAAATCTGCCCCTCATTGAAAAAAAGTTTGGACACCCCTGGTCTAGAATAATACAAAAGGGGGAAGAGAAAGTGGAAAATACATTTTAATCCCCTTAATCATGTGACATAAAGCCATGTGATTTTAAGGGTTCGGGTTCAGTTTGGCCAGGCTCTTGAGTTTGACCAAATCCAGGATTCATTCCTAATGGCTACCAACAAGTACACATAAAAGGGCCTTTCATACTTAGGCCTCTAATATCAAGATTAAAAATAAGGACAAATTAAACATTAAAGGGGAAATGTTGCGAAAATGAAAATTTTATATTAGCTTCAGCATACTGAAAAACGAAACTTTCTAAATACAATCAATTGAAAATTCGGTACCGTTTCTAAAATAATCAAGTTCATCTTCACTATTCCACTCTCAGCATCTGTTTCTTTTCATTCTGTCTTCATTCATGAGTTGGGTGTCAATATATCTTATAGGGTGGCTACTTTTGCCTAGAAGATGTATTAGAGCTCACTCAATAAAAATCACCAGAAATCATGTCTCTTTACATGCAGAATTTGTGCAAAAGGCAGTTATTTTGTTAGATTTTGTTTGTACTGGAATCAGTTATTTGAGTGAGCTCTAATTCATCTGCTAGGAAAGGAAGCCCCCCCCCCCCTTATACGATATAGTGGATCATTCATCTGACACCCAACTGCTGCATGAAGACAGAATGAGGGGAAACAGATGCTGATAGAGGGATAGTGAAGATAAACTTGATTATTTCAGAAATGGTACATAATTTGTAATTGATTTAGAAAGTTTCTTACTTCAGTATGATGAGGCCTATACAACATTTTCATATTACAAATAGTTCCCCATTATATGGGTGTACTGGTGAGTTAAACAAAATCAAGAGTGGTAATTACAGCAGCAGGAACTTTACATTTGCAAAGCATGTTTAAACAGCGAAAAGTGTACAGGAAATTAATTATACTACTCCATGAGTCCAGTGAGCAGCCAACTTTATTTCATCATTAAACAAAAAAACTCATCTGTTCTTAGCCGTGGGTGAGGTTAAAGTGACAGAAGCTGTAAACTACTACATAAATATTACACACTGTACATAGGTGCCATTGTTCTCTTACACCAAACATCTTAAGTTCTGTGTGGCCGGTTGCTTAAGAAAGTACTAGTTAAACAAGTAGAACAAGAGAGGCGCAAACACATGTTGTGTACATGCATTCCTTTAAAGGAACAGTTCAGTATAAAAATAAAAACTGGGTAAATAGTCTGTGCAAAATAATATAATATAGTTAGTTAGGCAAAAATGTAATGTATAAAGCCTGGAGTGACTGGATGTCTCACATAATAGCCAGAACACTACTTCCTGCTTTTCAGCTATATAAATGAATTAGTCAGCGACTTGAAGGGGGGCCACATGGTACATACCTGTTCAGTGAGTTTGCAATTGATCCTCAGCATTCAGCTCAGATTCAAAAGCAACAGATATGACCCCCTCAAGTCTCTGATTTGTTACTGCCTGGTAACCAATCAGTGTAAACCAAGAGAGCTGAAAAGCAGGAAGTAGTGTTCTGGCTATTATGTGAAGACATCCAGTCACTCCAGCCTTTATACATTACATTTTTGGCTAACTATATTAGAAACATGTTTTATTTTGCACAGCCTAATGTATTTAGTTTATATTTTTACACTGAACAATTCCTTTAAGCCATTTGTATGAATTGCTTTCACTGAAACTACGGCCAAGAGTCCTGTTGTGAGAACATGTCTTGCAGTTAGCCCAAAATGAAAAGCACAATGGAAATGATGATTTCATTTCCTTAGCTATTAAGCCTATTTACTGTGAAACGAAGCAGTGAAATTGTCCAAATGACCCTGCCTTCTCATTCTGGCCTGTATTCTTATACACTCTTTTGCAACACACATAATTGTTTTTTAGCTTGATATAAGCCTCCCCCAAGCATCTGAGGACTCTTTTAATAAGGTATTGGTGCAATGTATGCTGGCAAGCTGTATGATTCCATGAGCACTATCATAAGGGAGGCATTGATGCTTCTGAGTTTGCACACTCCCAAGTGAAACAGAAGATACTGCTTTGGTCAAACTGAACATGCAAGACTTGATCACACTACCAGAAAAAAAAAAAACTCAGATAACTGTGAACAAATAAGTGTCCGTGCTTCACACTAACCACAGTCACTCAATGGCATGTCAAATAATCTCACCCCACACATCTCTGTGTTTGTAAAGAATATTAGCTGGATAGGATATAAATCTTTAGTTTTATCTCTCCAAAAAGGATGTTTATGCCTCCAAGCATGGTCAAGAACTCCACAACCTTCTTTAAATTCACATCATCAATTTAAAACAGCTCAGGAATATATGCACAGGTATGTTATCCTTTATCTGGAAACCCATTATACAGAAAGTTCAGAATTACGGAAATGCCATCTCCCATAGACTCCATTATAATCAAATAATTCTGATTTTTCAAAATGATTGTTTTTCTCTGTAATAATAAAACAGCAGCTTGTATTTGATCGAATCTAACATATAATTAATCCTTATTGGAAGCAAAACCAGCCTATTGGGTTTAATTAATATTTACATGATTTTCTATTAGACTTAAGGTATGAAGATCCAAATTATGGAAAGATCCATTATCCGGAAAACCCCAGGTCGTCAGCATTCTGGATAATTTGGTAGTCAGCTTGCTTTATTGGGGAAAAAACTTGAGTGCACTGTCCTGACATGTAATAATTGCTTAATTGAGTCAGACCCCTATCTAACTTTTTACAGAAACAATAGAACAAAAATGGGGTTTGCTTCTATGCCATTCTAATGTTGCATTCACATGAGCATCTAAAATGAGTGCAGGTTGTGGCACTCCTGTATGCATCACTTGCTGTCCCTGCATAGACATGGGTGCAACATAGGTGTCACAGCACTTAGTTTACATGTCATTGAGATGCACAAGCTAGAAAACACCAGCAGGTGTAACAGCAGATATGCTCTGTACTTATCATCTGCCTATCAAGGCCATTAAAGGAACAGTTCGGTGTAAAACTAAAAACTGGGTAAATAGATAGGCTGTGCAAAATAAAAAAATGTTTCTAATATAGTTTGTTAGCCAAAAATGTAATGTATAAAGGCTGGAGTGACTGGATGTCTAACATAATAGCCAAAATATTACTTCCTGCTTTTCAGCTCTAGTCAGCGACTTGAAGGAGGGCCACATGGGACATAACTGTTCAGTAAGTTTGCAATTGATCCTTAGCATACAGTTCACATTCAAAAGCAAACAGTTATGACCCATGTGCCCCCCCCCTCAAGTTTCTGATTAGTTACTGCCTGGTAACCAATCAGCGGAAACCAAGAGAGCTGAAAAGCAATGTTGGCTATTATGTTAGACATCCAGTCACTCCAGCCTTTACACATTACATTTTTGCACATCTAACTATATTGAAAACATTTTTTATTTTGCACAGCCTATTTACCAAGTTTTTATTTTTATACTGAACTGTTCCTTTAACTGCCATGCCATGCAACAGACAGTGCCACACATTCCACCTTTCCCTTGGGTCAGGTGATCTCTGTGCAATGAGTGCCCTTGTACTTGTGTCCAGGGCAATGAAACATTAGCAATGAAACATTAGCCCTACAAGCTATGAGCTTAAATGGGAACTCCACAAAAACATAACTTAAGCTTTTTGAAAAGGAAACATAATTTCAAGCAACTTTGCAATATATATCAATTAAAAAATATGCAGCCTTTTCATGATTTTTAATGGTTTTTGGCAGTTCCCTAAGCCTAGCCCCCTGCTCTTCTGCTGGTCTTTTGACTACTTTGCTGAGCTGGCTGACTACTTTTACTTTGTACAGCCATCTGTCCTTAGCCTGCATCCTCCAAAACCCACAATTCCCTGCACACGTGATTTCAATAAGGAATGGAACATCACAGTGCAATGCATTGTGGGTTATGTAGTTCCTGCATGCTGTCTGTAAGCTGTGGAAAAGTTGTTACAATTTGTAACATCAGTGTTTAGTCCCTCCTTCCCTGCCAGGATTTCAAATAAGCAAAAAGAGAAGAACTGTTAACCAGCTGGATTGCAGCATAGAAAATGCCATTTATTTATACTTTTTGAAGAAACAGGTAACTGTGATGGGGATATTAGGGGTTTCTGTTTTATATGGGCCTCTTTATCAAATTTTTGTTTGGAAGCCGAAGTTCCCCGTTAAACACCACCATAATTACAATGAAAAATTTACAGGGTCCAATAACTGTGTTATACCAATGCAGGAATATCCTCTGGAGCAGTGGTCCCCAACCAGTAGCTCGTGAGCAACATGTTGCTCCCCAACCCCTTGGATGTTGCTCCCAGTGGCCTCAAAGCAGGAGCTTATTTTTGAATTTTAGGCATGGAGGCAAGTTTTGGTTGCATAAAAACCAGATGTATTGCCAAACAGACCACATAGGGGCTACCAAAAGCCAATCACAACCCTTATTTGGCACCACCCACGAACATTTTCCGTGCTTGTGTTGCTCCCAAACTCTTTTTAAATCTGAGTGTTGCTCACGGGTGAAAAAGGTTGGGGATCCCTGCTCTGGAGTGATAGAATTCCTATAGAAGTTACAGATTAACTCTACCCTAGAGAGCCTCAGTCATTGTGCATAAAGTTGAACCATGACAGACCGTTTTAAAGTCCAAATGTCATGAGTCATTCTTGTCTGTAAGGAGCCACTCCATGTTTCTTGGGACTATACTAGTCCTTAGGTCTCCATCAAGCCCTCTTGCTATTCTCAGACTTATGGCTGAAAGGAGCTAAGAAGGGATGTGGTCTTGGAATTGGGAAGATTGCCACAAACAATGTCAGAAAGAAGAAATGAAAAAAAAAAAGCTAGTGGAAATCCCACTTAACAATAAGCAAACATTGCCCCTCCTGGAATAAGGTGCAAACTACAGGTTTTCATGACACATATACCATGTAGATGTTTCAAAAATGTTCCACAAAGCAACAGGAAGTAGTTATGAAACAGCCCAGGTGACACCCTACTGGGTAAGTTTCCAGCCTGTCTAGGTCACTTTTATCCAGTTAAAAGCTGTGCATGGCTTCAGAATAAGTGGCAAAGAAACCCTGCACATCACTACGTATTAAACATCTGAAAGTAGGGGTAAGCTACAAAGCCTCACTAACAGCATATTTAGTCATCTAGCATATGGACTTGAATTTAACACCTAGATAAACTAGCAGGCTGCTTATTCAACAGCACAAAGTTAAATAGCTGCCAAATGTAGCTGCCTTAAATAAGAACTAAAGCGTAACCAATGAAATAGGCTAGAAATGTTGTACATAATGTTTTGGACTTCTGTACCAGCCCAAGGCAACCACAGCCCTTTAGCAGGGAAGATCCATGCCTCTTAAGATACCCCAGTAGCTCCCCATCTTCTTTTCTGCTGATTCACTGCACATGCTCTGTGCTGCTGTAACTTACTGAGCTTAGGGACCCACTCACAATATACTGTACACATATAAATGTCACAATATAAGGATGATTAGTAATTAATACAGATAATTACTTCATGACAGAACAGAAACCAGTCAGTTCTGTAGCATCAGCTCATACAACAGGCCAACCTCAGTTTCCGCATGATAATTTGCGACGATACCTAAGCTTAGCTCCTCAACAGCCTCTCAGAGCCCACTGAGCATGCGAGTGTGTTACAGACACTTTCCAAGATGGTGACCCCCTGTGACAAGTCCTGGATCATTGCTGCTATTGAGAAGCTGAAACTTTAGACTGGTGCAATAAATAAATATAAAATATGGCATTTTTAGCCATATTCATTTTTAGGGTTTAGTTTTCCTTTAAACAAGACCAAGGTTTCACCCTCAACAATTCTGAAACCCAAGTACAACTACTGCCAAGCAGCAACCTGAGCACTCATGTTTATGGGGAAAAATGTATATGCATTGCCATATTTTGAAAATGATAATTCTGTACAACGGGAGATCACCTAGATTTTATTAAAAAAAAAAAAAACATTCAAAATTCACCAAAATAAAAAAATTGTCTAGACGCTTCAACCCTTGCTTAATTATCAGTGGCTGCAACAAATCACAGAGTAAAAAATACATCATAGGATTCCAGTGTTCTCCCTTGCTGCCTCCTCCATGCTAGCAATCTCACTAAGAAAGCACTTTACTTTGTTCTAGCAGGAACTGGCAAAGCTCCAGGGGCTTTCAATGACTGGGAGGGTTTATGTCAAGCAGCCAAAATTCTGCCAATGATGTTAATTCAGTCCACTAACGTAGATAAATCAATACCGCAATCATAAGGACGACATCTTAAAATTCACCAAAAGAAACATATCATTAAACACAGTCTGTGAAATTCAAGTTGAATTTAACCTCCGCATGGCCTGGCCAGTCCCTGGAAAAAAGAAACGAGTGTTTGGAAATGCATTACGAGGCTGATACCGAATGCATTATTTTCATGTATTCAAATGTTTGATGCCTTTTTATCATATCAACCATTTAACGAGTTTCAATATATCCAAGTCAGACTTATAGAACATGATACTAAAGAAGCCACTTTATATAATATCAAACAAGGTATTTTAGTTTTTCCCAGCCACACATTAGATTTGCAGAGACAAATGGTATAGAGGTTACACAGGCTTATGATAATAAAATATCATATTATAATAATATTGTGGGTAACTACATCACCATCTGATAATCTGGCAATCCAATATGTTGCTGGGCAGGGACAAAGATTTTAAAAACCTGCTCTTTTATACCAGTGTTTGAGCTGATTTTGATCTAATCAATGTATCTTCCTTTTTAAAAGGAAAAGAATAGTGGAAAAATACATTATACTGAAGTAGTGACGACCAGCTTTTCCACATAAGAGGCCAATAATACAAAAACAACATTCCTAGGCTAGATTTCCTTAATGGCCTGCTGTCATCCCTGGAAGAGATAGGGGAAAGCAAATTTCCACTACTGCTCATGCTCTGTGTCTTCCTAACTCATAAGCATAGCATTAACATTAACTATTTCCTTTTAATATGTATATTTATACTATACAAATGAGCAAGAAAAAGATAGGGCATGTGCACAGGTCACACAGTGCAATTTTGGGCCATTTCGCACTAATGATTTTCAGTAGGCACCAAACTTTATTATTTTGCTTTATACAGGTATGGGACCTGTTATCCAGAATGCTCGGGACCTGGGATAGCGGATCTTTCCGTAGTTTGAATCTTCATACTTAAAGTCTACTAGAAAATCATGTGAACATTAAATAAACCCAATTGGCTGGTTTTGCTTCCAGTAAGGATTAATTATATCTTAGTTTTTTTTTTATTTAACTTGTATTTTATTTTTCATCAAAGAAAGATACAGCAATAACATGTCTGATACATTTCTGGCATATATCTCTTAAAAAGTGATATGAGCTTCAAATAACATGTTGGCGTCCAGTGCATATGTGCATGATCCATGTTATACATGTTACACTGTATATATAACAATTAGCATTGAAACATGTATATAAAGTCAAACATCATGAGAAAGGAGGAAAAAAAGACAGATAGAGTTCAACTAAAGAGGGGGGGGTGGGAGTAGTAGGGGGAAGGGGTCCTAATTTCGCTGAATGCAATTCGTATTACTATACCGTATGTGAGTGGAGATCACAGTTGGGTTGAGTTTGAGAAAAGCTCCCATGGAGACCAGACCTTGAGATACAGGGGGATTCTGTTTTGCATCCTTGCCAAATTGTATTCATATCGTTTGATACCGTTAACTTTTTGTTGCACTTCTCGGAGGGAGGGGATAGAAGAGGTTTTCCACTTGGCAGCAATCGAGATGCGGGCAGCTGAAAGTATCTGATTGGCCAGCTTTTGCATGTGCTTTGGAAGTTGCTTGTACGGTTTTATAATTTCATCCCAGAATGTTATTAATCGGGGACAGAACCAGAATATGTGGGGCAAATCCCCTAGGTGCCCGCAATCTCTCCAGCAGCTAGAGGAAGTTTCCGGGAATAACCTATTGAGCTGAACTGGTGTGTGATACCAAAACATTAGAATTTTAAAAACAGTTTCCTGTTGCCTAACACAAGTGATCCCTCTTTTGGTGTTATCCCAAATCGCCTCCCATTCCTTGATATCGATCCTTCGCCCTATACAATCATCCCATTTTTGCATATAGCTGTGTCTAAATCCTGTTTCCAGGGAGGGGCTGACTAATAACTTATAAATGGAGGAGATTAAACCTTTTTGGGGCAACTCCCGAACTGCCAGGCGTTCAAAGGGATTAAGTGGGTCATCTCTTGTCACCAACAATGGGGTGTAGTAGTGCCTTAGCTGAAAGTATTCATACCATGAGAGTGAGAGGCCTGGTGCCTGATCCCTTAGTACTTCCCTCGTTGGGAAAGTGCCATTGGCCAACAGGGCCAAATCTCTCAGGGTGAAAAAAGGGGCATTTATCCATTGTTGTATGTATTGCGGGTTTAATGCTGGCTGGAATTGAGGGTTGCCCAAGTGTGAGAGTAGTAAAGATGGGTTTGAGGCTAGCTTATATTTGAACCTTAACCTCCACCAGAGTTTGATTGTATGCTCTGTGGCCTTAAAGGAGAAGGAAAGGTTAAAACTAAGTAAGCCTCATCAGAAATATCCATCTAAATATACCAGTAAACCCCCAATGTAGTGCTGCTCGGAGTCCCCTGTCAAAAGAAACACTGCATTTCTTTCCTTCTATTGTGTACACATGGGCTTCTGTATCAGACTTCCTGCCTTCAGCTTAAACCTCATTGCCCTGGGCAAGAGCATGCTCAGTTTGCTCCTCTTCCCCCTGCCCCTCCCTTCTCTACTGTAATCTGAGCCCAGAGGAGGGAGAGACTCAGGCAGGAAGTGATGTCACACCAAGTTAATACTGCAGCTCCTATCCTAAACAAACAGAGAGTTTCTAGAGCTTTTTACCCAGGTATGGTAAAACATTCTACAGAATAAATGTAGCATTCTAGCTTGCACTATTGCAGCTAATCTATTGGCAATAAAATGTCTCCATAGCTTTCCTTCTCCTTTAAAGGAATTGTTCAGTGTAAAAATAAAAACTGGGTAAATAGGCTGTGCAAAAAAAAAAAAAGTTTCTAATATAGTTAGTTAGCCAAAAATGTAATGTATAAAGGCTGGAGTGATTTGATGTATAACATGTCAGTCAGATCACTACTTCCTGCTTTTCAGCTCTCTTGGTTTACACTGACTGGTTACCCTGGTTACCAGGCAGTAACCAATCAGAGACTTGAGGGGGGCCACATGGGTCATTTCTGTTGCTTTTGAATCTGAGCTGAATGCTGAGGATCAATTACAAACTCACTGAACAGAAATGTACCATGTGGCCCCCCTTCAAGTCGCTGACTAGCTCAGAGTTATAGAGCTGAAAAGTAGGAAGTTGGATTCTGGCTGTTTTATTAGACATCTGTTCACTCCAGTCTTTATATATTAAATTTTTGCCTAACTAACTATATTAGAAACATTTTTTATTTTGCACAGCCTATGTATTTATCCAGTTTTTCTTTTCACACTGAACTATTCCTTTAAGCATCTGCACTTTAGGTTTAGCCTTTCCCAAGTTGGACCAGATCCAGGCATTAGGATGGTAGGGTTGAAACTGGTGTGTTTCAATGTTTGCCCATATAATATTGGAGGACCATCGTGACCATGCCAAAACCTGACGGAGTTGGGCGGCTTCATAGTGTTGAAGCTGTGGTGCCCCCATACCTCCCATTTGTATCGGGGTTGTTAAGGTTTTCCTATTTATCCTAAGTCTCTTTTCCCCCCAAATAAAGACATGGAATAGTGTCTGAATCTCCTTCAGTACTGTCAAGGGGAGAGAGATAGGCAAAGTTTCAAAGAGATAGAGGTATTTCGGGAGGATAGACATTTTTAGAGAGGCAATTCTGCCCATCCAGGATATGGAATAGTCTGTCCATTTCTGAAGTTTAGATTTAGTCTCCTGAATCAAAGGTGGGAAATTGTATCTGAAAAGGTCTCCATATTTAGGTGTGATCTTTATTCCTAAGTAAGTGATATAGTCCCTCCTCCAATTGTACTTAAATTTGGCCTGTAGTGCTTCCAAGGATGGAGTAGGGATAAATAAAGGAAGTGCTTCAGTCTTAGTTACATTGATTTTATAGCCAGAGAGAGTGCTATAAGTATCTAGTAATTTGTGTAGAGAGGGGAGGGAGACTTGTGGGTTGGTTATCGTTAAGAGCACATCGTCTACGAAGAGAGCGATTTTGTGTTGGGTAGGACCTACCTCTACCCCTTTAATGTCCCTATGGTTGCGTATGTGAGCGGCTAGTGGTTCTATGCTTAATGCATAGAGAAGAGGCGAAAGAGGGCACCCCTGCCAGGTACCGTTTGAGATCTTGATTGAGGCTTTAGGACGGCCTGGTAGTTTCAGATAGGTCAGGGATTGCTATAGAGGGCCTGCAGGGCCTGGAGAAAGGGGCGGTTAAATTAAGGTGTTGGAGAAGGGCGAAAAGGTATGTCCAATCAAGGCGATCAAACGCCTTCTCCGCGTCTAAACTTAGTAACAGTGCTTGTTTTTTTCTTGCAAGTCCAAAATGTCAAGTAAGTTAACCACTCGTCTAGTGTTGTCCCCTGCCTGGCGACCTAGTATGAAGCCTACTTGGTCAGCATTGATCAATTTTGGCAGCAAGGGGCAATTATATCTTAATTTTGATCAAGTACAAGGTACTGTTTTATTATTACAGAGAGAAAGAAAATCCTTTTTGAAAATTTGGACTATTTGGATAAAATGGAGTCTATGGGAGACGGCCCTTCCGTAATTCGGAACTTTCTGGATAATGGGTTGCCTGATAACAAATCCCATACCTGTACTAGAAATGCAGCACTCCATCAAGCACCTCAGGCGCATGTAGGTTGAATTGGGTGAAGAGTACTTTCAGGTGGCAGCCATATCTGGCATATATGCAGATTCTGTAGATTTGGCAGCAACTATAGAGCATCTTAAAAGGTACCAAAACACCTGACATTAACATATGTGTCATTATATGTATCATTATAATAATAATAATAATTATTTGTTTACAAGAAATTTTTATTACAATGACTACAAATCATCCTAAACTGGCAGTTGATAAATTGGCAGCCTGACAGAATAGCAGTTACAGACTTTTACATGTGGACAACTATAAACCAGAGATAAGATCTATGAAATAGTGCAGTGAGTTATTTGCCACTGGGCTTTAAGAAGCCAGGGTTGTAAAACCAGAGCAAACAGACACAGCGTAACTGCTGGAGAACCCTAGAGTATTGAGGACCCAGTGGGATTTCTGAGAGATTCGCATTTTCAATATATATGAGCAAAACACATCATCCTTCCTGACGAATTGAGGGAACAAGATTTTCCTGAGACCAATACACCACAGTAAATAGGTACTGCAGTCTGCCATAATATGCATGTCTCAGTAGGCATTGGATGCAAACAAAACCATGGCTCTAGGAAGAGGCAAAGCAAATAAGGTGGATTCAACAAAGAAATTCTTTTCAGGTTTCCCAACTATTTAAGGTATATTTGGAAGCAATTGTATCTACAAAATATAATAGCCATACTGGGGGTGTGTCACACTTTGCCAATAATAACTAAATGACTAGCAAGGTTACCTTTTTTCTCTCCAGTAAATGGCACATAGTCCTCCCTGTCTTTCTGAGAGAGTGCATCCTTCTCCAAGAATTCCAGCAGACGATCTCTGTCAAAAGATCCGGTGGGCACCTTACTGGTCTGGTCTTTCTGTCGAAAACCTGCTGGCAGCAGTGCATTCTATCAGATAAGAAAACATATCATATGTAAGATTAATCAAGTCCATATACTATACAAATTCTATTTTAAAATAGAATAATAATAAATAATAATAAAGTCAAAAGTAAATGCAGGACAAAGCAGTTAATTTTGCAGACAACAGAGGTACACTGACAGGCATAATGATTTTTAGTTTTTATTTAATGGATTACATTGGGGAACATGAATAATAAATAACCTAAAAGCTGTAAAAGCAACTTAGCATAGTTATGACTTGACTAAGCACAAATACAAACAATGGAGGCAGACAGTCCCAGACTTTGAGACCAACCCCCATATGTAGGCCCAGCAAAGACTGGAGGGACCTGCCTGACAATTTGGATACATTCTTATGTATACCAATATTATACTAGATTTGAACTAAAGTATCTGCAAATGCATTTACATATGAATGTAATCTTCCTGTCTTCCTGGAGCTGAAACTAGTAAAAATCTGGAAAGACTCTGAGTAACAAATAACTAAAGCTTTAAAGGGCATGTAAAGGCAAAAAAATAAAATTCCATTTTTACTTTCTTTAATGAAAACGACACCTATCTCCAATAAACTTTAATTAAAAAAATGTGTACTGTTTTTATAATAAACCTGACTGTATGCAATGAGATTCTTCCGTCATTTACTGCTGTGGATAGGAATTGTCAGACGGTCTCTAACTGCTCTGCAGGGAAACAATCATACTTATGAACAGCAGGGGGAGCCCTGCCTTACTTCCCAGCCATGCAGAACTCAAACAGCTTTGTTTGCTTCCCTGTAGAGCAGTCGGAGACTGTGTAGAGCTTTGTATTGGATGTAATGTTTGCCTTTACATCCTCTTTACCGTTTCCAACTCCAGCTGCAGGGACAAAGATCATGGAGCCAGATTTAAACAGATAAACTGGGATTCTATTTGGATGATTATTTTGCTGCAGCCACTGGTTCTGCAGAGTTGGAGAACGTTTGTATTAAACAATACAAAAACTATAAAAAAAAAAAAAAAAAAAAACTTACATTACATGACAACACAGGACCCAGTGCAGTATGCATATTCTGATTATTAATCAGTTTTGCTGTATCGGCGTCTGGCAGCTATTATTTGACTTGTGCTGTTTTGATAATGATGATCCCTAAGCAGCCCAGACCACACTGAACATGTGCACAGTCTTGGTCTTGCAAAGATGTTTAACAAAGTTACAAGATGGTGACCCCCTGTGGTCAACTTTGAAAAGCATAAATAATTTGTTTGATTAGGCTTGTGGTGCAGTAAGTTCATGTTTAGATTTAGTATACAAAATACAGCATTTCTAGCCTCATTCTATTTTAGACTTTACTTCACCTTCAAAGAGCCACTTGGTGGCACTCATTCATTAAGAACAGAAAAGTGAATACAAAACCTATTTTAAATGACAGTGTATATTCAAATAGTTAATGGAAATGACATAGTTAAAGGACATTTCTTAAAAAATAAACATGTGTATACTGCACACATTTACAGTCTCCAGGGGACACTTTACAATTTTGAAAAGACATCTGTTTGACTTTTTACTGCAAAATCACCCTGCTTAGGTTCCGCCAATGACTTTTTAAGTTCTCCCTCAGACTTCTTGGAAGACAGATTTCATTACACCACAGGAGATAGAACAGTATGAGACAGTATTGACAGTATAAGAACATGAGTTTAAACCATGGCTACAGAGACATCTGGCAGGGGCAGTCCCCTGATAAGCAGCTGCTATTGTGCACAGAGAGATTGCAAAATACATCCCCTGATAAATTATTACTACATGGGGTAGTATTGCTTTACAGTAACAGGGTCCTGTTTAATAATGAACTCATTATGTGGTTATTCTGGTCTCCAAATGAAGCCAATGTCTTGTGTAGGGAAGGACTTTGAAGGACATTGGAAAACATCCCTACATTGCTCATAAAAGGGAAAAAATGCATCCAACTATTCTAATTACATGGTTTGTTTACCAATATGGTTTCATTAGTAACTGATTTTTTTAGAAATTTCCTGGACACATCAAAAGGGCTGGAGTCTGGTTCTTGACATCTACCTTAGATAAGTTCACTTCCATTTGTTGCATGCAAAATATGTTTTTTTGAATGGATGAATTAAGCAGGAACATAATGAATATAAAGATCCCTATATAGATTCTGGAGAGTACAATACCCTATGTGTTATACTCACATCAGGATCCAAATCTTCTAGAACAGTTTCTAGTTGTTGTAAATCAGCTTCAGACAGGTTCCGAAGCAGTTCATCTTCATCAAGGTCCCTGTACTTGTCTTGATTAATTTGAAGGCTCATGGTTCTGCAGATTCCAGTGGGCTCCTTCCAATATTTAGCTATTCTTTGTTCCTCTGAAAAAAAAAAGGAAGAATTCTGTGAGATTAAGGAATATATAAGCACTAAAGCTGGCCATAGATGTTGAGATTTTTAAAAGATCAGATGCTGATCGTGAGACCACGATCTTCTCAGAACGATCGTACGATCGTATGAATTTACCATCAACTAAAAAGACCAATTTGCCAGGAAAACAAAGGGGAGCTGCCTGCTTGGCCCTGCAAACATAGATAGATTGCACTGGGACCGAATAAGATTTTTTAACCTGGCCGATCAATTTCCCGACAGATGTCGGCCGAAAAATCGTAAGATGTACAATCGTTCGAATACCACTAACCGCACGATAATTTCGAAGGATTGGTCGGGCTTTCCTAAAATCGGTCGTTCGGCAAGAAGAATCGTCGCGTCTATGGGGAGCTTTACTCTCCAAATGTTTCCAATTGCTACCCAGCAATTAAAATATATAAAAGCCCATAAAGAACCTGTGTCATCGTCATTCAAAATTTTTTAAAAAATCTGTTTTATATCCTGTTTCACGATTAGGACTAATATACTGTACTAATGTACAGTGCTGCATATATAAGTAGCAATATCTAAAAGCATAAACACTAATGTTTCCTGTTCTTTTTATAAATATATTTCCATAGTCCCATTATGGTTAGGCTAAAGTATTAACTGAAATACTCATATTATCTAAGACAAGGCAACTAGAGGTATAGGTTATATTATCTGCAAACCTGTTACACACAAATCTCTGAAATAAAGGAATGCCAATTCCCATTCACAACAGGACAGTGCCTTAACCTTGAAGTTAACTAAGTGATCATGAATCCATTAGCTTTATTGCATGGTTTTCCATGTTATGGAAAGGGGCCTTATCCCCAAAACCAGAATCCTGAGGATTTCACGACAGATCATGGAATCTTACTGTATTTTTGGCCCCAGTTCTTATATGCAGCATTATATTTGAAACCCTCAACACACATCCAAGGGATAACAAAATCCAGCAAACCTTTATATGCACAAAGCCTTTCTTAGACCTTATCAGCAGGAAACAGGCCAGGCATTTTTTTTTTTAACACCATGCTTTTGCTGTCCAGAGACATTGTGTCCAAAGACAAAATAATGGCGGCCAGAGCAAGCAAGATACAAAATAATCTATGTTCACCAGCATAAACTGCTTTAGGAAGCCTTGTCACCTAGAACAAAAGCAAGGGTCTAAAACTTCTGCCTGGGTGTAACATCCTAATCAGCATTGAGCATGTCCCCTCTTTACTTAATTAGCTGATTGATCACAACTGTAACTTATATCTGCACGGATGATCTGTGCTTTCTACAGCTGAAAAGGTAAGAGAAAGAAAGAAATATTCTGAGACAATTTGCAATTGGTTAGCATTTTTAATTATTCATGGTTTTTGTAGGTTTTTTTTCAGCAGCTCTCCAGTTTGCAGTTTCAGTAATCTGGTTGCTAGGGTGCAAATTAACCTAGAAACCATGCACTGAATTGAAAGAGAGACTGGAATATGTATAGGAGAGGGCATGCATGAGTAATAAATGGTAACAATAACATTAATTTGAATAACTCTATAGCCTTAAAAAGCATTTGTTTTTAGATGGGGCCAATGACCCCCATTTGAAAGCTGGAAAGACTCAGAAGGCAAATCATTCAAAAGCTTTAAAAAAAAAAATGAAAGCCAAATGAAAAGTTGCTTAGAATTAGTAGTTCTATAACATACTGAAAGTTCACATAACGGTGAACCACCCCTTTTAGATGTAAAGTAAATCTCTAAAGAGTTCCACCCTGCGGAAATACACAGGACGAGAATGAGCCTCTATGCTGGCATCAGCTTTCTTCCTTGCGTCGGCTGGATACAGGTACACGTGGCAGATTTCAGCATGTGGGTGCCTGCACCCAAGCCGACACAGTGGTTCTAGGTGCAAGCAAGGAAGAAGGCTGAGTCTAATATACGGGATGATTCTCTGGCCCGCTATTCTCCTCAGATCGAGAATCAGCCCTGTGTGGCATCAGGCTAAATATCCTTGTGAAGGATTTAACATGCACAATGTTTTTTTTGAAAAAATGATAGATGAAAAAGGTAAGAAGAGGCCAAAGGAATTTTCATCAGTGCATATAAGCCAGGGAAGCCCATTACTGTTTGTAACCTTCTCTTGCTAAACTCTTTTTATGACTGCAAAATATTGTACAGTGAAATCATGAATCACATGGTTAAAAAGGGATTTGTGCTTCAGGCTCCAATGGAAACATATACATTTGCTTGGTTTCTATTGTGTTATAGATAAGAGCTGCCTTTTCAACACAGACAGAACCATATTATTCTACAGTTCTTTTTGTTTTAGGCGACGTTATTCCAGAAAAAGCTTTTTGAAAGAGGCTTACCTAATGTGTGTAAAATGAAGGAGAAAGAAGGGCAAACATTTCTGTAAGGGGTGGTCAGGTTATAGGCAGCAAATGAACTCTATTCTTCAGGAAAAGTTCAAGCAAAATGGTCAGAGATGGAAAGATTTGGTCTTACGTGGAAGACAAAGCACAATGATCTCAAAAGAAAATTAAGGTACAGCCCCTGCTACTGCTGGGACAGTGACTGTGTTAGCCACACTGATAGACTGATAGACTGATAGAAATGTGAGTTCAAAAAAAAAAAAAAAAAAAAAAAGAAGTAAAACAACAATGTTTTATTTTGTGTATAACCAACATTTTCTGCCTTACAAGAGCCAAGCTAATTTCATATATTTTTTAACTTTTCCATACTAGAACAATGCAAAATCTCCCATCAATTGTCAACATCAAGCAAATTATTCCCTTCCTGAATCGAACAAAGAAGGGTGCTGGAGCCAAAACCTGGGGAATATTTCCCAGGAGGGACCAAGGCCTTTTTAAGAAAGCCTAGGTCCTAGGAATGAATGTGGTCTGTCATTCAAGATGTCTGGTTTATTTCTGTCAGAGCACGCCATTAGCCAAAGCACAGCAGAAAGTTATGTAGCAGATAACAGTAAAACATAAGTGAATCAAACACAGTAATTTCTTGTGATATTATGTAGCCCATGTTTGTGCCAAAGCCAAAATTGGTTAGAAAGTAGCATGGAAGCCGCCAGATGTTGGAAGATGTGAGATCAAGGTTTGCAGTCTTGGCATTCACCGAGGGATACAAAAGGCTGCACTTCTCAGGAAAACTCAGTGATAAATGTTTGGTTTGAGGTCATACTGCTTGAGTTTGTGGAAGATCAAAAAACAGAAATGTTTTTATCTATAAGCAAACTGCAGACTTTCAGTAATGGGAAAGAGCAAAAACAGCCTTAAAATATATAAAAGTGCGCTATAATAAACGATAAAGAAGGAATGACAGCTCAGTCAGTAACCAGTCAAGTAAATTCCCATAAATGAAGAGAGAGAGAGAGAGAGAGAGAGAGAGAGAGACAGACAGACGGTACATGTATAAACACAGCATCTGATCACTCTCTAAACAAGTCATCTTAACATTAGACAATGGATCCTGTGATAAAGCCAGGCATGAAACAATGTTAGGGAGAGGTGCTTGCCGGAACATGCTGGGAAAGCATTCATGTCAGGGCAACTGTTGAGATCAGGGTGTGCTCTCTGATTCAGTGTTTGCATCACCTACTTTTCCACACTTCCTCCAGTCAATGTTAGACTCCAGTTCATATGTTATTAGCACTGTGGGTGTGTTTGTGGCCCTTTATCAAGAATTTGGCTTTCTAAAGGCCCTTTATCAAGAATTTGGCTTTCTAAAGGATTATTATTGGTTTGCCCATCACCTCCACACACACCTTTGCATGCCATCATACTAAAATATAATCTGGCCTTTAAAGGGACCCATCACCCAAAAAAATTATTCAAAATCCTATTTTATCACATTAGTCAAGGAAAATTAACTTTAATTGCACTATATAAATTATTTGAATCATGTTTCCTTCAGTCTGGGATTTCAAAATTATAGCAACGAGGCAGCAGCCATTTTGTGCACACTGTTATTAAGGAAAGCCTTGCATCATCTCAGAATCTTGTTTGTGCACCAGAATAGGGGACCCGATGTCCATTCCAATGCCCTGGCTACACAATTAAATGGTAAAGAGAACGGGGAATGTGTGGAGAGCAGTGACATCTAGGAAGTGCTGAATGGAAAGTGAAATTAATTGTCGGCCTCGCCTCTATGCCCATGGCATAGAGGAGTGGCAGACAATATTTGATTGACATCTGAGGTTTTTAAATGAGCTTACAACAGCTATGAATGCTTAAATAAAAAATAGAAATTGGATTTCATGTTTAATTTGAAAATGACTTTTATAATACAGAATTTTGTTTCTGGGTGACAGGTCCACTTTAAGGGGACATATGTAAAATACAACAAAGTAACAGTGTATTGTACTCCTCTAAATATAGAAAGGATGGGCTAAGAAAAGGTGTGTTTGGAGCTGATTTATTGAGAATTTCTGCAAAATCCCCACTAGTCCTATCCATCTGTTCAAGGTCATCCTGCCTCCCAGGCTGTGCAGGGTAGATGACAGCACTCAGCACACTCACTGTAGGATAGGAACCAATCAGCAGCCAAGCTGATTTGATAGGGAGCTGAAACATGTGTTCGCTTATGTGACTGCAGGGCTGTGACTGGCTATCCCCCTCCTACTGTGTTTCTGGCAGGGACCATTAGGACACGCCCACCCCTCATTTGAAACATTAACAGGAACTGTAGCAGAGCTGTAGGAAGCTCCAAAAAGGAGCCATTTTTTAAAGATAACATTTTCAGCCCAAAGTGAAGCCAGCACCATATAGTATTTATTATTGCCTACAAAATTAGGGGTTTTAATGTATTCTGTATTCCTTTAAATGTAGATCATATAAATTAATGGGTCCGTTATATAGTGCAAGTAGTGTTGGGTATCACTGCTACACTGCAAAGGTTTCATATCACTTATCATAACTAAAAGCTATTTAAACTAAACAGAGCTTTTTCCCCATTTTATAAAAGCAATAGTTATACTATGTTCTACTGTGGAATTCAGCGCTTAGAGCATTCTGCTAACACCCCCCCCTCCGCCCACACGATAAAAGAAATTTGTCCTTGCCTTTCTCCTGAGAATTTTGTCATCTGGTTCCCGAATATTATGTCAAAAGTTTCCAGCACATTCTTTTCCTCTCTCTTTAATGGCAAGCTTACCAAAATGAGTGCTTATTTATCGATAGTTGTATGAATGACAAATGATCCATGGCTAGTGGTTTACGTTCTGAGGGCTATGGTAAAAATATGACCATAACTAGTAAAATGACAGCAGGTCTCATACACTTGCACATTTCCTATTTAGTAAGCTATCAATTCTGGTGATTATGCAAATTCAAGTTGATTGGAGTCAATTAAACATGCCACATGTATAGGTAAGGTCTACACTTAGGGGCACATTTACTTAGCTCGAGTGAAGGATTAGAATGAAAAATACTTTGAATTTCGAAGTTTTCTTTTGGCTACTTTGACCATCGAATTGGCTACTTCGACCTTCGAATCGAACGATTCGAACTAAAAATCGTTTGACTATTCGACCATTCGATAGTCGAAGTACTGTCTCTTTAAAAAAAACTTTGACTACCTACTTCGCCACCTAAAACCTACCGAGCACCAATGTTAGCCTATGGGGAAGGTCCCCATAGGCTTTCCTAGCAATTTGTGATCAAAGGAAAATCGTTCGATCGATGGATTAAAATCCTTCCAATTGTTCGATTCGAAGGATTTCATTGTTAGATCGAATGATTTTTCCTTCGAATGTTCGATCGAACGAATTTCGGTAAATCCTTCGACTTCGAAATTCGTTCGATCGATCGAGGATTTCATTTCGATGGTCAAATATTGAGGGTTAATTAACCCTCGATTTTCGACCCATAGTGAATGTGCCCCTTACTTTCTAGTTCTGAGGACTTTCACTAACACAGGTTATCCATATGAGTGGAAGCAGTCATGGCTAATCAGAAGAAACCCCTTGTACAAAATGCTCTAATGAAACAGTGTCCTCCAGTAGCTAGACACTTAAAATTAAGATTGTCTGCCAAGCTAAATATGTTTGGGCTTCTCATGTAAGTGGTATTATTTTGGATAACAATAAAAGCCATACAACATTTTGATTTTATACCAGTTAACTAATTGATCAGTAGAAGGCCCATCTGCATACTTTCCCAGTTGCACCTGCCATATTGATTCTGTTTCTTTTTTACAGCTTCTAAAAGCACAATTACAAAACTACATTCCCTTAGCCACTTGTACACTATGGAGCCAATTTAAAAAGGTGCAATTTGAATTGTACTCTAGTAAAACCATGCAAAACAATGCAAAGAATGCAGACACCAAAATAAGTTGTTTTTAAAACATGTTCCCCACTCTGACTCCATTGAAATCAGCATGAACAATTTTACAGAAAACAGCAAGTATAAAAGCAGCGACAATGTCACATTCTACACAAGTTTATCTTTATGGTTACACATTTGTAAAAATCTTTACACAGTAAATACACACACCCGTGCATATAAACTGGACAGCAGCAATCTTCACATTCCAGAAATGGAACCCCAGTCCTGGAACAACCTGCCTGACAACACTATGGCCTGTAGAACCTCTTCCCTTCAAAAATGATCATTAACAACTGCGATAACGACACATACAAAAACAATCAGAAGAGTATCTGCACTCAAAGGCCAGAAAATGTACCATATAATTTGTGGTGCACAGTTATATATGCATATCTTCAAACCGACAAAGACTTAAAAAATCTTTGCCTTGCCTTTTAGTACATTGTACAAAAGTCCAATGTTATGTTCCTCATTGGTTGGACTTTTCTCATTTTTTCATAAGTGCATTTTTTTATATTATTTTGTATAAATAAATATTGTCATACATATACCAATTATTTGTACGCTTATGACAGTCCCACCTATATCCATGTACTGTGAATGTTGGTTGGTTCTAGAATCAGGCAGGTTAGAAAATTCAGCACCATGTCAGTATACAAGGAACAGAAAGGGAAGACTAAAAATATGTGCTAAAGATAATTCTGGATAGAAGCATTTCCCTTACAGCTGCAACATCTGTAAAAAGCCTGCAGCCCTGGCTTTTATGTGTTCCCACACCTCCTCAGAGAGTCTTTATATCCCAATAAATTCTAGTAGCAAATGCATCCCTACAAGAGCAGCATTTAAATGGTCACCAAATCTTCATGTTTTCCTTTGGAATTGTGCTTATTACACAGAAATTATGCTTCCAATGTTTTATCGTCTCTCTACACAAGCTTTGACAAATCCCATACACCTGTCCCTACTATGGCAAGTTCCCTTTTGAGCCCCATGTTACTAGTTGTACCCCCAACATCATCTCAAATCCACTGGACTGCACATCCATGCTCTTTCTGGAGGTTGGGCTTTGAAAAGCAAGAAAGTTGTGTGCCACCAGTCGGAGATAAGGTTCAAACTGCAAGCTATACTAGTATATCTTCTGAAGGCAGAAGAAATAATCACTTATATATTACATAATTGGTTCTATGATATACTAAAAGTTAACTTAAAGGTGAACTACCCCTTTATAAAAGGTAGTAAATCTGTTAAGTGAATTCCTACAGCACTCCAAGGGGCAAATTCACTAAAGTGCGAAGCAGCTAACGGTAGCGCAAATTCGCCAACGTGAAGTCATTTAGTCATTTTTGTTAACGGTACTGGCGTAAATTCGCTAGCGAAGTGGACCTACTCCAGGCGAAGTTGCGATATGTCGAAGGGACGTAACTACGCTAATTCTCTAACTTGCGCATTTTACTGAGCGTTACCTCTTGCGCCAGACTTGCCTTCACCACCTCAGACCAGGCGAAGTGCAATAGAGTAGATAGGGCTTGCTTCAAAAAAAAATTGAACTTTTCTCTAAGTCCCAAAAAACGCTGGCGTCTTTTACTTTTTTATGGGTGATAGGCTCAAAAAGATCGTAAATTTTTTTGGGGGTATCCTCCTTCCCCCCTACATATCCTAACATATGGCACCTAAACTATACAGTGGGCACATGTATAGGGCAAAATAACAACTCTATTTTATTTTATAAAGCTTTCCCAGGCTTGTGTAGTGTAATGTATTTGCGGCTACATATACGTCCATTGTACTTTAACTTGGCGCTGTATGCAAATTAGGCATCGCTAGCGTAACTTTGCTTTGCTTGACGAATTAATGCTAGCGCAACTTCAGATATAAGTGAATTAGCGGCGCCCTGGCGAAACTTCGTCTGGTAAAGTGCGGCGACTGCCAACGCTGGCGCAAATTTGGAGGTAAGTAATTTGCCCCTTAGTTTAAGGTAACAGATTTCCAGCTCCTCACAGGCATGAAAGCTTAAGGCATTCTGGAACAATGATGATTATAGTGTGTTATCTCAGAATGAATGATATGATGCAGCAGTGCAGGTTAACTCAGGGATTAATGGAACTAGAAACCGAGATGTCAAGTGCATAGAAATACGATAAGTTAGGATGTTTTAACATGAACTTTCATTAGGCATGACTATGGCAATTTACAGGCACACCCATAAAACAATTGCTACTCACGGTATTGATAGATACAGACTATGTTACAGATATGAATATAGATATTATATTATTGAGGCGAGAGAGAGAGAGAGAGAGAGAGAGAGAGAGAGAGAGAGAGAGAGAGAGAGAGAGTGAGAGAGAGAAGCTCTGGGAGGGGGTAAACTATAGTTGATACAAGGCAGCTGTTATAATTGATACCAGATGCTGCTGAGAAATTTATCAACTAATGTAGCAAATTGTAACAGTTCAGCATCTGCACCTGGATCACTGAGTTTCCAGAATGAAACACCAGACAGGAAATGTCAACTTAAATTCTGGAAAAACGAACCAAAACAAAACATGGAAAGCAATTGAAAAAAGTCTTTATTGCTAGTGAACAATCTGAAAACAACTGAACTGAAAAAAGTGTTTGGAAGGTAAACAACCCTGTAAAGGGATGAAAAGATTTCATACATAACTGACTTGTGAATGACAAGCAGAATTTATAGCTGGGTGTCAGAATTATGACAATTACCTGAGCAAACATAACACTTTTTGGATGGTTATTTCTTTGTCACATATTCCTGACGGATGTGTTGAATAAGAGACAAATTAAACTCTAACTTGTATGTAATGCACTAGTAAATCAAATTGTTTTGTATAATCACTTTATTGCATCAAGCTGCTTCAGCCTGCCTAAAATGACACAAAGTAAAGAGAAGTTGGAAGGCCCTGCTTCTAATTAGATTCTGTCTAGTTGTTCCTCTGATATCCTGCTCACTGCTACTTAGTATATCTCATTAAATGATACAGCTTGCACCAAAAGCTACAAATGGAAATCTTTATCGGGGGGGGGGGGGCCCCATTGATTTTACAGAAAAAGCCAAAACATTCCAGAGCAGCAGGATGAGGTCACTTAGTAATTAAGATCTGTAGTAAATAAACGCTAAGGAATTCCTCATTGTGTCCCACAGCCTCTTAAAAAACACCAGTCAGCAGGAGGCGAGCACAATGTTAAGTAACCCCTCCATTGCCAAAAGGATCTGTATGGGTAATGGTACATGAATAGGCGTTTTGCGGTCAGGCAAGCAATAAAATTTATTTTTTATGCAATATAAATCAAAGGAGGATTATTCTGGGGGTTTAGCATGTGTGAAACTATTAAATACTTGTGTGTTCAAACATCCTTCATTGTGCAGTGTGCCAGAGCCCCAAGGCTGTGCCACTCTCTACTACATATAAAAACCCTTGACAGCTCTGCGTTTGAGTACAATAATGCAATCTTCTAATTGAAAAGCTTAAATAGTTCAAGTGCTTTTAGGCAAGAATCACTTGACAAGGAGAGGCATGATTAGGCACAGTGCATTTTTTATAAAAACATAGCCCACTTATATCAGTGATGAGAGACTGGTAACAGAAATTGCAATAGCTGTTATAAGGCACAAAATTTGATTCAAGGTTTGAGATGTGCATGCATGTGAAGGATGTGTATGAATGTACCCAGTGAACATATGAAAGGGTTTGGACCATTTTGATTGCTCTAAGGCTGATGGAACAAGGGGCTTATTCTCCACTGGCAAACTTGCACAAAGCTAGAAGTGCTCATCACTGCCACCTCTCATTTACTTGAAAGAAAAACTTATGGCAGCACTAGTAATGACTGAAAAGGCTCTATTGATCGAGAGCTGAGAATATACCAATGGTGTTCCTTGCTTCCCATTTAAGTGAACAAAAAGTGGTGGAGGTGTTGTGATTTGTATCAAACTGCTGACAAAAAGAAATACATAAGAAACTTTAATCCAGGTTACACCACGAGTCCCGCTGCCAAAAGAAATTGCTCTGGTTTCACCACGTTTATCCTGCATGTCATTGAGGTTCCCAGTTGAGTGCTGTATTTACATTTGTGTTGGGTCCCTGGTCAGCAAGTATTGTACTTGGCAGATGAATACAATAGCATATGTAATAGTCTTCCCAAGTCATTAACCCTCTGTAAAGGGTGTGCTCCTTCCTTCAGGCAAGATCTAGGTGTGCAGGGTTCTAAGGGCCCTTATACATGGGTGTTTACTACTGCATTCCCATGCAGAGTCCATTCTTTTATACTGTGCCGCACCACCAGACACAGTTGATGCTGAATGCTGCATCTCATCTGCAGTTGGCACCTCAGCATGGCGTTGTGGGTACAGGCACAATAGAAAATAATGGGTCTGTTAACTTAAACATGTGTAAGGGCCCTTAAAGATACAGACAGGCCTTTTCCAGCCCAGCACTGAAAAACAAACCATGCCTTCCTGTATTATGCTGTGATTTGACATTGACACAAAATAAGTACCAATAACAGCATAGGAATTCAACCCTTGGGCTGATGGATTAGATAGAGGGTTTACACAGATAAATTGTGCAAAAGCCACCTTATAGAATCCCTTTGGACGGGGGCTAATTCAGCAAAACCCTTTCCAGTGTTGAGATAATCAGCATGTTTCTGCAATGTTGCATCAGAGAACTAATTGTGATACCCACAATTTTACATTTATACCCAGGGGGGCAAAATTGTTCATGAAATCACCTTTACCTTCTTTCAACAAAGAACATGGGTGTGGATGCAGAAAATTCCGAATTCAGGATCCAGCTCAAAGTATGTTTGGTCTTCTGTATGACCTGCCATATCCACCTTTTGTATGGCCCTTACCATATGTAACATGTGCTAAGCAGGGGTTATTTTGAAAAGGAATTGGGTTTGCTTATGGCAGGAAGGAGATAACTGCATAACATTTTGTGAAATGTTTGGTGCCCACAATATTTATGTCACACCCAAACCAGGAGGAGACACTGCCCCAAGCAATAAAACATGTATGATGACAAAACATTGCATAATTGCCATAAAAATATCAACAGGGAAATAGCTGCTGTTCATTAGGCCAATATTTAATGTGGAAAATATACAGTAAGTGGAGTCATGAAAGTTAACCAAGCCTCTGGCTGATTTTTTTGGCACAATTTTATAATATACTACTACAACACACTTGTTTAAAAAATAGAAACTACTGTAAGACAAGCAATCCATCAGAATGCTGAGGAAGTTGGCCATAAAACAGACTTACAACACTCATTGATGTAATGTTATTAATAAGGAAGACATTTTTACAGAAATTTTTATGCAAGGTGGTAACCCAAGTACCCCAGCTACACTTTGCGTTTTGGAAAAAGCTAGACAAGTAGGTCCGACACCTGCGGTTTTCATCGGCTGAGAGGTGTGGCATGGAAACCAAATAAACATTTTAGGGAAAACATTGAAAAGGAATCTCTCATCAACAATCATAGGGTGTGTCACAATGCTGTACATCACTGAAAACCTTATACACTCATGAACTACAAGCAAAACAGTAAAGCAGGTGCTGCCAGGGCTCTCACCGATAATTCTGCACCTTTAGCCCATTGAAAATCACAGTGACACTGAAGGTTATCAATATGTGAATCACAGAGCGGAAACGTGCCATTGCTATGTAAATAATGCACCCACACCCCACTGAGCAGCACCCACCCCTCCTGTGCTGTTTATGCGGCTTCCCCAAGCAATAGTCACCTTGGCTATAAACAAAGATGCCCAAACTCTCAGCACTAAGCTGCTGTTGTTGTTAAAACGCTGTCAGGGGATCCTGGGATTTGTAGTGCAACAGCTGTGCAACTGCCCATGCCTGGTGCAAACCCCTATCTATTGCTGTAACTAAAATCATTTATATTTCTTATATCTGATGATGTTGTACCAGAACAACCACAACTTGCACTGACAGCTGGGGCGGATAGTTGTAGTTCAACCGCGCCTGAAGAGTAATGAATTGAGGTTTAGATTTTCTGTAACTTGCTCCAACAGCGCTACATACGTTGAGCAAAGCAGAGGGGACAGATAATACAGGCACATCCATTCTGTATGTGGGGGGTGAGAGCATGACTGCTCCCCTTTGCTCGCACTTCCTGGAAAAGTAAAGGAGCAACTTGTTTGTTACCGACACGCAAAAAAAATGCATGCACGATGCCCTCAACCGCACCCTAAACAAGAACCCAATTGAGCGACTATAAAGCTTCTTGTAGATATTTCATATCCTTACCTCGCTGCTATCTACCCCAGGAGAAGTGCCAGCAAGCCGCACACACCAGCCAGCCGATGCAACCACAGCACTCAAGCTTACTTCGGCTGTAAATGTGCGCATGCGCAGCCACTCCCTGGCCACATCGCGCAAGGGAACTTGGGGCTTGTAGTGTGTGTGTAATGACTTCGCTGGAATGTGTGACAGATGCAGTGACCTTAGGGATTGGCTTAGTAGGGCTGATCTCAGATAAATGAAAGGTAATGCAGGTTACACGACTGTCTTAACAAAGTGCCACAAGGAGGACAATAATGCTGCTTTATTATATGAGTAATGGCAGCTAATAAAAAGAATTACAAAAAGAATAGTGTCATGTAATTCTCTGTTTTATCTCGAATGCATTTGCTTATTACAGATGATTTATATTGCAGTCAGGTCCACCTTTACTGTTAGTGGTCTCTGGGCATGAACAATTGACCAACCTGTGGCCCTTTAAGCACCCAATAGATGCAACAATTCTTCTTTGATGAACGAACAATTTCAGTGCAAACCGAATTATCATGAGGTTAGTGGAATTCGAACGATCGCACATCTTGCGATTTTTCGGCCGACATCTGTCAGAAAATTGATTGACCAAGTTTAAAAATCTTTATCGGTCCCAGTGCAATCTATCTATGTTTGCAGGGCCAAGCAGGCAGCTACTCTTCAGTTTTGCTGGCAATATCGCCTGAAATGGTCTTTTTAGTTGATGGACACATCATACATTTAAACGATCATTTCGAAATACTCATGGTCTCACGGATCTTTTAAAAATCTTTACATCTATGGCCAGCTTTAGCTATAGTTTTTAAAAAAGGGAACAAACCTTACAATTTAAAGGAGAACTAACCCCTAAAAAACGAATATGGATAAAAATGACATATTTTATACACTTAGTTTATTGTATTAGCCTGACGTTTCAGTTTCTCAAAAGCAGCAATGATCCAGAACTTCAAACTTGTCACAGGGGGTCATCATCTTGTAAAGTGTCTGTGACATTGACATGCTCAGTGGGCTCTGAGCAGCTGTTGAGAATCTAAGCTTAGGGGTTGTCACAAATTATCAAGTGGAAAATGCAGTTGGCCTGTAATATAAGATGATGCTACAGGGCTGATGATTACATTCTCATGCTAGTTGTGCTAGTTTCTATGCTGCCATGTAGTAATTATCTGTATTTATTACTAATCAGCCTTATATTGACATGTATATTTTATGTGTACTGTATAATTTGAGTGAGGCGCAGTAAGTGACGGCAGCACAGAGCATGTGCAGTGAATCAGCAGAAAAGAAGATGGAAAGCTACTGGGACATCTTCAGAGGCACAGATCTTTACTGCTAAAGGGTTGTAGTTGCCTTGGGTTGGTACAGAAGCCCATACATAATGTACAACATTTTTAGCCTACTTCTTTAGTTAGGCTTTAGTTCTCCTTTAATGAGACCTGGTTCTCTATGTAAAAGGCTAAGAGCACACGCATGGGGTATGTACTCCTAGCAATGGCCTTGTGGGTTGAGTAGGCTTGATATAAACTGTTGATTTCCTACATTTATAAGTGTGCTTTATATGTGTGTGTAGCAAAAAGGCAGAGGTCAATGCCACACCAGCTGCTAAATCAGCAAATCCAACAGCTGTAAACCTCAGCTGAAATAGGTCAAAATGGAGTTTGTATGTTCTCCCTAAGTCTGTATGGTTTTCTTCTGGGTACTCTGGTTTCCTTCCACCCTCCTCCAGGGCCCTTACACTCATTGCCTTTTGTAATGCAGCATATTCACCAGCGGCATGTGGTGTTTATAAGATATGTTTCTCAATATCCAGTCACTATTGTGCATGCGCAGGATGTCATAAGTGATAATGGTCTACAACTTCTAGGTAGAATACAGATCTGATAAAACAACATGCACCTTTCCTCAGTCCTGTTAAAGTATGATGGGTCTTGTTAAAATGCTGTATTATTGTAATGTATTCTAGTGTGTCATAGTTTATAAAAGGACACTGCCCAAAAGATCATCCCAACCTACTGCTGTTAAAATAACAATCCTTGTCCGCTATATATAAAAAAAAAAACATACAAGGAACATTCTGTGAAATTATTTTTACTTACACCATCCTAATGCAAATCTTGCGTTGCACACTCCAAAGCATTTTTTGCACTGTTTACATTTAACCTAATTTTCTCCACCTAGAGCTAAGGGACATTTATTAACGCTTTTTTATCCCACAAAATGCATAAATTACATTATCATGCTTTATACCAGTATATCCTTGTATTCAAGGCTGTTTAGTAGAGAGTTCTTCAGTAAATGGGTTTACTGATTCATTCAAGGCTTTAAAAAAACTAGCATACTCACCAAGAAGTCTTTAAACAAAAAGGATCCGAGATACCAATCAATACAGCAATTTCTGCAAGAAGTCAACACAAGGCCTAGTGTCTGATGATGGTCATACTGAAATGAATTTAGATTTTGCTTATGCATTCTGCTACTGCAGGTTCCCTAAACTACTGCAGTCTCGTGAAGGTAAAGATTTCATGAAACAACAGCCTGTATGACCCCAATACATATTAATTGGGGACCTGCAACATCAGAAAAAGGAGGAAAACTATATAAGATTAAACTAGTAAGACTGACCATCAGGAATCCAGGTAGCAGTTACATACTAACTGATATAAGACCTTGAGCTAATGTCTGTATCCATACTTTTTTTACTCATATACTCATTATGTACTGTGCATAGTGAGTGACAATGTTTTGGGAAAGAGCTCTGAGGAATGGAAATAGTACCACTAATTCTACAGCAGGAGGGAAAACATTCTGCTTGAGTAATGTGGTGTTTTACAGATGAAGACATCACTGGAGACACAGATTGCTGGAATGGCATACTACTGAAAAAAACATACTGCTTTACAGGGAGACATGTCACATCCCACAGGACAGACAGACATATCATTGTAGAGGGGGCAGCTGCTAGAAAGATATAACATTGAAAAAACAAACTGAATAGACATACAGAGAAAAATTACCAGGAGGAATGGTATGCATGGCATTTCATGCACTTATACATGCAAATAACATATTAATAATATATATTATAATAATATTTGCTTGATCTCAATAACAAGACACAAGCATGCCATTTTTTTAAGAAAGCAGGAATACATTATACTTCCTGTCCTGTCGAGCAAAGTAAAAACAAATCAGTATACATATTTCCTGGGTGGTTTACCTTTACGTTAACTTTTAGTATGTTAAAGCATGTCCTATTCCTAGCAACTGTGCAGTTGGTCTTCATTATTATTTTTTAGAGATTTTAAATTATTTGCCCTCCACATTTACATCTTTCCAGCTTTCGAATGGGGGTCCTGACCCAAAACAGCCAAAAACTAAAAATTGTTACCTTTTATTATCATTCTACTCAGTCCCTCTCCTATTTATGTTATAGTCTCACATTTAAACCACTGCCTGGTTGCTAAGGTAAACAGGACCCTAGCAACAAGATAGCTGCTAAATTCCAAACTGGAGAGCTGTTGAAGAAAAAGCTAAATAACTGGGGAAAAAAAAACAAAAAAATAAATATGAAAACCAATTGCAAATGGTCTCTGAATATCTATTTCTACATGATACTAAAACTCCTTTAAAAAATACGCAAAAAGTATTTTCGACACAAGCCCTGTTCAACCGACTAGTTATTAGGCATAATAAGTGTTTGTTATTAAAAAAAGCTGAAGCTAGGTCAAGGAAGGGGTTTGCTTTTTCTTAGAGGATTCCTGATTTGTTTTTACATTGCTCAGCAGGACAAGAAGTAGAATGGGATTTTCTATGCAGATTTTGTCCTGTTTAGGTAAGTTATAACAACTACCATCCATATTTCATAATTAAAACAATAGGTGAATGAATTAATGTTGAAAAGGATGTTATACAATACTGCCCCTTTAACATTTAAGAGAGTCCACTTTCCTACAATCCCAATTAATAATTCATGATAATTTTCTTGTAAGGAATGTCCTTTTTGCAAGAATGGTTGTTTTATCATCCATCAGGGACACTATAAATATAATCATGAGAACACATGAACAAATTGTATGACCTTTGGTACTATTTGGTAATTAGAATACAGACACAGTTGGTAAGCCCTAAATATGCATGGAAATACTTTTATATGCTCTTGGCAATGTTACATTGCTGTTTATTCTCAGGCTTTATTACACAAGAGTGTAATATCTAGGGCCTCAGTAGAAGAATCTGACCGAATAATCACAGCACAGCTGTAAATGATAAAGCTAAAACATTTTGTGTACGTTGGATGTGGCTCACAAAGCATTCTCCTGGAGGCTAAATCTTCAATAACCCTGAAATTTGGAAAGGAAATAGAGACATTTGAAATGGATTATTTTTTCCAGGAATTTCTTGTCAACATTTGAAAAAACACAAAGAAGAAAAACAAAATAGATTTTCTTACTGATAATTTTGCACTTTAAAATGTGTTTGGATTGCATCCAATCTCAGAAAACACCCTCCCTTGTAATAAGCTAAAGTTCTACTGTCCAAAATACATCACTTTGGAGTTTACAGCCAGGCTACATTCTGAATAAACCCCCCACAGGATTAAAAACAAGGACATGTTATAATAATGTTATAATAATGTTTTGTGGCTCCTGCCCTTTTCCAATGTACAAAAAAAACCCCAATCCCTTTACACTTTATAACTGGTACAATCAATTATGGAAATGGGTAAAATAATGAATGGGTGTTAATCTTCTGAACTAGAAGTAATGATAATCTTTAGTCAGAAAGAGAAAGTCACATGATTTTAAAGTGCTCTTTTAAGAGTACAAGTGCAGTGCGCATATAGGAAAAAAAGTAGCCATTATCTTTATTAGTATTTTGCCTATAATTCCATAAAACTATAGCCACAAGGGAGAGATGCACATAATGCAATGATTACTGCTCAATAAAAAGCTCATTCAATCACTTCAGCTGCTGAAAATGAATTTTAATCGTTAATCCCCATTCAGGGATTAATAATATGAATGGGTTTTACTACTCTTTGCTGCTGAGCTGTGCTGAGCACTAACACCCTTCTGAAAATGAAAGTGTTGTATTTAGAGCAGTTAACACATCCATAATTGTGTCATTTTATTTACAATTTTTTTGGCTGTCGGGAAAATGACAGGAAAGTGTTGGTAAATAAAAAAAAATTGAGGTGCAAGGGGCTGGTTGTGAAATAAAAGGGGGTAGGATCACGTCGCGCGATGGTTACGTTTCGAGCAGATTGGGGCCTTTTGTTAAGGCTATTACAAATTTACTGGCAACTACATTGCTGGTAAATTTGTAATACCAGCCCCGGCAGGTTTTTTACCAGCTAGGCCAGTAAAATACCGACCAGATGGCAACCCTTTCTTGGGCTTCTTTGTGCCAAATCTGTTTAAAATATTTATTTATTTATCTGATTACAGTTAGTAATAGACCACTTGTGCTGCTAATTTCTAATCCGGACAGCCCTCATTGTCTCTGCTAAATATACAGTATACCATATATATTACTATATTTTTAGTAGAAGTGCTAAGGTTGATGCAAAATTGAGTGTACAGAAATGCTATTCACAAATGTGAATACATGCTCCCTAGAATGTGCCTGTTCAGCATGCTCTTATGAATTAGTAGCAAAGCAATTCCAGAGTACCCTTAATGGGTTCCTCCTACATACACTACTGACTTTAAAAAGAAGCCAGACAGGCAGCCCAAACAAAAAGATGTAACAAAAGATAAGTGGCCATACCAGTTTATGCCCAATTGACCTATAGGCTGATAAATTCCAGACAGGACTGACCAGTGTATTGGCCAGGCTAAAAGAAAGTTGTGTTGAATTTTGCCTAAAACCAACATCCAGGGGTTGAGGGTGAGGGTATTCATGTATGAGATCCCTGTCTCTACTGAGGTCAAACAGCAACCCCTAGCAGCCATATAGCATTTTAAATAGCAAGCTGGTGCAAGGCAGAAGACAAAGGCAACCACTAAAACAAAAACTATAATAATGACCAGATCCAAACTGGTTAATTACAGAATATACTATAAACAGAGTTACCATAGGTGAAGTTACTGAGGTCACAGTTTTAGCAACTGTCCCATTTTTAGAGGGACAGTCCCTCTTTTGACAGCTCAACCTGCTGTCTCTCATTTGTACTGGAAAGTCCTGTTTTTCTCTGCACTGAACAGCCAGAAAAAGAAACAAAGTTTCCAACTTAATTGGCTTTTGGCAGAGAGCCCAAAACAGCCACAACAGAAGATAAGATACATTTGTGACAATTCAAATGTATCTAGATAAACAATCTAGATACGCAAATAGGTAATTGTAACAATATAAGATAACAGGTCCCTTGGGGAAAGTTAGACTTAAAGGGCAATTCACCTTCATAAGCAAAACTGTAATAACTGAAAAAATCACATAAATATGTTCAAACTTTTAAAACCTGTGAGATTTTGTAAAATGAACATGGTAATTAGGGGGTGTGGCCACACAAATGGGCGTGGTCAAATAACATTTTTTTTTGTCCCTCTTTTTATTTCCAAAATGTTGGGAAGTATGGTTTTAGCCTCCTCATCAACTCTGCAAAGTATGTCACAGAGGGCCTGATCTGATAATCCTGTAAGGGGCCCTAAAGGGGATAAATAGTTTCTCACAGAGGTCCAGTGTATAACAGATGAACTATCCATTCTTATACACCCATATAAACAGCGTCCCCACACCATTAACAAGGAATTGCAAAGCTGCTACGTTCGGACTGGCCCACAGGGATACCAAGGTGTCAGTGGGCCCTCATGATGCTAAACATTTGACCTATTTCATGGCCATTACCTATTTCTATGAGAACAAAGAGGCTAAATAGATGGGAAAATAGTAGGGATGCACCGAATCCAGGATTCGGTTCAGAATTCGGCCAGGATTCGGCCTTTTACAGCAGGATTCAGATTCGTCCGAATCCTTCTGCCCGGCCGAACCCAAATCCTAATTTGCATATGCAAATTAGGGGCGGGGAGGGAAATTGTCACAAAACAAGGAAGTAAAAAATATTTCCACTTCCTACCCCTTCGGATTTGGTTCGGTATTTGGCCGAATCTTTCGCGAAGGATTCGGGGGTTCGGCCAAATCCAAAATAGTGGATTCGGTACATCTCTAGAAAATAGAGGTATAATATGTAATGAAAAGAGACAAGGAGAATAGAGGTTGAGTGAGGAGAGGAAGAAAAATAGTACTGAGAGTGGGCCCCTGGTGTCCCAGTCCGACACTGGCTACGTTTAGGCAGAAGGGCGGGACAGCATAAAAGCTACGCCATGTGAAAGCAGAAGAGACTGTCTGTGATTGGCCCAGCAGGACAGAGAGCCGGAGCTCGGAACCATGGTTACAGTAATTAATGAATATACTGTATAAAGCATTTCAAAATACACATTCCCTTTAAGACACGGGAGCGAGGAGTCATTATTTATTTAAATACCCAACAGTGACTTGTAACAATACTTGTAACAACACAATATAAAGTCTAATAATCCGTGCCCTAAATAAACATGGCTACTTCGTGCTCGTCAGCCAAGTCTCCGGGGACTTTTTGTGAAGCACGTATTTGCCGACTGCGCCCCCTGCCGCAATAGGCGGAATGATACGGTACCTAGGCTGGCTGGATCTCTTTCACTGAAAGGGAATCAGAAGAGGGAGCGTAGGTGGGTAAAACGTTTCTTTCATTGCCGTTGATTGCTGTTTGTGAGTGTAGGATGAATAGAGACATGTAACCTCTTGTCATCAGTGAACCTTGTGTGTAGAAATCGTCTTTGTTTACTGAGCAGCTGTCCATCTGAGCAGCGTTCTACTGGCCATGGTGCTGCTGCTGCTGCATGGATGTTGCCTAGGATATGATGAGGGCATGTGGCAATCTGTGCGCAGCAGTCGCTGCAGAGCATGGCATTCAGCAGAGCAGTGATGCTGCAGAGCTTTTGATAAGGAAGAGAGCTTGCATGATGCGAAAGCATGGGATATATTTGCTCTTTGATGCATGTGCTATGATAGAGAATATCTTTCATGCTGGGAGAATCATTACATAGTGCTGTTATAATAAGGATGATGGACATACCTGTGGTAGTGGGATATCAGGCTATATATATATATATAGATAGATATATATATATAGATATATATATGTCACTAGGGTGAGCTGCTGTGGATTTAGTGACATTTTACTACTGAGCAAGGTTGTTGTTTAATCTGGGTCATCCACCTGTCAGTAAGATGTCAGTAAGTGTCATATTTACAGCTGCAGGTTGCAATAGCCCCCCCCCAATTGGCAATTTCTAGAATTCTAAGGAATTCATTAGCTTGGGGGCTGGTAGGTGTTAGATATCAGTCATATTGTGTGATATCAGAGGGTGCCTGTGATACTGGGTGATGCTGGGAGGGTGGGGTTACAGTTCTGCTGTTGATGCAGCCAGCAGCTCTGCATGAAAAAATATGTAAGAAAGGCACAGCAAGATATTTATCCAACACTTTTTGCTGACTGCTCATCTTCACGCCGCTGCACATCAGAAAGGTTGAGTTATTTTCTTTGTTAGGAGGACACAAGACTTTTTCTTTTATTTGATAATAATACCAGACCAATAGCATATGTAGTGAGTGTGGTTCAGCCTTGCCCTGCCCTTACCGTAGCTTCTACACCAGAAATCCTCACACTGCCGCTTCTCTAATAAATGTATACAGTATTCAAATGCAGTATAGTGATATAATGGTATTAAAGGGGTGGTTCAACTTTCAGTTAACGTTTAGTATGTTATAGAATAGCCAATTTTTCAATCTTTCAGTTTTCAAATGGGGGTCACTGACCCCATCTAAAAAGCAAATGCTTTGTAAGGCTACAAATGTATTGTTATTGCTACTTTTTATTACTCATCTTTCTATTCAGGTTCTCTCCTATTCATATTCCAGTCTCTTATTCAAATCAGTGCATGGTTGCTATGGTAATTTGGACCCTAGCAACCAGATTGCTGAAATAGCCATGTGTTGAGCTGTTGCACAAAAAGCTAAATAACTAAAAAAATACAAATAATACAAATGAAAACAAATTACAAATTGTCTCAGAATATCACTCTTTACATCATACTAAAAGTTAATTTAAAGGTGAACAACCCCTTTGGGGTGTAATAAAGGGTGTAAAGATATAATATTACGGTTTAAAATTAAAGGGGGTTATTCACCTTCCAAACACTTTTTTCATTTCAGTTGTTTTCAGACTGATCACCAAAAACATAGACAGCTGCCTTTAATGAAACTTTGGGAATCTGCTCAGCAGGGCTAAAGATAAGAAATGTATAGACTTATGTATCAATTTAGAGTGGTTTGACTGGTGATCACAAATTTACCGGCAGCTACACTGCTGGTGAATCTGTAATACTGGCCCCGGCCTTGGCTGGTATTTTACTAGCTAGGCTTTTGAAATACCGGCCAGGTAGCAACCCTACCTGCAGATAAACACTACACATTACTAGGGATGCACCGAATCCAGGATTCGGTTTGGGATTCGGCCAGGATTCGGCCTTTTTCAGCAGGATTCGGATTCAGCTGAATCCTTGTTCCTGGCCGAACTCGAATCCTAATTTGCATATGTAAATTAGGGGCAGGAAGGTAAATGCTGTGACTTTTGCTCACAAAAGAAGAATTTTTTCCTGTCCCTAATTTGCATATGCAAATTAGGATTCAGTTCAGTATTAAGCCTAATCTTTCATCAAGGATTCGGGGATTCGGCCAAATCCCAAATAGTGGATTCAGTGCATCCCTACATATTACATATACATAGTAATGCATGCAACTGAACAGACTGCATCACTGAAGCTGACAGTTTGCAGGGAGTTAGAGTCAGATTGTAAAGTATAGGGATTGTGTATTAAAAAAGGAATGCACCCCCCCCCTTTTTTTTTATCCCCTCTTTCTCTCTCTATTTCTTTACTACTTTAACTTTCTCTTTTTCTCCTCCCCCCACCTGATCTCTGTTAAACGATTTTGTATAACTTGCTAAGTAACAAATTTACATCTTCAGAAGCTAATGGAGCTAAATAATGAGTCAGACGATTGAGCCATATATTATGTTTATTTGTGATCCAACATATTCAATGGCTATATAAATGTACCGTACATACAAAATGAATGTCCTGAGATGTAAATGTTGAATATTTGCAATAAAGAAATGTTGAAAGAAAAAAAGTAATGCATACAATTTGTCTTTATAATTCAAGAAGGTTTCTATCTGAAACCCCTTTAATACTTTACTAATCCCCTTAAGGGATTCACTGCTGGTATAGCTGTCTGGTGTCTGGCTAGAGGGAGGTTGTGATATTTGTGCCTTTGGGATATTTTAGACCATCTATTGAGGTAGCACATAAACCAATGGTGTGGCTCAGGATAGGCATTAGTACTAGAAAAAATGAGGTTCCTGCAGCAGCAGTACCAGATTATATATCAGGGTATATTGCAAATTTGCTAGATAACGGACTGTGTGTAAAGAGTGGTGGGTAATCTGGGACCTTGCAGACACAGATATGACATTGAGTAAAGTCACAGTTCCAGATGGACACTCCTTAAAAGTCATAACATACACTAATGATGTTTTCAAGCCCTAATGCATTAGTATCCGTTTAGTGACTGTTTCAGGACAAATCAATATCTATATAGTATGACTTGTTTCCGTAATATGGGAAATTGAAGATGTGTTTACAGATTGCCTTTATTTCTAATATAATTTTTTGGTTTACCACATCCTTTCCTGAACATTGTATAAATGCATTCTTCAGCCCTTTTACTGGATTGGAATTAAGACCTTTGTCAATACAATTTCTTGCAAAGTTTCAAACATTTTAGCAAGTTAATAGCATTGTTGGATTGATTCACAAAGTCTCCATGTATGCAAAAGCAAATGGGGAAAATCATCAGCAGATTTTGATTGGAAAACAGCACAGCCCACACATTATATCGACAGTAACCAAATGAGACTAGGTCTGCACAATAAACCCGTTTGGCTTCATAACTTCCAACGTAGGAAATCAGACAATTGGAGTTACTCCATTTAGTGTTAACCTAAAACTCACAGAACCCCACTGATTGTTGATAGCCCCTCTATAGGTGGTAGGAATTGTGGTTTAACAACATGGAGGACTGCTGGTCGCTTATCAATACTCCTGAGCTTAAACTGAGCTTAACATGTTCTGTTCACCTTATCTTTTGCAATTTAAAAATATTTGCTATCTTTAAACCTTCACTAACACTGTTTATTATTTAAAAAAATCTTAATCACCTTTACAGTGAATACAGCATCCTTTTAACTGTTCAGTGTATTGATCTGTGGTTTCATGGATACAGTGTGGTAATTTACTGTACATTGTACACTGAGTCTGAAAATATAATGTGGTTAAATTGCTCGGTTCCAAGTGTTTCCAAAGACTCCTGGCATTCCATCCCTATAACAACAAATATTGGGAAGTATTAAAGACATTTGGAGATGGAAAAAAATATGTACTTCTGTCTCCAAAAGATAGACGAGTTTAGGAAAAAGATATATAGCTTAGAGAGGTAGAAGAAAGAGAGAAGGAAAGAGGAGGGAAGAAAGTGGGCAGTAAAAGAAAAAAATGGAGCTCCAACTGGAACAAAGTCCTCAGAAAAGAATGAAAAGACTGGATGTTTATGTATCCTTTATTTTTAAAAATCACTTAGCTAACAATTCTCATTTTTGCTTCAGAACTTTAATTCCCTATTAGAGTGAGGGGTTTGGGTCAGACTGGGAGTAAAAAGTTGATATAGACTCAGTCCAATAGGGTAAACAGGAACGGATATACAGTAGTATGTATGTAATTCATGTGATGTAGTTGTATAATCACAGTTACTTTACAGTGCTACGCAATATGTTGGCGCTATATAAATACATGTTAATAATAATAATAATAATAATAATAATAATAGTAATGGCTTCTCAGCATTCTGTTAATAACAAGTACTTTGGTTGCCTTTGACTAACCCTTGCATGAGTGAAGGTGTTTGTACAGGATTTTTCTTGTAGGGTTCTTGTACTTTCTGTACACCACTGAATATTTTGTTTGGCCACAAAGGGTAAGGCAGTGGCATTTACCCTCCAGATCTGTACAAGTGCAGTTGTAAAAAACACACCCAGCAGAATTTAGAAAGGCGATTTAGTAGAGATTTGCAGGAGAAATTATTATTATATCTCCATTAAAATGCTTCAAAAGCAAATCTTAAAGGCATATTCCTTTTAATTTTTGAATGGTATACCTAAATCCATGGGGAAGTGTGCTACAGTGTTCATGGATTACCTAGAGAGGAGGGAGTTACAGAAGGTTACTATAAATCTGATAATCCTCGTCTGTCTACAAGCAGAAGGCATGTCTTGCAACAACTAAAGGACAGGTTTTAATTCTTGTTTACACTGATGTAACTAATGCTCATTTCACAACTGAACTGCATTTAAATACAGCTTTCTCTAAGTTGAGAGCAGTATTTTAAGTACAGATGTGTTCTCTGCTTCTAGATTAAAAACAGTAAGATAGAAGGGATTTTGATGTTTGCTGAGTTGAGTAAATCAAGTCTCCTTTGATGGTACATCTGCACCTATGTGACACCTGCTAAACAAAAGTAGAAGTAAGTTCTGTACTAAAGGGCCAGTAACACTAAGGCTAGGACCAGGTAGGGCCAAAATCAGCCTGTTGAAATTCACAGGTCAATTTCAGCCCCTCACCGCAAAAATATCCTCTACTTCTTTTGTGTCCGGAAACCCTTGTGTCGGCTACGGCACAAACACTCTCGACAGATTGTGTCACAAAATGCAAAGTCTCACGTTTCTTAGCTGAATTCCGCTGTGTGTGTTTGTGCCGGAGCCCGTGTATTTGGTACTAGCTAAACTGTATTCACTATTCAATAATTTATCTGTTGTCGCCCAGCGACAAATCTCTTCTTCTTTGGGGTGACTAATCTCCCCGAACTGCCTCCCGCCGGCTAGAATGTAAATCGCCAGTAGGATGGCAATCGGTGCACTTCGTTTTTTGAAGTCGCCCGAAGTTGCCTCACAGGAGTGCCATCCTGCTGGCGATTTCGATTCTAGCATAACATGCTAAAAGTTAACTAAAAGGCGAACCGCCCCAGGTTCCTCCTCTCATGGCTAACACTTAGGTTGTGTTACTCCACAATTTCTACACACAAAAGTATCTGTATTTGAATTGATTGATACATAGTTCCTAATATCCCCCTTCCGTATTTTTTTATTAGTTTTGTCACTTTTCATTAATGTCCCTTGTGACCACTGTGGACCATAACTGCACTTAATAATATATACAAAGTCTTAACAGTGCTTCATAAAGGGCAAGAGCAACTTTTCGTGCATGTTAACTTACACTCCTGGTCCTTCCTGCTGCTTACTACAGCTAGGTTTAATGTCCACAAGCCCATTCAGTGGCCTGCACATAAAATTAATAATTTGTAAAATAACATTATCAAATATTTCAGGCTGGTAACAACTGCATAGGACACAACTTAAATTGGTTTTGTCCCAAGCTATGTTTGTGTCTTCTAACATAAAAGAACACATGTTGTGCTGCGATACACAATCTTGCATGTGATCTAGGATTGTTTTGAGTTCTGTCAACAGACACCAAATTGTCTTACACTGCCGATCAAACACAAAGGACTTATTTGAACACTGACATTGCACAGACCCCAAAGAATCTCTTCCATGTACAGCTTGTTCCCTGCTCTCTTCAAAGACTATGCCGTTTCCCAATAGGATCAGTCCTCATATATTTCTTTTTAATGCTCATACTTTCTCTAGAAAAAGTCTGAAAGATTGTATTTTACTGTACTGAGTTGCTAATTAGTAAGCAGCGATATAATCCCAACAGCAATATTCAATAAATCCAAGGAAAAAGCCTTCTCTCTGCCTCATAAACCAGACAGGTGGCAACCCTAACTGGGGCCCACAGTAAAATCTTTTAAAGGAATTGTTCAGTATAAAAATAAAAACCGGGTAAATGGATAGGCTGTGCAAAATAAAAAATGTTTCTAATATAGTTAGTTAGTCAAGAGTGTAATGTATAAAGGCTGGAGTGACTGGATTTCGAACAGAACAGAACACTACTTCCTACTTTTCAGCGCTCTAATTTGGAGCTTTCTGGATAACGGAGCCCATATCTGTAGCATGCAGGGTCCTTTGCATGAACTTTATACTACAATAATTTATTTGGAAGAACCCTCCTCTGTATCCTGGCCAGGTAGCACATATGTGAGTACTTTGAACTTAAAATGTTCTGTTGAATAGGAGCCGCAGGGTTGTATTTCAGCCAGCTGAAATATGGCAGGCTGATTTACTCCTCATATGACATTAGCCATATGCAGGCAGTCTTGAGTGAATTAACTACATATTGAAGCAGATTTGAAAAATGTAAATTTACATGGATTTCAGTGCAGCCTTTGTTTTGCACCAGACACTAAATCTGGAGCACGGTGCAGTGCTTTGGCGCAGAGTTGCCCTACACTTTGAGCCCCATGGCATGTCACATTTGAATTACAGGCAAGATGTGGAATGTCCACGGGGACGGCCATGTACCTCTCCAGCCTGGCCCTCATAAATACATTGCTGCTCCATTCTGGTGTTCAATGGCCTGTGACTATGAGTGCTATGTAAGAGGGGCATGGCGTGAAGTCCAGAAAAATAGCAAATTGTCTGATTTTTGCACTTTGCACCTCAGACCTTCCCTATTTGTTGTAAAAAGTTTCCATGATAAAATGTATGGAGATTAAATAATATTGGTGAAATTTGGTGAAATTTTTTAACTTTATGATGGAAGAAAAAAAAACATTACAAGAAGTATTTATGGCAGTAATTACCCTTATCCTGAAGGCTGGTAGGATTTGTTAAAAAGAGGCAGGCTGCTGATGCCACTAGAAGAGCTCTGGATTTAATTGATGTATCTAACCATTGTAATTATGTTACTTATTTCTTTAGATGCCGAGAAGGCAGTAATGATTTTATATTCAAATCCAGTGGCAGTAGTGTCCCACTCAGGGTTTCAATCGGAGAGTTTTACTATTTCTAATGGTTCCTGGTAGGGTTGCCCGATATCCCTTTTAATATTCAATCTAGTCATGGAATCTTTAGCTCAGAAAATAAGATAAAATTCAGGGATCAGAGGCAGTAGAATCAACTTTGCAGATGACATCTTAATATTCTCAAGCAATCCTGATAAGGGACTTCTGATATTACAAAGTATATTGAAGGATTTCGGTAGGTTTTCACTTTATAAAATAGATGTATATATGTTATCTAAATGTTATTATTTTGTCATTTTGGAAAATGCAATAAAAAAAGTGTGAGCAGAAAACAAGCAGCAATCTGGCAACTGCAGCGGTAGTCAAATCAAATCACAGTGTGGACCTATATATTTAGGGTCTATTTTAGTATTCTGAGACAACTAACAATTGGTCTTCATGTTGTTATTATTTGTGGTTTTTGAGTTATTTAGCTTTTTTTAGCAATCTGGTTGGCAGGGTCTAAATTACCCTAGCAACCATGCATTGATTTAAATAAAAGACTGGAATATGAATAGGAGAGGTAATATAAAATATGAATAGGAGAGTATGAATAGGAGAGTACTAAAAAATAGATTTACTATTACTAATTAATAAATGTGTAGCCTTACAGAGCATTTGTTTTTTAGATGGGGTCACTGACTCCCATTTGAAAGTTGAAAAAAGTCAGAAGAAGAAGGCATATAATTCAAAAACTATAATAAAATAAAAATTAACATCAATTGAAAAGTGGCTTAGAATTAGCCATTCTATACAAGTTAACTTGAAGGTAAGCCACCCCGTTAAGATTCTCATAATATTGGCCTTTTTGCCACTGTATGAATTCCTAGTAGAAAAGAGTCTCCTTGCACATTTAAATGATAATTGCTTTCCGCTCCAATATGTCACAGTAGTGTCTGCGCTTACTGAAGCATGGCTCCTAGATAATCTGTAATATTGGAAGTGTCAAATGTGGCGATGCCAGCAAAAGATTTATTGAATTATACAACTGTGAAGGAAATGTTTCTCTGTTTCATGTAACTCCTTGTGTGCTGAGTGTGTAACACATACTTTTTTTTTCCTTTTATATCTAACAGGAAAAGGGTTTGAAACTCCCAATCATGTCTTTACCATTCCGAAAGGACTTTGACAAGTACAAGAATATTAATGAGGATGAAATACTTAACAAACTCTCAGAGGATGAACTAAAACAGCTGGAGAACGTCCTTGAGGAACTTGATCCTGAGGCAAGTGTAATGAGAGGGATAATTTCTATTGTCAGATCCATTCTCTATAACCCCTTGCTTTGTGATATCATCCGTTTAATTTGTATATGGATTCCTATAAAAGAAGGAAGTCACGCTATAACAATATAAGTTGATTAAGTGTTTTTTGATGCCTTCAGCCTTCCATAAATTATTTCTTTAGAATTCAAGCACCAAAAGGCTGGTGTGGGGGTCTGTTCATTTTCCAGGTTCGCAAAAGAAAACAACACATGTTATCCCCAGAATCTGTGAAAGCATTGCAGGGACAAATGAATTTGAGGTTTGACCATAGCATCCATAAATTCTTCAGAATTCTACAAAACATAAAATGAATTGCATAGGTTCATCCCTTTCAAAAATATTATACAGGTTTATCCAGAGGAAGAGAAAACTGTCCAGCAGGCTAGATGTCAACTCAAACTCACACAGGGAAATAAATACCTTCCTGTCTCTAAATTGGCAATTGGATAGGTTGCTGGTTCAATTATTAAGCCAATGTTTATTAATACTAATGTTTACCTTTCAACTTTCTAAAATGGCAAACAATCACTCATTATCACAAAAACTGAGAATGTATCACCTAAACTGTGTGAACATGTGTACATTCTCATTATCATTTGTTCATTATGGTTTTCAACTTGGGATTGCTCTGCAAATGTGTTATCAATCAATGATTTCTTGTAATGTGGTATTGGCCACTTAATTTTTGGTGAAACAGAGTATTCATTTGTCCACGAGGACCACAGTAGTCCAAGTACTGGTTTGGAGAAGTAAAGACTATAATTTGTGAAATGCAAAGCCGTGTGTGCACACTGTATCCTGGAAACCATCAATATATTCTCAACCACAAACTCTACATTTGCTCCATAGACATGCAAAGCAGTAATGCACACAATACATTTGCTTACACAAACCTGTCCCAGAGCCACAAGACTGGATTCATCCTGCAAATTAACACTTCATGGATAAATGTGAACAAGCTGAAATACCACTGGATTTTATTGGAGTAATTTGTTCCGTGATTTTCATTCTGCATCTAATTAAAAGGACATTGTGACACTCTATGACCACTTACTGTTATGAGCACTTCTAATATTGTAGTTTCTTGTAGTAAGGTGTGCGTTATGTATTATAATACATTAGTAGTGTGACTGACAAACATAGTGGCAAATTAGTAGGGATGCCCTGAATCCTATTTTTGAATTCGGTCGAATCCAGAATCCTTTGTGAAAGATCTGGCCAAATACCCAACCGAATCTGAACCCTAATTTGCATATGTAAATTAGGTAAATGCGGGGGAAAGAGAACCACGCTCGCAGCGCATGGCTAAAAATGTTTTGACTTTCTTGTTTGTGTGATGAAAAGTTATGTGATTTTTTGATTCAAATTCGTTTTGGCCAGGCAGTTGGATTGGGCCGAATTCAAATACTGCTTATAAACGCCGAATCTCGACGAATCCTGGATTTGGTGCATCCCTACAAATTCCTATGAATGGGGAGAGTTGTCATACATACTAAAGGGCATTTGGATCACTGGAGAGACAGACCAATATGCATAAAATTATTGAAAAAAATGACTAGTCAATTTTGTCCTCACTCACATAACATTTTCTATGGCATAAATCTGTCTTTAAGAGATACTGACACCAGAAATTAAACTCTTTTTTACATCTATCATAAAATTGCCTTTGAAAGATACTTATAATTTTGCCATAAAGTATTTGCATGATGCTTTTACATTACCTGTCTGATCCCCCATGTTTCTGTATGAGGGGGCTGCCATATTTGTGTCCGTTAGCATTAGAACTCTAACTGACAGGCTGGGATGGGACAGTCAGGTTGGCAAAATAGTCAGGTTTAGAAACTTCAAGTAACAATTGCTTACAAAAACGAACATCTCAGCAAAAAATTATCAAAATGACATATAGCAAACTTTTATTGTACGTTCTTATTTTAAAAAGTAGTTTTTTGTCAGTATCACTTTAGTTGTCCGTTCACAGGAAACCTAGGGTTTGGATTTCCATAAAACTGCGAGAAACTGATTGGAGAAATTAAATTTCTCCCATGAGATATACTGTATACATGACTTAGTTGTGTTATAGTCTGTTCCTAACCTCAAGCACTGTAAAAACCAAATCAAAGGCAGAGGGAACAGGTTTTTAACTTCTGTTTTATTTGTGGTTAAGTAACCCAATGTTAAAGGTGCCAGTGTGAAACAGGCATTGCGCAAATGAGTGCATCTTCTTTATGCAGCATTAACTTTACTGTTATTAAAATACGTTTTGATACTTACAGAGCTCCAATTCCAGGACTTGATTTGTTTCTTGGCTCTTTAATTGAGCACCCCTGCACTTTGGCAGTAGTTCTTCTCAAAGAAGCCAATAACAACACTGAGAAACATTTTATTAACTGCAAAGCCAACATGGGAACAAGTGGCTGTTTCCATATCTCCTGAAAACGATCATGTGGATCATTTACAAGAGATATGTACTGATATTTCTTTAGCTTCAAGGAAATATTATTTTAGTTTTACCAAAATAAAGACAGAATAAAATGCCCTTTATTATATGTTACCCTGTTTAAGCCTTTGCCTCCAATTAAAACAAATATCCCTGTGGCCATTACATAAACCATATACTGTATTGTACACAGAAAAAGAGGCTGTGACTACAAAATACATATAGACAAATACAAGAGGTCCTCTGCACTCAACCCATTTTCAATATATTAAAGACATTGAGGCATTTTGTGTCTTAAGCTCCTAAAACATGTCTTACCCTTTAAACAAAACAGGGATTGTTTGTCCATATATTGCAATATATTTAAGCAGGCCAACTATGTCAAAGTCATCCCAAATCTGGCCAGTCCTACGCCAATTTTCATCTGATTCATTAAGAATTCTATTGCTTCATTATACATTTTACAAAGGGACTATGTTTTACCTGCAACTTACTAACTACTTTCAAGGCTAAAACTCCCAAATATGGTTGCCCTTTTGTAGCATCCACCCTTCCCAGCTATATTCAGGTGATCCCAGTGGTGGCCAATAAAAGCACAGCCTATATATAGCATCAAAAGAATGACTATCCTATATATATATATAGTTCAAGGCTGTTGCACACACCTCTATCTGAGTTACTTACCCTGGTGCTACCAGAAATTCAACTATATAAATGCATACATACTGGTGCAAACAAGGAATTTTTTCTTCAAAGTTGATCTTTAGTTAATCAACGTTTCAGACCTTTATCAATATATATATATATATATATATATATATATATATATATATATATATATATATATATATATGCATTTATATGACAGAAACGGTGAGTCTATGCATCCTGAGCAGCATATATAACAGTAACCATGAGACAGTCCATCCCATACTGAATATATGATGTTATGTCGCAGTAATGCAGAAATACAGACTTCCCAGTCTCATCTTACTATTTGCCAAGGCAGAAGCATTCTGACATCCTTTAAAAGCAATTAACTTTATAATACATAACACAGCTTATACAAATACAAAACATATGATATAATAGGAACCATAGCATACATACATCATTTATAACAAGAACAACTGACATTGGCCATTTTGTATTTGCTACTTCTTCCACTCTATTTGCAGACTCTCTGAATGTCTAAACAACTCTAAACTCCTACACCCGCACATGTAAAATTACCCTCCCTTGCCCCTTCAGACAGATAAATGCATGTGAGGAGACACGTCAGAGCCAAAGGCCTAAATCTGTTTATTTTAACCCTTTGGTTAGATGTTTGCTTCTGTACATAATAAAAAGTATTGCAGTCTACCACATTCAGTCCCACCACATTCAATCCAGGGGATTCTGGACAGTACTCCAAAGAAATGAATTTGTATAGTTAAAATTACTTTATTTGCATAATTGGCACAAACCAAAACAGAAGCAAAGTTTGAGGTCCACATTGACCTGTAATCAAGCTAGATAAAAGGACCTGAAATGTTGCTGCTGTTTTGGTTTGTGCCAATCATGCATAATTTCATGTATCAATTTTCAGAGCCTCTCTAAAAAATATAAAGGGCAATAATTTAAAGAAAAAGAAGCATGGAATTGTTTGAGTTTATGTATAAGATAGACACTGTAGTCATTTACAAAGACCCTGGACAGAAGTACCCTTAATGCTCATGCAGAGAGGACTCTGTCTGGGGTCTGGCCATGCTCCTCACCTCACTCCAGATTTTTTCATTTCCAGCTCAAGGTGCAGAATGAATCATCAGCAGGCACAGGCCAGCTTATCCTTACTAAGTAAATTGTGTTCCTTGTACACTGTGCCTTCCTAGCTTGTGTGCCTAAATGCAGGCAGCACTGTATTCATGGGTGCAGGTGCACTGTGCTCTGTGTCTCTGAGTGCAGAGACCATTTAGGGTGCAAGGCAGGGTGCAAAATGCAAAGACATGGTGGATTATGCCCATGTTTTGCACTATGCACACTTTATATCTCACTTTTTAAAACAGGATTAGCAGAAACCTATAAAGATAACAGCATTCACAACCCTATTGTATGGGGCTTTCTTTTCAGAATGCACTATTGCCAGCTGGTTTCCGACAGAAGGACCAGACTACAAAAGAAGCATCTGGGACATTTGACAGAGAGCACCTGCTTACTTATCTACAGAAGGAAGCTTTGGAACATCAAGATAGAGAGGATTGTGTACCTTTTACTGGAGAAAAGAAAGGTAACATTGATTGGCCGCAAAGCTGTTATAAGTTCCTACCTATGTATAAGTAGAGAACCATTGTCACTTATTTTTGATTTTGGCAAAACAGTATATAGCCAAGTTCTTAGGTAGCTGAAATGTGGGGCAGAGTTGATTATAATTTAGTGAGATCAACAGGTGTTACACAGCGCACTTCTGTTTTATGTAAGAATGGTATTGGGACCCAGTATACTCTGAAAGGATGTAGTAAATTTGATTATCCATTATCCACTGTGTCTGGAAGCCTTGTTAGTATACTTTCTTTATGTTACTATATAATCACTTATATTTGTCTAATATCCAAATGCATTATAGTGATGATTGAGGATTTTTGTAATTAGCCCAGAAATACATACTATTCTGTTATGCCCTAAGGCAGTGGTTCCCAAACCATCATGTGGTGGTAATAGTGGGGTGCTAATCTTGAAAGCCAATAGGCCTGAGAACTGGGGAGAATGGCAATTTGCTCTTCGAGATACACCTGAAATCCCAGCTTGAAGTTTAGTTTTAGTTGGGCGAGATTTGGAGTGAATATGTATTTGCTGCTCTAGATATTCTTGGAACTATGGTTGAATTACTAATACTCCAATATTATCCCACTTCAGCACATTTCATAAGATAAGGTGTTTCTGGCAAAGAAACACCAAAGTTTGACAACCACTGCCTTGAGGCTAAAGGAACATGAGGCATTTTGATTGCAGATGTCTACTGGGGGGAACCCCCTTCTAATATTATTGATTATAAAGCGCCCCAATGGAAAATGGACCTTGCTGCTAAAACATTCAAACATTTGTTAACTGAGGTCCGCTCGTCATTGCTCCATGTGCATTAGATGAGAACCATTTATTTTTGATAGTATTAGAAGTGGTGACAGATCGACAGGAGCTACCATCTGTTTCCTGCCAGAAGGTAGCAGTGGCCAAACACCCAGGGGTTTCTAAGCTAGTTATATCTTTCATGTGGTTTTCATTTCAGTGTGGCAACTGAAGAGGCCTTCCTCAGTATTAGCCATTATACATTTTGATAAAAGGGAAATAATAGCCCTGTGGTCCTGGAAGTCAGTAGGAGTTCTTTATGAATGCAAGTGCAGTGAGCAAAGTGCAGTTTTGACCTCAACCACAATGCGGTTTTCCCATAAACCATCAGTTTTTCCAAGAATTCCAGTGTTGTTGCACTTGCCAGGGAGAGTTGCGTCTCATGCTTTTGTAGCCGATATAGCATAATTGTGCTTACACTTCATCTCAAATCAGATGCCATTGCATCAAATACATTGGAGTCTGTTTGGCATGATTTTCAGTGCTTGGCGTGCGAGTGACATTAAAGATTTGTCATACAGTAGAGGGTACTGTCTGGATACTGTCTGACATGTCTCTGTGTTAACTAATTTATACTGTACTCCACTTCTCTGAGAACTTGCATTATTTCAGTACTGTGCAGATACTGTTGTACTTACTACATCTTCTTATACATGCAAAAGAACATGAAGTATCCCCCTGGAAGTTATACCTTGACCTAGGATGGCCATACCCAAAAATATTATCATATTGCGGAAAATGGTTTTAAGATCGATCATCAGGAACATCATCATCTACCACTCCGTCGGATAAGTCTATACACACCTTGGGGTAATGTGACCTATATATATTCATTTAGTCTGCAGAAAATTAAAAAAATAAACTATATTGCAAAGTGTGGGCTACAGTTTTCCTTATTTGCTCAAGGAATTGGGCAATTAATAAATACAGATCATACTAAAGGGTCCCCTTCACCCAAAAACTTGGGTTTTTGCATAGTGAAAGAAAATGTCATTTAATCAACTTTCCAACATACTATCATGTTTAAAAGTTATTTGTAAATGTAATTGTTATTGAAAGCAGCATATGTCTTTCTATAGTCTCTGCACTTTTGCTTCTGACTCCTCAAATAATTTAGACAAAGCCAGCTGATTAACAGACTAGGAGATCTGACTTGCAAGTGTCAGAACCATTATCGTTATAATTTATATAGCTTCATCATTTTACACAGCGCATTACAGAGTAAAAACAGAGGAGAGAAAGGGATAAACAAATAAATCCCCTTTAAATGATGAACTAAATAACTAGAGAAGGTTTTATTCACTGGAGCCACACATATTTGTATAAAGTTCAGTGCTGCAGTTTGTTTGTGTTTATCATGTTGGCATTAAGAACATGTGGTTTACATTAGGAAGAAAGAAAACATTAAAAACAGTCCAGTGTTATAATCTTCCAGATGCTCTGTCATTCTTGTTTAGTCTTTAACACTTTGTCTCCCAAAAAGAGCCACATTTTTTATAGATTAACGTACTTTGCAAATAATGTAAGACTACAAATTGATCACAGACAATAGAAATGATGGAACAGTTGTCTAATAACAATATTAATATAATCCTTTATATATATATATATTGTTTAAAGATAAATGCATACATGTAAACATAGTAGGCATATTTAGATAGAAAAGGTAGCATTAAAGTAATCTTTTTGGATTAACGTAATTGTTTTTACACTTAAAGTTTGTTTCGGATCATACATTACCTACAAATAAGCAATTTCTTGACAATAAATGTCCTAAATTCAAAATCATGTACAATGTAAGCTACACAGCTTCTCTGATATTTTCTATGTAAATATGTGCCCTGCAGCTATAATGGCTGCCCCATATCTACACAGCAGCAAATTGAGAGAAACAATAGTGGTGTTTCTGAAGTAAACTCTAGTGTAGGTTATAACAATATCATTTAAAATGCATTTTACATTTTTGGTTGAGCTCTTGACCTGGATCCATCCATTTGCAGTTAAACCGAGGGCATGCTTTTTGTATGTCTCCATAATGAGGCTTTTATACTTGAAACTCTGTATGCTGGTATTAAGGTCTTTTTAACTAGGGGCTGATTTGCCTTCAGGGCATGGAATAAAGCACTATCTGCCTAATATTTCTTCCTGTTTGGAGTGAAAGAAATATTCTATATGATTTCTGCCAGCTTTACAAAAGAGTTTCTTTTTTCTGTGTATTACTGTGTTACGGAAAGAATTAAAAGGAAGGACACACAGTATAAACGCACTTTGCCTATTTCTAGCCAAGCTTCCTATTCAGAACTGTTCCATCCCCTTTTTCTGCAATGTTCCTGCTTTTCCAGATTAAGTTTTTTTTACTAGACCCCTTTATAATATATCTATATTTGTTGTAGTAAAAAATGAATTATGATTGTTTACCAACGGCAATAGACATTATTGGGTTGTTCCATTCATATGTTTGTGTTTGAAGGATGTTTTGGGTGAATTGTATCATGGCACAGGTAGGGTGTAGTATAACACTCTCATGGTTGTTTTATCCCTTCTGGAAAGAGTATACTTCTTGCTCATCTTCTAGCTTTCATTTTATGCCCAAAAATCTTTTATTTATGTCAGTTTAAAACATAATTTTCATCTTACATAATGATAATTTTGCTTGTGATGTACATATGAAGATCAGCATATTTAACCAGATTAATTGGGATTAATAGGTGCTCCTATCAGCAGAAAACTGCACCGGACCGGGGTTCTTCCAGCGAGCACTACGGAGCAACCCTCTTCCTGCTTCTTCACTCTTCATATTTCCCATGGTCGACTCATGCGCAGTAGAATGAAATAGCCGTTAAAGTTCGGCTTTTCGCTCTACAGAGCATGCACAGCCGCAAGAAGAAATAAGAAGCAGGAAGAGGATCGCTCAGTGGTGCCTGCTGGAAGAATCCCAGCCTGTGCAGTTTTCTGCTGATAGGAGCCCCCTGGTCTGGGGGTCTGGTAAGTAAATACAATCACTTAGGGGTGCCTAACATTTGGCACCCCAAGTGGAAAATGGCTTTCCTTCTCCTTTAACACCAGTCCTTTTCGGTTGTGTACTGCATTATTTACTAAATTAATCAGAGTCTTGCCCCCCTGTAAAATTTATTTTCTTTGGCCCCCACCCTTATTTGCATTAAAAGGGTGTCTCCTGACGTGCAAGATTACCCGCAACCCCCCTCACCTTTTCTTACAGGTCTCCTTCTCTCCCAGGCCCGCTGGGGTCTGCACAATTGATATAAATATACGATTTAATCATGCAATAAACATATTCTGTAGTTTAAGTTTAATGTAACTCAGAAGAGTGGTCCAGCTAGAAATCTGCACTTTGTCACTGAATTGGATGGTTTCAACAGGAAGCTGTTGAAGGGATTGTTTAGGCTTGGTTCTGTGCTTAGCATAGAAGTCAGGATGTGGGACATAGGCCCATCTCCATTATGTAGTGAGAGAGCCTTGAAATACAAGGCACTTCTCTGGGTCTGTGCATTTTAATGGAAAATCCTTGGCTGCCATCAAATAGATGTCTCACAAATAAAATCCAGACTAAGGTAACAGTACTAAGGGACGCAGAATACAATTCTATAGACATTTTATTAACTGTTTTAGGGGTTATGGGGTGAGAGCAGACAGAGGAAAACCAAATAAACAGTAGCAAAAAGGAGCCCTTTATATTTCTTTTCACACGTTCTTGTTAAAGACTGATAGAAAGACTGCAGAAAACTTTTATTTCCCTAACTTTATACGTTACCACCCAACATTCGGTTTTTTATTAATACCTTTTCAGCCCTACTGAGTTTAATTATTATCCTTTACTTATATAGTGGCAACATATTTCCCAGCACTTTACAGAGAGATTATTCAACATTTAGATCAGTCCCTGCCAAGCATACAGTTTAAGGTCCCCATCATGCCCATGTGCACAGTTAAGTCAAGTTAATCAGGGAATATTATTATTTGAGTATATAGTACCCAGAGAAAAGCAAACAGACATGGAACATACAAGCTCCTTGCAGGAGTCCTGGACTCAAGACACCAGTGTTAATATCTCACCCCAAAGTATCCTTCTGCTTTCTCTCACATTATCTACTGTTTGCCTATAGCATATTGCCCCCTCCTGTTGCACTTGTTACTTACCAGCATTTTGTATACTGGTGCCATAGACTTTGCTGTTCCTCCACTGATGATGAAGCTCTTCATGTCATCTGTTTGACATATTCTCTAGTGACTTCTCTAGTCTTCTATAAATATATCTGCTTTGCATATAGATTTTCTGTATTGTAGGCTAATGTTTTATTGTCATACCTGCAGTTCATTGATATCTGTCTATACACACTAAAACGTTCAATCACAGACATTGGAATGGTGACGTCACGTGACTGAATGCATCTTATGAGACCAAAAGTCCATATCCTGAGCTTGTTGGCGGTAAATTTCTCATTTATTGTCCTTTACTCTGTATTTCCTGTGTTTAAAAGCTAGAGGAATTGTGTTTATATTGAGAGGAACTGCAGAGACAGTGCTGTTAGATGTCATTCTGGGGGAGATAGAACTGTTGACACACATACAGTTGCAGTTTTATATATATATATATATATATATATATATATATATATATATATATATATATATATATGCGCCAGCACTTCCCTTAGTAAATCAAGTGATTTTATTTTTCACACATCACAGTGCTCCAACGTTTCGGTCCCTCTTGGGACCTTTTTCAAGGATATATATATATGGAGCACACATCATGAAATTATAAAATGCCTGGGTGCTTATAAACACAGAACTTATTTGGCAACTAGCAAACAATTTGAATAATTATACAAGGAAAAACAGTGTAATTAAGGGGCAGATTTAGCAAGGGTCGAATTTCGAATTCATGGGAGTTTTCCAAACTCGGGTGAATAGGATCGACCTGAAAATTCGAATCGAATTCGAAATTTCTCCGAAAAAAACTTGAATGTCAGGAAGGCAGCAAACTCCAAATTGATCCCAGGACGTCCCTCATTGACTAAAACAGCAATTCGGCAGGTTTTAGTTGGTGAATATTCAAATTCGAGTTCTTAAAGGGTCCGACTATGATACATGTCGAAAATCAAATTCAAATTTATTTAAAAACTCAAATTGAATTTTAACAATTCCCTAGTCGAATTTCACAGTTTTGACCATAAAAAAACTCGAAAATTCTATTTCACTTTGACCCTTGATAAATCTGTCCATAAATGTTTGCTGCATGATAAGTACTTATCATTAAATCAGTATTTAATACTTTATATGAGTAAGGCCCAGTAACTACAATATGTGGCAGCACTATGTCCATGGCATAGAAAGCCCTCATTTCATTGGGAATTATTGATTTAAGCCTAATTTTGTTTGTAAAGGTTTAAAATAGCCATAATGCATTCGGCACATTGTATGAAGTGTGGTAGGAGAAGTAACTCCATGATTTTGAAAGAATTTTTTAGAGTTGGGAAGATATATGCGGAAATGTGGCTGCTGTCGAAAGATATTTTCAACAATGACAAACTTGATTAATTGGAACTGAGAGGTTCTCTTAGCAGTAGGTCATTTTAACAGCAAACTGAGCTGGTCAAAACAAATGTACTTAGCAACATTTGTGTTTCATTTTGTATAGTTGGGATATGATTTGCCAGTGCTGAATGTAAACAAAATTATAATCATTGAATTCTTCATTTTCATGAAAAAATAATCATTGAAAAGTCAGCAAAGTATTTTTCTAGGAATTACCATCAAGCCATGAATCCTCAAGTTGTATAAATATAATCAGCAAGATTAATTATTTTTGGTCTCTTTTTTTTTTTTTTTTTGCGTCTTTACAAAGATACCGTAGTAGTTTGCATTGAACCCTCCTTGTGCAGATACCATGTTTGAGATTTATGTGTGGTTCATGAGAGATCACTGAAGGTTGCTGGTGCCCTCCTAAAAATGTTACTTGCCACATGTACAATTGTATGGTGTAATATAGTAGCAGTCTTAGTAGCCCACAGCAACCAACCGGCAGGTATCATTTACTTGTTTGCTATTTAAAAGTAAAGATTAAGTTGGTTGGTATGGGTAACTAGACATCCATAATGATCACAGCTTATCTTCTTAATGCACCCTTAATAGAACAGCTTAAATGACATTAGAACCAAACTTCCCAGTAGGTGGTAAAGAACCGTAATATGTGTAGTACAGAGCTAAATGCCTTTTTTCTATTACACTTGCTATCATTTTAATAGACCTAACTCACTGCTCTGTTTAATGTCATGAAAGAGTTTATGTCATGATTTTTCTGGCGTACTTTTTATTTCTAAATTAGACTGTTTACATCACAAATAAATTACTCTAGCATTTATAATTTTATTTCTGAACCAACAAATGTATTTTTTTTAATTTAGGTTGCAGTGCAACAGTATAGAGTGACTGAAGTTTATCAGAGCACAAGTCACCTGACTGAGGGCATCTGGAAATGTAAAAGGATACCTAGTCCCATATCAAAATGAAATATAAAATAACCTGTTTGCTCTTTTTGAAAAATATATTTCAGTGCAGGATTCTGGAACAGCACAATTAACTGATGCATTTTGAAAAAAAACACGTTTTCCCATGACAGAATCCCTTTAAACATATATTTACAGCACCAGTACTGAATGGTGCCTAAACACATATACACCATAATATCTTATACATGGTAATGATGGGTTATAAGCAGGGTTGGGTGCAGGGCCCATCGAGGCTGCTGCCCCAGGGGCCCACACCCCCCTACAGGGGCCACCGCCACCTGCCCTCCCCCGAGGGAGATCAGTGCCTGGGGGAGGAAGATCAGTGGCCATGGGGAGCACAGCAGGGCTCGGGTCTGGGCCAGTGAGGGCCAGTCCAACCCTGGCTATAAGAAACACCAGGTATTTTTTTTCATAAAATGGCAAGATAGATTGTCTTGGAATCCAAATCAAAGTCCCATGACTTGCCAGTGTGTAACTCCTCTTCTGTAGAAGAACTGTGTCCAACAAAGCTGTTTATTTGCTTTAATCTGGTCCAACAATGCAGAGATCTGTGATGATGATACACTATTCAGCCAGTAACTATACTTGAGATGGATTTGAAAAACATGTCAGTGCAAGTTATTTCTAGCACTGTTTATACCACGTGTATCATTCTTGAGTTCACAATTTGTATACACTTTCCACGATAGGGAATCACAGGTGGCTCTAATCTCGCAACTATGTCTAACCTTTGAATGATCAGATTCTGCAGATTACAGTGAAATAAATGTGTTTTGGAGTCTCTTCGTCCTTAATGCTTTTAGAGTATGCAACATTGAATAAGAAATCCATGATAACAAAACTACGCCTCTAATTATTTCCAGACCCTGATGGCTAACTCGTGTCTCTTATTGCATAACACTCATTTCAGAACCTCTGTCATCTTAGCTATTTCTGCAGGAAAAAAATATGGATACAATAATCAGGAATAGGCAACCTTATGTGCTACAACTTCCAGAACACCCCTTCCCCCCTATAGATGGGAACATTCCTAGTTCCTGACATAGAACTATAATGTAACTAGTAAAATAAAGAAGACATTTTGTAAAAGGCAGCCTTCCCATTTTTCTAAAGTATGGATGACCAAGATAAATAAAAAGCTGTGCGGTGCTAAGAAATTACTTGTTTTTGCACAGAAAAAAAAACTGAAATAGCAACAGAACACAACAATATATGTATAGTGTCATGTACAATGAGTAATGTTTCTTCACAAAGTGCTTTGCCATCATCTTTGCATTGCCTTATCCAAATGCACTGTGTCAGGCAGGTATCACCTGAATCACAACAAAACATCTTCTTATTCACCAAATTATTGGCACCAACAGAGAAACCATTTTAGTCTCTGCTCAGTTATGGTTTGTCTACCAGAGGTGTATTTAGTTGTTGCTGGAAAAAAGTGAGGACTAAACAAGAAAACTAAGTTAAAAAAAAACCTCAGTCCTTCGCTTGATATTTACATTATTGACATTTCACTGTCCTGTGCTTTGGTGTGCTTTATAAACACTTTTGTTTGGCTCATTGTCTCAAAGAACTGCAAGCAAAATAATGCGTGACCTGTAGCTAAAACTATTCAAACTGCATTTTACTCAAAAGAATAGGTTTGCATAATTCTTGATCCACTTTAACTATCCCAGAACACTTTTCCCACTAAACAGCTGCACAAGATGGAAGCACAACACATTTCTATTTGTAGGCTCTCCCAGATAATTTGGCACAAAAGTTCTGGCCCCATGCTGTGTTCCGTCCCCTCCCTCTCCAGATCTGATGTTAGGCTTGTCTTGTGCCAGAGGAGCGGCTCCTTGGTTTCTTACCAACAAACAGCTGTGGAAGACTCATTCTCATTTGTCATATATTCTATTTTGGCTTCCTTGCCAGTGCTACAGAGTCAGTTCATGCCAAGATATGTTATTAAGTGATATAAATGGTCTCCGTGAGTTAGGAGCAGCAGCACAGAATTGAAGGGTGTGCGTAGTTTTAACCATAGCAAAAATGACAGGGTTAGATTTCCACTAGCTCTGTGCAGTTTAAACTGAACTGATGATTCCAGTTCACCCTTTTAACTTAGATTCTCTTTGTTTGCTGTTTCAGCTCGCTGCTTGCACAAAGCTGGCCACACCACGGCTTATCATATCAGCCTGCTTGCTTATATTTATTTATATTTGTTCAGATTAGTCCAGTATTAGATTTCAGCTGAAATGATTGGCTTTAAAACCTGCTAGGTCGGGGATTTGTTTATTGTTCACTTGGATATTTTATAACAATCTATTTATTACTATTCCTTATCCATGGCAGAACTTACTGTATGCAAAACTGCATGAGATTTTTTAAAGCTAAAAAGAAAAGAAAAATGTATTTTTGCATCCAACTTGCAAAGTGTCTGTTTTTTTTAATGACAATTCATAGTACTGAATCTGATCAGATAAATAAAAATCCGACAGTAGCAGAATTGCAAGAATGTAGCAACTTGTGTTTCAGTTTTCCTTGAAAAGGGATGTAGAGTTTTAGCGATGACTAAGTACGGTTGTGTAATATGCTCTTGCTTATGTCTCCCTACAGGCAAAGTCTTTGTTCCCAAGCACATGCCCATTGAAAGGCAGCCAGAAGAGAAGGTGACTCTTGAGCCAGAACTGGAAGAAGCTCTTGCAAGCGCCACAGATACTGAACTCAGCGACCTTGCAAGTCAGTGCTATATGCTCATGAATACTCTCTTGAATAGCAGATTTAAAGGGGAACTCCAGCTTCTAAACCAAAATTTGAAAAAGAGGCCCGCATAACACAGAAACCCCTAATATACCCATCACAGTTACCTGTTTCTTCAAAAAGTATAAATAACTACAATTTTATATGCTGCAATCCAGCTGGTTAACAGTTCTTCTCTTTCTACATCATTTGAAATCCTGGCAGGGAACGAGGGACTAAACACTGATTGTAACAACTACTCCACAGCTTACAGACAGCATGCAGGAACTACATAACCCACAATGAATTGCACTGTGATGTTGTGTTCCTTATTGAAATCACATGTGCAGGGAATTGTGGGGTTTGGAGGATGCAGGCTAAGGACATATGGCTGTTGATACAAAGTAACAGTAGTCAGCTAGCTCAGCAAAGTAGTCAGAAAGATCAACAGAAGAGCAGGGGGCTAAGCTTACTGTCAGAAACCATTAAAAATCATGAAACGTCTGCATATTTTTTAACTGATATATATTGCATTTCAGTTGCTTAAAATTATGTATACTTTTCAGAAAGCTTAAGTTATCTTTTTGTGGAGTTCCCCTTTAAGAAACTGCAAAAAAATCTATCCTCGGGTTAAGCTCCTGCCAGTCCTACAGAATATTAATGACAGATTAGAATCTCCTCCCTTCCTTCAGAGTTCTTTACACAAAGGAGTTTAATGTAAACAGGGCAGTATTTTTGGTTATTTCATGGTGGTATTTAGCTGCTATTTGACTGCTAGAGTCACAGGGGTAAATTTATCAAAGAGTGAATTTAGAGATGGATATCGTCCTCTAAAGTGAAATTCCACCACTCTCCATTAATTTCTATGGGATTTTGAAAGGCATATTTATCAAAGGATGAACTTTCACTTTCACCCATTGATAAATATTCTTTAAAAAATCCCATAGAAATGAATGGAGAGTGGTGGAATTTCACTCTAGAGGACCTTGGCGATCTCTAACGTCACTCTTGGGGACAAGAGTGACTAAATTCACTAAAATCCGCCAATTCACTAAAATTTCGAAGTTGTGCTCAGGGAGGCGAAAGATAGCGAAGTTGCGCTAGAGTTAATTCGTCAAGCTATGTGAATTTACGTTAGCAATGCCTAATTTGCAGACGGCGCCACGTTAAAATACAATGGACGTATATGTAGCAGCAAATACATTACACTACACAAGCCTGGGAAAACTTCATAAAATAAAGTAGATTGTTATTTTGCCCTATACATGTGCCCAGTGTATAGTTTATGTGGCATATGTTAGGAAATGTAGGGGGGAAGGGCGGGAATTTACAATCTTTTTCAGCCTATCACCCTTAAAAAAGGAAAAGACGCCATCGTTTTCTGGGACTTAGAAAAAATTTCAACTTTTTTTGAAGCAATCCCTATCTACTCTATTACACTTCGCCTGGTCTGAGGTGGCGAAGGCAAGTCTGGCACAAGAGGTATCGTCCAGTAAAATGCGTAAATTAGTGAATTAGCGCAGTTACGTCCCTTCGACATAGCGCAACTTCGCCTGGTGTAAGGGTGCGAAGTAGCCCTAGAGTAGGTCCACTTCGCTGGCGAATTTGCGCTAGCGTTAGCTGCTTCGATCTTTAGTAAATTTGCCCGAGTGGATGCGGGTACAAAGGTTGGTTCTGACTGTTCTCATATCTTCAGAAAGTAAAATATACAATGTTTATAAGTTGTTTTAACATAATACTGTTTAGCTTGATATCTATTTGGAGGGACATTATGTTTTCCTGGTGCTGAGGAGGCCAGGAAGGAAGTCAGGGTAATAATTAAATATGGCCATGGTCAGTTTTAAGCATTTCACCAATTTCAAAAGCCCCTACATCGATTTTATCAAGCAGTGTAAATAGTAGGATTAGTGGCCTCAATATTTCAGTATTTATTCAATTTATCATTTAAAAGCTTTACTGGATACAACAACAGCCCAGACCCAGTTCAGCAACCCTGAACACATTTCACAGTCACCATAGATGCACAAAGCCTATTAGTGATGCTCATTATTTAGGAATAATTCTCTGCCAAGCAATTAGACTGGAACATTATTATTATTAGTATTATTTATTTATATGGTGCCAACAGTATTCCACAGATTTATTCCTATGTCATTCACATCATTCCCTGCTCCAGTGGAGCTCACACACACACACATCAGCTATTCTGTCTGTATATTTTGAGCATGGAGGTAATGGGAGTTCCATGGAAACCCATGTAAGCGTGGGGAGAACAGTACAAACTCCTCGCACACACTAAGTGCCCTATACAGAAGGACTATAAGAATGTACCCACTGCTTGTTTGTAACAGACTAGAAAGTAACTGTCCAACAAAGGTGTCAGGTTTAATATTAACAGAATTTTTTTTAGGTACAAAATGTTATTCTGCATTGACTAAATGATACATCATTTTTTTTAAAAAAAAAAAAAAGCAACATTTCCCCTTTAAATAGGATTGATGATGTTAATCTCCTCTAAATAACGCAATTGTTTTTATAAATAAATACACCTTTTTTATAGCTGTCCTTGGAGTCCAGCACTTTGCCAGCAGACCACAGGGAAATGAAAATGGAAACAGAGATGATGGTGAAAGAAGGGATGTTAGAAGTAAGTATACATTTGTGTTCTCCACAATGTTGTGTACAGTGATGTAAAATATGGTTGTATTTTATAATTAACTATAACAGTAACACAGAATTAGCCCTTTAAGTGCCATAGATTATAGAATCTCCGTTCTGTGGATAAAGGTACCTTAAGGTGGCCATACACGGGCCGATAAAAGCTGCCGACAGACCAAGTCGGCAGCTTATTGGCCCGTGTATGGGGCCCCCCCGACGGGCTTCCCCGATCGAGATCTGGCCGAAAGTCGGCCAGATCTCGATCGGATGGGACTAAAGATCCCGTTGGATTATGGCCGCATCTGTTCGTTGATGCGGTCCCGCGATCCGACCGCCCATTATTATACGTTAGGATCTGATCGTTGGGCCCTAGGGGCATCGCCAAACGAGCGGATCTCTCCGTGTATGGCCACCTTAAGTGCCACAGAACTTCCGGGTTGGGGAGCTGAGGAGAAGTTTTTCAAGCTGCTAGCTCCATCCTGATTGTTCCCCCCCAGGCAATGAGCAGAGCAGGAGGGGGTGAATTGGCCCTTAGGGTGCGATCACCCAGGGGCCCCAAGACAGCAGCAGGCACGTGAAGTCTACGTGTCCTGCTGCTGCCCACACTTCCTGGACCCCCCCAGTGCTGCCCACTCAATGGACCTGCACAGAAAACGACCCCTCTGGTTCCTGAATCCCTCCTGCCTTCTCCTCTGGATTTCCAGCCTGCTTGTCCCCAGATTAGTGTGACACACACTGTGTAGCTGTTGTTTGCTTGTTTCTGTCTGTAAAACCTGTTTGGCCAAGCTAAAATATTCAAACTGTGATTCTGGTGGCTAATTACAGTAGGCAAAAAGTGTTGTTTTTGTGGTTTTATTGGATTTTAGTGATTTTATTGCATTTTGCACTGTTGTTTGTTGCTTGTTTTGGTTATAAAAGGGAGGTCTAACTTTGTTTAGGAATGAGCGATATCAGCAGTATGAGATTGCTCAATCCTTTATTTACCATGTATAAGTTAAAGGTAGCCTGATGCAGCCCTTGCTCATAATGTAATGAAAATAGAATTATCATTTTATTTAGGGATTTATCTATTGTAAGTCACTTGTATATAAGGCATTACATAATGATACATTTAGGGGGTTATTAAAGTTCAAATGCCAAAAACTTACTATAAAATCCAAAGTTTTAGTGCAAAAAAAACTCAACATTTTTGAGATTTATTATACCCTGAGGATGGAAAATGTCTGAATCTGAAAATCCAGTATCTCAGACCTACCGAGGTTGTATATAAGTCAGTGGGAGAGGTCCCTTTCCTTTTTGTAAGTTTCTTTGGTCTGCGCTGGAATTAGCCCGAAAATCCAACTATTTTGGACTTTTTGGGCTTTTCAGGAAAAAGCCAGAAAAAAAATCGAGCAATCGTACAATTTGGATTTTCACTCACTATTCACTAATAAATAAGGTCCAATTGTGGATTTTTTTAATTAAAATAATCAGAAAAATTCAGATTTTCATGAATTAGGCCCATAATGATGGTTACATTGGATGTAATAATTATGTTTTCAGTAGATATTGTCAAGGCTGAAAAGGTGAAGCCAACATTTGAGGATCCGCCTAATCCCACTAATGTGGAAGAAAGTTTGCAGAGGTTAAAAGACAATGATCCATTTCTTCTGGGTGTCAATTTGAACAATATCAAGGTAATGTACGTTGTTGGACAATTTAGAATGACTTAATTCATTTGCATTCATCCATAATGATAAGATTGATTTAAAGGGATTTATGGTTTTACATACAGGATGCTTATGTGCAACAATAGGGGGCTGATTTATCAAGGATCGAATTTAGAGTTCATGGGAGTTTGTAAAACTCATTCATTGCCTTAAATGAGAACTCAACCCCCAATTAAGAAAACCCCCTACCAGCTAACCCCCCCTCCCTGATTCTCCCCCCCCCCCGCATACTTCAATAGCCCTGAATAGTCCCTAAAATATTTCTCACCTATTAGTGCAGATAAGCACAGCAGAGCTTGTGGGCACCATCTTCCATATCGCTGGTCTTCATCTGTAATAGAGCGCCGTATTGGTGCATGCGCAGTAGGAGCAGTCTTCCGGTTCGTACCATCTGTGGATGCTGGAAATTGCCTACGAGGATCAGAATTGCTGAAGAGGACCTGAAGAGGACCTGAAGAAATCTGAAGATCAGGAAGATGGCACCCACGAGCTCTGCTGCACTTACTCTGCATTAATAGGTGAGAAATATTTTAAGGACATTTTCAGGGCTATTCAAATATGTGGGGGGGGGGGAGAATCAGGGAGGGGGTCTAGGTTAGTAGGTAGGGGTTTTCTTATTTGGGGGGGTTGAGTTCTCCTTTAAAGGGTAACTTAAAGGAAAGGGATATCATGATTTTTATGGTGTAGTTTTCATTATTAAATTACATTAACTGAGACCTATGCTCAGACTTAAAGCAATATTGACACGTTCCTATAAAAATCATAGGAACGTGTCAGTATCAAGTAAATTCTGCATCAGGAATAGTTCCCCTCAAAACCCCCCGCAAAGCCACCTCCAGCCCCTGCAAACCTGCGTTCAACCGACCCTCCGCCACTGCTAAATGATCTTCTTTACCATTTCAGTGACGCTGGGCTGATTACAAATGAAAACAGGAGTTCAGCCTATGGGAGGATCGCTCCGCCCCCAGCCCAGCATCACTGAAGCAATGCAGAAGATCTGTTAGTAGTGTCTGCTGCACACAGGTTCACAGGGCTGGGGGCGGCTTTCAGGGAAACTATTCCGGATGCAGCATTTACTTGATACTGACACATTCCTATGATTTTTATAGTGTCAGTATTGCTTTAAGCTTGCAAATAAATATTTATTGTTTAACCGAGAGAATTAATTTGTACCATATCAAAAACATAAATATTGTATTCAGACATGATTTTTTGAATACTGCAGAATATTCCTATCCCAACTCTCAAGGAATTTGCCAAGGCTTTGGAGACTAACACTCATGTAAAAGCCTTCAGCCTTGCAGCTACACGAAGCAATGACCCAGTGGCAATTGTAAGTAAACAAGCTGGCAACGTAAGAGGCCACCCCTTTAGACTAGAAGAAAAGAACTTTCATTTGAAGCAACGTAGGGGGTTCGTCACAGTCAGGACAGTGAGGTTGTGGAATCCACTGCCGGGTGATGTTGTGATGGCTGATTCAGTTAATGCCTTTAAGAATGGCTTGGATGGTTTTTTGGACAGACATAATATCAAAGGCTATTGTGATACTAAGCTCTATAGTTAGTATAGGTTTGAGTATATAGAATTTAATTAAAAGTAGAGAGGGGTGTATGTATGGATGCTGGGTTTTCATTTGGAGGGGTTGAACTAAACTATGTAAATCCTGAATGTGAAAATATTGTACTGATATTAAAACCTGCCATGTGTGTGGATAGTGGAGAGGGAAAAAGTCTGAGAAAAACAATATAGATGAGGAATCTCTAAGCTATAGAGAACCAACTGTTACTGAACTAAATCGCTCAGCCGCTTCTGGCAATCAGACCTCCATAAACAGCTGGAGGGTAGAAGTTCGATATCCCTGGGTCTGATTTAGTCTCCATTTTTCAAGGCATTTGCAGATATGTTAAAAGTTAATAAAACTCTGAAGAGTCTCAATGTGGAAACAAATTTTATCACTGGAAGTGGGATCCTAGCTCTAGTGGAAGCCCTGAAACAAAACAAGACCCTAACAGAGATCAAGATCGCCAACCAGGTAAAGTGTCATCATTTCTAAGTGACTGAAAAACATTAGGACTTCAACATTTGTCTCATCTGCTATTCTGCTTACTTTTGACAGAGGCAACAGCTTGGCACTGCAGTAGAGATGGAAATTGCTCTGATGCTGGAAGAGAACTCAGCAATTCTTAAATTTGGCTATCAGTTTACACACCAGGGCCCAAGGATCAGGGTTGCCACAGCCATTACAAAGAACAATGACTTAGGTGAGATAAACGTGAACCAAAAAGAAAAGCCATTATAATACCTTTATTGTTTTTCCCCTAAAAATACAGTAAAGTGCAGGCAATACCAGAGATGAGTGAATGCTCTGTGTATGAATTCGCTTTTCCCACAGAAAACCACAGAATGGCACTTACACTGCATTTAAACCAAGGACTCATATGCTTTATGAGGACATGGCTATTCAATAACATTTGTCCTGGTTAGTAAATGTTGTTGTAGTTACAACAATGCATGGTTTGTGCATTCACTTCCAGCTCTACTGCTGATAAAGTAGGTGGAAGCAACGTAATGCTGCATCTGTTAAAGCAGACCATTGGCTCTCAACCTTTTTCTTATCATGGCCTCACATGCTAATCATAATTAAGACCCATGATTTACACATTTGCAAAACCAGTAAACATTTTCTTCGCTGTGCAGTGAAATGTGTAAAAGTGCACCAGGCAAACAAAAGGTGAAAGTTCTCTTGGTAGAAAGTGATGTATTAAATTAAAATAATAAAATCTAAACAATATCATTGGTAAAATATTCTCTTTAATACTCAGCATATTATCTTGGCACTATATAAATAAAGGACAACACTAAAGGGGGTATTTACTAAACTCCAAATGCAAAAATCATCAAAAATTCATTTTTTTTTTTTTTATAAAATCTGACTTTTAAAGTTTTTTCAGAATTTATTAAACCCAGAAGATAAGAAAAGTCCGAATCTGAAAATCCGGCATCTCAGACCTGTCGAGGTTGCATATAAGTCAATGGGAGAACTCCCAATGATTTTCTGATGTGCGCTGGGTTTCGTGCAAGTTTTCGGGTGAAAATAGAAAAAAAAAATCGTGAAAATCCGATGGAAAAATCCGAAAAAATCGTGAAAATCAGTTTTTTTTCCCAAAAAGCAAATTTTTGGGAAAATGTAGTAAAAAAACTCAGAGTGGATTTGACCGGCAGAAAATATTGAGATAAATTCGGACTTTGATAATTAACCCCCTAACTCTCACTGTTGATATGGACAATTTGGAGGGTATTAGTGCAAAAATAATTTTAGGATTTACTTTATCTGATACAGTTAGTCTCAGAACAAAATAATCTCTCCACCCTTGTCCTGTGTAGACCATTAGTATCAATATACGAGTGTTCTGATTACTGTACAAAGTCCCCTCTAAAGAGGCCAGTTTTTGTAGATTGAGGCAGTAGGTAATTTTATAAGCAGTGGTTCACCTTATTTTTTATAGTTTAATTATATTAGCCTTCTTCTTCTGCCTCTTTCTGGCTTTCAGACAGGGGTCACTGATCTGGTAGCCAAAAAGCTTTTGCTCTGTGAGGCTACAATTTTCTGGTTACTGTTACTTTTTCTTACTTATTTCCCTATTCAGGGCCTCTCATATTTATATTCCAGTTTCTCATTCAAAACCACTGCCTGGTTACCAAGGAAAATAAGTTCCTGGCAACCAGTTAGCTACTGAATTACCAAACTGGAGAGTTACTGAGCAAAAGCTAAAAAACGGAAAAACCATAAAAAATAAAAATTGAAGACCAACTTGATGCATAATATTACTATCTACACCAAACTAAAACGTAATTTTACCTAGAGGGAAGAAGACATATCTAATTTCTGCATCCTGTATTTGATAATAAATAATGTCAATGAAAACACTACATGCTGTAGTACAGTAGTGCGGCAAGGAGAGAACTGTACATTCTTCTTCAGTTCTTTATCACTTGCCAGTGACAGAAGCCAAAAGATGCACAATAGGCTGAATGTGCATAAATAGCATATGACCTGTTAGATGGGAAAATCCAAAAGCATGTTTGGCTCCCGGTGCTAGTTCTGTAGAAGGATGCATTTCCAATGTGCAGCTCAATAGCCATCTTAAGGGCAGGTTTACTAAAGGGCGAAGTGGCAAACGCAGGTGCCAATTTACTAGTGAAAGAGATAGGTGCCCACGACGAAAGGCCGCATTTTAGTGAATTAGCGTTGTCTGATTGAATTTTTTAGCCATGGGTGCGAAATGGTCGCTGCCAACTTTTCGCCGGTTAATTAATCTGCCCCATAGAAGATCAAACTTGTCCATAGGAGGAAGAATGTGGTTTGCTGCTACTATAGATTTTATGGAACATAAAATAAAAATTAGAGCTTGGACCAAAAAGCACCTGCACATTCCAAACAACCTGTACAATTATCAATGCACCATATTGTCTTTATTAGATGCATAAAATGTCCTTTGTATCTTCAGGGATGTCAGACTCATTTTCTCTCTCTCTCTTTCCAGTTCGTCAGAAGCGAGTTGAAAGGGAACATCAGTAGGATGAAGAAAGACAGCCATAAGAAATATGCTGAATCCTGTGGGGAAATACTCAGTATGCTGGACACTAAAAATGCACTTGTATGAATTCAGGCAAAGGTTTTTTTAATGTCCACTTATTTATATAAATTCCTTCAAAATCGCTCAAGGTGTTTCCTGCCAGACACACTGATATTACTGTTGCCAACTGTAACATACTGTAATGTGAAATCTACCCATTTTTATGTGCTATGTTTTCTACATTGAGTGTTTCTAGTGTTGTGCTCTATGAACCAACAACCCGTATAACACAAGAGCCAACATCACTTTGCCACTTTGTGATATGAGATAAGATCTCCAGATAGGAAACACAGACACATAAACCTAGTGCCAGATGCTGAACGCACACATACTATACATTGAATGTAGCTTTCATTTGAGCTAGTATGTTTCCAAGATTTGTAATATTATAACATATATGTAGTCAGTTCTCATGCATGCTTCACTGTGGTAAATGATGTACTGCTTTTATCTATAGAAGTATTTCCGTAGCCAGCGTCTATAAAACCTCTAGGTCTTGTAACACGAGATGCCCTCAAAATAGGGCACTTTGTTGGTCATTGCCCCATCTTACATTTGAAAAGTATGAAGCCATCACTACATTCTGAAACATGTAACATGCAAACCCATTGTCTTTTCATGCAGATAAAGTTTACAAATCCATAATTTACACTCACTAGGGCTCATTTATTAAAACTGGGTAAATTTGCCCATGGGCAGTAACCCATAGCAATCAGAGATAGGGTTTTTTTCCAGTCAGCTGCAGGTAGAACAATGAATGCAACAATTTGATTGGGTGTCATGAGATTTTTTCCCACAGGCAAATTTGCCTAAGGGGCATATTTGCTAAATAGTGAAACGTTTTTTTTGGGTGAAAATTCAGCAAAATTCACAGGGACATCATCAATTTGCTAAAAGGCGAGTAACACACTTTGCTAGCGGAAAACTTTTGCCAGACAGATTTATAAAAGTGTGAAAGTTTCTATTCGTTACCCTTTTCACCAAAGTCTATTTCGCCAGGTTCTGACTGGCAATTTAATAATGAAACTACATCCTCAACATTATTATGTCAGTGACATCATATCCTGTACTCCAAAAAAAAAAAGTCATAGAAAAAGACAAAACAACAGTGTTTTTTCATATTTTAATGTGGGTTATGTTTACAAGTTGTAACTGTTAAGTATTATTTAAACTTTTTTAATTGTTTGAAGCTCTTGCCACATTTGTTTTAGGGTGTTCTTATGTCTAGGACAATAGAGGATCTCTATTGTCTTTATTTTGCTTCCTTAAGACATTTTTAATAATAAGTGGCCACTTTCAGCAATTTGCCCATCATCACTAATAGATACTTACATTTGACCTATATATACCCCTGAATTTAATGAAGATAGTAACGCTAGAGAAAATTTAAGAAATTGCTGACAAAAGTACGCCAGCGTTTTTTTGCCAAGATGAAATTGTAGATTTTGATGAATACGTCTATTTGTCAAGAAATAATGTCTGACATAGTCGCGCAAAGTATGGAGGGAAAATTTGCCCAATAAGTAAATCTGCCCCCAAGTGTCAAATATCATGTTCTCCTGCTAAGGTCAGGGACGCTTAGGGGCACATTAACTAAGCTCTAGTGAAGGATTCGAAGTAAAAAAAATTCGAATTTCGATGTATTTTTTTGGGTATTTCGACCATCGAATAGGCTACTACGACCTTCGACTACGACTTCGATTCGAACTAAAAATCGTTCGCCTATTCGATAGTCGAAGTACTGTCTTTTTAAAAAAAACTTTGACTACATACTTTGCCAGTTTAAACCTACCGAGGTACAATGTTAGCCTATGGGGACCTTCCCCATCAGTTTTCTAAGGTTTTTTTGATCGGAGGAAAATCCTTCGATCGATCAATGAAAATCCTTCGAGTCGTTCGATTTTTCCTTCGATCGTAGGATTTGCGGTAAATCCTTTGAATTCTAATTCGTAGGATTTTACTTCGAGGGTTGAATTCGAGGGTTTATTAACCCTCGATGTTCGACCCTTAGTAAATGTGCCCCTGTCTGTGAATCCATAAATCTTGGTGACACTCATAATGCCATTTTGTTGGTGCTCTCAGTCAAGGATGCAAACACACCTGATGTATAATTCTTCTATGGGGAATCATAATATTTACATCAGAGTAAGTAGCAGTGTGATAGTTTACATGTTCATACTAATTGCTGCATTTTGATGCTTTACATTAATTTTATATAATATATATGATGTAAATAAAATACAGCTATTAAATTACACGTGTAATCATTATTGCCAGCTTTTGCTACAATATTAAGACAAGGTCAAAAACAGCAATCTTGTTACATATAAATATTTTCATAACAAAAAGTGCAATGTTAACATCATGATTTTACATTGAAAATCATTTATCACGGTTCAAAGTGAAAATTTGAATAAAAAAAATTTGAATTTCAATCTCGAATTTGAAAAAAAATTGAAAATTCAAATATCAAAATTTATCATGTACTGTCGACCATTCGCCATATAAAACCTGCCAAATTGCTGTTTTAGCCTATGGAAGACCTCCTAGAACCCATATGCAGTCAATTGGTGGACTTTGAAAAATCTAATTTTTTTTTTTTTTTTGAAAATACTTCGAATTGAATTTGATCTTACTTCGATTCGATTTCGGTTGGTCTTTATTTATTTGAATTTCGAAGTTATGGGAGTTCAAAAAAAAACATTACTCCCATTACTTCAAAATTCGACCCTTGATAAATCTACCCCTTAGTGTATCCAATGTCATTCTAATATCTCTATGTAGTATCCCATAACTACCCTAGTTATAGAATTTAGCAAGATGGGGGCTCAGCGCAACATAGGAAATGAAAATATAACCTGTGTTCAGTTTATTTAAAGGGAATAAGAATAAAAAAAATGAAATTTTAAAAATAAAAATTATGTTTGTTACTTGATATTTTTGAATTCCCGGGATACATTGGTGAAACTTAATAACAGTTGCAAAGCTTCCTAATGATCTAAACACCTTTAGCATTCAAACAGCAGGTATAATTTACTGGGCACCCATATATGGGTGACAGAAGTACCCCAGGCTTGCAAGGTGCATCACACAGATTTTTGATGGGACAACCTTCTCCAAAAAGAGCCTGATAAAAGATGCCAGAGGGTCTGATCATCATTATTTTACCCATACAACCCTTTCAAAACTGCATGTGTAACTAAAGAAGGAAATGGACCTGTTACAATATGAGTACAAAAACTCCTTTAGAACTACATAAGAACACGATTAATCAGTTCTAGTAATTCTGTATTAAAGTCGGTATTCTTACTGTTTAATAAGCATTTGGCAGGCCATAATATTCTATTCCCTTCTCCAGCGATAATTCATTGTTTTTTACACCCAGTAAAAGGTATTTAAGTCGATTCACTATTAAAATATTGACAGTTTTCTAATTAGCTCTGATTATTTTCTATGTGTCAGAATAGCCTTACCGCTGGGATATTAAAAGGTTTTGTAGCTTCAGAGCTGCCAGTTGGATGTGCTGGAATAAATTTAAAAAAAAAACTAGAGAGGAATTTTCTATGATGTGCTTTTATTTTATTCCCTTAACATGTTTCAGTTCACAGTCATTTCCTATAATTCTAATATTGTGCTCTCTGTTTCCACATAACCTTTCCAACCCACAAACACCAGTGCATGATGGTCTAATGAATTCTGAGTTTTATTCTGAGTAACAGTCCCTTAAGCATTAGTCTGGAATCTTTTTGTATGATGAGTGCATTTGTCACAAGAATCAGCGTAACGGTAAAATTGCCAGTCATTTAAGTGCTTTTATTCCTAGAGGGGCTTACAGCACACTCCATTGCTTGGCACAATTAGCACACGGGTCAAGTCATATATATATATGAGAATTCACATAATGAACAAATATCAAGGGGCACATTTACTAAGGGTCGAAACTTTGAATTTCAAACAAATTTTTGGGTACTTCAACCATCGAATAGGCCTAAATTTGACTTCAATTCGAAGTAAAAAAAGTTCGACTTTGAAAATCAAAGTACTGTCTCTTTAAAAAAGTTCGACTTCAACAATTAGCCACCTTAAACCTGCAGAATTGCTATGTTAGCCTATGGGGACCTCCTAGAACCTATAGTCAACATTTGGCTAAGTTTTTAGAAGTCGAAGTAAAATCGTTCAATCGATCAATTAAATCGTTCAATTCGAAGGATTTCATCGTACGATCGAACGATTTTACTACGACCGAATATGGCCAAATTCGATAAAAAAACTTCAATTTCGAATATCGAATTAATGCCATTCGATGGTCAAATTTCGAAGTTTTTTACACTTCGAAATTCGACCCTTGATAAATCTGCCCCCGCCTAGTGTACAATGCACGTCTCTCAATAAAGTATTCCAATGTAGGCTATTAAAGAAGAAGCAGGGCTTCATGTTTGAATATGTAAAAAGACTTGCATATCAGCAATTGCAGATATAAAATGCACATTTGTATATTTGCACCAATCTTCTCAGGTAAGTGAAAACTAAACTGTGAAACCCCCCTCTCTCCATTAGTATAGGGCTGATAGAATGTAGGAAATGTAGCCTGTGTAAACAGCACTACATACAGACAGTACTGGTGGGTACAGACTCAGATACATAGGGGGATATTTTAAATTTATATATTAAATAATTTTCTCACACATTAAAATATAGCTTTATATTGTACATATTAATAGAATTAAATGCCTTTATGGCTAAATAAATAATACTTGCAGGTAAGTTGCTTTTTAAAGAAAAACATTATTAATGTTGTAACAGAAAACTCTTTTTAAAACATGCAAAATGATTATAAGCGGAGACAACCCAGTTCCAATAGATAATATTTAAACTGCAGCAGCAGGTAGCTAAATCTATCCATGAAACAATGTATCTTGTATTGTTTCTGTAAAACTATAAACATAGAAAAACCTACTTTGCCGATTCGCACAGGCGAATGGATGTGCGTGCCAAAACTCAGAAGAGCCATGCGCAGGAGAGAGAGAGATTGTGCCAATAACTGAAGATGCGGGCATCCCCACATGGAGAAAGACAGGCATCCCCGCCGCCCCACTATGCGGCCACCAGGTATGCTTACAATCATACAGCAGGGCCCAGACAAGGACTGACCAGACAGATATATTGGTTGGTCAGACCAGTCTTTAAGCCGCATACAGGGGTTTATAAGATGCCATCTCAGTCTGGAGGGACCAAGTAGTCAGCCAGCTATATAAAAAAAAAAGCAAAGATCTATTATCTATTATAGTTGTCATAAAGTAGGAAGAGAGGAACTGTCAAGAATGCCATTGTATGCTATAGGGTTAGGGTTTTATTACTCTAGAAGTTGTGTTTCCATGACTCCAGAGTGCAACAGCAGTGACCCAACTCCAGTCAATGCTTGGCATTACATATGGTGATGTTAGGTTTGTTTGCCTCTGATCAATCATAAGAACGCTATGCCCTCTATATACAGTATAGTTCTTGTGAAAAGCTGTTGTCTTACTATGAAACCATGAAAATTATTGTGTGTTCCATTAATGTTATGATGTAGCAAAAGAATGCTGAATAAGTCAGTGCAAGCATGCAGAGGGCCGGTCATTTCTGCATAATGGCTACGCTGAAGCATATTTGTATAGGGGTTAAACCTTAATGAACACTTGGCCAACTTAATGTTATAACGTGAAGGAAATTAGGTTTATATAATTCTTCAAGCATACATTATGTTATTCACCATTAACTTTCCAAATGATATATCAGTTCAATGTAATGCATCAGTTGTACAGCAGCGTGTGACAATATTCTTTATATTATATGCAAATGCATGGCACTAGCTTGAGTCTTTTTCCAAAAAGGAAATATACAGTAGAGTATTAATTCTAGTTATAACACTTGTACGAATTATAAACCATCTTACTTTTTAGCGCTGATGTGTTATTACTAGCTGGTATATGCAGCACTGCTACAGTGTGTCTTCTAATGCAATGATCACAAATTACCACATGAGGGCACAAAAACTTTTCCTATTTTCTCCTGCACAAAGCTGCAAAATCAAACATCAAACGAATAGCCGAGTGTTTACAACAACTCACAATTTACTAAAGGTTTGCTGCTCCACAGAAATATCCTTTATCCAGAAATCCCCGGTCCCAAGTAGGGTTGCCAACTGGCCGGTATTTTACCGGCCTGGCCAGTAAAAATGATGGTTGATCCCAATGTTATTAATAGGGAAAAAAGATAAATATATAGGAAGGCCGATATTTTTTCCAGAAAAGGTGGCAACCCTAGTCCCAAGTACTCCAGATAGTACATGCCATACCTATAATTTGTCTGTATTAGGTCTCTTACACATAGGTGGTTAATCCATCATGCATTCTACTGCTGGGAACCTCAGAAACAACAGGAGGTGCATGTAAGCGCCAAACACAGGTGGAACACAATTTGATGAAGGATTAACCATGGAGGACACAGGTACAAACACCCATGTGTAAGGACCCTTATAAATGCACTGTAGCGTAATTTCTCTGGTAATGGAGGAACAGCAGAATATGAAATGGAACCTCTGACATCCAGTAAACTGCACTTCCCGGCACCTTTACTATCTGCCAGTATGTTCCTTTAACATAAAATCCCTGGTGCAGTTCTTTGCTCACATTACAGAAAGTATTATTGAAGTACATATAAAATGTGTTGGATGGGATGCCCAATGCCAAATCAGATAAATACGAGACAAGTAAATATTTTAGTAGAGACTGAGATGGGTATACAATTTCCCCTTGCTTGTAAGAGCAATGGAGCTGTTACTGTACTACCAGAATATCTTTCTCTTTTCTAAGAATTATCATAAGAAACCACAGAAAGTCATATAGGCCCGAATTCACTATCCTGCGCAAATTCAGCGTCCGTTAGTGAATCGGCGAATTAACGAAATTGCGATACGCTGGCGAATTCACGCTAGCGTTAGGCGTTTCGTCCTTTAGTGAATTTTGGTCATAGAGCCTACGGAATTAGGCAGTCCCCTGAGACAGAATATGAGAGAACATTGTTATGTTTTGGGTAGCCGAGGATCAGTAGAGTATAACAGTGCTTTATTAGCAGAGACTCATGCAGGCATTACACAACAGTAAGCTTTCACTTTTAAGCTACGAGGAAGTATGCACAGTATAAGTATGAGCACAGTGACCTCTACAGGCCATTCGTTTAAACACCACAAACATGGATTCATCTAAGGGTCTATATTTCCCTATTCCTCATGAAATTACGGTTTGGGAAATAAAAAATATTCCAAATATTTTGGGATTTCAAATAAACAAAGGAGTCTATGGATGGTATGTAATAGCCATACACACAATATAGATGAGCAAAAATAAAATAGTTAATTGCACTAAATTATGTTGCAAAAATGTTTTCTTAAACATTCACCAGTATTAATAGCGAAATATCTGCAATTTCAGTGACTTTTGAACCTTCAATAAAATACTGTAGTAATACAAACAACAAAAAAAATAGTGAGCATTTGTTCCTGATTTAAACAGGAGGCAAGACAAGGCATTTGCCATTCTATTTTCCTGTACACATATCCTTTACACCCATTATGGGGAAACTGGTTCTCAAATTTAAATATTCTGCTTTGTTGCACTTCAAACACACAATGTTGGACAGCTGCATAACATCCTGGTTAATGTGTACTCAGGAGCAAACTGGAAAATATAGCTCATTGTGAAGCTACAACTATTGCACTAGTTAGCTGCGGGATGGAAAATATTTCAACACCTGCATATAAATAAACTTCAGTTTCTGCTTAAACAGCTTTATAAAACTGTATGACTTGTCACACCAGTAAATTGAGAGAGCTCACAAATCTTTTAAAATGAATTAATATGTGGTGGTGGCACTTAGGTTCTTAGAAATACCCATGTGTGTTCATATAATTCACCATACTGGTTAAAAAATGTTACAAAGTACATGCTAAATGTATAAAGTTCAGTGGTTGTACTTATGAATGAGTTAACTTAAAGGTATGAATAGCAATGGCAGAGCTCAATCAGAACAAACGGATAATTGGCTTTCTTATAAAGATGTTTGCTTTACATGGCAGACTAACAAAAATTACAGCAATATATTACCACCTGCAACTTGGCATCACCTAACTTGGCCAAATTCAGGCCAGAACAAGTGCTAAAAACTGGTGTAATCTGCTGTATAATTGACAGTGGTCATTGGTGTTTTTTTCTATGTGAATTCTTTTAAGCTAGATGTGTCCCACTGCCTTCTCGTTGGCAACCCCAGACTCTTCTCACCTCTTGTAAGCCCAAGATGTTTCCCTGTAAGCACAATAAAGGCAGCATGGTCACATTTCAATTAGAGAGCAACTCGTGAATTATTTCTAAATACACCCTGGCTAGGATTCTGGAGCGCTCTGCATCTGCCCACATCATGACTTTCTCAGGTGATTCCTTGATGTGATATATGCCACCAGATGCACCCATCTTACCTTTAAAACATTTAATCCAATGCAATTGTACCAAGCACAACGTCCCCTCAGGGCTGCAATGATACTGAAATAATAGGCAGATTAGTCCCAAACTGCAGTTTGCACACTGCACTTGCAGTCCTAAATGATCGCTTACTACATTTACGTACATTTTTTACATGTATTTTTGCTAGCATTGTGCTGTAAGATTCATATTGCTTATTAATAATTTCCTTTTACCTAAATGAGAGAGAGAGAGACTAAATTAAAGGCTTGTGTGAGCCCATGATGGTGCCTTGTTCACATTGCAGTTGGAATGCTGCAGTCAGCTTGTAAACTGCAATGAAACACGAGGTATGCTGAGTTGGTTGCAATCTATGCAGTCCATAAGTATGTGATGGATGTATTTCTATGCATTCTGTAGGCAGCATTGACTCAGCAAAATGCTATGTCAGTGGGGAATATCTGTCCCATCTGCATTGTTGGCCATTTGCCAGTGCTAAAGACACAAGTGAGAGGTAGAAAACCATTAGCAGCCTACTGCATTCAGCCTAATTGCATATCAAAAGTGACATAGAGGAATCTTGACCACTGCAGGGGCCACCTTCAGAAACCCTCCCTTTCCTCTGGGGCCCAGTACAACATTTAGCATCTCTTGTGTTATGCAAAACCAAATTCAAATTCAATTTGATACCTAGTTCAGTTAATTAAATAAAGTGCTGATCAGTGCATATGTGAATTAATTAGAATTCTATCATTAAAAAAGGGTACTTAATTCATGAGGGTACAATATACATGAATTTCAATTTCATATAACAAACTCATAAAAATTCTATAAGCATCTAATTAAAAAAGGGAAATAGTATAACATTATTATGACCATAAATATTAGTGGTTGAAAACCACTTGCTGAAAATCCATTAAAAAGTTGATAGAAACAATAGAGGGTGGAGCTGTCCCGTAAACTATGGGTCTCCCTGGGGTTTTTTCTATGTTCTTATGAACTTTGGGAAATAAATAAAATGTTGCCGTTCTTGAATTATTAACTGTTAGAAATAATTTCTCTTTTTTAGAGATTTAGTTATCATTAAAGGGATACTGTCATGGGAAAGAAAAATGTTTTCAAAATGAATCAGTTAATAGTGCTGCTCCAGCAGAATTCTGCACTAAAAAGAGCAAACAGATTTTTTTATATTCAATTTTGAAATCTGACATGGGGCTAGACATATTGTCAATTTCCCAGCTGCCCCAAGTCATGTGACTATAAAAAAATCTGTTTGCTCTTTTGAGAAATGGATTTCAGTGCAGAATTCTGCTGGAGTAGCACTATTAACTGATGCGTTTTGGAAAAAAAACATGTTTTCTGATGACAGGATCCCTTTAAAGGCATCCTTTAATATGATGTTATATATTTCTTAAAAGTTTTCTGTGGGATCCCCCAGAATTTCTTTATAACTGATCGGAGCCAGTTGTTTATTAGCTTCATCTAGATAAATGTTATTTGGCAAAATCACAATATTTCCCCCTTTATCTGATGGTTTAATTTGAACATCTTTCCATTGCTGCATGTCCCTAATGGCCCTCCACTCCTCTCTGGATGTATTTTTGTCATATATATGTGATTGGAGTGATATGATATCTTTGGTTACTAAATTCAGAAAAATAGCTACATTGGGACAAATGTTTGCTGCTAAGTTTCTTAATCCAGTCCTCTGCTGAGGGGATCGAAATAATGTTATCTGGTGCCTCATCTGAATTCTCCAATAGTAATTCTTCTAAATCCTGTAGTGCCCTTATTTCCATTTCTGTGAGTCCCTTCTCCAACATCCTTATCAAAATACTTTTTCAGAAGTAGTTTTCTAACGAACAGATTTTGATCTTTAACCGTATAAAAAATGTCCTATTCAAAGGTTGTTGAATTTTGCAGGGCACCAGTTGATTAATACTTGATATTTTATTTATGAGTCACAGGCGGGGTTCTTTTTCTCTATAATATTTTTATGGTTATATTTTTCTGACAATTGTCAGACCTCAGCCTATAACTCCTAGAAAAAATGAGTTCTTATTAACCCAGGAAACAGGGATATCCATTTTTCACCTGCCTACACATACCTGTAACTGTAGATAACTAACACAACTATATATGAGGGGTAAAGAATGATAACTTAGTCACCCGTGGGGTAAACATTGCCAAGAAAACTGATCAGGATAAGAAACCCTGCCTTAACCACAATAAAATCCTTACCTCTGATATATTTATTCTTATTTTTTGCAATATTTGTGTACTATGGATATCAGTCAGTTAGGTTTACCACCTTTTTTCATGCATAATACTGAGAAGGTTGGGTACACAAAGAAGCGGGACTGTGACTGGCATTTCAAGTAAACAAAACAGGCTCAAACATCCCTCCACAGGCTTAGTAACAAGTGGCTGTTTATAGCATCTTGCAGCAACCCCTTTGGCATTTGGCAGCATCTAAAGATACCAATCCAAGCCTGTAGTTGACATAAATGAAGAAATTAAGAGAAGCTGCAACTTCCTTGTAGTGGTTAGTAACAGCCCTTTTAAAGATGTTTATTATGCCTTGTAAATGTTTATTGCTATGCAGCACTGCAGACGATTCCCTTCACTTCCTGTTGTTCAGCCCAAAATGAGTAGAACAAGGTGGCCATACCATATTTTTTCCATTGTATGGTATATTTCTATTCAGCATGTGGCCCTATCAGTCGGATACCATGCAATGGACCAGTCTATGGCACCAGGTGGAATTGAGGCAGTGGCTCCCAGCACTGTACCTTTCCCAGCACACGCCAGCAAATGGGCACGAAACTATAGTTAGTGAAGCAGAAGATCACCCTATTAGGGTTGCCCCCAGCTGCTTTAACACTGGCCACATATTCGCAGATTTACTAAAGGGCGAAGTGGCCGTTGCTAGCGACAATTCGCCAGAAATCATATCTGCAGGGACATCGGCAATTTACTAATAAGCGTAGAGGACAATTCGCTAGTGAAAGAGACCGTTGCTAGCGTAGTTTTGCACCCTAGCGCCAGACAAATTTTCGCTCAGGCAAACGATTGTTACTCTGCAAATTTAGTAAAGTGCGAATTTTACAGAACATTACCTCTTTTGCCAGAGTTTCCTTCGACCACCTTAGATAAGATGGAGCTACATCCTCCTCAATCTTATGTTAGTGAAATCATGTCCAGTATCTCGAAAAGTCATAAAAGTTCTAAAAACGCTGGCTTTTTTCATATTTTAAAACGGGATCTAACTATTTGTATTAATTTTTTTTTTCCCAATTTGAGGGGTATGCCACATTTGTTTTAGGGTGGGCTCAAGTCTAGGGCATTAGAGGATCTCTTTTGTCTTTATTTTGCTTCCTTGGACATTTGCAATAATAAGTGGCTACTTCAAGCATTTGCACCAGCATCACTAATAAAGACATCTGTATGACCTATATGAACCCCCCTATTCAAATTGACCTAAACGTAGGAGTTTCGCTAGGCAGAATTGAACGCTATTGAAAGATCGCTGTTGAAAGAACGAGCTGTTGAATTAACGCTAGCAAAACTTTGCCAGCATTCAGCTGCTGAGACGGAACTTTGCATTTTAGTGAATTAGCGTAGTGGTAATGAATTTTCGCTTGACGAAGTGGCGCAGATTGTTCCCTGGCGAAAATTCACCCTTTAATGCCCCATTGAATCCACATCCTGCATGGCCATACCTCCCAACTGTCCTGTTTTTTGCGGGACAGTCGTGATTTTGACAGCTCAGCCTGCTGTCTGGGATTCTTACTGAAATGTCCTGAGTTTCTCTTTGATCGCCTGCACTGAACAGCCACAAAAAGATTCAATGTTTCTGAAATGTCTGAGTTTTCTTGGCAGAGAGCCCAGAATACTCAGCACCTGCACTTAGATAAATTTGTAACAATTTTAGATAAGCAAAGACACAATTGTAAATATTTAAGATAAGCAAGTCTCTTGGGGAAACTGTGACTTGCAGCTTAAAGGGCAATTCACCTACATTAGCAAAACTGTAATACCACAAAAAAAAACCTGACCCTAAAACCCCCAGAAATATGTTCAAACTCTCCATTACCTGACAAATGTTGTAAAATGGATGTGGTATTTAGGGGGTGTAGCCATAAAATTGCCACTCTATGCACATTGGGAGGTATGCATGGGTGATTAGCAACGGATTTAGAAGCATGCTGCAGACTGAACTGATTTATGTGCCGCTATTAAGGGGTTATCTATGTTTAGCAAACTTTAAGTATGATAGAGACAATTTGCAACTGGTTCTCATTTTTCATTGTTGTGTTTTTTTTAGTTATTTAGCTTTTTATTTAGCAGCTTTCCAATTTGCAGTTTCAGAAATCTAATTGCTAGGAACTAAATTACCCTAGCAACCATGCATATTGCATTGATTTAAATAAGAGCCTGGAATATGAATAGTAGAGGGTCTGAATAGAAAGATGAGCAATTGTAAAGTAGCAATAACAATACATTTTTAGTCTTAAAGAGAATTTGTTTTATTAGATGGGTTAGGTGACCCATCTAAAAAAGGACAGAAGGAGAAGGTAAATAATTAAAAAACTATCAAAAAAATAAATAATAAAGATCAATTGGAAAGTTGCTTAGAACTGGCCATCCCTTAACATACTAAACAGAGAATGAAAGCTCCAATAGAAGGGGGGGGGTGGTTTGCCAAATGTTAGAGCACCCCCATGGATTTTAATGACTTACCTGATACCCTGGGCTGGTGCACCTGCTAGAAGAAAACTGCGACAACTTGGGGCAGTAGTGAGCGAGTCTTCCTTCCTTCACACTGGCGTGCATGTGCAGTAGATTTAGAAGCAGACTTTAAAGGAGACATATAGGATAAATGAAAAAAAACTTAATTTTGTAGGTAATTACAGTATGAGTAATATATGGTGTTGCTTTTACATGGTGCTAAAAATTGATATTATCTTAAAAAAATAGCCCCTTTATTAGAGCTCCCTATATATGTTCTCTGGTCCCTGTTTCAAATGAGGGGTGGGCGTGTCCTAACAGTCCCTGCCAGAAGCACAGTAGGAGGGGGACAGCCAATCACAGCCCTGCAGTCACACAAGCACAGACACACAAGCTCAGGTCCTTCTAGCTGCTGATTGGTTCCTGTCCTACAGTGCCGTGAGCTGAGAGCCGTCGGCTCCCCTGCACAGCCTGGGAATTCAGGGAGCAGGAAGTGGAAGAGATTATTAGGGTTTTTGAAGAGATATTCAATAAATCAATCTGAAACACTACTTTTTTTAAGCACAATTCTTCTATATCTAAAGGAGTACAACGCATTGGTACGTTCTTATTTTTTACACAAAATGTCTCCTTTAACAAAAAAAGCACTATTTTTCTGTCTACTGTGTATGCATCGACTGTGGGATCTTAGGGTTAGTTCACACGAGGAGATTTGGCGAGATTTTTGTAGCCTGGTGATCACCTCTTCTTCTTGGCGACAATCTCCCCGAACTGTCCAGCGGGATGTGATGTTAGCGCCCTCTGTCGGCCCGTGCTTTAGATGCAAGAAAAGGGGCTCCTGGCTCTGTTGCATTGTCCTTTCCGTTACTGGAGCTTCTCCCCCAGAAGATGGCTGACCTTTCACTGGTGATTCATTTTCCGATATCGCCCGAAGTTGCCTCACGAGGAAACTTCGGGCGACTTCGGAAAACCAAGCGCCGTGTGTGCTTTAGCGCAGATGACTTTTCATTATAGCGGATGGAAAGACAAGTGGAGGCAATTCGGGAGACTGTCGCCCAGAAGAAGAGGCGATTAGTCGCCAGGCGACAAAATCTCGCTGAATCTCCTCGTGTGAACTAACCCTTAAAGAAAGAAGGAAGAGGATTGCTCGCTCGTTCACTAATGCCCTCGGCTGGGGAAGTTTCCTGTTAACAGGAGCACTGTCCTGGGGTATCAAGAAAGTCGTTAAATCCTTAGGGGGTGCCCTAACAACCATCGACTGGAGCTCTCCTTCTCCTTTAAGAATGTGTCCAAATTAAATTGCTGATCAGCCACAGAAGATGTGGGTCCAATATGTGGCCAGTAGTAAAGGGGTGAGGTGGCAATCCTTCCTAGGGTACTGCCCATGCTGATACTGTATATAAGGGAGGTTACTAAGAAGACAAGGCAGCAGCACAAGTTTGCTCCAGGGCCCCATTCCAGTTGTTCATCCTATTCCTGGATACAGGCCTGTGTGTTGTTTTTTGCACACCTGCTGTGACACACATGACATGTAAGGACTTGTAGGAGCGTGTAAAGCTGAATTAGAGGGTCGCGCGATAGTATCATGAGAACAGGGAAGTAAAGACGGGAGTATAGAGCATAAGGACACGGATAACCGAGAAAATACGAGGAGAGAAGCGACTAGAAGGGAACAGAGCAGCTATGTCAGTGCAGTCCGGCGGGACGTGATGTTAGCGCCCTCTGTCGGTCCGTGCGGGGGATGCAAGAAAGGGGCTCCTGGCTCTGTTGCGTTGTATTTTCCGTTACCGGAGCTTCTCCCCCAGAAGATGGCTGACCTTTCACCGGTGATTCAGCCTCACAGGGAAGGGGGCTCCCGGTATGGTTACACCATGTTTCCAGGACTCGAGTCTGAAGCCGAATTGTCCCTCAGCCTGGCCAGCACCAAAACCCGCTCGTACGGGAGCACAGGCAGTGTGGCGGCCCCCCTGGCCGAGAGATACATCGAGCACTGCCTCAGCCCGAGCGACACCCTTCAAGGCATCGCGCTCAAGTACGGAGTCACGGTAAGGACATGCCGGGGATGGGGCCTACTCACACACAGGATGGATGAGGGGCGGCCTAACGAGTCTGGGGGGGGATATTGAGGGATGGTTTAATGCTCCTGTTGCTGTTACACTGTGTAAATGACCATTTATTAAAAAAATAAAAGTATAGTGGGCTCATTTATCAACACTAGGCAGATTTGCCCATGGGCAGTTACCTATAGCAACCAATCGCTGATTAGCTTTTTAAAGCCAACTGTAAACAGAACAATGAATGCATCAATTTGATTGGTTGCCATGGGTTACTGCCCATGGGCACGTTTGCCCAGTGTTAATAAATACCCTCCTTGTATGTAGGGAAGCATGATCCAATATCCACAGTGAACAGGCTCACTAGAAGCCCCTTGTACTCCCTCACTAGTGCTTTGTTACTCCTCAGCCAACATGACCCCTAATTACCTTAAATGAGCCCATCTACTGTACTCAGCTCTATACACCAACCCACCCTGACTGTATGTCTCCATTCAAGCAATGAAGACCAAATGTGTATATTCATGATAAGGTCGACTATCTCTTTAACGGGGTTGTTCACATTCTAAACACTTGTTTTTCAGTTCAGTTGTTTTCAGATCCTTCTCCAGAAATAAAGATTTTTTTTTTTTTCAATTACCTTACATTTTCTACCATTTTTCCTGACTTGAAGTTGAATGTTTGAGTCTGGCAGCTCAGTAATTCAGGTGCAGACTCTGAACTGTTACAATTTTGCAACATGGAGTTGATACATTTCTCAGCATTATCTCTGGAGTATCAGCAACTATTGTATCAATTCTAACAGCTGCCTGTAATGAAACCCAGAGATTCTGCTCAGCAGGGATAATGATAAGAAATGTATCGACTAAATGTATTAATTTAGAACAGTTTACAGGGTCGGCAACCCCCCAGCTGCTTTAGAAATACATAAGAAGGTGAAAAATTAAAGTTAAAACTTCAATACTAGAAAAACATAGAAAGTAAAAAGTCTTTATTTCTGGTGAACTACCTGAAACCAACAACTGAAAAAGTGTTGGAAGGTGAACAACCCCATTACAGTTCATTTTAAGGTGAACCGCCATTTTAAAGTTCATTTTAAGATTAAATGATCCATAACAGATCAGGTAGCTGCCAACTATTCCTTGTGAATACTTTGATTGCTGGTCTGCCAAAAAATGTCAGCGATAAACCAGCCATAAACAAAGACTAGTATTCGATATGAATGTGAATTTCCAGTTTTCCATGCAGCAGAAGACATGGCAATTGTTTGTTTTTTTTTAAACCTAATTAAACTACCCCACCAATCAGGGCCGCTTCTGCCATGAGGCAAGGTGAGACCCTTGCCTAAGGAAGTGGCCAGTTACAAGGGGCGGCAAAAAGCCGCCTCTTGTAAGAGCCGAACTTCCGTGTTTTAACCCAGAAATTTGGCTCCGCTAGTGCAAAGAGCGCAATTACGCTTAATGCACTAGCGACACTGCCCCCTTAGACCAGCTTCGGCGCTAATTTTTAAGCGCGGTGTGGGAGAGGAGGCAGGCGGCAGCAGCCCCAGAATCGGCGCTGCCTCCAATGATACTGTTTGGCACATTATACATGAATTATAGCTGCAAGTAAATAAGAATATCCCTATAATAATAATAATACAAATGCAATTAATTTCATCTAGGGATGCACAGAATCCACTATTTTGGATTCAGCTGAAGCCCCGAATCCTTCATAAAGGATTTGGCCGAATACCAAACCGAATTCCGTGTTTTGTGACAAAAAGTCACGCGATTTCACTCCCCGCCCCTAATTTGCATATGCAAATTAGGATTCGGTTCAGCCGGATAGAAGGATTCGGCTGAATCCGAATCCTGCTGAAAAAGGCCGAATCCCGAACCGAATCCTGGATTCGGTGCATCCCTAATTTCATCTTCCTTAAAGGAGAAGGAAAGCTACGGAGGCATTTTATTGCCAATAGATTAGCTGCAATAGTGCAAGCTAAAATGCTATATTTATTCTGTAGAATGTTTTACCATACCGGAGTAAAAAGCTCTAAAAACTCTGTTTGTTTAGGAAAGGAGCTGCAGTATTAATGTGGTGTGACATCACTTCCTGCCTGAGTCTCTCCCTGCTCTGGGCTCAGATTACAGTAGAGAAGGGAGGGGGCGGGGGAAGAGGATCAAACTGAGCATGCTCTTGCCCAGGGCAATGAGGTTTAAGCTGAAGGCAGGAAGTCTGACACAGAAGCCCATGTGTACACAATAGAAGGAAAGAAATGCAGAGTTTCTTTAGACAGGGAACTCAGAGCAGCATTACTTTGGGGGTTTACTGGTATATTTAGATGGACCTTTCTGATAAGGCTTACTTAGTTTTAACCTTTCCTTCTCCTTTAATTTATACCTGCATTTTATACCCTAATCCTATACCTGCATATGTAAACATTGGTGTAGCAGATATATAGTCATACTTCCAAGACTATCTAGGACAACATAATAAATGTACACCGCAGATCTTTTGTATTGGTTGGGGTTGGTCACCTTTGGGTTAACTTTTAGTATGATGTAGAGAGCGATAGAGACAATTTGCAATTAGTTTTAATTTTTTATTATTTGTAGTTTAGGTGCTTTTTAGCTTTTTATTCAGCAGCTTCCACAATTTCCACAATCTAGTTGCTAGGGTTAAAATTAACATAGCAACCATGCATTGCTTTGAATACGAGACTGAATATAGATATGGGAAGGTCTGAATAGTAATATAAGTAATAAAAGTCACAATAAAAATACATTGGCAGCCGTACAGAGCATTATTTTTTAAATGGGGTCAGTGGCCCCCATTTGACAGCTGGAAAGAGTCAGAAGAAGAAGGCAAATAATTAAAAATAAACTATGCAAAATAAACAGTGAAGACCAATTGAAAAGTTATTTAGAATTGTCCAGCCTATAACATAGTAAAAGTGAACTTTAAGGTAAATCACCCTTTTAAAAATAAGTAGCTATGAAGCTTATAAGATTTTACCATTTTTTGCATTACATTGTACCATATTCATATAACTGGTACGGCTGGTAAGTAAATGTATGTTTTTAAGTTTCTTCACACTTGTTTTCTTATTTTGATTTTAGATGGAGCAAATTAAAAGAGCCAATAAATTGTTTTCTACCGACTGTATATTTCTGCGGAAATCTTTGAATATTCCAGTTATCTCAAAGAAGGGCTCCCTGTTTAATGGACTTGGCTCATTGGACTCTCCAGAGAATGAAACCCAGGATACTTGTAGTTCTCCAACTGAAGAGCCTGCATTAGCCGAGTCTCATACTGTCTCTATAGACAGCTCTGCAAAAACAAATCAGCCTATTGTTACGTCAGATGAAGAGCTGTCAGCCAAGGACTTTCTTCAGAGATTGGACTTACAGATAAAGAGGTCTACTCAGGCAGCCCAGAGGCTAAAAGAAGAAGATGACCTCAGGTAACCTAAAGTTGGTGAGAATTGAGTAGTATGTTTTAATTATCTTTGCATTTTTAAATACAGGTAGTTCTGCTATAAAAGGAAATGTTGCTACAATCATAAGTAGAATGATTGCAGCAGTGTAGGAAGAAAGTAAATGAGAAATTCATTTTATGGCTATATTGTGAAAAGTTTCAGCATCATTTTTAGAAAAGAACCTGTGCTAGTACAAACCTATTTATAGGAGTTGTCCCTCCTATGAAGAGTAATATTTATAATTAAGTTTGATACACCCCAAATAAATCATATCCTGCTCCGAGGCCAGGCCTTTCAATTGTATGTGTAAAGGGGTTGCAAAAACAATAAGGGTCCTATTGGAGGTTATAAGGAGCTTTTGGTAAGCCAACTGAGACAATAGTGCTCCAACTTGAGCTAAAGTTGGTCTTTGATCTGATTGGTGCAGCTGGATTGGCACTTGTCTCCAAAAGATACTCTACTACTGCACTGTGACTACTTAGAAGGAAATCCAATGCAGCTCCATCAGCAGCAGAGAAGAGGAGAGGAACTTGGCTGCTGCGAGGGGATCGGGAATCGATGCATAATATTGTTAAAAGAAGTTATAGTTTTAATAGGCTACATTTTAATAAATTAGTAAAAAAAAACCTTAGTAACAGCGCATTTAAATATATTTTTATTTAAAACTACCATTTAATTGAAGTACACTGATTTGTTTTCTGTACCATTAGCAGAAGGGTTAAAAATAAAAGTTGGACCTGTAGAGGATGGTCTTAAAAAAACAGATATAATTTGGGGAGCCTTGGCGATTATGCGCTGTTACTAGAGTAATTGGGTGTTTTGTAACTTGCTAAAAAAAGACATACAATCTGCCAGTATGTAATTAGTAAGATTGACTAATTCCCAGGCTCCAGAGCCATGCTGCTATTAAAATACTATCTGTTACACTTTCTCATCTAGTGCAGGTAAAGTGCCTTTCTGAGTATCCTTGAGCACTTTGTGTATGATCACCTTATATTGCAGTCCACATTCAACTGCCCCCTTCCCACTCCCTTCTGTAACCCTGATCAATATCTGTGTACCTACTTTAATGCAGAGTTGCACAGCTGGGTTAGCTTTGAATCTTCTTCTATGCAAGCTGGCTAGCATGTGTATTTAAAGCTACTCCAGACCCGCAGGGGCGATTCTAGCCATTATGGCGCCTGAGGTGGCCTTCTTTTGCCGCCCCCACCCCTCCCAACGGCACTCACCTTTAGAGTGCCGGAGAGGGCACGGTGGTCCATGTCGCTTAGTGCAGAGAGCGCAATTGCGCTCTCTGCACTAGAAGAGCCGAATTTCCTGGGTGAAAACTGGAAATTCAGCTCTTAGTTACCAGGAGCGGAATTTTTTTAACTCAACTCACCTCATTGGTGGATCGTCCCTGCAGACCTGGCTTTAGCTGTGTATACTCCATGTCAGAGATCACATGAAAGAGGATCCAAAGTAGCACAAGATTGGGACTGTCAACCCTGTCTATTTTTTTTTTTTAAAGCTGGTACACAGATACAAGAGTAACTGGTGGTGCAGGTAAGGGGCTGTTATAGGGTGCCTAGGGCTGGAGGGATGGTTTTGTTCTCTTTTAATATAAGCTATGCAAGGTGCAAATGATGCAGGGTGGGAGAAGGTGTGGAGGATGAACCTATTCAGTTGGGAAGTGGCATCAATGAAGCACATTTGTAGCCTGTAGCTTGTAGCCACCCCTCTCAGCACTTTGCAGGGCTTTCTTTTTTGGTCTGCCTGTAATGCCCAGTTACACACGTACCTCCAGGGCACCAGCACTTTCATTACTATGTGCTGATATTTTGCCTATGGCATAGTTGAATGATACAAATTTGAAAGTAATGCAAGAGGAATGGCTGGCAAAAATTAAGCCTTTATAGGACTGGTATACAAGGGAAATCCTAAAATCATATGGTAAATTTTGATGCTCAGCTGAATATAACTGGTAAATTACTTTTTTTTCAAGTTTTTCTTCCCTTTTTGTCAAAATCTGATACACTCATCCTGTTCTTTAACTTTTCCCTCATTATGAATTAGGAACACACTCTCCAACTCATCTTTATTATGCTGATTTATTCAGGTCGGGTTCAGAATGTGTCCTTTTTCAGCTGTCAGACACTGTTTTTTTTTAAACTGTATATAAGCTTGGGGAACCTCCAAATTCAGCTTCTTCTAATGACATTTCCTCCTACAGAAATCTCTGTAATTGTGCTGAGCTGCTTTAATACAAGATACTGTGTGGGCACTAAAGAGGATTTGGGTTTCAACAATGTTGAGTGAGGTGTCCGCTAATAACCCATGTCTTGGCCTAAACATGTCTTGTTAGTACAACTATATGCAGCTTATTTGCAAACCCAGCCTTCTTGGGACTAAAAACATAAATTTTTACATTGCAATAAATAACATTCACAACAACTAAATACTAAAAAGGAAGTTTCTGATGTTAAGCCAGAATATTAAAAAAAAAACAAAAAACAAGCAAATATATAAGTGAAATATAATAAACACAGTAATATTGGCAAACACTGTGGAACTTGAAGTTCACAATCTGTTTGCCATAGACTAATTAGTAGCATGTTAACTAACATATGGTGACAGGATTTCTATTGATACTGGTATGCGATCCATTACCTGTTATGCAGAAAGCTCAGAATTACGGAAAGGCCGCCGTCTCTCATAGACTCCATTTTATATTCAATAATCCAAATAATTAAAATTTTTAAAAAGGATTTCCTTTTCTCTTTAATAATAAAAACAGCACCTTGTACTTAAGATATAATTAATCCTTATTGGAGGCAAAACTAGCCTATTTCATATTATTTATTTCATATTATTTATTTCATATTGGTTTATTTAATGTTTACATGATTTTCTAGTAGACTTAAGATGTGAAGATCCAAATTACAGAAAGATCCATTATCTAGAAAACACCAGGTCCAGAGCATTCTGGAAAACAGGTCCCATACCTGTATTAGTAAATGTATTGCCCCTTGGGCAATGGTGTTTTATTTAAATAAACTAAAATAAATAATATAAATTATTGTAAGGAGCCAAATGATAGGACACTGGGCGCATCTGCTAAAACCACAATGAAACTAGATACCTGAACCTTCTGTATATCAGCTATAAAAGCTACCTGCTATGGCTGATGTCAGATACAATACTTTCCCTAACTTCCAGCATGTAACAAGTGTAGAGTCATAACCTCGTTTATTTCAACCGCACCCCTGAATGGCCTCTTGGAACTCGTAGCCTTCATTGATTGGTTGCTTGCTGGTGAAGCATTTATAGGGCCAGCAGCTATAGCCAGGGTCGGACTGCAAATTAACCAGCACAACATATTGAAACTTTTCTGCTGAGGTCTATTGAGAAGGTAACATTGGAGAAATAAACCTGGTAAGCCTTTATAAAGTATTCAGAGAAATATTCAGATGTTTTGTACACAAAGCATGACTTCTGTGTAATGTTTTGTCACACAACAGATCTGATCTTTCATGACAAAGAGAAAACAGATCTCTGCAAAGTGATTTAAATGAATCACAAAATAACTGATTGCAAAAGTATGCACCTTTTTAAGTCAGTATTGAATAGATACAGATTTGGCAGCAATTCCAGCCCTGAGCGTGTGCTTGTAGATCTCTATATGGGACATATGGACATTGCAATGTGTCCCCATTCCTCAGGTTGCATTGGGGTTAAGATGGATCAGCCTTTTTCAAGTCCAGCCACAAATTTTCTATTAAGGCTAGGGCCACACGGGGGCTGAAATCTGCTAGCTAAAATATGTTGGTTGATCTCATCCCTACCACGGGCAATAGCCGCCTCTCTTTTCCACAATAAGAAATATTGAATTGGAAGCATAGTGAACAGAATTCGGTGTATCTTGGCTCAAAAATCAGAGACCCGTGGTTCTCTGCCGAAATCCGCTGATCCTGTTTGCGTCAAAGCCAATTCAGCACTTACGAATGAGAAAAAGAGAGGAGGCTACAGCCCATGGTAGGGCTGAAATCAGCCAGCGGATTTTGGACCCCGTGTACCCCTAGCCTAAGTTAGATCTGGACTCCAACTCTGCCATTGCAGGACACTGATTGAGTGGGTCACCTTTAAGTTATTTAGTAGGCAAACGGTCATATTCTGAAACCATTTGCAATTGGAATCATGGTAGCTATGTGATTGTTAGGATCTAATTTACCCTAGCAACTAGGTACTGATTTGAAAGTGAGAGTGGGATGTGAGTGGGAGAGGATGCCCCAATTTGAAATCAGGAAAGGCATTAAAGAAAAGCAAATAAAAGACCAGTTGAAAAGTTGCTGTGTAAAAAGTGGAGTGAAGCATTACCAGTGATGTTGCTCATAGCAACCAATCAGATCTTTGCTTTTGTTTTCTGTTGAAATCTCATTGCTGATTGGTTGCTTTGGGCAACATCACTGGTAATGTTTCACTCCACTTTTATACAGCATGATAAATAGAAAAGTTTAACTTGGTTCTCCTCCAGGGTTTCATTGTATTTTGCTGCTTTAATTTTACCATCACAAGCTTTCTTGGGCCGGCTATAGAGAAACATCCCCACAGCATGATACTTTCGCCACCATGGTTGGGTTGGAGTATTTATAATGATAATTGTGGTCTCATCAGACCATAGAACAGTCTTCCATCTGACTTCAGAGTCTCCCATGTGCTTGGCAAACTGTAGCTGAGATGTGAGTTTTTTCGGTTTTAAACGTGGCTTTCTTTTTTGCCACTCTCCCATAAATCTGTAACTGGTGAAAGACCCAGACAACAGTTGTGTGCATGTCTCTCTAATCTCAGCCGCTGAGGCTTGTACATCCTTCAGTGTTGTCATGGGTCTCATGAATAAAAATTGCAGTGTCTCAATACCCATTTCTACTTCATACTAAATGTTAATTTAAAGGTAAAACAACTCCTTTAAAAGCTTCCCTTAGTCAGAGGTGTGTGTCATATAAAATAATGTCATGTTGTGAGCATTTTTTTAACTGGAGATTTTGGGGCCCATTTACTTAGCTCGAGTGAAGGAATAGAGGAAAAATAGTTCGAATTTCGAATGTTTTTTTTGGCTACTTCGGCCATCGAATGGGCTACTTCAACCTTTGACTATGACCTTCGACTTCGAATCGAATGATTGGAACTAAAAATCGTTTTGACTATTCGATAGTCGAAGTACTGTCTCGTTAAAAAATTATTCGACCCCCTAGTTCGCCACCTAAAACCTACCGAGGCCAATGTTTGCCTATGGGGAAGGTCGCCATAGGCTTTCCAATGTTTTTTGGATCGAAGGAATTTTGTTCGATCGATGGTTTAAAATCCTTCTAATCGTTCAATTTGATGGATTTAATCATTCGATCGAAGGATTATTCCTTCGATCGTTCGATCGTAGGAATAGTGGTAAATCCTTCAACTTCGATATTCGAAGTCGAAGGATTTTACTTCGACCCTAGGTAAATGTGCCCCTTAATATCCTGTCAGGTCTGTTTTATATGTATACCAGCAAAGCAATGGTCTCAGATTTATTGAGAAGTATAATAAAACCGTTTCTAATTAATCCTTACTGGAAGCAAAACCAGCCTATTGGGTTTATTTAATGTTTACATGATTTTTTAGTAGACTTAAGACATGAAGATCCAAATTACGGAAAGACCGCATACTCTGCTTTTGTCAGTCTTCTCTGTATTAAGAGATGCATTCACTCTTCTAGAATCTTACTATATCTTACTATATCTGTCTACACAAATGAGGAACCAGTAAGTGAAGGTTTCCTTCTTAACAGTCCCAATTCTAGTAATACAACTAATGATGCATGGTTCACACATGAAGAAATTCAAAAGAGACTAGAACATGTTAAGATTAACAAAGGTCCAGGGCCAGATGGTATTCATCCCAGGGTAATTAGCGAGCTTAGCTCTGTGATTGCCAAACCTCTTTACTTAATTTTTCAGGATTCATTGAGATCTGGCATAGTGCCAAGAGACTGGCGAATTGCTAATGTGGTGCCTCTATTCAAAAAAGGATCCCGTTCTCAGCCTCAAAACTATAGGCCAGTTAGTCTGACGTCAGTGGTAGGAAAGCTTTTCGAAGGGTTAATAAAGGATAAGATACTGGACTTCATAGCAAATCATAATACTATGAGTTTGTGCCAGCATGGTTTTATGCGTAATAGATCTTGCCAGACTAACTTAATTTCTTTTTATGAGAATGTAAGTAGAGACCTCGATTCTGGGATGGCAGTGGATGTGATTTACTTAGACTTTGCTAAAGCATTTGATACAGTGCCACACAAAAGGTTACTGGTTAAATTAAGGAATGTTGGCCTGGAACATAGTATTTGTACCGGGATAGAGAACTGGCTAAAAGATAGACTACAAAGAGTGGTGGTAAATGGAACATTTTCTAATTGGACCAGTGTTGTTAGTGGAGTACCGCAGGGCTCTGTACTAGGTCCCTTGCTTTTCAACTTGTTTATTAATGACCTGGAGGTGGGCATTGAAAGTACTGTTTCTATTTTTGCAGATGATACTAAATTGTGCAGAACTATAGGTTCCATGCAGGATGCTGCCACTTTGCAGAGTGATTTGTCTAAACTGGAAAACTGGGCAGCAAACTGGAAAATGAGGTTCAATGTTGATAAATGCAAGGTTATGCACTTTGGCAAAAATAATATAAATGCAAGTTATACACTAAATGGCAGTGTGTTGGGAGTTTCCTTAAATGAGAGGGATCTAGGGGTCTTTGTAGATAACAAGTTGTCTAATTCTGGGCAGTGTCATTCTGTGACTACTAAAGCAAATAAAGTTCTGTCTTGCATAAAAAAGGGCATAAACTCAAGGGATGAAAACATAATTATGCCTCTTTATAGGTCCCTGGTGAGGCCTCATCTGGAGTATGCAGTGCAGTTTTGGACTCCAGTCCTTAAGAGGGATATAAATGAGCTGGAGAGAGTGCAGAGATGTGCAACTAAATTGGTTAGAGGGATGGAAGAGTTAAATTATGAGGGTAGACTGTCAAGGTTGGGGTTGTTTTCTCTGGAAAAAAGGCGAGGGGACATGATTACACTTTACAAGTACATTAGAAGACATTATAGATAAATGGCAGTGGACCTTTTTACCCATAAAGAGGATCACCGTACCAGAGGCCACCCCTTTAGACTAGAAGAAAAGAACATTCATTTGAAGCAACATAGGGGGTTCTTCACAGTCAAGACAGTGAGGTTGTGGAATGCACTGCCGGGTGATGTTGTGATGGCTGATTCAGTTAATGCCTTTAAAGGGGAAGGAAACCTTTTTCAGCGATCTTCTTCCTGCTGTGAACGGCGTTTTGGCGCATGCGCAGTAGGATCATTTCGCCGGTACGGATCTACTGCGCATGCGCCAAAAGTCACGCGCAAGCGCAGTAGATCGTACCAGCGAAATGATCCTACTGCGCATGTGCCTTTCAAAGCAGGAAGAAGATCGCGTGGAAGAAGATGTCGTCGGTGAACTACCTGGACTGGACCTGCGCAGAAGGGTAAGTAACAAGTTAGGGGCATTTGCCCAGAGGGACGGGTAGGCCATGGGGGAGGAGGGAGGGTGGGCAACAAACGGGAGGGGGGGTGGAGGGTTTGCGCCGACTAGGTTTCCTTCCCCTTTAAGAATGGCTTGGATGATTTTTTTGGACAGACATAATATCAAAGGCTATTCTGATACTAAGCTCTATAGTTAGTATAGGTATGGGTAGATAGAATTTGATTAAAAGTAGGGAGGAGTGTGTGTATGGATGCAGGGTTTTCATTTGGAGGGGTTGAACTTGATGGACTTTTGTCTTTTTTCAACCCAATTTAACTATTTAACTATGTAACTATAATTCCCTGATTTTTTCTTCATGAGCCAACCATGGCCATTGATGATGTCAATGTGAACCAAGAACACTGGATCATCTTTACTGTTCCTCACAGTATTCTAAAACCCAAACTCTAGGAGTTTTCCCTTATCCAGAAACCCATTATCCAGACTGATCCGAATTACAGGAAAATCCATCTCCCACTGAGTCTAATTTAAGTAAACACTTTTCAAAAATAATTTCCTTTTTCTCTGTAATAATAAAACAGTACCATGTGTTTGATGGTAACTAAACTGCATGAATCCATAATGGTGGCAAAACTACCCTATTGGGTTTACTTAAAGGGATACTGTTATAGGAAAACATGTTTTTTTCAAAATGCATCAGTTAATTGTGCTGCTCCAGTAGACTTCAGCACTGAAATCTGTTTTTCAAAACATGGGGCTAAACATATCAGTTGCCCAGATGTCCCAGTCATGTGACTTGTGCTCTTATAATGTTCAGTCACGCTTTACTGATATCACCCCCTCCCTCCCTTTCCCCCTCCCCAGCAGCCTAACAACAGAACAATGGGAAGGTAACCAGATAGCAGCTCACTAACAGAAGAACACAGCTCCCTGGTAGATCTAAGAACAACACTCAATAGTAAAATCCAGGTCTAAAGGCAATGTTTTCAGTAATATTGAGCAGGAGAAACAATAACCTGTCCAAAAACAGTTCCATCATGAAGTTCTGGTCAAAATGACCTGAGATGGCTGCCTACACACCAATATTACAACTAAAAAAAAAATGCACTTGTTGGTTCAGGAATTAAATTTTATATTGTAGAGTGAATTTTTTGCTTTGCAAACAGTGTAATTTAGAAATAAAAACTACACCATAAAAATAATGACGGAATCCCTTTAATGTTTAAATTATTTTTAGCAGACTTACAAACAGGTGATTCAAATTCCAGAAAGATCCCTTATCCTGAAAAACCCTGGTCCCAAGCATTTTGGATAATAGATGCCATACCTGTATATATATTTGCATCAAGGTAAATATTTGTTTTTAAACCTGTTGTTTTATTTGTAGACATGACGGCTCCTATGCAACTTGCTCCTATCAACACTAAGAAACAAGAAGATGTGGTCTTAGAAAAGCAATGGCTGTGGTTCCACATACACCAAACATCTAATCTTAAAGACTTCCGATGTACAAATCTATTGTTGATATTTTTACTATGATTGCACTGATTTATTTGCAATAGTTCAGTGTCCTTATATTGCCTTCAAATACATATGGCAGCCTTTAAAACATATATTTATATATTAAAAGCAAGTCATTTGCAGGCACTTCAAATAAACAATTTGCTGTCTATTTTGAATTTAAAAAGGGACACCAATGACATATCCATACTTTTATGACATTCTGTTATATGGCTGCAGACTGTATTACATTTGCAATACTCTATCTGTATTTTAGTTTCACTGCTCATTTTATCAATGGTTTGGTCACTTTTTTGGGTTGTTTATCTTTTATATTGCTGTTACTTGAGACCCACAAAGGTCTGTTGAGTGCAAAAAACCTTTAGTGTTTCAATGTGATTTTATTGTTCTGACTCATTCTATTTTAAAATAAACTTCTTTCCGTGACTTATTTGGAGTGGCAGTTATTCTTAATTCATTTGAACAGTCTAAGTACAACTGTTCCAACTTCCAGCATTCATCTCAAGGATCTTCTTAATCCTAAACCCTATAAAGTGATTAAAAAAAGATTTCCATCAGAATGGGTTGCTGCCTGAACTTTGTCCCATTGACTGCAATATGAGGCTGAGTATGGTGTATGTTTTGTGAAAAAAATCAAAATACAATGTACCATGTATGTGTTTGTAGGACCGGTTAGATCTGGGCATTAAGCTGTTACAATAATGCTGAATAGTATGTCATTTTAGTTCATGATGTTCATTAATACCATAGTGGGTTTTGAAAAAAAAAAAGAAGCAATTTGTTTCAAGTAAACATCAGAATTCTAACTCTTTTCCCCCAGGTTTTCCCAGTCTTTTCAAAGCAAGAATGCAGTGCATTTAGCAAACATATTTAATAAAATACAGTGGAGGGAATGTTTGATATAATATAAAAAAAAAAAAAAATTTTTTTTTTATTTCGATGTAGAAAAAAAATGGCAAGCATTGATAGGCTGATTAGCATTGCATAAAGTTAAAGGCATACTGCCATGGAAAAACATGTTTTTTCCCAAAACAAATCAGTTACTAGTGCTGCTCCTTCAGAATTCTGCAATGAAATCCATTTCTTTAAAAGAGCAAACAGATTTTTTTTTTTATATTCAATTTTGAAATCTGACATATCATATCCCTTTAAGGAAAATGTTTTCTTAAATGTCACACTGTCTTCTATTTACTAATAGAACATCCACTGCTATTCCTACAAAATTGCAGTACTGTAAGATATGAAGTGCTGGCTGTATAAATGTTGAATAAAGTCTGACATTTTACCTTCCTTCCAATTACAGCTTGTCATGCAGAACGACCGTCATAACCAGCCTCATGATTGTGGATTAAATGGTTTCAGAGGATTGCGTAAATGTACACAAAAAAGATGAAAATCTTGCACATTATCCACCAGGTTAAGCATCATTTGTTATTTAACCCTAAAATGATAAAAAGCAAATAGTAGAAGTGTGGAGCACTAAAAGGACTTAAGTACATGTATGGGATCCATTATCCAGAAACCCATTATGCAGAAAGATCAGAATTACTGAAAGGTCGTCTCCCATAGACTCCATTTTATGCAAATAATCCAAATTTGCAAATTTTTTTTTCTCTGTAATAATAAAACCGTAACTTGTACTTGATCCAAACTAAGATATAATTAATCCTTATTGGAAGCAAAACCAGCCTTTTGGGGTTATTTAATATTTACATGATTTTCTAGTAGACTTAAGGTATGAAGATCTAAATTAAGAAAAAATCCATTATCCGGAAAAGCCCAGGTCCCCGAGCATTCTAGATAACAACAGGTCCCATACAACAAAATAGCAATCCATCATGAAATGGGATTTCCAGGTGAGATGGCTATAATTTTGGCTTGATCACCTCTCCCCACTTTCATTTCTATGTGGTTCTGCTATTAAAAAATTTTTATTGTCTAGAAAGAAATGTTTGCAGGCCCAGTTTTGTGGCAAGGCCTGGGCCTAGGGCGGAGAAATTTTAGGGGCAGCATGCCGACTAGCTGCATCCTAGAATGTATGGGGAACACAGAGTTCCCCAGCACTTCGATGCATGTGCACCGCACACTTGCGCGAGAGGTGGGAATGGTGCGAGCCGATCGCGGGTGCTAGCACCCCGAGGCCTCTGGCGCCCAGGGGAGAAATCCGCCGCTGAATGTTTTCTGACATTCTAGCAAGCATAATTCACCTTTGCCTTCTAGCAATACAGAGATTTATAAAGCAAGACATTTTTCTTATCATTATATATTTTTATTTATGTCAACTTTTTTGTATGTTATAAATATTACATTTAGATGTTAACCGTATCAAAGCTGTTCTTTGGTGTGCAATGAAAGCCAGAATAAAATACAATTAAAAATGTTCCTGTTAAGTACATAGTTATGTACATTTTTCTAGAACATATATGCATGCCTGATTTACTGACCATTTTTGGTGCATCTGCATTTTACAGGGAAGTATAATACAATCGCAGAATCACAGTTTTTCTTCCTGCCATAGGGAAACTCTCTTTCTAACATGAGAAAATTACCTCTGGTTCTTTTTCAGGTTTATTACATTACCAATAGACTTCAGTAGTAAAGAGTAAAATGCCTCACAATTAGTATATCGGGGCAGATTTACTAAAGGGCGAAGCTAGCGTCAATTCGGCAGAAATCCAATCTGCAGGGACATTGCCAATTCACTAACCGGCGTAGAGGACAATTCGCTAGCAAATTAGACCATCGCTAGTGCTCGTTCCCACTCTATTGCCAGGCGACTTTACGCTCTGGCGAACGGATTCAGTAAAGTGCGAATTTTACTGAACGCTACCTTTTTCGTCAGAGTCCACATATTTGGCACCGCTGATCTACAGTATAGCTTTCATACCAATGCTTTTTACTTATTACACATGCCCACATTTGGTTAGTTTTCAATACAAAGGTTTTCCATATAATCACCATGTTGTCAGTACAGAAATTTGTTCAGCAGCACAGCCAAATTTGCATTTCTTAGGTATCACTAGGAGCATACTGTACAGACCGTAATCAGGCATTCTCTTACCATAACTTGTCCTCAGAAAAATGAGGTAGCAATTCTCCTTTTGTTATGTAAGCTTTAATACATGGTTGGATATTTTAAAGGGGATGTAAAATAAAAAAATGAAAGAAAACTCGACTTTAAAGGGTCGCACAAAAATAATATTCCAAATCCTATTTTATCACGTTAGTGAAGCAAAATAAACGTGTTTGAATCGTTTCCTTCGTTGTGGGAATTCATAATTATAGCAAGCAGGCAGGAGCCATTTTGCGGACACTGTTATTAAGACAAGCCTGGCATCATCTCAAAATCTTGTTTGTGCACCACTATGGGGGACCTGATGTCCATCCCCATGCCCTGGTAACACAATTAAATGGTGGGGAGAGCAGTGACATCTAGTAAGTGCTGAATGGAAAGTAAAAGTAATTTCCTGCCCAACCTCTATGCGTAAGGCGTAGAGGAGGGGCAGGCAATATTTGATTTTTAAATGAGTTTTTAATAAAAAAAAAAGAATTTGGATTTCATGTTTAATTTGAAAAGGACTTTTATTATACAAATTTTTACTGTATGTCTGGGTGACAGGTCCACTTTAAAGGGGTTGTTCACCTTTCAACATTTTGTTCAGTTCAGTACAATTCAGATAGTTCACCAGAAATAAAGACTTTTTCCATTTCCTTTCTATTTTCTGTGTGTGACAATTTTTCTATTATATCTAAAGTGTAAATTTTCTGCTTCTAAAGCAGCTCTGGGAGGTGGGTCGCCGACCCTGTAAACTGTTCTAAATTGATACATTAAGTTGATACATTTCTTATCTTTGTCCCTGCTGAGCAGAATCCCTGAGTTTCATTAAAGGCAGCTGTTAGAATTGATACAATAGTTGCTAATACTCCAGAGATGCTGCTGAGAAGTGTATCAACTAAATGTTGAAAAAGTGTAACAATTACTGAGCTGCCAGACTCAAACACCAGAGACAGTGAAATTGGAAAAATGGTAAAAAAAAAGTAATTGAAAAACATTTTTTATTTTTGGAGAACAGTTTATAAAACAACACAACTGAAAAAAAGTGTTTGGAAGGTGAACAACCCCTTTAATGCTTTTTGCAGTTTCCAACTGCAGGGCTAGAAGCCCAGGGGTTCAGTGGTTATATTAATATGTAATCATTTTCTCCAGTGAATAATTGCAAGTAACTTAGAAATGTATGCTGAGCTGCAGAATGGCAGTACACTGAATATTCTGACTCAATTAATTCTTGGACCACAGGCCCAGAAGTCTACAGATAAAGTTGCTGTGTTCTCAGTTCTGACTGGCAGTATAAAACTGCTGCTATCCTTTAAATAAATTAAATTAGAGAGTATTGTTGCAAATGTGCTCAGATGAGCACTCTAAACAAGTTTCCTTTGCCTTTCTTTTGGATTTTTAAAGTTTTCATATGTTTAAATCAGTGAATGCTAACCCTTGTCTACTGCTGCTACCCTTTAAATTAATTAAATTATAGAGTACAATTGCAAATGTCCACAGATAAGCACTCTAAACAAGTTTCCTTTCATTTTCTTTTGGATTTTAGAGTTGTTATATGTTTAAATAAGTGCATGCTAACCCTTGTCTCTGTTGCTATTGGTTAGCTATATTTCCCAGTGTCCAGTGACTGCCAGGGGGTTTGTGGAATGTGAAGTCCGGAAACAGCTGAAGAGCCACAGGTTTGACATTTCCAAATTGCAGTATACATTATTACTGTAAAATGAGAGCAACCAGTCATAGTCATAGTGTTGTCTTTATAGAAATATAAAAACACAGTTTTGAGTATATCATAGCTGCTATTACTATTGAGAAAGACGCACAAGGACATGGACACTACACTGGTCATGTATTGGTAAGTACCAGTCTATAAAAATGGCCTTAGCACCTACACATTAAACTGATGCAATTGATAGTAAGTATTTTGTAATGATGCATAAAACAGTTAGGGCAAGATCGCTTGTTTTTTTTTGTTTTTTTTTATGAGCCATAATATTACAATTAACTTTCTAAGTAACTACCCATTTGTAGCAACAAGGAAAATTAATTTTACTGAATTGCTAAACCCGAATTTTTTTTGTTGATTAGCAATTCAGTGGGCAGTTATAGTTGCTGCCCCATATAACTGGTGTTCGACCACTCAAAGCAATCTAAACCCATTATAATGAATTGACACATTGATTTGCTTTGAAAATGCATCAATCGAATCCTTCTGGATCCCCTAATTTAATATTTTGTAAATCTGTGCCTTAATCTTTGACCAAAGTGGGAGTATCTACTTCTAAAGCATGTTTTTTAACACGGCCACAAATTCTGTCTTCACAGGCTACTGTAGATACGCTTGATAACATTGGCCTCTTCCTTGTCCAAAATTCCTTTTTCCACATAGGAATCTGCCTGCTGGTTGACGAATTCTTTCAGTTTTGAAAGATCATTATCTGAAAATGAAAGCAAAGTAAAAGGGTTTTATGTGCAATAATACGACATTTGTAAGCTCTTGTGCACATTAAAATGAAAGGTCCCAATCTCCATGTTGAAACTGTTGGTAAACTGCGTGTTTTGGAGGTATTAATCATACTGTATATCACCTGAGTGTGTTTTGGAAGTACTTCAGTTATAGTATTATTTTGCAGTATTATAGTACAGTATTTTGTGTTTTTGGTGTTATGGGAAAGTCATATAGTCTCCTATAAAACAAGGAGCAGAAAAAAAATTAAGTGAATCATGGTTATGAATGTTAGAGACCAGCGCTAGCTTACAAATCCTACTGAAAGCATACTAGTACATACTTCTATGATAATAGCAATAATTCAGAATTTGAAAATAATAATGGCATACTCGTTGGAAATTTCCAATTAGAAACTTATTACTATGCTTAAACTTAGACTGTCAACTTTTTTAGCAAATCCTTACAAATAAATATGTTTTAAGTCAGATAGGTAGTGCAAAGTGTCTCTGAGGGGTTAATTATCCCAACCAAGAAGAAATAATTCCTTTAGGGAATTTTACCCTTCAAACACGACTCATGCAGATTCATACAGTTATATTTGTATTACCTCCTTTGTTTGCCTCTTTGTTATGTTCCTTTAGCCACTCAATATTCTTTCTGATTGCTTCTAAATATGTCTCCGCTTTCCCTGGAGAAAAATAGGAAGCGTCAGTGACTGATGGACAAGATAATTGGTACCTTTGCGTGACTAAACTATTTTTGGAGTAGGTTCAGACACACTGAAATTTTCCTTTGCTATATAAAATAAGCTCTTTTCCTCAGAGGCAGTGCAATATGATCCCAAATGAATTTAAACTTGGCTGGAAATGTTTCTATCATCCAACGCACATCCCCTTTATATGTTTGCAGTCTCAGCATTGCCTGGTTGCTAGACCATAGCAACCAAATAGCTGCAATTACAAACTGCAGAGCTGCTAAACAGAAAGGCAAATAATTAAAAAAAAAACACAAAATAAAAAAATGAAGACCTATGGCAAATTGTTTCAACTGAAACCATCAGGACACGGAGCTTAGGCTCCACTGTTCTCAGCCTGGGGTCTGTTGTATGTATGTATGTATGGTCAAAAATTCCACCATCCAGAATCCAGACACTCATCAAAGGCTATAGGAGGCATCTAGAGGCTGTTACATTTGCAAAGGGAGGCTCAACTAAGAACTAATATCTCTGTTGGGGTGCCGAAATGTATGCACCTGTCTAATTTTATGATGCATATTGTCTGTTAATCCAATAATCTCACTGCTGAGATACACAAAATTCTACAATATTAGGTTTATCAAATTGAGTGTTCTAGTTACATAGTTAACAATGTGGGCACTTGCAGTCTGGGTCTGAGGTGAACAGTACAGGGCTTTAAGGGTGTGAACAATAGAGGTGTCACAGGTGTGAGCAGGAGTGTACAGTCTGTGGTGTAAACAATGCAGAATTCAGTTAATACTGATTCCTTTTAAAGCATACACAAGGTAAGCAGTCACAGCAGGCAGACTTTCATGTGGGGTGGGCACACAAGGGGGGTCACCAGTTGGACAGCACTGCTCTAGTCTAAAGGGGTGGCTCTTGTTCTTTGATCTTTCTTAGGTCTAAAATGTCCTCTAATGTACTTATAAACAGTAATCATGTCTCCTTGCAAGCTCCTCTTCTCCATCCTTCACAATCTACCCTCATAATTTAAATCTTTTGTTCTTTTGACCAGTTTAATTGCATGTCCCAGCACATTAATATCCTTCTTAAGGACTGGAGCCAAACCTGTAGCACAACTTTCCCTTTTTTTAAAAAATAGCTATATTTTCCTATAACATGATTTTCCCAATCGATCTTAATATTGTTATATGTCATTTACACACATGCAAATAGTATTTTGCTACATGCACATCATGTATACTGTATATTTCTTTTAATGGGACAATAATGCACTGGGTATGACTAGGTAGAAATATAAAAAACTTGCAACATTACCTTTTGGCTTTGATTCTGCTGCATCATTTGGCTCTGGTTTTGTGGAGTCCTTTAATAATTCATATTCTTTTTCCATTTTGGCTGCCTCTTCTTTTGTGCTGTCAGATTCATCAGCGTTCTTGTCTTCTGCACCAAGAAATTACAATGGATTTTATGCAAACTATTATTGTGAGGGTTTCTTTATGAATAACATATTTTATTTGTGTCAGAGGCTGTTTTTTTCAACTAAAAAAATTTTGAGTTCAAACCAATGGTCTACTTACCTGAGCATTCTCAAGAGTTGAAGCAAATTCAAGTTCCCATTAAAGCCCAAGGGAATATTTTGGAGTATGAGAAAATGCTTCACTTTTAAGAAAATGCAAGTGACAAATGATTATAATGGTAAAAATAAAATTGAGAAACACTCAAGGTCATTTCATTTGTGGGAAATTTGAGTATAGTATTTTCAAATGATGGTAACTCACCCGATTAGTTTCATGTTTCTAATTAGTGAATTGCTTCAGAATTTGCTGCTTACAAGGCATTTTTGTTAAGGAAATCTAATGAACTACTTGTTCCCTTAAGGGACATTTTTCAATTATCTCATAAAAGGAAGATTATCAAACCAGTGCTTTTGTCATGGAAAGCTGGTCACTCATTCCCACTTCATTGCACAGGGATATGGGTGTTATGCGGTTACCATGCCTGCTTAAATGATTTGAATCTTGTTTCCTTCAGTCTGGGAATTCAAAATGATAGCAAGCAGGCAGCAGCCATTTTGTGGACACTGTTTTTTAAGGAAAGCCTTGCATCATCTCAGAATCTTGTTTGTGCACCAGAATGGGGGACCCGATGACGATGTCCATCCCCATGCACTGGCTACACAATTAAATGGTAAAGAGAACGGGGAAATGTGTGGAGAGCAGTGACATCTAGTAAGTGCTGAATGGAAAGTGAAAGTAATTGTATTTGATTGACATCTGAGATTTTTAAATGAGCTTACAGCAGCTATGAATGCTTTAATAAAAAATAGAAATTGGATTTCATGTTTAATTTGAAAAGGACTTTTATTATACAGATTTTTGTGTCTGGGTGACAGGTCCACTTTAAAAATACTATCTAATGTAAACTAATATGGAATACCTGAGGGTAACGCGTTTCTGTGAGAGCCAAAGTTTTTTCCCAGTTTATTCTTCACTTGCACGGCTATCATGTCATCCAGGTTTTCTGCAAAAGAAAATGGAGAAACAATACAAATATGGTCTATAATTTGAGGATCTGCACCAGCCCAAGGCAACCATAGCCCTAAATCAGTAAATATCTTTGCCTCTGACTATGCCCCCAGTAGCGCCCTGTTTGTTTTATTGTTTTCAGTTTCCTGAGTTTAGGGACTTACATACAATATACTGTACCTCACATAGAAAATCTAAAATGTATGAAACAAGACTGATTAGTAAGTAATTACATTTTTCTTTGACAGCTCAGAAATGACTGCACTTAGCATTAGAATGTAATAATCAGCCCTACAGCATCAACTTCTATGACGTGTGAACCTCATTTTCTGCTTGATGATTTGCAACGACCCCTGAGCTTAGCTACTCAACAGCTCCCCAGCAGGGCCGGATTTGTATTTCCGCACCCCTATGCCGGCTACAGTTTTCCCTATCTGCACTGAGGACTGCACGCACCGGTAAGTGACTGTAGGCAATTTTCCATGCGCACAGTCCACAGTGCATTGGCAGAATGTGCGGCTGGGGAAGCATGCTGCCCCTGAAATCGTGCCGTCCTAGGCCCGGGCCTTTATGGCCTTGCCACAAATCGGGGCCTGCTTCCCAGACCACACTGAGCATGCTACTAACAAAAATCCAAGGTGAGCTTCTGTGGACAACTTTGGTGGTCCTGATTATTACTGATATAAAAATACTGAACCTTGAGGCAGGTGCATTAAGTTCAATAAATAGATTACAACATTTCTAGTCAGTTGTTTTTGGGTTTGGTTCTCCTTTAAAGGGTTGCTTCACCTTAACATTAACTTTTAGTATGTTATAGAATTGCCAATGCTAAGTAACTTTTAATTAGACTTCATTTTTTCTTTGGAGGTCACTGATCCAATCTATAAAAGATACGCTCTGTAAGACTACAAATGTATTGTTATTGTTACTTTTTATTACTCATCTTACTATTCAGGTCCTCTCCTGTTCATGTTCCAGTCTCTCATTCATATCAATGCATTTCTACAGTCATATAAAAAAGTTTGGGAACCTCTCTTAATTCTTTGGAGTTTTGTTTATCATTGGCTGAGCTTTCAAAGCAGCAACTTCCTTTTAATATATGACATGCCTTATGGAAACAGTAGTATTTCAGCAGTGACATAATGTTTATTGGATTAACAGAAAATATGCAATATGCATCATAACAAAATTAGACAGGTGCATAAATTTGGGCACCCCAACAGAGATATTAGATCATTTGTTAGTTGAGTCTCCTTTTGCAAATGTAACAGCCTCTAGACGCCTCCTTTAGCCTTTGATGAGTGTCTGGATTCTGGATGGCGGTATTTTTTGATTATTCGTCCATACAAAATCTCTCCAGTTCAGTTAAATTTGATGGCTGCCGAGCATGGACAGCCTGCTTCAAATCATCCCATAGATATTCCATGATATTCAAGTCGGGGGACTGTGATGGCCATTCCAGAATATTGTACTTCTCCCTCTGCATAAATGCCTTTGTAGGTTTTGAAGTGTGTTTAGGGTCATTGTCTTGTTGGAATATCCAACCCCTGGATAACTTCAACTTTGTGACTGATGCTTGAACATTATCCTGAAGAATTTGTTGATATTGGGTTGAATTCATCCGACCCTCGACTTTAACAAGGGCCCCAGTCCCTGAACTAGTCACACAGCCCCACAGCATCAAATTTGACAGTTGGTAGCAGTTGTTTTTCTTGGAATGCTGTGTTCTTCTTCCGCCATGCAAAGTTCTTTTTGTTATGACCAAATAACTAAATTTTTGTCTCATCAGTCCAAAGCACTTTGTTCCAAAATGACTGTGGCTTGTCTAAATGAGCTTTTGCATACAACAAGCGACTCTGTTTGTGTGAGTGCAGAAAGGGCTTCTTTCTCATCACCCTGCTATATAGATGTTCTTTCTGCAAATTGTGCTAAATTGTAGAGCGAAGTACACCATCTGCAGCAAGATGTTCTTGCAGGTCTTTGGAGGTGATCTTTGGGTTGTCTGTAACCATCCTCTGCATATGCCACTCCTGTATTTTTCTTGGGCTGCCAGACCTGGGTTTTACAGCAACTGTGCCTGTGGCCTTCCATTTCCTTATTACATTCCTTACAGTTGAAACTGTCAGTTTAAACCTCGGAGATAGCTTATTGTAGCCTTCCCCTAAACCATGATAATGAACAATCTTTGTTTTCAGATCTTTTGTGAGTTGCTTTGAGGATCCCATGCTGTCACTCTTCAGAGGAGAATCAAACAGAAGCACAACTTGCAATTGGCCACTTTAAATACCTTTTCTCATGAGTGGACACACCTGCCTATGAAGTTCAAGGCTTAATGAGCTAATCCAACCAATTTGGTGTTGCCAGTAATCAGTATTGAGCAGTTACATGCATTCAAATTATCGTAATCACAAAATTAAAATACTGAAGGAAGTCAGATCCCCTCCTCTTAGTGAATTTTTTATATATCTGAAGTTAGATCATTCTTTTTTTATTGTAATTACAAGGGTGCCCACATTTTTGCAAAGCCAGTTTTTCATATTTGATTTAATTTCATACAACTGAATACTGCATACTGCATGATCAGAAAACACCCCAGTACTCAGATGTTCTTGGGAAATGAAAGACATACCACTGTTATATTTTTTTTGTTGAAAGTGGAGTAAATTAATATGCATACTGAGAGGGGTTCCAAAACGTTTTCATATGACTGTATCTACAGCTAAAATCACAATTTACTTCATGAATGTTTAATATATTGTTATGCATTTTAATTGAAACATCCAGATATCTGTAGTTTGATATACTGATTAGCAGCTCCCATTGATGGTGATATAGCAACCCAAGCTCTCCTGTGCTATTCCAGTTAATGGCAAAGCAAACAAACATTTCTAATAAAATTCTTTCTTTGTTCATCAGAGCTATTTTCTCCCAGTAGTAAGGAAATATTTCTCTGTTCTCTTTCATAGAGACCAAATAGGATCTCAGCCATCTGTGCACAGGTGGACAATATTTGCTCGGAGGTCCATTAGGCATTGCTGGAAGTGAGTCATACACCCCAGTACTGTGCATGCACTTGTGGGTTTCCAAGCAACTGATTGTACTTATGGCTTTACAGGAGCGAGTCTTATCATTACGACAATCCAGTTTTGAAAATTATACAGACTAAAAATAAATCCAGAAACATGTTCTTTTAAATCCTGTTCCCTCATTAGTGTGTTTGGGGAAGGAAAACAAGCTGACAAAATACTTTTCTACAGGTCCAATGAGTGATTACTGGGAGTCTTTTCTAATTGGTTGCTAGGCGCAGAAATTCAGAAAGCAGATCAATTGTCAAGTTGTAACTTTACAGCTTTGACTCCTTTTATTATCCTATACTCACATTCATCCTTCATTCTGAAATACAGGCAAATTTGTCATTGATAGGATCAGTGACTCTAGAAATTAGCTCTTAGATATCGGAGATTCCATCTTTAGGCATTGATCATTTGAGAAATAATCATACTGATTTATTAAATGTCTATGGTTATTTTTATTTTGCTTCCTATTTTACCTCTCTCTAAACATAAAGCAGAACTAAACCCTAAACATTAATATGGCTAGAAATGCCATATTTTATATACTGAACTTATTGAACCAGCCTAAAGGTTCATCATCTCTATGGTATTAATGATCCAGGCCTTCAAAATTGTCACAAAGTTGTTCCCATCTTGGATTTTGTTAGGAGTGTCAGTGACACGCACATGCTCAGTGGGGATGGACCTAAGCTAAGCTTAGGGGCGGTCACAAATCTTCAAGCAGAAAATGAGGTTCACCTGTCATATAAACTGATGCTACGGGGCTAAATCATTAATTATTATGCTAATTGAGCTGGTTTCTGCAATGTACCAATAATCTGAAATATTTTCTAACCAGCCTTATATTGTAACATTTTTATCATAAATAGTCATTATATTGTGCGTCGGTTTCTAAGCTCAATAACTGGCAGCAGCACAGAGCATGTACAGTGAACGAGCAGAAAAGATGGGGAGCTACTGTGGGTATATTTGGAGGCACAGATATTGGGGTAAATTTACCAAGCAATGAAAATTCGCCAGAGACAGCTTCGCAGCCATCACAAAACTTTGCCAGGGGAAAATTAGCTCAGACAGCGCTAATTTACTATTAATAAGTTGTGTCCAGGGCGCCAAATGCTGGCGAATTTTCTCTAGCGTTACTTCGGCAATGCAAGCAAATCCTAGTGCAACTTCGTTAGAGGTCTTCGCTCAGGCTAATTTGCATACGGCGGAAAAGTTGAATGGACGTATATGTTGCAGCAAATACATTACATTACACAAGTCCAGGGAACCGTATTAAAGACAATAGAGTTGTTATAATGCCCTACAAATGAGCCCACTGTATAGTTTATGTTCCATATGTAAGAAAATGTATGAGGGAACCCGGTTACCCAAACAAATTTTTAAGGACTTTTGCAGGCTATCACTCTGAAAAAAAGAAAAGACGCCAGCATTTTTCGGACTTGAAAAATATGATGTAAGTAACAGAAGAATGAGGAAGATCTATGTACTCCATTGCACTTCGTCTGGTCTGAGCTGGCGAAGGCAAGTTTGGTGAAAGAGGTAGCGTTCAGTAACATCTGCATCTTGATGAATTTGCTGTGTAACGTCCATTCGCCAGAGAGAAAATTCGCCTGGCGATAGAGTGTGCATGAGCGCTAGCATCTATCTCTTTCGCTAGTGAAGTTACACCTGCGCCTGCCTAAAAACAGTAACGATGGCGTATTGTCGCCAGCGTTAGTTACTTCGCCCATTAGTAAATCTGCCCCATTGACTGCTAAAGGGCTGTGGTAACCATGGGCTGGTATAGAAGCCCAAAACAACATTTCTGTCCTACGCCTTTAATTAGGCTTTAGTCCTTCTTTAAATTTAAGGCCAGTAACACACACAGTATTTTCTTCCAAGATTTATAAATTTGGAGTAGGACATAGTGTGACTAATCTGGCTGGATCACATGTCTTTATTGGTAGGTCAAGCATGCCAAAGCAACCAATGAGGTGATCAGTAGAGCAGAAGGTAATACTGAATTCCTTCTGTTAGTTTACATATGCCAGCAGTTACAACAGTGGGTGAGCCAACCTGCTCATCCATAAAGGAAAACATTGCTATCTAGCCATGCCTTGCATTTGTTCTGCCAAGTCACAAGGTTTTCTGATGTTTATTTCTGTCCCTTAAATAGAGAGATTTAGGGTCTGTATCATTGATTAGCTGCACTTCTGTTTATTGGCTTCTACGTCAGCATCCCACTTTGTCCTCTATAAAATTGATAAGTTCAGAAAAAATAATTTAAAGCAGGGGATTTCTTTTCTTTTTTTTTTTTTTTAAATCTCATTCTCGCCTTGCCCGTACCCTCTACAAAGCCAGATTGCCATGTGCATTATAAGATGAATTGCCTCGTAATGACAGCAGAGCAGGTCTCAGAGGAGGAGGTTGGTGAGAAAAATACACACTGGCCTTCAGATTGCTCAGTGCTTAATGTAACATTAACCAGCGGAAGGTCATGTTGTTACTGAAGCTTCCTCCTCTGCTGCTCTTTGTACTAGCCAAAGAACAGCCTGACGTCATAGATAGAAGCCAGAGTAAAAATAGATTACAATACAGCACACTGGCAGACCCAGAGTGTCTATTACTGTAATCTCCTTAACTCTCTGGATGCCAGAGAGCTTGGAGTCAGGAGTGTCTATTACTGTTACATTCTTAACCCCTTTCACTGCCAGAATCATTATTCTCCAGGGTGGTGGTATGAACTGTCACTTACTGTATCGTTGCAAAGTGCAGAGCACAGGCTGCACAACCATGCAATATTGTGCCTCTTATTGCTATAGCAGTTACACCCGGGGCAATGATTAATGAAGCCCACTGGCTTATAATTTCATAATAGATTTGTTTAGTAGATGCTTTATAATGTAAAACTAACATGGCAATCTGTGGGTTATACAGTAGCTAAATAGTACAAACTCTAACAGAAAGTTTGTTTCCGTGTTAATCCTGCTTGAATTAAAGGACAACTGAAGCTGTGAGAATTATTTTTTGTGGCTTTTATGAACTCTGCTCTGACTTTTCATGTACAGCAACACTTTGGTGCCTTTTGGCCACACTCAGTGTTATCTTCCTCACCTCCAGGAGGTGCACCTGCCCCTGAGCTGGAAATATTGCACATACTGTATGTAGTATGGTTGTTATGGCACTTTAGCTTGTGTCCATTCTGCTTTCCTTAAGGCCACCACTTTGGGTATATTGCTGGCACCACCACAGTAAAATTATGTAAGCATTATGGGCGTGATTTTAGAAATGTAAAATGCCACACTATTGGCAAAAATAAAGTCCTTCTAGTTGCTAAGTTCCCCTGATGTAGGGAAGTTCCATTTGATTTTTGCTGCTGTATTCTTTTGTGCTCAACACATTCACTATGGCTGGTAAATTTTACATGTGCTTTCCTGTTTTTCCCTCTGTTATACGAAATGCCTGGGAATTCCATGTCCCTTTAGTATGCCTTTTTATCTGCAAAAACATATTCTGAAAAGGGAACTACTGTATTATGTAAAAAGCACATTGCGGTTTTTATCTAATCATTATTATTGGGCTCTTCCTTATTTAATAGCAGGATTGTGGATAACCCAGTAGTCCTTGCCAAAACGGTTATTTCCTCCCCAGGCTTTACACGCTTCCAGTACAGAATATGATCTCTTGTTATCAGGTTTCTTCTTTCTCTCCTGTAAATACATTTATGCCCTTTAACGGATACTATGATAATCCGCACAAATCCATGAAAAATACATTTAGAGGGTATGGCTTTATGAATGTCAGCTAATTTAAGGGCAACACAAGGGTCATTTTAACCTAAATTCCAATTACTCCTCAGCTCCTGTAACTTAAATGGAGCAGCTGCAGGTGAGACTGCACTGCTCCATGTGTGTGGGAGTTAAGTAAATAAGCTTATCCTATTAGAGGATGTAATAAAGGAGTAAGGTGAATTGCTTGTTTATATCATACATATTCTGCAATTGCTTTAGGTACTAGTGCAACTGCATAAATATACACTATGCGGGTCTCAGTAAAAATGAATAGGACTAAAAATGCCACATTTCATATACTGAACTTATTGCACCAGCCTAAAGTTTCAGCTTCTCAATAGCAGCAATGATCCAGGACTTCAAACTTGTTACAGGGGGTCACCATCTTGGAAAGTAACTGCGACACTCACATGCTCAGTGGGCTCTGAGCAGCTGTTGAGAAGCTAAGCTTAGGGGTCGTCACAAATTATCAAGCAGAAACTGAGGTTGGTCTGTAATATAAACTGATGCTACAGGGCTGATTATTAAATTCTGATACTAATTGCACTGGTTTATGTGCTGCCATGTAATAATTATCTGTATTAATTACTAATCAGCCTTATATTGTGACATTTCTATTCTATGTGTACTGTATATTGTGAGTGGGTCCCTAAGCTCAGTAAGTGACAGCAGCACAGAGCATGTGCAGTGAATCAGCAGAAAAGAAGATGGGGAGCTACTGGGACATCTTTGGAGACACAGATCTTTACTGCTAAAGGTTTGTGGTTGCCTTGGGCTGGTACAGAAGCCCAAAACATAATGTACAACATTCTAGCCTACTTTAACTTTCCTTGCCCTTTAACAAAGTTACAAGATGACAGCCCCCTGCCCCAACTTTAAAAGCATATTAATTATTTATTAATTAATTGGGCTTCTGGTGCAGTAAGTTCATGTTTATATTTAGTATAAAAAATACAGCATTTCTAGCATTATTCTATTTTCGACTTTAGTTTTCCTTTAATAACGCGTAAAATGTATGCTTTTCTAATCAGCGCTTAGTAATATCACTTGTGTCATATGACTTGTTGAAAACCTAAATCTATGAAAATATTGTTACCCTCTGCTGAGAATTTGAGGATCTTAGGAGGAGCTCCATGATTTATGGCCATCCCTTTTATATTTTCCCTTTGTGTATTTCCTGCTTAGGTAACAATTTGTCAGCACTGCAAAGATTCAGGGAATGTAATCTTGGTGCAAGTAACCTGCAATTTTTTTTTTTTGCTGAGGTCAATGTTTATTTTCAGATGCATAGTTATTAATCTGCTCGTTTCTATGCAGCTATCGTCAGTGAAGGTTTTTTGGCCAGCTTGGAAGAAATACATTACATATTTTGCTGTGAAACTGGCAGGAGAATTTCAAAGTCCTTGAGGTATAATATATTGCTGTGTGGTGAAAATGGAAAGAACATATTTCGGTCTATATTAAACAAGGGATTACTTTCCTCTTGGGATGTGTGAATTGCACAAATGGGGTGAAATTACATATGTGTTCTCTATCATGAGCAAAACAGGTCAATCACTTTGGAATATATTGATATCTCTGCAGACTTTTTGACCAATATTATACCTAATACCCCTTACATAAGAATGCAGGTAGAAAAACATCACCGTTTAAAAATAACATGTACCTGTGTGATAGGAAAAGATCTCATTTGCTAGGACTGTTATACAATGGAATTTCATGCTTTCATTGTCATAGAAAACTAATACCAAGCATCACATTTCATCATTTCCAGGGGGATACTAGGTGACCTGCATTAGCTTTAATCAATGTGATCTGTGCAATTCAGACTGTAATTTGCCACAGATTGTTCATATTGTGCCACGGCATATTCACTGGTACAGAAGCAGATTATGAGAAATGTATTGGTTGGATGAATGAATAGGTTGGAGCATTTTTTGGAGAAAAGGAAACATGTAGTAGAGACTATTAAATCAAATTAGTTTATTAATTACAGGATCCAATTTTTGTGTATACAATTTTGGTGCAAGAATTATATCCCCCCAATGTGAGTTTAAAGTGATACCAGGGCAGTCTTACAGTCTTGTCAGTATTCATTACATTATAGGCAGAAATATATTTATTTAAAGGGGATCTATCACGAAAATGAAAATTTACTAGAAGCATCATCTTGCTTTAGAAACTTTCTAAATATAATCAATTAGAAATTCTTTACCATTTATTAAATAATCAAGCTACGCTTCACTCTCCCCTCTAAACAATATATATTCGAAGTCGGAGGATTTTAATTCACCAGTCGAATATCGACGGTTAATTAACCCTCGATATTCGACCCTTAATACATATGCCCCTTAGTTTACATATGCCCCTTAGGTATGTGAATATATATATATTTACATACATGTAAATATATACAGGGGCGCTTTGCCAATGAGGCGAGCTGAGAAGCTTACTTCAGGCGGCAGCGCTCCACTAGGTACCAGGGGCGGCAAAAATGCTGCTCCTGGTACTTAAGAGCCAAATTTCTGGTTTTCAACCCGGAAATACGGCTCTTCTAACACAGAGAGCGCAACTATGCTGGCCCTCTCTGCTGTCCTCTTGGACCCCCACCAGACCCCCTCCGGCGCAAAAAGGTGAGTGCTAGGGGGAGGGGGGGCTGCAGCAACTGCAAGCTGCCTCAGAAGACGGAGGGGCCAGGATTGCCCTTGAATATATACTTACATACATGTATATAGCATGCATATGTATGCACTGGGGAGCATTTGGAGCTACAGTATTGTTTTTAAATATATGTAACTATGTAACTTCTGGGCAAGAATAAGAACATGCATGGAATTTTCATGTGAATCTTTAAAGAACTTTCAGCAACAAATAATATGACCATTATATTATGAAAATGCCACATTTATCAATGGCAAACTTGTATTATACAGAGTATGTTTTGTTTTTGGGGGTTTTTGCGGGATAAATTGCACAACAGATCATACAGTGCTTCTGAATAATAAATATTCATGCCTGGAAATGGTAAAACCATAGAACATATGGTTTATCGTGGCTCGATCAATGTCTTACTTGGAAGCTTAACTGACTGATCAACTGAATGGATTATCAACATGGGCTGTTTCTATACATATTCAAACAGTACTGTTGCTTATTTAGACTTACATGAAGACTCATTGATAGTAGCAATAAATTATTTCTAGCTATCATATTCTAAGCAAAAGGTTGTCTGGCTAAAGGGACAATATTGATATTTTTGTTTATACAGTAGCAATTGTTGAGGGATTGTACGCATGCTCTGCTGGGGTCATAGAAATGGGGAACACCATTGATAGATGTGGAGTTACAGAATATGTGCATGAAAAACATCATCTTCCCCAAGGTTATAAGAAGGACAGCTTTACAATGATTTTGCTGTGGGTCTCAAACATTTCTATTTATGCCACCAGCCCCTGGAGTGTAAAATCAGCAGACAGAATTTATAGGGTCATACTGTAATTCCCCTTGTGACTGATAGCAGGTACACAGTGGTGGTATGTATGAACAAATGGAAGAAAACATTCAGTATATTTAAAATGTTATGACAACAGGCCTCAGGACTATATGTATGCATGGTTTAGGTTGGTCTCAGACATTTCTCAGTATACTTGGCATTTTACCAAGCATGCACACATGTGAATGCTGCCTGTTGCGAGGGGACATGATTACACTTTACAAGTACATTAGAGGACATTATAGACAAATGGCAGGGGACCTTTTTACCCATAAAATGGATCACCGTACCAGAGGCCACCCCTTTAGACTAGAAGAAAAGAACTTTCATTTGAAGCAACGTAGAGGGTTCTTCACAGTCAGGACAGTGAGGTTGTGGAATGCACTGCCGGGTGATGTTGTGATGGCTGATTCAGTTAATGCCTTTAAGAATGGCTTGGATAATTTTTTGGACAGACAGAATATCAAAGGCTATTGTGATACTAAACTCTATAGTTAGTATAGGTATGGGTATATATAATTTTAATTAAAAGTAGGGAGGGGTGTGTGTATGGATACTGGGTTTTCATTTGGAGGGGTTGAACTTGATGGACTTTGTCTTTTTTCAACCCAATTTAACTATGTAACTATGTAACTATGTTATACTGAAATGGTGCATTAGGCACCTCTGAGACATCAACAAGACTTTTCATGGGAGAAATTCCTACTTCTCTCCTGCCACTTTAAAGGAATTGTTCAGTGTAAAAATAAAAACTAGGTAAATAGATAGTCTGTGCAAAATAAAAAATGTATCTAATATAGTTAGTTAGCCAAAAATGTAATGTATAAAGGCTGGAGTGACTGGATGTCTAACATAACAGAACACAACTTCCTGCTTTGCAGCTCTATTGGTTTCCACTGATTGGTTACCAGGCAGTAGCCAATCAGTGACTTGAAGGGGGGCCACATAGGTCAAAACTGTTGCTTATGAATCTGAGCTGTATGCTGAGGATCAATTGCAAACTCACTAAAACATTATGTCCCAGGTGGGCCCCCTTATTGTCACTAACTCAGAGTTAGAGAGCTGAAAAGCAGGAAGTTGTGTTCTGTTCTGTTATGTTAGACATCCAGTCACTCCAGTCTTTATACATTACATTTTTGGCTATTTAACTAAATTAGAATTTTTTTTTTCATTTTGCACAGCCGATCTATTTACCCAGTTTTTATTTTTTACGCTGAACTGTTCCTTTAATGTAAGGCACGAAACCCATCTGGAGTAACCACAGCAATCATCTGGATACCTGTAGTTACCAGATGTGTTTAATTACAGGTCCTCCTGTTGCAATTATGTAAATCAGTGATCCCCAACTAGTGGCTCGTGAGCAACATGTTGCTCTCCAACTCCTTGGATGTTGCTCTCAGGGTCCTCAAAGCAGGGGCTTATTTTTGAATTTCAAGCTTGAAAGCAATTTTTAATTGCATAAAAACGAAGTATAGTGCCAAGTAGAGCCTCTTGTAAGCTGCCAGTTCACATAGGGGCTACCAAATAACAATCAAAGCCCTTATTTGGCACCCCTAGGGACTTTTTCATGCTTGTGTTGCTCCCCAACTCTTTGTACATTTGAATGTGGCTCACAGGTAGAAAAGGTTGGGGACCCTGCTGTAGATAATTAAGCAAGCTGTGCCAGCTGACAGCAAGTGTTGGTAGCTTACAGTAAATTTTCAGTAAGGCACAGCCATGCAGAAGCTTTGCATATGGTTTCTCTTAGTAGTAGATTAAGGGTAGGACTACATGGAGGTTTCTGACGTGTCCTGCGACAAAACGCCTGTGACAAGTCGTGCAGCATCTGCATCCGCCAGTCGTGTCGCGTCGGATCAATGATGCAACTTCATCCGTCATTTCTATATCTTACCTTATTTCTGTCGCATGTGACTTGTCGAAGCACGTCGGATCGCGCAAAAACGTCCATGTAGTCCTACTCTAAAACAAGTGTGCCTTTCAAAGGTTTGTTTTTAACCCCTTAATGAGTACATAATGAGTGAAGTCATTTTTCTTTTGACATAAGAGTGCTATGGCTCAATACAGCACCATGTGTAAATGAAGATTTTCTGCTCATCAGTATCACTCACCTCTGAAGTAACCATACAGAGACAGGGTTAAAACGTCTATACTATAAATATTTCATGGGTCCAATAACAAATCTTGGTGGCTAATGTAAACAAAAACATTGATCATCGTAGATTTTCCCCACCTCAAATCAATTCCTTTTCATCTTTAAAAAAAATAAATAAATAGATATATGTGAACAACTCACCTAAGTAATTGACTCCTTCTTCTGGTGTAATTGTCCCATATTTAACCATCATTTTCACAAAGTCTATCAGAGTTTTCATTATTGTTAACAAGGTTTTCTTCTCTTTGACATCGTTTTCTATAGAGATGAAACATGACATTTGGAAACCATAATATCCAAAGAGAGAAATTCAAGAAGGTAACTACATGCATGACCTTGCCTCCCCTTGTTTAGGAATAAATTGTTGTATTTAAGGATTTAGCCATGCATTTGCTATTCACTTCATTCTTTTAATAATGAATAAACTGCAAGGTCACACATTTCTCCTGCGTTTACTGTACTATTATTTTACAAGTAATATTGAGGAATATATTCTTAGAACTTTACTTCATATATGAGGATATATTTAGTATTATGTACTATATTCTTAGAACAGTAACGGGAAATAAAAAATACTGCTAGATAATTTTCAGTTCTGAATGATGATATATGGCAGAATATATTTATGAAATACCAAAAATCCAAGTTCCTATTTCTGCCATATACTGCCATATTTTAAAGAGAACCTACCCAAAACACCCAAGCTATTTGGTACTTTCCTACAATAAATAGCTAAAATGGAACTTGGTGTTTTGTACTTTGTTTTACTCATTCCTACGTTCATGTCTCCTTTTATATGGGACATCGGATGCTTCAGTTCACATACATGCTGTGTCTATTCACAACCTCATTTATATGCAAATTTACAAGCGTAATATCCTGGAGAAATCAAAGCAGTGTATTTAGGTCTCCAGCAAATGTGTGTTCTAAAAAACAGGCCTTTTTAGTTACCTGAGTTAAGGCTTTTTACAAGTCGATTAAAATTTGGGAAATACTGGAGATCATCTTCAGGAGATAATTCGTTCCTTCTCTCCACAGTGCTCAAAGAATCCTCGTTTTTTGTTTCAGATGATTCTCTGTCTTCATTTTTATTCAGTGTTTCCTAAACAAATGCAAACTGTAATTTAAAAAATGGTAGTAGAAAACATGTGTTTGCCTTTGTATGTGGTCCGCAGATGACAGCATTTCAACAGCCTCAGGGTCATCCGGTGTTTGCCCATGGGCTGACTATATCACTTGTTTGACTGCTTGGCCAAATGAGCACATCTTTACATTCATGAGCAGCTGAACACCAGGGATAAACCAAACCTGAGGCCCTGTAGTTCTTTCTCATCCTCAGCTCCCAGCACCGACCGGGATTCTGGAGCATTACAGTGTTCAAAACAGATACACTTATATGTGACACTTACCAATACGTTATACTTTATTCAACACCAATGATTACTATAAAGAATATGGTCCATACAGAATATAAATAGTGAACCCAGGCAATTTGGTGTTGTCGTTACACAAAATGAGCTCTCTAGATTAAATAGTATGACTACTTACATTACTATCATCTATTTTAGTTTCTGGGCATTATCACATGCTGTTATAGAAAACATCTTGTGCATTGGTGTAACATAAAGTAATTACTTCCAGAGGCGAATAACGTCACAGAGAGCCGCATAGCAATTCCAAGGATGTGCAAAATAAATTACCATTTTTCCCTCCCGCTTATCGTCATCATAGACGTCTGATCTCACGTCTGCATAATCCAGATCTCCTGCTTCCTTCTCACGGTTTTTAGCCTCATTAGCAATTAGTTGCTGTAAAACTTCTGCCACTTCATCTTCTAATGTGTATGCCTGGCTTTCTGTAATCTGAAATCACAGATTGGACTGATTACATTATGCTAAGCTCATTTCAGCTCTCATTTCACTGTTGGCTGTTGATTTCATTAAGATGAGTATATTCCAAGCAAATAACTATGAACAAGGAATAAATGAAACCTCTTTTTTTAAAGAAATCTAATACAACAGACAACCTTTAGAATCATTTACTACATGTACATCAGTTGTACACCAAGAATAACTACACATAGTGGTATATTGGTAATAGACTAGTCAGGGATATTATTTCCTTTTACAGCAAAATGTGAGACAAAAGGAGTAAGGTAATAATGGAAACAAAATTTGTCCAGTAACCCACAGCCAGGACCGCCATCAGAAATCGCAGGGCCCCGTACGACAAAATTTCCTGGGTCCCCTGGGCTGCGTCCACCGCAAGCCCCACCTACAGGTCCACCCTCCCCACCACATAGTAAAAAAACAAAAAAAATATTGGTGACTATGGTTCCCACATGTTAATAAAAAATAATAAAATATTGATGGTCAGGGCCCCCCATAAAAAACATTTGTGGCTAGGGCCCCCCCCCATTAAAAAATATTGGTGGCTAGGACCCCACATGAGAAAAAAAATTGGTGGCCAGGGCCCCCCCCACATTATAAGTATTTGGTGACCAGGGCCTCTTAAACTTCCATGCCTTCCAGAAGTCAGCAGCTCTCAGAAAGATGGGGGGCTCGGCTAATCAGGTAAGTGTGGCGTGGCTGGGGCCCCCCTTACCCTCGGGCCCCCTACAACTCTCCCCCTTGTCCCCCCCCTGATGGCTGCCCTGCCCACAGCAACCAAACAGATGATCAGTTTCAAACAGCAGACCTGCGAATGCTGCCAGTTGTATGGATGCTGTTGGTTACCAGAAGTGAAGCAATTGTTGACATTAGTGGGCATAATAAAAAGAGATAATAAATGAGATAATATAAGTAAGTATAAGAGCTCAATCATCCTTTACTATCGAAGGAAATCGTGAAGCAGCCTTTTCTCCAATTAAAAGTGACAGTCAAATCATTTATAAAATCATCAGTGTTTGTATATTCCCTGAGCTATTGTATTTATTGGGCAACTAGAGGCCTATCCATCATTGTTTAGGAGTGTACATGTATTCATGCAGCCATTCCTCTAAACAAAGACATCAAATTACTCAGGGGCACACAGTAGGAGTAGTTAGTGCTTTCTGCTTTCTGACGCTGTGGGGCATATTTATTATGCTGTGTAAAAAAAATAGCAGAATAATACACCACACTTCGGCAGGCTTCGCCGTGTAAAAAAACGTAAATTTTTTAAGCATTTTTTTCTTAGAGTGACTTCCGCCAGAAGCAATGTAAAATAACGGCAGCAAATCTAGCGTTCGCATGGCATAAAATTACACACTCTTTGATAAATTTGCCATTTATTTTACACAGCTCTTTACACAGTTTTTTTAGTGAATTAAGTTTTACAAAGCATAAATAAATATGCCCCTGTATATCAGTCACTCCTAATATTTCCCAGTGCTTGTATGCCTAAACGTAAAGGGGTTGTTCACCTTTAAATTAACTTTTAGCATGATGCAGAGAGTTGTATTCTGAGACAATTGTTTTAATTGTTTCTTATTTATAATTATCGTTATTGTTATCATTATCGTTTGCAATTTGCTAGGATCCAAATTCCCCTAGCAACCATGCATTCATATACATAAGCGACTGGAACATGAATAGGAGAGGACCTGAATAGAAAGATGAGTAATAAAAAGTAGCAATAACAATAAATTTGTAGCCTTACAGATCGTTCATTTTTTAGATGGGACCCCTATTTGAAAAAGAAGAAAAAGGTAAATACTTAAAATTGATTTTAACCATAATCTCCCTCTGGTAAGATAAATAGATAACCGATGAAAGATTCCCTTTTAAGAGATTCTTATTTAAAAGGGGCACAATGAATGAAACAAAGTAGGATGCCTGTATGTCAATTACAGATCAATGTCAGATCAATGTCCACACTGATGTTAATAAAGCCCAAATCAGTTCAAATATATTTTTGCAGTAACTCACACCACACACTGCCAATACTGTATGATTGATAGGAAAGCAGAACAACATGCACTTTCCCAGAAACTATGTCAACTCTTTACAGTACATAAGCAATTTTATTAGACTTTTGGCACTAGAAAGATTCAGTTGCACACACATATATATATATATATATATATATATATATATATATATATATATATATATATATATATATACAGTATATATATATATATATATATATATATATATATATATATATATATATATATATATTCCTATATGTAGCCTATGTACAGTTATTTCTAATAAACAGTTATAATGCAACACAATTCATTAGATACCTGAAGCATGCCTACTATTTCATCAGGAAACCCATATAGCTATATCAGTGGAACAGTTACACCATCTCAGCATAATACGTAAGTGCCATAAATGACCTTAGAAATAAATATACTTTCTGTCAAAAATGAAAGTAGGGACTAGAAATACCATGAATGAGAAAAATGAGTGAAATGATATATGTTATTGATAAAACAACTAAGGATGATTCCCATGAAATAGAAGGAGATCTCTGCTAGCAGTACATAGGAATAAGATTAAGTTCTCTTGGGTCTAAGGCAAGCTCATTTGCCATACAGAGTTTATAGATAGTCAAAATGCTAATTTAATCCAATGATCTTTCAAGGTTAGAATTAACTAACGATTAGTAAATTAATGTAATAAAAATAGATCACACTTACCAGTCCAAGGTTTAGAAGCTTTGAAACAATCTTATCAAACACCCCTCTGTCATTCTCTTCATATATTCTTGTGGCAATCTTTCGAACAATGTCTTCTGCAGTTAAAGGGGTGCCATCTAACTGGTGAAGGCCATCAGGATCATCTACCAGAGCATACCAAGAGAATTTGCTATGAGTCCACGTTATCTGACATTCCATGGAGTGATGGGCGAATAAATTTGGCAGACATGAATTTGCAGCGAATTTCCGCTTTTTTGCCACAATCAAATTAATTAACTGCGGCGACAATTCACCAGTGAAAAATCCACTTCGTCAAAAAAATATGTGCACGTCAAAATTATTCGGACGCCAATTGACTTTAATGCATTTGGATCAAATAGTTGTGCGTATAAAAATTGTCGCCCTTGTCAAAATTGCTGCACGTCAAAATTCATTTGATGGACATTGACTTCAATGAGTTTTGCAAATTTTTCGTCGTTTCACGAAATTTTGCACAGATTCGCCCATCACTAATTCTATGTCATCCAAATCTTGGGATTTCTAATCATACATTTTTAACAATGAACCATTAATTAGATGAGATTTTACGGTGGATTTCAAGTTCCCTATTGCAAAACTGCAACATTTGAGAAATTCTGCAAATGGTAAATGCAGTAAACACATATAACAGCCAGGTAACATTATGGTTGTTGATTGGGAGGTGATGAACCTACAAGGGTATCGTCAGACTAATCAATCAGTAATATTAAAAGACTGTTTATTTGGAAGTATTCTTTGTGGGGTGTGAAAAATGTAAACCTGTTGACCTACATTTGAGTATATTTCTTTTTTAGGTCTTTTAAATGCTTAGTATAAATACTTTTCTAGTTGCATTTTCCGAAATCTCAGACAATAATAAATGTACCATTAATAATAAAATCCTCAGCTGTTTGCCTTGTTGGATCTTCAGAAAAGCTGAAAATCTCTGATAAGCAGCAGATCTGTTGGCTGAAAAGACTGGAAACTCTCCAGATTGAACAGATGCTAGAAGGATAAATAACATTACACAACCCAAGCCTTTCAGTTTGACTCTTTTTCTTCCTCAGACTCTTATTTGTTGCTAAAACAGCACATTGCTCTGCATCCACTTTCATGCTCATCATTATCACTTGTGATTACTCATTAGTCTAACCCACATTTACTTTGGTAGGAAAGTACAGAATTTATCCTGATTATACAACCTTTAAGGCTTTAATGTTATAACAATATAACTTTCGTACTAAATGCTACAGCACAGCAAATGCACAAAGTGGAAAATGCAGAGCTATCTATTTAACAAGACATTAGGACTAGTGATGAGCGAAATTTTTCGTCAAGTTTAACCGCAAAAATTACGGCCCTAGACTCCAATGGGAGAAAAAAATGTTGCACGTCAAAAAAAGTTGACGCCCATAGACTTTAATGCATTTTGAAGAATTTTCGCCATTTTGCGAATTTTCAACAAAGCAAAACTGGTCAGATTTGCCCATCACTAAGTAGGACTCATTTATGAGCACGGTGGCAGGCTTTGCATCCTGCTTTCCTGTCTAAATGAACTGCACGTCTCTGCGCAATGTTTTGTAGAACAGAATAGAACACAGACCTGCAGCCAGTCTCCTAAATAAATTGCTGCCTAATTTTGGCAGAGCTGTATTTATGAGGGGCGGGAGGGAAAACACACATAGGCATATCTCCATCTGTTCCCAACCTATCCCCTACCTTGTGTCTGATTCAGAAGTTATTGACAGCGTCTGATGTCACAATGGGGGACATAGGGCAGGTAGTAAGTACAGGACTGACCTGCACTGGCCAATACTGCGCTCTGCACCTTGTATTATATTTTTTTTAACTGAGGAGAGTTGCAAAGTGCAGCCTGGGCAAATGTGCTTTCTGCATGAGCACTAAGTTGTGTGATCTTGCATCCCTTGGTACTCGTTCACTTATGTCAGTAAATGACCCCTATTTATGAACTTACTATTGAGTAGCACACATTCTTCACTGCATCACTAAGAATACATCCTTAAAATGTGGTGCATGTATGATAACATAATTAATGAGTATTTGTTATATATATATATATATATATATATATATATATATATATATATATATATACATACAAGAGATGAAAGCACTCATGGTTAAATCCAAAAAGATCCACACTTTTTATTCACATTGTGCAACATATCTATGAGTTTTGATCCTTGTTTGATCTTCATCAGGTTGGATCCTGACAATGGACATAGGTATTGGTTAGGCATTCTTGGGTGACATTACTAAGAAACAAGGCTAGAATCAAACACAGCAATAGATATTGCTAAGAACAAGTTAATCTAGCTGCATATGCATAAAATAACAAATATGACATTAATAATGCATGTGGGAAGGCTATAGAGTGTTACAAATACCTTCATATTTATAATCCGGCATGCTTTTAGTGGTATCAAAATACTCAGCAAGCTTTAGGTTCTTGGTTGAATCAGCATCATCCAGGGTACCTCTGTTACTACCGAAAGAGCCTCTTGTGCTTCCACTTCTCTTCACATCACCATCTTTTTCTCCCATTGACATCAAAAACCCAAGATCATCAGCAAAAGAATCATTTTTTAGCATCTCTTGGTTTTCTGCAAAATGGCAACACAATATGGCATTGGATTTTTCTTACTGATTTATTACTTGTCCTTTAAATTGTTCACTCTTCACTTACCTGTGCTTGTGCCTCTGCTCACAGTGTCTGCCTCTGCAATCTTTGAGAGAGAAAAGGAGAAAAGGTTTATTTTAAGGATCTATATAGTCTTATCTGTACAGTTGTCTCATACTGAATACTATACCTCTGCACTAAGTGTTACAAAAATAATTGTACAGATATTGTGTGGGAAAAAAAATGTAGTGCTGTCAGGCTGTTAGAGGTTAAAATACATTTCCGCTGCCTTTCTGGAATGTGATAAGTATGCAATGTCATTATTGATAGGAAATGTGCCTAGGTCATTCATTTCTAAGTAACGGCTCGTAAATCTTCTTGATTTTATATTTAGATTCTGGACAGCTTAAAGGAACGATTCAGTTAAAAAGAAAAACTGGGTAAAATCATTTTTTTTCTATTAAATTAAGTTAGCCAAAAATGTAATCTATAAAGGCTGATGTATTTGTGCTTTTTCCCCATTTTCGCTGGTGAAAGATGAGACTGATGCTCAGATCTCGTAGGGGAAATTTAATGAAAAGATTCAAACTTTATTCAAACAGTAACCCATAGCAACCAATATAATGTTTGTTTTTACCTGTAAATGGAACCTGCTGATTGGAGTGGCATACAGTACTCCCCAAATGCTGTAGTTAGGTTGCAGCCATTTGAGTGACTTTTTCCTATGACATGATGTTGTGGCCTGTGGTCAATCCTCTACAGCAATCACATGGGAATATGTCAGTGTTAACTGCAGCCAACAGCCGTGAGCTTTCACTCCATATCATGTGGGCTCATCTCCCCTGCCCTAACCAGAGCTACATACAAAGTACTATGCTGAAACAACTTATGTTCATCCCAAGTAACCCCAGTCTTTTTTCCCTTCTCTCCTAACCTTTTATTTAATTCAGCTATGGACACATAGTGCTGCAATCATGCAAAACTAAACTTTAGATCATTGTCCCTTGTGGGAAATTACAGATGTTTCTCGTATTTTGCTATAAAAATGTTTAATTGTTTCTACTGTGCAAAGTCTTGTGATCTTTATTGCTATAAGAAACAATGATTCCTGTTTTAGCCAGTTACATTTATATGCTGCAATGTCTGTGTGTGATCTTGCCATACGTCTTATGAGACTATTGCACTATTATAGAGGTTGATAGACAACAGCGCTCTCAGTTTTGTCAGGTAGAGCCTGTCACCAAGAACACATTTCAGCACAAATCATTCAGAATGTAAATGAATGGAACATTTTCAATCCACAGAATTGTTTTTTTATTTCTGCTGTAAATAACTGGACATTAAAATGGAAATTTCCCTTACCTGTTCTTCCAGAGGTCTCTCTTCACTTAACTCCCTGTTGTGTACATCTTTATCTAACAGAGACAAGAGACGAGGTCCTAAATTATCTCATAATTACATAATTATTTCCTAAGCCTGTTTCTTTGGACACTGGAACATGAGGCATCATGGGTGAAATAAAATGATATAATGTCTCACGTTTCCAAGGAATAAGACACCTAATATGCTATTTGTCAGTCCAATAACTTTTTTATAGAGGCTATAGTTATGGACTGAGGTGGTGCCAACTGGTCAGTCAGCGACTTGTAATAATATAATCGGATCTCAGGACTTGCTCGGAACTACACTCTTCAACATGTCACAACAGCTTTCAATAGGGTATTGTAGTTCAGAAGTATTAAAATACAGTGTCAACTAATTACCTACATTTGTCTACTTGTATGAGGAATATCTTAGTCCAGTGAATTCACTATGCGCTTGTGTTCAAAATATGTCAGTATAGCTTTAAACACAGAATGTTAGGGTTTTGTAATTTGTGTTTCATAGTGGGAATGGTATTACAATTATACAGGGAATATACCTTATGTGTCATTTGTACAAACTCTATTTTTCCTTGTGGGAACAAATTCTTATGTATGTAAGAAAAAATACAATATGTTTAAGCTCGTTTTTGGCACAGCTTAGGAAAATATAAAGCTATGACAAATATGATTGCAGAAAAAAACAATAATACAGATATGAAGCAAATGTAAGTTAACCAACATTTACGCCATGTACAGTTTAAAGTGCTAAGAAAATTTGGTGTAGGTCCCATTGCTGCTTCTCCATGTTATTCATATCTTCCAAATGTATAAAATATTGAAATTGTGCCTAAAACTGATATATGGAATGTTTACTAGACAGTTATATCCACCATAATCAGATTAGTTTAATAAGAAGATTAAAAAGAACATTGCATTTTCCACAGTCTCCCAGCCACCGTCTGCATCCGCTCCATTAAAACTCTTGGAGTCCGTCGGTCAGGCAGGTTTCTACAAATAAATATCCCATTTTCGTACAAAGCCACAAGCTCATTGTATCATGCATTTCAGCCAAGCTTTATCGGTGCCATCGTTTCGCTTTTGTATTTTTGTGTTACATTTGCTTTTTGTATTAAACATTAACAATATTAAAGGGGAACAGCACTCAAAACTGATTTGTTTTTCTTTATAAAAGAAAATTCACGTTCTGAGCGACTTTATCATATAGAGCCATTAAAAACGTCCAATGGTTTAAGGCTGTTTATAAATGCAATGGCAACTACTGGTTTACCCAATTGGGTCTGACTCTTGAAACAAAATAACAGAGGTCTGTTTAATCAGCTGGCCTCTGCTACATGGCTCAGAAATGAAAGGGTGCAGTGCAGAGAATATACACATGCAGATATTGCTTTCAGTAGCAGTTACATCTACAAATAATGCAAGTGGAAATGTGTCATTCATATAAATGGGACAGTTGCTTAGAACTGAACTTCCATTCATTCTGCCATAGACAGTTTTCCCTTTTTGAAGACAAATCATTCACTTACCTTGCTTAATGCTGGGGTTGGGGAAACCCTGGACGTGGACGAAAACCCCGATGATGGCAGTAATAAAAACATATTTTGGACCCATCTGTTATGGAAGTACCTTCCCTGGTGCTCAGCCGGACTCAGTAGAAACTCCCCTTGGGACTGCTGGGAGTTGCAAATAGAAGGACAGAGCTTCCCGCTATGGAGAGACGCGTTTCACTGGAGGTGAGAGAGGAGCTGTCCAGAGCTTGTGGTGCTGAAGCTGATGCTGCTGTAGGGAGCGCACTGGTGCCTGGAGATATAGCCGCTAATTGCAGCAGCCTCTATTGTTCATCGCTAGATAACATCTAACTGTACATACTCCAGTGCCTTTTCTTGCTGACAGCTGGAGAAAAATCGCTCGGAAATCAAAAATCAATGATCCAGTCTGCGTCACCTGGCTTCCCTATTCCCTTCCCAGCTCGTCAGTTCCCTGCACAGAGCCACCCGCCACCACCAATGCTGCTTTACGTGACATCCCCACTTTTACGCTTCCCAAACAGGATCTGTAAAACCCCTTCTGATTGGAACCTGCCTGAGCTGCGATTGGACGATGATCAGTCCCTTTGTGTTCTGGATTTGAGACGTTCAAAGTCTTTTTTTTCTTCCCATGCTGCAGATATATTAAGCAAAAGTTTGGGGAAAATGACTGACAGGTTAGAATTTAAAGGGATTCGATCATGATTTTTATGGTGTAGTTTTACACTGTTGACACTGCAAACAATTAATTGTACCATGTAAAATTTAATTCCTGAACCAACAAGTATATATATAGATAAAATTGAGCATAGGACTGGCCAGATATGGGATGACTTTGACGTAGTTGGCCAGCTTAAATATATTGCACTATATGGATAAACAATCCCTGTTTTGTTTAAAGGGTAAGGCATTTTTCAGTAGCAGTATGCACAAAATCTGTCTGTCTTAAATATATTGATAATGAGTTGAGTGCAGAGGACTCATATATTTGTCTATATATATATATATATATATATATATATATATATATATTTACTATATTCTTCCTTTATTAAACATTTTTTCCCATGAAGAAACAGGGAATGATCATAAAATAAGCAAGAGGGCCCACTGACACCTGAGTTTTTCTGGTATCCAGGTGGGCCAGTCCAACGCTGCAGTTTGGAACAGCTTTCTGACAGGCAATTGTTTCTATTCAATGTAACTGAAGGAGTCACAGTGGGACATGGATTTTTACTAGGGAATCGGGATTCGGCCAGGATTCGACCTTTTCAGCAGGATTCAGGATTCAGATTCGGCCGATTCCTTCTCTCATTGGTCCTCTCATGTTAAGACCTGGCGGCACCCGTGTAGCAGAGGTCTCCTCCCGAAGCGAAAGGTGGTTGATATAAGCGGAATAGTGAGCCGCAACCAGGACCTTGGTGCCAGTTCTGGGTTTGGGACTCCATAACATAAATATAAAAAAATCAGTTTGAATTTTTAAAAAACTGATGCATTTTGTGAAAACATGGTTTCCCATGACAGTCTCCCTTTAAAGATGCACATATGTAGCTGCACTGTAAGGGGTGACTGTCAAGCGCCACCCATATACAAACTGGTCTTGTGATAGGGAATATACTCCTTGCTTTGCAGCACTTCAGCATCTGAGAAACTTCATTTTAACTGAAAAGAACATTTGAAATAACTCTCATTTGATCTATTTTTTTTTACATTGATAGTGGGCAATTTAGTCATATTGCAGCTGACAGGACTTTTTTAAACAGAGCTACAGTGGCACCTGCTGTGGATCAGATTACAGAATTCTGTTGTCTCCACAGCTCTGAAGTCCAATAAATCATTCAGTAATGTAAACAACAGAGCTAACATACTGGAATAGTAGATACAGGCAAATTAAGTGAAAATGCCTAGCTAGATGCCTAGCAATATATGAGGCAGCACAGCTGTCAGACTGATGATTATGCTGTTCATACAGATATTCAAATAAAGTGAGGCAATATCACACTTAGTTTCAATGCATGGTTTGCATTTAAATTAATTCCCACTACCTTAAAGGGGAACTCTCGTGAAAATGAAAATTGAATATAAGCTTCAGCATACTGAAATAAGAAACTTTCTAAATGTAATCAATTAAAAATTCTGTACCATTTCTGAAAAAATCAAGTTTATCTTCACTATCCCTCTCTCAGCATCTGTTCCTCTTCAGTCTGCCTTCATTCAGGAGTTGGGTGTCAGGTGAATGATCCAATATATCTTATAAGGGGGCTCCTTTTGCATAGAAGATGTATTAGAGCTCCCTCTATTAAAATCACCAGAAATTTTGTCTCTCTACGGGCAGAATTTGTGCAAAAGGCAGTTATTTTGTTTGTTATGTTTTTTGTACTGGAATCAGTTATTTGAGTGAGCTTCAATTTTTGTAAACAAAAATCTATAACATGTTCAATTACTTTATTTTTTCCAAGATACAGTTTTATGGGTACTGGTTATTATGCCATGAAAATAGAAGTACAGGGTTAGAGTGCCTCTAAACATGGACAGAAAAAGTTTATTGAAAAAACTGAATAAAATTAATTATTTAAAAAAATTAAATATAACCACCGTGTCACGGCCTCCCCTAAACACCTGTATACCTTTTTGGCACAAGGCTGAGCTGAGTTCCACTAGTACAGGGTATTTATTTCAGATGGGGTTTGCACAACAATGAATTCCATAAAGGAATCACTTAACAAAACAATTATATTATCCATAAACAATAATAATATGTATTATAAGAAGTAAACACCAATAAATATTTCTTCTACAATTAAAATGTGATTGTAGCACATCTATCCCAACCTGACAAATGTATCCAATCAGTATTAGGTGTTTCATAAGACAAGTCATTGTTTGTTAAATAAGAGTTAAAGGAGAAATTAACCCCTAAAAAAGAATATGGGTAGCAATGCTGGACTGTATATCCTGAAGTTACTGTACTAGTCCAGAGGTTCAGCAGCCTATAACACTACTGACACATGCCTTAAAATCTGGCCACAGGAGCTTAACATCTAGGATCTGGTTAGACTATCTTTTGAGTGCCAGTGACCCTGCACATGCTCAGTGTGCTCTGGGCTGCTGCAGAGAAACTATCCTTGGGGGTAAACATAAATCATCAACATATTAATCAAAAGAGATGATTCATTTGTCATAGGAGCTGATTCTACAGGGCTGATGTAATGGGCTTTATAATGTGAATTTTATATTTTACAGTATATTAAATGTTAGCCCCTAAGCTCAGGTAACTGACGACAGCACAGGCCAGAAAAGCAGAAAAGAAGCTGGGGAGTTACTTGGGGCATATTTGGAGGCACCGATCTTTTCTGCTAATGGGCTCTAGTGGCCATGGGCTTGTACAGAATAAAAACAAAAAGAAAGTGTAGCATTTCTTACCTAAAGACCTCACTCAATGCTCCACACAGTATGCAGAGTGCATAAAAAGGCTGCATTCTTTGCACTTTGCCCACTGCGTGGGGCATTGTGCAAATTTTATTTTGCAGGGCAGAGACCTGAGGACTGTGTTTTGAATGGAACGCTCCCTATGTTAGGTGCGCTTAGGGTTGCCGCCTTTTCTGGAAAAAATACCGGCCTTCCTATATATTTATCTTTTTTCCCTATTAATAACATTGGGATCACCTATCATTTTTACCGGCCAGGCCTGTAAAATACCGGCCAGGTGGCAACCGTAGGTGCACTCCATTCAAAAAGGCGGTCGGTGGGAGGAACTTAGGCATCCTCGCCTACCACCCCTACCTTGTGCAACATTCTGAGTCGCGTGATAGGAGTGGCAGTATGTGCAGCCTGCATCAGGGCCCTGTCCTAACCACTTGCCCTAACACAAAAACTGGGATGTGCTCTTGAACGGCCCCTAATACTTTCTTAAGCTTTAGTTCTTTTGAACTAGTTCTCATCAAAAAACAATCTCTTAGAGCAAAAATAATAAGTGAGTCATACTCGTTATTCAAACTTTTTTAATGGCATTGTGCCTATTCATTATATCTTTAGCTTTAACAGTTTTTCTCCTCCACTCTTTGCTTTTGGGACCTGGACACTAGATTCACCCATCTTTTTAACATAAACTGCAATGGGATGATCAGCTGCTTTATAGTAAATATAGTCTCCTCTGGAGGCCAACACTAAGGGGTGATGAAGTGTGCCATTTGTGTCATGGATGTATGGAGATTTATGTATTTATTTTATTTATTGTGGTATGGAGCTTGTGGTTTGGAGCAGACCCTGTGGACCCGGAGGATGTTGTTTCAGTCTTCATGAATTCATTTACTGAAATAAACTGAAACAGATTGCTGCAATGTTTTAATTGTGTCTATCTATTTATCTATCTACCTATACATGTTAATATATCATCTTCTTATATTTGCCATAGTTTATGTGATCTATGAATGTATAATATAATTCAGTAAATATTATTTGACATCTGCTTAATGTGCTGCTCCTGTTGATCTATTCATGGCTCAGTTTGTAAAATGAAGATTGAATTAGCCTCTGACGTAAAACCAGAGACATCTGATTGGTGGAATCTGCTATCTCTTAGAAAAGACATAAGCACCCATTGTTAACAGGCGGTGAGTCACCTACAAGCCTGAAATAACAAGTCTACTTAATCATGTTTCAGAAGCAGTGCCTCTGGATAGAGCAGGTTTTCATGAGACTCCGTGACTAAATGTAAATGTTAGAAGAAAAAGAACAAAAGGGCAAAGGGGCTACTTAGTGCTATATGTGATACTGCAAACACAAAATGGGCATTAGTGTATCTAATTCTTCTCTCAATCCTTATTGCCTTTTTAAAATTCAGATCAATATTTGAGGTTTGAAGATAAAAACATGACATAGAGAGAAAAAGAATTAGGAGCAAATAAGAACGAATAACTTCCATATTCTATTCTCATTCTGGGGGATTATATATTAAACCTAATTTTTCTGGTCGAGTTTTTAAGGGGAAAATTTGAATTTTTAGAGATTTATCATAATAATAAATCTCTAATCCGAATCCGAAAATACTCCAGCTAAAACTTGTCGAGGTCATGTAAAAGTCAATAGAAGACGCCCCTGAAGATGTTTCTTGATATTGTGATACGCTCTGATTATCGATCCGCTCTGGATAATCCGATAAATTTCGGATAATTTCAATAAAGTTGAGTTTTAAATTACATGAGCATAAGGTCACGGGTGATTGGTCATTTATACTGTCTAAACAGTGGTGATCTATATGTGGTCATATTGGAGTCTGAAGCCAGCCTTAACCTGTTGCACATAACATTGCCTTGGAACCTGAAACCGATGGTTAATTCACAGGTTGCTCTGCTCCTTATTCAAGGGGGTTGTTCACTGTTGAGTTAACTTTTAGGGGCACATTTACTAAGGTTAATAAACCCTCAAATTCGACCCTCGAAGTAAAATCCTACGAATTCGAATATCGAATTCGAAGGATTTACCGCAAATCCTACGTTCGTTTCGAACGATTTTTCTTAGATCAAAAAAACCTTAGAAAACTAATGGGGAAGGTCCCCATAGGCTAACATTGTACCTCAGTAGGTTTAAACTGCCGAAGTATGTAGTCAAAGTATTTTTTAAAGAGACAGTAATTCGACTATCGAATGGTTAAATAGTCGAACGATTTTTAGTGTGAATCGTTCGAATCGAATTAGAAGTCGTAGTCAAAGGTCATAGTAGCCTATTCGATGGTCAAAGTACCCAAAAAAATACTTTGAAATTCGAAGTTTTTTTACTTCGAATCCTTCACTCGAGCTTAGTAAGTATGATTTAGACAGTGATTATTCTGAGACAATTTGCAATCAGTTTTCATTTTCTATTATTTGTGTGTTTTTTTTTAAATGTATTTAGCTTTTTATTCAGCAGCTCTTCAGTTTGCAATTTCAGCAATCTGGTTGCTAGGGTCAAAATTACCATAGCATCCATGCAGTGATTTGAATAAGAGACTGGAATATGAATAGGAGAGGACCTGAAAAGAAAGATGAATAATCAAAAGTAGCAGTAACAATAAAAATCTGTTGCTGTGACCCCCAACTTGAACGTTGGAAAGAAGGCAAATAATAAAAAAAAACTATAACAAATAAATAATGAAGACCAGTTGAAAAGTTGCTTCGAATTGACCATTCTATAACTTATACTGTATATATACCAATGTATCCAAGTGGCACTCACATGAATATGCATGGCACATATATGCAGGTTAGTGTGAACTGTGTGTGTGTGTGTATATATATATCTATATATATATCTATATATCTATATATATATATATATATATATATATATATATATACACACACACACACATGGAACAAACAAGCCGCACTCCGAGGACTTCATTTTGAAAAATAAAGGTGAGGTTTTATTCTCAACGTCTTGGCCCCAGTTAAGGAGCCGAAACGTTGAGAATAAAACCTCATCTGACGTACAAACGTGCAGGGGTCATCCCCGCTACACTTGCTATCGTGTGTCTGGTATCTTTTTCACGGATCTTCAAGTAGGAGAGGCGCCGACCTCTCTAACCAGCACTGGGCTTTAGCTAATAGAGAGGTGGGGAAAAGAGGACCAGTGGGAATCGAGAATAAAACCTCACCTTTATTTTTCAAAATGAAGTCCTTGGAGTGTGGCTTGTTTGTTCACTGCAAACTGATGTGTTGACCAGCACCCAGGCAGCTGTGGATTGTTAAGAGTGCACCAGCTAAGCATATTATAAATATATATATATATATATATATTATATATAATATATATATATATATATATATATAATACACAAAAGTACCCCCTGTTGCAAAATATGAGGATATTATAAATTTTGGAAGTTAAAAGAGGGACAAAAAATGTTTCCGCATGTAGAATAGCTGCATTTTGACCACGCCCCTTTCTGTGGCCACACACCCTAATTACCATGTTCATGTTACAAAATTTGGCAGGTTATGAAAGTTTGAAAATATTTCTCCTTATCTAAACTGTGTTTTTGTGTCTCAAAATTGTTACAAAGTATCTTATTTGCACCTGTTAGCTGTTCTGTGCTCTCTGCTAAAAGCCAATTAAGTGAGATACTTTGTTTCTTTTTCTGGCTGTTCAGTGCAGAGAAAATAGGGACTTTCCAGTACAAATGAGGGACTGCAGGTTGAGCTGTCAACAGAGGGACGGTCCCTTTGAAGAAGTGACAGTTGGGAGGTATGATTACAAGAGGGGGTACTTTATCCAGAGAGAGAGAGAGAGAGTGAGTGTGTGTGTTTGTATGTAAACATATAAATATGTAGAATGGAAAGAGAGATAGTCAACTCACATTACAACTCATTTTGTTGCACTAAAAGACATGCAGTTGAGGTTGAGCAAGATTTCGTTTGATTCTATTGTTAGCAGGGGCCGTGATCAGGTTGAATAAAGTCTGATGTAAAGTCTGATGTACCCTGTGTTTGTGTTCCCTGCTGCCTAGCGAGTATCGCCTGCCCCCTGCTGGCTGCTTTGGGACGCTACACAGATGATTCTAAGCTGTCAGTGTTCGCCTTGTCCTGTGTGGATAAAGCTTTGAGTTTGAATGTAGCCGGAAGAAGGGAAGGAAGGTGCCGGCTGATGTCCTACGCTCAGTAAAATGAATGAGATTGTAGAAAGTACTCTGAGCGCACTGCCTGGCCTTATCCTTCAGGATTCGCCGTCCGGGCCCAGCTCTAGGCACGTCAGTCTAATCCGTAGCATCACGGCTCTCACCTCCAGACAGGTGTGACTGTGAGCAGGGCAAATAGGGACTGGGGACACTTACTGGCCCTCATGTCTAGTTACTGACCCCGAGACCATCATGTGTGGTTACTGGCCCTCATGTCTACTTACTGGCCCTCATGTCTAGTTACTGGCCCTCATGTCTAGTTACTGGCCCTCATGTCTGGTTACTGGCCCTCATGTCTAGTTACTGGCCCTCATGTCTGGTTACTGGCCCTCATGTCTAGTTGCTGGCCCTCATGTCTGGTTACTGGCCCTCATGTCTAGTTACTGGCCCTCATGTCTAGTTACTGGCCCTCATGTCTGGTTACTGGCCCTCATGTCTGGTTACTGGCCCTCATGTCTAGTTACTGGCCCTCATGTCTGGTTACTGGCCCTCACGTCTAGTTACTGGCCCTCTAGTTACTGGCCCTCATGTCTAGTTACTGGCCCTCATGTCTAGTTACTGGCCCTCATGTCTGGTTACTGGCCCTCATGTCTAGTTACTGGCCCTCATGTCTAGTTGCTGGCCCTCATATGTGGTTACTGGCCCTCATGTCTAGTTGCTGGCCCTCATGTCTAGTTACTGGCCCAGGGACTGACGGCTTGTATGGAAGAGGTTGCCAAGGAGATCATTAGTTCCTACTACACACACACACTGTTTCACTTGTTGTGACTTTTAGCATAATCCAGCTCTGTCCAAACTGCAGCCTATCAGCAAGATGTCTGGGAGTTGTAGTTCTACGATCGTGCTGCTGCCATTTAGATCTTCCTCAGCCTGTCTTTGTATCAGTAAAGTAGGAGCATTGTTGCTCTCTCCCCTTCAGCTTTTCTAAATTAACTTTAAAGGGATGAGTCACCTTTAAATAATTTTTTATTATGTTTATTGATATATATACTTTTATATTTATATATTCTTACATATACAGTTAGGTCCATACATATTTGGACAGACAACTTTTCTTTCTAATTTTGGTTCTGTACATTACCACAATGAATTCTAAATGAAACAACTCAGATTCAGTTGAACTTAAAGGAGAAGGAAAGCTACGGAGGCATTTTATTGCCAATAGATTAGCTGCAATAGTGCAAGCTAGAATGCTATATTTATTCTGTAGAATGTTTTACCATACCTGAGTAAAAAGCTCTAGAAACTCTCTATTTGTTTAGGATAGGAGCTGCAGTATTAATGTGGTGTGACATCACTTCCTGCCTGAGTCTCTCCCTGCTCTGGGCTCAGATTACAGTAGAGAAGGGAGGGGAGGGGGGGGGAGAGGAGCAAACTGAGCATGCTCTTGCCCAGGGCAATGAGGTTTAAGCTGAAGGCAGGAAGTCTGATACAGAAGCCCATGAGTACACAATAGAAGGAAAGAAATGCTGTGTTTCTTTTGACAGGGGACTCAGAGCAGCATTACTTTGGGGGTTTACTGGTATATTTAGATGGACCTTTCTGATAAGACTAACTTAGTTTTAACCTTTCCTTCTCCTTTAAGACTTTCAGCTTTAATTCAGTGGGTTGAACAAAAAGTTTGCATAAAAATGTGAGGAACTAAAGCCTTTATTTAACACAATCACTTCATTTCAGGGGCTCAAAAGTAATTGGACAAATTAAAAAACTGAAAATAAAATGTTCATTTCTAATACTTGGTTGAAAACTCTTTGCTGGCAATGACAGCCTGAAGTCTTGAACTCATGGACATCACCAGATTCTGGGTTTCATCCTATTTAATTCTCTGCCAGGCCTTTACTGCAGCGGCTTTCAGTTGCTGTTTGTTTGAGGGCCTTTCTGTCCGACGTTCAGTCTTCAACAAGTGAAATGCTGCTCAATTGGGTTCAGATCAGGTGACTGACTTGGCCATTCAAGAATATTCCACTTCTTTTTTTTAATAAACTCCTGGGTTGCTTTGGCTGTATGTTTTGGGTCATTGTCCATCTGTATTATGAAATACCCCCCAATCAATTTGACTGCATTTAGCTGGATTTGAGCAGACAGTGTCTCTGAACACCTCAGAATTCATTTGTCTGCTTCTGTCCTGTGTCACATCATCAATAAACACTAGTGTCCCAGTGCCACTGGCAGCCATGCACACCCAAGCCATCACACTGCCTCCACCATGTTTTATAGATGATGTGGTATGCTTTGGATCAGGGATCCCCAACCTTTTGAACCCATGAGCATTATTCAGAAGTAAAAGGAATTGGGGAGCAACACAAGCATGAAAAATGTTTTTGGACTGCCAAATAAGTGCTGTGATTGGCCATTTGGTAGCCCCTATGTGGACCGGTAACCTACATTGAGGCTCTGTTTGGCAGTACATCTGTTTTTTAAGCAACTAAAACTTGCCTCCAAGCCTGGAATTCAAAAATAAGCCCCTGCTTTGAGGCCACTGGGAGCAACATCCAATTGGTTGGACAGCAACATGTAGCTCACGAGCTACTGGTTGGGGATCACTGCGTTTGGATCATGAGCTGTTCCACGCCTTCTCCATACTTTTTTCTTGCCATCATTCTGATAGAGGTTGATCTTGGTTTCATCTGTCCAAAGAATGTTTTTCCAGAACTGTGCTGGCTTTTTTAGATGTTTTTTTAGCAAAGTCCAATGTAGCCTTTTCTATTCTTGATGCTTATGAGCAGGGCTGGTCCTATCAAATGTGGGGCCCAATTGGGACCATGCTGGCGGGGCCCCTAGACAAAGTGTTGCTGACTACTGACACACCAAGTATTTAGGAAAATAAGGGCATACAGGCACAAAATAGAAAGGAAAGGGGCAGACAAGGTAAGAGAATGAGAGGGATGAAATAGGGGCACAAAATAGAAAGGAAAGGGGCAGACAAGGTAAGAGAATGAGAGGGATGAAATAGGGGCACATAATAGGGGCACACAGGGTAAGAGAGAGAGGGAGGAAATAGGAGAGTGAACTGGGCCAATTAGTTTGGGGCAGGCTGGGCCGATTCAGCTTGGGAGCAGGCTTGGTTGGATTGGGGGCAGGCAGGGCCTATCAAGGTTGGAGGAAAGCTGGGCCTATGAGAGTTGGGGGCAGGCTAGACCTATGGAGTTGGGGGATAGGCTGGCTTATCAGAGTTGGGGGTGGGCTGGACCTATGGATTTGGGGATGGGCTGGACTCTCAAAGTTGGGGGCAGGCCAGGCAGCATCATGTGCTGGGGGAAATATTATCTGTGCTGCCCAGTGGTGCGGGGCCCCCAGAGGTGCGGGGCCCTATTGGGCCCAATTGGTCCAATAGGCCTAAGGCCGGCCCTGCTTATGAGTGGCTTGTACCTTGCAGTGCACCCGCTGTATTTACTTGATTGCAGTCTTCTCTTTATGGTAGACTTGGATATTGATACACCTACCTCCTGGAGAGTGTTGTTCACTTGTTTGGCTGTTGTGAAGGGGTTTCTCTTCACCATGGAAATGATTCTGCGATCACCCACCACTGTTGACTTCCGTGGACGTTCAGGTCTTTTTGCATTGCTGAGTTCACCAGTGCTTTCTTTCTTTCTCAGGATGTACCAAACTGTAGATTTAGCCACTGCAGAAATTTTGTAGCAATTTCTCGGATGGGTTTTTTCTGTTTTTGCAGCTTAAAGGAATTGTTCAGTATAAAAATAAAAACTGGGTACATAGATAGGTTGTGCAAAATAAAAAATGTTTCTAATATAGTTAGTTAGCCAAAAATGTAATGTATAAAGGCTGGAGTGATTTGATGTATAACAAGTCAGTCAGAACACTACTTCCTGCTCTCTTGGTTTACACTGACTGGTTACCAGGCAGTAACCAATCAGAGACTTGAGGGGGGGCCACATGGGTCATATCTGTTGCTTTTGAATCTGAGCTGAATGCTGAGGATCAATTACAAACTCACTGAACAGAAATGTACCATGTGGCCCCCCTTCAAGTCGCTGACTAACTCAGAGTTATAGAGCTGAAAAGCAGGAAGTTGGATTCTGGCTGTTTTATTAGACATCTGTTCACTCCAGCCTTTATACATTACATTTTTGGCTAACTAACTATATTAGAAACATTTTTTATTTTGCACAGCCTATCTATTTACACAGTTTTTATTTTCACACTGAACTATTCCTTTAAGGATGGCTTGTTTCACCTGCATGGAGAGCTCCTTTGACCGCATGTTGTCTGTTCACAGCAAAATGTTCCACATATAAGCACCCCCCTCAAATCAACTCCAGGACTTTTATCTGCTTCATTGATAATGAAATAAGGGATTGCCCACACTTGCCCACGAAATAGTCTTTGAGTCAATTGTCCAATTACTGTTGAGCCCCTGAAATGAAGTGATTGTTTTTAAAAAAGGATTTAGTTCCTCACATTTTTGTTCAACCCACTGAATTAAAGTTGAAAGTCTGCAGTTCAACTGCATCTGAGTTGTTTCATTTAAATTCATTATAATAATGTACAGAACCAAAATTAGAAAAAAATGTTTTCTGTCCAAATATTTATGGACGGAACTGTAATTATATAGTATACCGTATATACTCGCGTATAAGCACCCAAAATGTGCTGAAAAACTCGACCTCGGCTTATACGCGGGTCATACCGTAGCAACAGTAGCCAATCCCTCACCGGCCGCAGATACGCTCCTTCCGCGGCCCCAACACACCTCCCTCTCCCATAGCGCAGGACTGTCTGTGTGATCGCCGCCCGGAGCAGGTCCAGGAGCTCCGGGCGGCGCGTCCTTCCCTGCCGGCGTTCGCTCTCAAAATGGCGGCGCCCATGGCCGCCACGTGGGTAGCGGCGCCGGAGCTCCTGGACCTGCTCCGGGCGGCGATCACACAGACAGTCCTGCGCTATGGGAGAGGGAGGTGTGTTGGGGCCGCGGAAGGAGCGTATCTGCTCCTGGACCTGCACAGACAGTCCTGCGCTATGGGAGAGGCACAGACAGTCCTGCGCTATGGGAGAGGCACAGACAGTCCTGCGCTATGGTAGAGGGAGGTGTGTTGGGGCCGCGGAAGGAGCGTACGGTACCTTTTTTCTGCTTTCCTAGGTGCAGCACCTCATTGATCTTCTGAGCAGCCATGACAGGTGGGAGGTCACAGGGAAAACAAGTGGCAATTGTCCAGCTAATAGTTCTGACTCTTTTAAATCGTTTTAGATAGATTTCTATGCCATAAAACATGATTACACATTTACACATTCACATTTTGAAATCTGACATGGGGCCCCTAGGCTTATACACGAGTCAATACATTTTTCCAGTTTTCTTAGGTAAATTAGGTACCTCGGCTTATTCACGGGTCGGCTTATACACGAGTATATACGGTACTATTTAGAATGACTCATTTTTCATTTGGCTTTTTTTTTTTTTACTTTTTTTTAGTTTTTAAATTATTTGCTTGCAAATGGGGGTCACTGACCCCGACATCTAGAAAAAACAAATGCTCTGTTATTGCTATTTTTGACAACTTATTGAGGACCTCTACTATTCATATTCCAGTATCTTATTCAAATCATTGCATGGTTGCTAGGGTAATTTTGAACCGAGCAACCCGGTAGCAGCTGAAATTGCAATATGGAGAGCTGCTGAATAAAAAGCCAATAACTCAAAAGGCATAAAAACCAATTGCAAATAAATGTCTCAGAATATCACTCCATAAATTAAAACTGTCAACTGTAAAACTGTCAGTGTTTCTTGTTATAACCATAGTTTTCCTCATATGAAGGTGTTACCCCAACTGTTTTGTTTGCTTTCCTTGTAACAGTTCCTATGTCATGTTGATGTTTCTTCCACCAGCCTAGAAGCCTCAATCATCCAAAAATTTGCCAATAGATCTCCTAGAATGGCCCATATCTATCATGTATCCATCCTTCTGGCTACTGTTATTCAAGTTTAGCTCTTTTTTTTTTTTTAAGAGTCACGAGTTCTGTATTATCCTATAATGTAGGCATTAAAAATACTGGTTGTTTTTTATTTAAGCAAGTACTTGGATACATTCTCATAAACATGTACATACTTAATTGCTAATGAGCCACATATACACATATTTAGCTAGAAACCTCACTTTTGAATGGGATTGTCATATGTAGTCTTTTCCTTGGTGGTTCCCAGACCGTATTTAGTTCAGAATCATATGCATAAAGGTGCAAAGAGGAACTGTGTGCCCAGCCATGACACCAACAGTATTCCTATGCACAAGTTTTAATAGCACAGTGTAAATGTCACAGGGTATAGCAGGCCAATGTAAGGACAAGAGTGTGTATTATTTTGTGGCAGTATGATTGTCATTTTAATCAATAAGACCCTGCTTAGAAAGTGAAATAGCTCAGTTGATTAGGATTGCTAGCACAGAGACGCATTCGAAAAACACTCACACCATTTTTTCTTCTTATACAAAAAACCCTGGCATCCCCATGTTTCAGAGGTTCATTGTTATAAAGAGGCTGCCTCCAAAAAGAGACATCCTGGACCAAGACTATGTGGACAGCTTTGCTCTCCTGTGTGTTTTGTTTGTTGCTTTACTGCCAAAGGTCACTTCTCCATCCTTCTCCTCCTTGACCTATCATCTGCATTTGATACAGTTGATCACTCTCTCCTGATGCAGATTCTCTATTCACTTGGCATCCGTAACCAGGCTGCATCTTGGCTCTCTTCTTACCTCTCTAACCGATCATTCACTGTCTCCTATGATAACAAAACCTCATCTCCAGTTCCATTTAATGTGGGGGTGCCGCAAGGCTCCGTACTTGGTCCGCTGTTGTTCTCCCTGTACACTCTGTGTTTGGGAGATCTCATCTATTCATTTGGCTTTAATTATCATCTGTATGCTGATGATACCCAAATATATTTATCCACCCCTTCATTAACAGCTGAAACAGAGGCTCAGATCTCTATCTGCCTCCTAGCTATCTCAAATCAGATGAACCAGCGCCACCTCAAACTCAACCTAACAAAAACTGAACTTATCATCTTTCCACCTAAGCCTGGTCCTACTCCCCTATTTACTCTATTGATGGCATGCTCATTAATCCTGTCAACTCAGCACGCTGTCTGGGGGTAATCTTTGACTCCTCTCTCTCCTTCTCTGATCATATTAACACCACTGTCAAAACCTGTCACTTCTTCTTACGCAATATTGCCAAAATCCGTCCCTTCCTTTCACCTGATACATCCAAGACGCTTCATGCATGTTCTCATCCTATCCAGACTAGATTACTGTAACCTTCAACTGTTCCTGCCCGAAACCTCCGCTCCTCTCAGAGCAACTGCTTGGTTGTACCCCCCACTACTACTGCTGTTTCCCGTATCAAACCCTTCTCTCTTGCGACTCCTTATATTTGGAATGCCATTCCTGAATCTCTCAGGAGAGAATCCTCCCTCAATGTTTTCAAAACAAAACTCAAAGACTACCTCTGGGAGCACCTGGATAACACCTGAACTGGCACTTATATAACAGTGTAACAAACTGTAACCTACAGCACCTTAATGTCCCTCTGAATTGTGTCTGTATGTTACCCTCCCATTTAGACTGTAAGCCCTACGGGGAAGGGTCCTCTAGCCTTTTGTTTCCTTGACACTGAGCACTGCATTGTAATTATATTTTATATTTTTGTGAATTGTATTCTAATAATGCACTTATTGTTACTTTTTATTCCAATGACCCCTTGTTTGTTACTACTAATTTATTGTTTTGTTGTACAGTGCTTTGCCTCAAGGAGCGCTTTACAAATAAAAATATACATACATACATACATACATACTGCTAGTAAAAGTTTTGTAAGAAAACAAAGCAATATAGTGAATACAGACATGCTGCAGAGGATAGGACAGACAGAGAGAAAGTATGCAGGTCGGACATCTCTCCCTGTGCTGTTTTTTTGCTTTTGAGGAATCGGTTAGTTTTTGCTCTCCCATTTACAATACAAATTATTCAGATAATCTCCCTGCCAGCTCCATATAGTTCAGGAGCCTCCCTGGATTCTCCTGCTTATTAGTGGCAATATGCTTGGCCTCAGTCGTTAACCTGACTCCTAAATTAACTCTTTCCTGGCTTTCTCACTGCTGTGAATGAATGAAATGCAAGCAGAACATGGGAAAGGTGGAAGAGAATTCATGATGTATGCTCCAGAGCACAAAGCTGATTAGGGTTAGGACCCACTGGGGAAAAAGTGCTCCTGCAGGTCAGTCCTACACTGCTTAGACTTTCATAATCCTTACCCCCTAATTTCCTTTTTGGGTTAGTGTTGTTAGTCTTATCATTAAAATACAGGCACAGTCTACTGTGAGTGCCCGAAAGTGGTTCCTTTGTTAAAACAGTTTGGAAGTTATAGATATACCCTCTAAATAAGATCATCTTCCGTCTAGAGGCATGCTGGGAACTGTATTCTTAAAGCAATATTACACAAAAAAACTTTTCCAATACTTTCCCCAGATCTCCAACGCCAGCAGTTGCATTAACATGCATAAAAACCCTCCAATGAGAATCCCAGCTGATTTGTATAATAATGACTCCCTGTTCAGTGTTCCTGCAACTGGAGCTGGAAGCTTAAAGCACAATTTCACAAAATAAACACGTCTTATTCTTGTATGGAAAACCAGGGGGAGCTGTGGCACGGCATTACGGTTGGGTTTACAATCCCTGTAATTGTAGATTTTCTGAATCTGCACATTCCAGAATGTTACATCACTGTTACAATAAACAACAATTTCACAATGCATCTTGTTGTTGTTATCACATGACTTAACTATTCAATTAAATATTATATGCTGTTTAGCTAGATATATATATATATATATATATATATATATATATATATATATATATATATATATATATATATATTTGGAATAAACAGAAATAATCCATATCTCTCTATTAGAGGCAGATGAAGGAATGCATGGTACGATTTATTTACTGTGAAATGCTGGGATATGAATCTGGATTTGGTTACATTCATGCAATCAAGTTGGCCCAACAAGGGAATTTGCTTGAAAAAATAGTAGGTACGTATCTGTCTCTTTATGCACTTAAATAACCACTTCCACACAGGTTTTATGTTGTTCTGTAGTTAGCTGATACGTATGTTTATTTTTCTGTTACTATTTGCCTGTCTGTTTGTGTACACTATTTCTGTGAATTAATAGCTTTATAAAAAACAATATAAACACAAATGCAGTTTATTAGAGTAATTGAGCTGAATAAAAGTCTTGTAAATTCCTGTTGTTTAAGTAATACTTGAATAAGTATCTCCTCTTGGGCTAAAAATGTAACATATTGTATTAATATATACGTATGGAATCTGTTATCTGGAAACTGCTATCCAGAGAGCCTAGAAAACTATTGCAGCCTCAAGTAAAGATGGCCATACATAGGCCAATTAAACCTGGCAATTCTGCTCCTGTCTAAGATCCTCCATGTCGAACTGATATCTGGCTGAAAAATTGCCAAGCTGTGTTGTTGAAAAGAAATCCTGTTGGGATGTGGACCATATTGGCATGCAGGTCCGAGACTGAGAATTAAAGTAGGCCCTGGCATTTCAGGTACACAGAGGCCCAATCACCCCCCACCAGCCCACTAAATACTGACTTTCTATGGCACCTTATAGCAGCCCCTCTTGCATTTGCCAGATCCCACAGCTTGCCAGTCCAGGCCTGTTGCATGTTAATGTGGACCTTTGCAGGCGGCTCTTCATGGTTCCCATTTTGATCTTATCATTGACCTGGGGGCCAAACAATTAGATCATCCCAATTTAGCCCAACGTTGGTTGTAAAGATCCATTTTTTTCAAAGCACCAGTCCAAAGCCAATAGGTTAGTGCACTAAGACACTATTTGCATGCTTGCCTGTTAGATACATTGCTCTGCAGAAGGAAACAACAGGATATACCAGAAAGGTATTTTCAAGAGAGGAAACAAATAATTTTTGCCACTAAAGATCAAGGGAAAATACATTTCAAACTGTCTAAAAGGAGCGATTCTGTGGTGATGTCTTTATCTGTAGCTTGAGGTCAGGAAGGGCTTTTTTTTTACAACAAGAGACCAAAGTGGTAATTCATACACCACTTTTTTCCTCTTTTTTTTGTGTGCAAAATTTAATCTAATAAGGTTAAATGTTTATTGAGTTACAAAACTTGCACAATTCTATGATTTACTGGAAGTACAGCTTTTTGCATTATTCTTATATTCTCAAACTATAGAACCAGCTGCAGATGGCTGCTTAAGAAAGGTGCTATTAGAAAATTATAGGAGCTGAACTAAGGTCCAGAGTAAGAAAAACAACAGACTTTATTTCTATGCATCTCATTTAAGGCCTTGGATTCAAACTAACTGAACATCAAGGATTTCGTCATATATGAATCCTTAATTCTTTCGTCTCCGGTGGGCGCGGGAGCAGTCAAACCCCTGTTAGTTACCCCACCGGGTGAACCCTGACTTTCCCTGGAAAAGCTGTACTATTATTAAAAGAAAAACAGTAAACTAACCAGGAAACTATCGCAAACATGATTCATCATACTGAATTAAGAAATCTCTAAATATAATCCATTAATTTTTTTTTACTGTTTTTGAAATAATCAAGTGTATCTTCACTCTCTCTCTCAGCATCTGTTTCTTTTCATTCTCTTTTTATGCAGGAGTCGGGTGTCAGCTAGATCCAGTATATCTTTTAGGCGGCTCCCGTTCTTAGCAGATGTATTAGAGCTCATTCAAAGAACTGACTTCAGCATAAACAAAAAATAACAAAATAACTGACTTTGGCACAAATGTATTTTAGGCAGAATTGCTATTTATTTACCTTTAAATGGAAAGTTTGCATCCTTTCTGTTCCCTTAACATTAATGTTTGCCAACAGGACCTACAAAGCACCAACCTGGTTGAAGTATGCATGGCACTGACTGTCGTCAGCCAAATCTTTCCAAAGGAAATGATTCCAGCTGCCCTGCAACTAATAGAGGACAAAAAATGCAAATAACTTGTTGCCACAAACCGTATTAGTCAGTGATAGCTCAATCCAACAGCGATCTGGGTTTGCCACGTCCAGAAAAGCGATATCATGTAGGAAATGAAGATTTCACTGTAGAGCTTTTTTAGTGAAACAGTGAAGACGTTTATTCAAGATGCATTAAAGCACTACATGTTTCGGACCTCTGGGGTCCTTCTTCTGGTGCAGAAGAAGGACCCCAGAGGTCCGAAAAATGTAGTGCTTTAATGCATCTTGAATAAACGTCTTCACTGTTTCACTAAAAAAGCTCTCCAGTGAAATCTTCATTTCCTACATAATAGAGGACAAACTGCAGCATTCAAAGTAAGAAAATAGATGTATGACTGTATTATGGCATACATGTGCCAGTCACACTTAAGTTTAATCTGTAGAAAAGGGCTATGCTTTGACAGAGATGGGTATTGACAGAAGACATGTTAATCATGACAATGTAATATTTAGAACACTTTTGTTTTTACTGTGGTATGTCTTTAAATGGGGCTGTTAACCTTAAAGTTAACTTTTAGTATGATGTAGAGATGTGTGATATTCTGATACAATTTGCTTATTTGTGGTGTTTAAATTATTTATTGTTTTGCTCAACAGCTGTCCAGTTAAGAATTTCTAAATTTATTTGGTTGCTATGGTTCAGATTACTCCAGCAACCAAGCAGTGGCGTAACTAAGAGACTTTAATATGAATATGAGAGAGCCTAAATAAAAATTTAAGTTATAAAAAGTAACAATAAAATATAGCCTCATAGAGGCTGCCAGGGTCTGTGACCTCTGTTTGTAAGCTGGAAAGAGGCAGGATAATTCAAAAACTATAAAAAAAAAACATAGTGAAAACAAATTGAAAAGTTGCTAAGAATTGATCATATTAAAAGTTAAATTAAGAGTGAACAACCCCTTTTACAAATGCTGCAGCAATCTGATTTGTGAGCCCACAATAAGGCATATTTATAATTGCCAATCTAGCATAGATTGATTAATTTCTAAATATCTTCCTGTTAATATGTTTGCTTGTTTGCTCTGTTGTCACTAGAGAAATTGTGAGGAGGAAAGCCATTTTGGCATTATATAAATTCTATCTGATAGCACCCACTCAAATTCAGCACATCCACGAGAAGTTCAGGAAAGCACTTTGTGACCGGGATGCTGGAGTCATGGCTGCTTCACTGCACATATATTACGAAGTGATACAGGTAGTACCTGCAGCTTCCATTTAATTGTATGAAAAATATAATACAACCAATAGATTTTCTCAAACAGGTGATCCCAGTAATGTAACTAACCCAGCTTGGGCCCAGATGCAGCATGTGTAACTGGGCCTCCCACCCCCTCCAGATTTTCATACTGGTGGAACACATGCACCTCAAAGGGGGTGCGGGCCAGGGTGCAGTCACACCCCCGATAGTTATGCCACTGGGTGAACTCTGACCTCCCCTGGAAAAATAGTATTATTATTAATTTATGCTCTGTTAGGCCACCCAGCCTATATATGGTGTAACTGCACTGATATGCAAACTTTTTTTTATTAAGCAATGCTAAAAAACTTGTGTTTTTATTACTTGTGCTCCACAGGACAATCCAGCTGGGTACAAGGACCTGGCAGGTTCTTTGATTACCATTTTAAAGCAAGTGGTTGGAGGGAATCTACCTGCAGATTTTTATTACCATAGTGTCCCAGCACCATGGCTTCAGATTCAGCTCCTAAGGATTTTAAGATTACTAGGAAAAGATGACCCCAGGTAGGCACTGTAATACGCTTGGGTAACATCTGGTGTTCAGAAAAACAGAGAAGTACCCCACTCAGTGTTATAATAGTGTTTGCACTTTGAACACCTTGCTTAATTTTGCAGGTATACAAATAGTACCTCAGATTATATTCCAGTGTTTCCAGAACTATGGAGCTAGCTCTCACTGTCCTGAGGCAATGGCTGGGGGCACTCTGAAGTCAGCTTTGGGTAAAAATTGGGGTGAATGCCCATTTTCTGTAACCTTGCTATCGGCTAATTGGGATCAACAATTAACTGCATGATAGGTGATCATTGTCTTACTGGAGTAGTGTCTTCCTGTAGTAAATGGTATGAAATAAGGTAACCGTTACCAAATATAACAATATTTCTTCAATGATATGACATTATTAATTCAATGATGACTGGCAGCTGCTTTGCATTACTGTACTTGTAGGTAGAGGGAACTGAAAAGAAAGCATTTGATCAAGAGAGAGAACCCTTGGTGTGAGTGTGTTCAGTAACTTGCATACAGGAAGTTTTTCATTATTCCTTTTTTTGACACATTGCTGGTTTTCAGTTGTTTTTATATAACAAAACAATATTTATAATTTTACGAAAAGGAATCCAAAACACATGGGGGGGGGGAATTCACAAAAGTGTCAGGAATTAAAAAATGCCTTTTAAATGTCGTAGAAAGTGTCTTATTAACAGCCGATACAATGTAATTTTTTCACCGCACACCTGTAATTCACCAATACTGCAATGGTGGTTCTGGTCCTCCGTTAGCCTGGCCGGGTCACTTAGCAACAACAAACGTTTGGAAACGGATCCGCACACACTCGGGATTATGCAGTCGGTTAGTGGACCCCTTTTATTATGCCACCAAAAATGCAACGTTTCGGGGGGAGGGGAACTCCCTCCCTTCATCAGGATCCTGATGAAGGGAGGGTGTACCCCCCGAAACGTTGATTTTTTGGTGGCATAATAAGAGGGGTCCACTCCCTGACTGCATAATAAAACAGTACCTTGTACTTGATACAAACTAAGATATAATTAATCCTTATTGGAAGCAAAACCAGTCTATTGGGTTAATTTAATGTTTACATGATTTTCTAGTAGACTTAAGATATGAAGATCCAAATTACAGAAACATCCATTATCTTAAAAACCCCAGGTCAATCTGGATAACAGGTCCCATACCTCTATCGATGTTGTAACCTGCATGCCATGTATACGTACAGATGTGCATGTGTTTGGTGCAACTGAGAACTACATGAAACAATGATGAACAATGATCTTTCGTTACAAAGTGTGTACCCTGTAGTCTTGAGATATTAAAACAAACTACTTTATTTTGCCATATCTACTAAACATTGAACCTTTTTACTAATGACTAAATACTGCTGAGTTTATCATTTGCCAATTAGTCAATTAATTAGAGTTTGTGGGTTAATGGACTTTTCAACTCTGTTTTGAAAGTATAACATATCTCTTTGTATAAATAAATCTCTTTTCCGAAAACCAGTTATTCAGAAAGCTTCATATTGCAGCAAGCCTACCTCCCATAGACTCCCTTTTAATCAAATAATGCTAATTTCTTAAAGTCATTTTCATTTTTGTCTGTAATAATAAAACGGTACCCTGCACTTGATCCTAACTTAACTGCATTAATCCATATTGGTGGCAAAACAATACATCTAGGTTATTTTTTTAATGTTTAAATTATTTTTTTTAGTAGCTTTAATGTATTGCGATCCAAATTATAGAAGACCTCGGAAAACCCCAGGTCCCAAGCATTTTAGATGATGGGTCCCATAACTTAATCATATACATAGGAGTTTTAAAGACTTAAATCACTTTTGCACACTGGGATTAGTGTAAATTCCTAAGGCTTGGTGCTATTGAGTTAAAGAGATGCCACATCATGTAAAAAATTGTGTCTAACCCATATAAAATTAATTGGGTTTGTTTTGTAATGACTCCATTGATGTACTTGCTCTCTGACATCACGGTGGCCTGTCTTTCTAACTGTGATGGCTATTATATTTATCACAGTTTCAATTGAAATGTATTTTTGTCTCAGAGAAACTTTATCTAGATATCTTTTGTCCACGGTGTGCTGTGAAAGTCCTAATACAAGCTTTTATTTTTGCAGGATTTGATGATGAAAAAGAAGATAGACCGCTGAGGTTTTATGCAGTGCAGTCTTATCTTGCCCTGCTGGAAACCAAGAATGCTCATTACCCCCAGCGCTTCCTTCAGGTTATCAGTTGGGTGAGGAAGATATTAGCATTGGCTTTGTGTCTGATCCGAAGAAGCGTATTTTAGCATTTTTATTGATGGGCTCAGGACCTCGTTCTTAGCCTGCATGTAAATTGGCTTTTCCACAGTAGCTAAATGCTCATTTCTGACAGGGTTTATGCAGATTACATATATTTTTTATAAATGGCTAAAGCTTTTTACCTGGTTCATTTTAATTCCATTCTTAAAAACGAAATGTGTATTTGTTTCTGTAACATGCTACAATATGTAAAAGCCACATTTAATTCTGATCTCATCTGAAATTAGTTTACTATTTCTAAATAACCGGTTGTGTTTGCAATGGTAGTCAAGAAATACCTAGCGGGGCATAGTTAATGGTAGTCATCTCTGTGATCAAATAAACCGTCTGGTTTTTTTTTTAAGAAAAAATAAGGTAATGCCCAATTGCAAATCTCGACAGCAAAGCGGGAGCTCTCTATGTGCCAGACAAAACATTTCCTACTTTATTTAAAGTGATGAATCCTTCCCTTTTCACTCTTAGTTTAAAGTGGAGCAATATCTCTCTATAGCTTCAAGATAATATTGTACATATCCCCCTTAACCCTATATAGTTTGCTATGATTTAAGTAAATGAGCTCAGACTTTAATTAAGCTGGGTATTTCCATTGCGTAGTACAATATCCATATGCAGTAAGCCTCGACTCTCTAAGGCTGAACTAAAATTCCTAGTATATTCCCACTCCAGCTGCTTCAGTGAGTTCACTACAAAGCACCCATGTAGAAACAAGTAGTAGCATTAGCTCTGGAAGGTGGTTGATTCATCAGAAGGATCCAAAATTGAGGGTGCAGGACAGAAGTCAAGAGAAAAATGGTTTTGGTATTTAGTTACTCTAGTTTATGATAAAGTGCTAATAAAGGAATAATATATGCCATGTATTTCTTTTCTTTTTGTAGGTACTTGGAGAGTATGCCTACCTCGCAAAACATATATCTGTGGAATCCGTTATGTCAAACCTGTATGACGTTCTTAAACAAAGCTCTATTACCTCTGAAACCAAAGCCTGGATTGTTGCAGCTATTACCAAACTTGCCGCACTCAGCCCACATTGTTCTTTGGATGACAGATTAATCCAAAAATTTAGCACTTGTCTGGACACAGTAATGAGGCAGCATGTAAGCAAACTAAAACTGCTGCGAGCGGATGGCCCCCTAATGCAGAAACTCTTTCCAATCAACTCCAGCTGTGAAGATTTAATGGTAAAAATGAATGCAAATGCAATTTGATTAGAGGATGCTTATAATCTCCGTGCTGTGTGACATTATCCTCTACAGTGACATGAATTTTATAGATGTAGGAAAGTATTTTCAGCCTTTTTATAATCTCTTCTCTCAAAGAAAATTCATTTTAAATCCGTTCACTGGGCTCCTCTTCTGAAATGGCTTTAGCTTAACTCTAGCACTCTTAACTCTCAACTGTTAGAAGACATAGTCTACAAGGATAGATATGCGGTTCTTCGTTTCTGAAAACTGTCTTCTGAAGAAAGTTTAAGAATTTTGGTTAGAAATAACATTCACTTACTTATTTTTATAAATCCAGAACATATTTAGAAGGGAGAACAAGTGGAATTATATAATGTCTCATTTCCTTTGGATTTCCCTGTTTTAACCACTGCATTTTAGTCTTGCTTTTTTCCTAGCATAGGACGTTTAATCACTGTGGAAATGTTACTAAAAATATTTTGCAAGACCTCCCAGTGGCTGCAGAGATATGACAAAGTGATGTCTGAAGTGCTTTTTTATGTTCTCAGCAGCAGACTTTGTCCCTATTTTATACAATGGTGGCTGCAGCGTGAATGATTTGTAAACATGATAGAATGCTTCTGCTTTGCTAAAACACACACACACACACACACACACACACATATACATATATATATATATATATATATATATATATATATATATATATATATATATATATATATCCTGGAAAGAGGCGAGCACTGGTCTTAAGATGCAAAAAATTGGTGAAATTTATTGAAAATAAATTGACGTTTTGGCTATAGGATTAGCCGAAACGTCAGTTATTTATTTAATAAATTTCACCGATTTTTTGCGTCTTAAGACCTGTGAGTGCTCGCCTCTTTCCAGGATATCTTACTTACTTTGCTGATCGCACCCAGGCACCAAACACCTTTTTTACGAGTAGTGCCGGAGAGTTTAGGAACCCCTCTCAGCCTGCATAAAAATTTACTCCACTTTCGACAAAAAAAGATAACCATGGCATGTCTCTCATTTCCAGGAACATCTGAGTACTGGGGTGTTTTCTGAACAAAGATGTTTAGTGAAGCAGTATTCAGTTGTATGAAATGAAATCAAATGTGAAAAACTGGCTGTGCAAAAATGTGGGTACCCTTGTAATTTTACTAATTTGAATGCATGTAACTGCTCAATACTGATTACTGGCAACACCAAATTGGTTGGATTAGCTCGTTAAGCCTTGACCTTCATAGGCAGGTGTGTCCAATCATGAGAGAGTATTTAAGGTGGCCAATTGCATGTTGTGCTTCTGTTTGACTCTCCTCTGAAGAGTGACAGCATGGGATCATCAGAGAAACTGTCAAAAGATCTGAAAACAAAGATTGTTCAGTATCATGGTTTAGGGGAAGGCTACAAAAAGCTATCTTTAAACTGTCCGTTTCAACTGTAAGGAATGTAATCAGGCAATGGAAGGCCACAGGCACAGTTGCTGTAAAACCCAGGTCTGGCAGGCCAAGAAAAATACAGGAGCAGCATATGTGGAGGATTGTGAGAATGGTTACAAACAACCCAAAGATCACCTCCAAAGACCTGCAAGAACATCTTACTGCAGGTGGTGTATCTGTACATCGTTCTACAATTCAGCACAATTTTCACAAAGAACATCTGTATGGCAGGGTGATGAGAGAGAAGCCCTTTCCGCACTCACAGAGTCGCTTGTTGTATGCAAAAGCTCATTTAGACAAGCCACAGTCATTTTGGAACAAAGTGCTTTGGACTGATGAGACAAATATTTAGTTATTTGGTCATAACAAAAAGCGCTTTGCATGGCGGAAGAAGAACACCGCACTCCAAGAAAAACACCTGCTACCTACTGTCAAATTTGGTAGCGGTTCCATCATGCTGTGGGACTGTGTGACTAGTTCGGGGACTGGGGCCTTTGTTAAAGTTGAACGTCGGATGAATTCAACCCAATATCAACAAATTCTTCAGGATAATGTTCAAGCATCAGTCACAATGTTGAAGTTATGCAGGGGTTGGATATTCTAACGAGACAATGACCCTAAACACACTTCAAAATCTACAAAGGCATTTATGCAGAGGAAGAAGTACAATATTCTGGAATGGTGTCACAGTCCCCTGACTTTTATATCATCGACAATTTTTGGGATGATTTTAAGCAGGCTGTCCATGCTCAGCAGCCATCAAAAATAACTGAACTGGAGAGATTTTGTATGGACGAATGGTCAAAATTACCGCCATCCAGAATCCAGACACTCATCAAAGGCTATAGGAGGCGTCTAGAGGCTGTTACATTTGCAAAATGAGGCACAACTAAGTATTGATGTTGGGGTGGCACCTGTCTAATTTTGTTATGATGCATATTGCATATTTTCTATTAATCCAATAAACTTTATATCACTGCTGAAATACTACTGTTTCCATAAGGCAAAATGTGAGGAACTAAAGCCTTTATTTAACACAATCACTTCATTTCAGGGGCTCAAAAGTAATTGGACAAATTAAAAAACTGAAAATAAGATGTTCATTTCTAATACTTGGTTGAAAACCCTTTACTGGCAATGACAGCCTGAAGTCTTGAACTCATGGACATCACCAGATTCTGGGTTTCCTCCTATTTAATGCTCGTCTAGGCCTTTATTGCTGCGGCTTTCAGTTGCTGTTTGTTTGTGGGTCTTTCTGACGAAGTTTAGTCTTCAACAAGTGAAATGCAGCTCAATTGGGTTCAGATCAGATGACTGACTTGGCCATTCCAGAATATTCCACTTCTTTTTTTTAATAAACTCCTGGGTTGCTTTGGCTGTATGTTTTGGGTCATTGTCCATCTGTATTATGAAATGCCTCCCAATCAATTTCAATGCATTTAGCTGGATTTGAGCAGACGGTGTCTCTGAACACTTCAGAATTCATTCGGCTGCTTCTGTCCTGTGTCACATCATGGATAAACACTAGTGTCCCATTGCCACTGTTTTATAGAGATGTGGTATGCTTTGGATCATGAGCTGTTCATCCTCCTTCTCCATACTTTTTTCTTGCCATCATTCTGGTAGAGGTTGATCTTGGTTTCATCTGTCCAAAGAATGTTTTTCCAGATCTGTGCTGGTTTTTTTATATGTGTTTTTTTTTTTTTTTTTTAGCAAAGTCCAGTCTAGCCTTTCTATTCTTGAGGCTTATGAGTGGCTTGCACCTTGCAGTGCGCCCTCTGTATTTACTTGCATGCAGTCTTCTCTTTATGGTAGACTTGGATATTGATACACCTACCTCCTGGAGAGTGTTGTTCACTTGTTTGGCTGTTGTGTTTCTTTCTTTCTCAGTATGTACCAAACTGTAGATTTTGCCACTCCTAATATTAAAGCAATTTCTCAGATGGGCTTTTTCTGCATGGAGAGCTCATTTGACTGCATGTTGTCTGTTCACAGCAAAATCTTCCACATACAAGCCCCCCCTTCAAATCAACTCCAGGGCTTTTATCTGCTTCATTGATAGCCTTTGAGTCAATTGTCCAATTACTTTTGATCTCCTGAAATTAAATGAAGTGGTTGTGTTAAAAAAGGCTTTAGTTCCTCACAGTTTCAGGGCCTTTATCAATGTGGTTATCTGCTCTTGTGTATGTATGTATATATATATATATATATATATATATATATATATATATATATATATATATATATACAGTCCAAATAACGCGGAATACTGGGCTCTGCATCACGCTGCACTCTTTGCCAAGGGACAACTTGAACTGACTGTACAGCCATCAATAGGTGTACAGGATACTGCCACCCCTGAGTGCCGAAGGCGTAATATCCGTCTGGCTCCCTCCCAGCTCCCTACGATGGTGTCTGCAAGCCGAGATACCCCTACCTGGAATGGTGCTCTGGCAATGGGGAACATGGGTACCGATGGGTTACCCTTGCTCCCGATGTGATCACCAAGGTAGCACAAGGGGAATAGGCTATCCACTGTTACGTACAGAAGTTTGACACTTCTTGTCTCCGTTGGGATAGGTGCGGGAATGACAGGAGGAGTGTCGCCAGCTGGTAGCCAGGCGGGGCTCCTCATTGGCTATCCGCACTGACGGGGGGAGGAGCTTGAGCGACGGCAGGCACGGGAAGGCTCCGTGCGGTTGCGGTGTAATAGGACCGACTAAGCATGACGGGCGCAGTAACAATCGGAATCGGCAACTTGTGACAGCTCATGTGATGGCGGAAGTCATAGCTGATGGCGATATATATACGGTCAGCATATCTTCTGGTGGATCCTGCTCTATACGCACAGTCTGCACATGCGATTACAGGTAGAGCACAAATGTGGCTTCACGGTACAGCACACTATGGCACATTAAGGGACACGGGAATGTTCTCATGTATATGATATGTCACTTAGTTTATTATACAATGTTTATATCAATGGGATGGATATCTACACTCTTTATGGGCTTGGCTTTGTATGCACACCCACTTATGACGTCATACAATAGGTTTGGGCGCCAAAAGGGGTTTAAATGGAGTGTTTGTATGTATGTGTTTCACTTCCTGATGACGGCTTAAGTGAATAGCCGAAACGTCGAAATAAACATCAATTTTTGATTTTGCACCTTCATAAAGCCCTGTGAGTGCGGTTCTTTTTTTCGTTATATATATATATATATATATATATATATATATATATGTATATATATATATATATATATATAATATTTATATATACAATATATACACACATATACTGTATATATACATTATATACATACATATACAGCCTTAGTGGCATTAATTTATAGTTGCTGTTTTTATTTCCCCATCTCTTTACAGGTAGATGCTTCATTGTCCTTTCTAGATGGGTTTGTTGCAGATGCACTTGGCAGTGGTACAGCTCCTTATATTCCTTGTCATCAGCGTCAAGAAGATGAAGAAGATGTCTCGTGAAAAAGGTAAACATTTGATATACCATTTTTCTTTTTTTCTTTGATTTTATACTGTTAATGTAAATTTCAATAAATACAGTTGTGTAAAAAATGGCTGACACTAAATAAATGTATTCACTTAAGGCAATACTGCAGAAAACAAAAAATGCTAATTGCTTGTATTAAAAGAAAAATAGAGACATAACTAACATTTTATGCATTCCCAGAATGTGTAGCTTTCCTGCAAGTACAGGGAAGCCATCACTTCCTGGTCAGACTTTTGCATTTTACAGTATAGATGCTAAAGGAGTGCAGTGCCAGCCTCATCTGCAAACATCTTCCATCACAGTAATCCTAGTAGCCACAAGCCTTGTAAGCCTTTTAAACTAACACAAGAGGGAGTCAGAGCAAGCAGAAAAGCAGCACATTCTTTTTTATGGCAGTATACCAATAAGTACCAATACAATCTTTAAGTGAATGTTCTTACGCTCTGCCTGTGATTTACAGTGTAGAGTGCATCAATCCTCATTCAGGGCACCGCTTTAACAATTGGTTCAAGGAGAGCACTTCAGAGCAAAAGGCTGTGAAAAAGTATTTATTCGCTGACTACCATACACGACATGTTTCGGGCCATTTGTGCCCTTTCTCAAGTGTCACTTGAGAAAGGGCACGAATGGCCCGAAACATGTCGGGAATCACCAAAAGCAACACAGCTAAATAAAGGTTCACTGGGCCTTTACCCCAAATCTCTTGATTCTCCAATGATGCTGGGAATTAACAGATGGAGTTCTGTGTAATTTGACGTCCTGGTTTAAACAAATATTCCAATATTAGAATATGTGCAACCATTACTTAATTTATACCATTTGTAATAATCTAAGTTCATATTGTCCCTGCTTAACTGACCTGTAAACATTGCATGGCACTTGTTTGTAGTCTGATTTGCTACCTGGGTAATAGTTAAAGGGATACTGTCATGGGAAAAAAAATTTTTTTCAAAATGAATCAGTTAATAGTGCTGCTCCAGCAGAATTCTGCACTGAAATCCATTTCTCAAAAAAGCAAACAGATTTTTTATATTCAATTTTGAAATCTGACATGGGGCTAGACATTTTGTCAATTTCCCAGCTGCCCCATGTCATGTGACTTGTGCTCTGATAAACTTCAATCACTCTTTACTGCTGTACTGCAAGTTGGAGTGATATCACCCCCTCCCTTTTCCCCCCCAGCAGCCAAATAAAAGAACAATGGGAAGATAACCAGATAGCAGCTCCCTAACACAAGATAACAGCTGCCTGGTAGATCTAAGAACAACACTCAATAGTAAAAACCCATGTCCCACTGAGACACATTCAGTTACATTGAGAAGGAAAAACAGCAGCCTGCCAGAAAGCATTTCTCTCCTGAAGTGCAGGCACAAGTCACATGACATGGGGCAGCTGGGAAATTGACAAAATGTCTAGCCCCATGTCAGATTTCAAAATTGAATATAAAAAAATCTGTTTGCTCTTTTGAGAATTGGATTACAGTGCAGAATTCTGCTGGAGCAGCACTATTAACAGATTCATTTTGGAAAAATTTTTTTTTCCCATGACAGTATCCCTTTAATGTTAGGGAAATCTGCCTCTCCCAGACAATAGTGGATGTCACCAGTTGGGGCAGTGATCAGAAAGCTAAATCTAAGAGATGTGGCTTCCTTAAGTGTCTAAAAAAGCAAAAAGGGTATCCCATAACTCATATTTTCATAAAAAAAACTACTTTTATTCAAAAAGTCGTATTAAAAGAATAACGATCATACAGACCCCATGGTATTCCACCTAAACCATGGGATCTGTATGTTTGTTATGTTTATTCTTGTAATATGACTTTTTGCTTTTTGCTTTTTTTTTTACTTGTGTGCCCTTAGAACTGAGGGCTGTGTCCCAGTAACTATGGCGCTTTTTTCACTTGACTGGTCATTTCTATCCCAGCATATAAATGTAAGTTTTTCATTCCTTAAGTGTCTAACATGTAAGCCCGGTCAGCTCAGAGGTACAGTAATCCGGAGTTTACTCAAGGTCTGTAGTCACAGCCTCAATCCAGGCCAGATGGGACAGCAGACATTTCATCTTTGGAACCATTCTAGTCTAAGAGGATAGATTTCTAATTATTGTCTATAGCATTGACACACCCACAGCAATAGTCTTTCTCCAACTCCTGACTCTGGTTTGAGCCCTGCACGAAGGCTTTTACAGGAATGAAAAAAGAAAACTACCTCGAACAAACCTGGCACCATGCTCTGCCTATACAATACAATTTTTTTTTGTGAAAAGCGTGCACTCTTTTCGCTTTATAAAGAGTACTAGTTACTACTGTGATTTCTAAAGTTCCAAATACTGCATTCCACATGTTTCTATTAGAACCTTTTCTGGAGGCATAGTAAAAATGCATATAACAGCGATATTTGCTGCTATTTTTAGGCTTGTTGGTAGTTTTCAAATACATTTTTCAGATTGGTGAAGTTAATGTGAGTGAGCCCTGGGTGACAAGTACCCCTGTTTTGAAGCATGAAAGTTGTAGGCTGATTTTTAATTTCACATTCAGCAAGTGAGTTTATTTCTGTGGTGCCATTTAGCTGGATGATAAATACAAAAAATTTTAATTTCTCTTTTCTAGCTTTGAATTTGCAACTGTATGGGCTGTGCTTCTCACCTAGCTTGCCTTCAGTCAGTCTCTCGGATGGGCATTCTCCTTCTGCAGTTTCTGTCTTGTCCGGAATCTCAGGGAACAGTGAGGAAACTGGACAAAAGGAGTAAGTGTCCTTAGAGCTAATGTATCCACTGTCACAAAGATAGTCTGTTCCTGAATACAGCTTAAAAGGTTCACAGCATGGATCTTTGGTAGCGAGTCATTACAGTCATATGTATGTATATATGTATATTTTTATTTATACAGTCCTACTTGTACATACAAAACTGTACAGTAAAACAATTTGTTAATAGAACAAACGGTCAATAGAATAGTAAAATACAAATAAATAAAGAATACGTGTATATTCAAGATTAAAGGTTAAGTGTTAGAGACAAGAGGAAGGCGGTCCCTGCTCCATGTAAAGTAATTTATGCCTGGTTAGTAGGATAAATTTGGATCTAAATGTCGTTGTCGTCCCCTTTTTTTAAGAAAAAAATGGTTTTATTTTTCATTGTTATCTTGATATATCGTCTAGGTAGGAACTAAACAAGTGAAGGACTGATGTGTCTTATTTGTATATTCAGCCTCAACTACTACTGCTGAATGGCTATAAAGTGGGAAAATAGTGTTTTCTTACAAACAGGAGCATATATAAGTGACATGTGTCCTTAAAGCTTTTAATATCTTATTTCAACGTCCATTTTCTGTTGTTGTAAATTTGCTTTACACCTATACAATGAGAAATTTTTCTTTCAGAGGCAAAAATAGACCATTATATACTGGTATTATACATGCTTTACTGTTTTTATCAGTAATAATGGCAATTGAGATGGGAATTCCCTTAGGTTCCCATTGTCATTTTACTGCAGATCAATTACAGAAGCACAGTGCAGAGCATATGCAATACTATGGCACTTACCAACTCTCATTTTATGAGAGCATTGTATATGAGCAAATCCAGGCAAAGAATTTTATTATCTAGGGCTGTAATTCATTGTGATGCTCTATACAAAGAAAGAAAGGTGTCTGTTTACTGTCCCTCACCAAAGAAGCTTCAGGGTCACTATAGGTAGAGAAAGTCTATAGGTCCAGGCATAATAAGACGTTCTTTATTACATGGGGAAGAACTGAGAATGAAACTATATATCCTACATCTCTGATTGTAAGGCTACAAGGTTATTTGTTTGTTGCATCTCTTTAAATATGTCCTTCTGTAAAAGGAACAGACGGAATTTTGCATACAAAGCCTATTAAGAAAGGTTCTTCCCAGTATAGGTGTGCTGCTTTCTTATATTCTTTGTCAACATTTGCATGCTTTTTTTATTTCTTAATAGAGATAACTGACTTAAGCTTGATGGTGTGAAGAAGCTCTGGGGAAAAGAGGGGCTACTTATTGAAAAAGGAAGGTACAAAAGTTAAACAAAAGTCTATTTCAGTCCCTCTGGACAGTGAGGTTTCACTGAGTGGTGACAAGAAATCTCAAAGGACTGATGAGAGTTTAGCACCCATTACAGAAGAAGAGAAAGAGAAGAGGCAGCTAGCATCCACCCTGTTTGTTGGCCTTGGGTCCAATGCTGTCAGCCTGGTAGGAATTTTGTCACATTCTGTTGCTTGTTTGTTTTATGATAATGGTGGTTATCTTCACATGGTTGCTGACTATAAGAATCAGAATTTCCCTCACAAGTACAAGTGGGAATATCAGCTTGTATCGGTTTGCTATGAATTTCAGCTCCCGCATCCCTGCAGGAGAACAGCTAGAGGTTGACATGTTTGACAACCCTATATTAAAGTATGCTATCACATTAGTTATTTCTACTTCAAGAGAGTGCTGCTAAATGTGGAGGGACTGTACATGGTATGATTAAAAAGGCAGTAGAAATGAATTATCTAGTGAGGGAATGCACTGCTGTACCATTTTATAAGATAATGTTCTCCCTGCAAGCAATATTGTTCTTATATTATTAGATTTAAATTCTGTGTCAAACAAAATGTGATGCTGTTTCACTTATTGGCTGAGTTACTTTTTTAAAGGCTAATTTAATAGCTGTGTGTTTTTTTTTTTTTTTACAGATGGGTAAAGCAGAGCAAACTCCAAAGAAGTTCAAAAGGAAATCAAAAATAAGTGGAAATAAAGTGATGAATGAAGAGTCGTCTTCTCTGCCCAGCTATCTCTCTTCTGATAGAGAGGGCTTCACTACACCAACGTTTGACTTGCACTTAATGAACTCTAGGTTACTAGATTCCCATACATCAGCAGAGCGACTTGTTGCTTTACAGGAAAGGGGTGTTTCTTCTTCTTTGTTTGCCGACAATAATGTGGATATAATCAAACCATTGCAAACCACCTCACCTAACTAAGGAACTTGCAGTGTGTCCCATGTGCCATCCCTGCTGCCTGATCTTGCCCAGTACCCTCATTCACCTGTCAAAGAGAGTGCAAGCTATGAAACTTTAAGTGCGTACTATAGCAAAGTTTGGAAAGAAGACGGCTTGCTGCTTTCCATAATTGTTGTCAATAGGACTTCTTCAGGAATTCAGAATATCAGTGTTAATTTTGATGATTCAAAAAACTGCACGGTAAGTAGTTCTGTAAGAATGATGCCTTAAAATCCTTTTATTCATTATGAAAACAACATGCTTGTTTATTATAGGATAAGTAACTGTTGATCTGATTTTTCCTTCTGTATCTCTTCGAACCTTCACTGTCAGTTCTCCCAGGTTGATGCCCTTGGTGTGCAGCAGTGATGGGGCTCACATTTTCTGTAGATTTCTTTCTGGTGAATTTTATAAGGTATGTTATGTTTTTTACAGCTCTGCCCTGATCAGCATTCTACTGCACTGCATCTGGCAAGATTGTTTAGTAATTCAGGTCAAGAGAGTTGGAGTTGTTTTGTGCTAGTGGGTGCTGGCAGAGAACACATTTGGTATGGTTGCTTAGGATCCCCTAAGCAACATTACACCCCTGCTGTTATGTTTTCTGTAGGGCAAAGCGAAACGGGTGAGATTTGCCCATCACTAATCCTGGGGTATTGTAGAATGATTGCTATTATTACAAATGAACGTACCAACCCATGTCCTTAATTCAGTTCCAGCCCTTGGGTGTGTATATATTGGTGATGTTAAAGGATAAGTAAACCTTTAAAATAAGTGAATGTAAAATTGACGGGGGGCTATTCTAAGCACCTTTGCAATGTACATTCATTATTTATTTTCTTTTTAATTCCAAGCTATTAAGGGATACATGTACTGTTACTATTAATGAATTTTGTTATAACCGCGCCACCTGCTGCTCTGATGTTCTTCTGCTTAGGAATAAAATTAAAAACGGTTCTCACATCTTTTGTAGGCAGAAGAACATCAGAGCAGCCTCTTTCTTTCTCCTGACCACTTCCTTGACTACTTGGTGGTCAGACTGGTGGGAAAATGACCAGCAGCTGGCGCTGTTGTAACTAAATTCATTCATATTAAAAGTACATGTATCCTTTAATATCTTAGATTTAAGAATAAATATATAATGAATGTACATTGCAAAAGTGTTTAGAATAGCCCCCTCGTCAATTTTACATTTTACTTATTTTTAAGGTTTACTTATCTTTTAAGAAAGGAAGCTCCCTCAACATTTGTACCAAACAGAAATCTTTTTTTTTTAGACCTTTAAGTATTTCAATAGAAGAATTTGGCAAAATGTGGCCTTCTTACTCCAGTGAAGTGAAACACAAGATAACAGTTGTCAGTGGCCAGCAGTCTCTCGCAGGGGTTCTTCACACCTTACAGCAGGGAATTAACCTTTATATTGTTGAAATTATAGGTAAGATAACAATGTGCACCTCTTTATACCCTTCTTCTGGTGTTCTAATTCAGTTGACATTCCATTATTTCAACAAATACAAAGCTACTTAAAATAATCCAAGCTACATGATTTAATTCTCATCTGTCGTGTTTCTTGTGTACTTTGTATAGACTGCAGCTGACAAAGAGATTGAGTGTGAAAGCAGTAAGATGTTATAATGTACTATGGCTGTGGGACTGCTCAAAGATGAACAGAGTGTTTGTCTAGTCACCTCCAGGGCTGCCATAGCCTGAGCATTTCTCGTATATCTGTATAGGAAGTGTTGACAGGCAGATTTTCCCATGTTTTTTATTAGACACACATTATACAGACATTGGATCGTTATCCAGAAAGCTCTGAATTATGGGAAGGCCATCTTCTATAGACTCCGTTTTATTCAATTAATACATTTTTTTTTAAAAATGATTTCCCTTTTCTCTGTAATGAGATCCAAATTATCTGAAAAACCTGTAGGTCCTGTGCATTCTGGATAATAGGTCCCATACCTGTATTGTAATATATCATTGAGATGCAGCTTAAAGAAATCACAAAGAAATCACTGCAGAATATGTATAGCAAAAACACTGCATAATTTGTATAACACTGGTAATAAAAATGAATATTTAGACTAACTGTATTATGTTTATTGTTTTTCCCTTCTCGTGTTAAGGTGATGAAGGGTTAGCTGCATGCCAGATGCTCCCCTCTGTGCCCTTGCTGCTGCACTGTCACTTCAGTTCTGGACTTGTGACATTATGGATCAGATCGATTTCTTCCACTTTGCCAGACTGTTTATTCTATCACTGCCAAAAGGCATTTGAAGAACAGTGACCGTTGTTGCCTGCGTCTAGAAATGCTGATGTTTACATGGTTGAATCCTTTGTGCTGAATGCCAAAGCTACGCTCTACCTTCCACTCAATAGACTACCGAGTTTACAGCATGGTGAATCGCTACTTAAGACTTGAGAGGTTTTTATTCAACTTTTTTTTTAATTTCCCAGCAAGTGATATGTTTCAGTACCTGCTAATTTAATGCACATGAATGTAGAAAGGTGTTATTTTTATGCTCTTTAAAAGAGAATCCCTTTGGTTTACCTTACAGCACTATTCTAAAAATATAACTCTGACAAGTAAGGCTGGCTCTTTTTTGATTTTGATCTGACTCATATTTGCTATTTGTATTGCTTTGATTTGCCGCAACAGACTGAGGTATTCTCCTTTGATGAAAAGAAGTCATTTATGAAAGGATCATTCCACAAACATTGTTCATTTATAAAGGGGTTGTCCACCTTTAAATGACCTTTTAGTGTGATGTAGAGAGTGATATTCTGAGACAAATTCCAGTTGGTTTTCATTTTTTCATTTTGTTTTTGAGTTATTTAGCCTTTTATTCAGCAGCTCTCCAGTTTGCAATTTAAGCAATCTGGTTGCTAGAGTCCAAGCGACGCTAGCAACCATGCATTGATTTAAATAAGAGACTGGAATATGAATAGGAGAGGGCTTGAATAGAATGATGATGATAATAAAAAGTAGTAATAACAATTAAATTTGTAAACTTACAAATCATGTGTTTTTAGATGGGGTCAAGGACCCCTGAGAGCTGGAAAGATTCAGAAGAAGAAGAAGAAGGCAAATCATTAAAAACTACAAAAAAAAAATTAACAATTAAGACCAATTGACCAGTTGCTTAGAATTGGCATATTCTATAACCTGAACCACCTCTTAAATGGTTACTTGAGTAGCTCAGGTTGAACAAAGACATGTTCAGTATTTCAGCAGTTTCATCAGATAGTCCCAATGATTTTTTGATGTGCGCTGGGTTTCGGGCAATACCCCGAAGTTTTCAGGTGAAATTTACGGAAAAATTTTGAAAATCGGATGAAAAAGTCTGAAAAATTTGTGAAAATCAGATTTTTTTTCCGCAAAGCAAATTTTCGGGAAAATCTAATAATAAATAAGCATAAAAAACCTGTGCGGATTTGATTGGAGTTGTAGCAGAGTTGTAGCAGAAAATATTGAGATAAATTTGGACTTTGATAAATAACCCCCTTAGTTTATAGCTGAACCTAACTCTTAATTTGCAGCAGAAGGAAAAAAATATATAATTTCTTCCAGACTCCAAAACAATAAACAACTGGACCAGTCTCTGGATCAACATTTTGCTGTAGTCAGATCTGTGTCGCAGAAACCTGTTATCCAGAATGCAGACTCCATTTTATCCAAATAATCCAGATTTTTAAGAAATAATTTCCTTTTTCTCCATAATAATAGAACAGTATCTTTTACTTGACCCCAACTAAGATATAAGCAATCCTTATTGGAGGCAAAACCAGCATATTGGGTTTATTTAATGTTTATATGATTTTCTAGTAGACTTAAGGTATGAAGATCCAAATTACAGAAAGATCCATTGTCCGGAAAACCACTGGTCCTGAGCATTCTTGATAACTGGTCCAATACCTGTATACTGTATATATTTAAGTAAATATTGCCCTTTTACATCTCATGCCTTGAGCCACCATTTCATGATGGTCTGTGTGCTGCCTCAGAGATCACCTGACCAGAAATACTGCAGCTCTAACTGTAACAGGAAGAAGTGAGGAAGCAAAAGACACAACTCTGTCTGTTAATTGGCTCATGTGACCTAACATGTATGGTTTGTTTGTGTGCACCGTAAATCCTAGGGGGCGGCCCTTATTTTTTAAAATGGCAATTTTCTATTTATGATTATCCAATGGAACATACTAATAAAAAAGTATATTATTATGAAAATTGTTTATTTACATGAAGCAGGGTTTTACATAGGAGCTGTTTCATGCAATACTGTATATTTTTATAGAGGCCTACATTATTCTCCAGGTATAGTTGGCAGTTTTATCTGCCTGTGTATAAGGCTCTCTCAACCAACATCAGGCCGGAAAACTTCCAGATGTCGATTAGACAGGTTTAATTTTCCCAACCAGCTCAAGGTCCACATCTGCTCGTTGATGCGGTTCTCGCTCGGGCCACTGGTATAACAGCAATTATGATCCAATCGTTGGTCTATGGGCCAAACGATCGGATCAGCACCATGGTTAATGCTCGTCATCCCTTATATATGATTATGTAATTCAAGGAAAATATTCTCAAAGACTGACTTCACTTTGAAGGAATTAAATATGTCCCAAGGAGTTAGTGCAAATGTTTAGAGTGTAAAATGAGACATGGTTGGACAAATATTCTGCAGTGAACCATAAGGAGTCTTCATATGACGGCAGCATGCAGGGAGCTTCTGAATGATCTCTATTTTGAGATCCTGACAGATCCCAAACCTTCAAAGAAAGTAGGAAAGATGTTGGAATGCTAGAAATATCCAAACAAAATATGGGGCACAACCTAATGAAACACTAATGGTTTAGAGATCAAATACTGAAAACCTCTAATACATTTTACCAAATCTATTAGCTGCCACTGAATTGGGCCATACAGCAAAAAAAGTTTTAGGGAAACATTTTGAATTCCCTGCACGGCTGCTTTTTGATTAGAGTTTGAGACCCACCGACAGTTAAAGTTTCTGCTTTTTCAGCATTACTTCTGTTCCCATTAGCAGCTTAAGAATTCAAAGCTTTGCAGAAGCAGTTTTCTGGAATAAATCATCTATTAGATGTCTGATAGCAACATGGAGAATTTTGGTTTCTAAACAGCGATATATACCAGTAGTATTTTTGCAAATATATATATATACATATATATATATATATACATATATACATACTGTACACACAAACTACTGGTTTGCCTATTCGGTGACCTGTTTGTTGCAGCCATATAGCCATTTCCATATCAATCCAGGATTTGGCCAAGATTCAGCCTTTGTCAGCAGGATTCAGATTTGGCCAAATCCTTGTGCCTGGGCAGAACTGAATCCTAATTTGCATATGTAAATTAGGGGCAGGAATTTAAATCACTTGACTTTTCATCACAAAACAAAGAAGTAAAATTTTTTCCCACTTTCCTTTACCTCCCCTAATTTGCATATGTAAATTAAGATTCAGTTCGGTATTCGATTGAATCTTTCACAAAGGATTCGGGCAAATCCCAAATAATGGGTTCGGACCTTCCTTAAAGGCATACTGAATCAGTTAATAGTGCTGCTCCAGCAGAATTCTGCACTGAAATCCATTTCTCAAAAGAGCAAACAGATTTTTTTATATTCAATTTTGAAATCTGACATTTTGTCAATTTCCCAGCTGCCCCAAGTCATGTGACTTGTGCCTGCACTTTAGGAGAGAAATGCTTTCTGGCAGGCTGCTATTTTTCCTTCTCAATGTAACTGAATGTGTCTCAGTGAGACATGGGTTTTTACTATTGAGTGTTGTTCTTAGATCTACCAGGCAGCTGTTATCTTGTTAGGGAGCTGCTATCGGGTTACCTTCCAATTGTTCTTTTGTTTGGCTGCTGGGTGGAAAGAGGGAGGGGTGATATAACTCCAACTTGCAGTACAGCAGTAAAGAGTGATTGAAGTTTATCAGAGCAAGTCACATGACCAGGGGCAGCTGGGAAATTGACAAAACGTCTAACCCCATGTCAGATATCAAAATTGAATATAAAAAAAAATCTGTTTGCTCTTTTGAGAAATGGATTTCAGTGCAGAATTCTGCTGGAGCAGCACTATTAACTGATTCATTTTGAAATTATTTTTTTTTCCCATGACAGTATCCCTTTAATATATATTGGTTGCAGACAGAACAACTAGCCTCCTATGATCTATACAATTACAGCAAGTGTAAGTGCAGGGTTTAATTCCAACATATCTGTGTTAGCTGGTATTTGTTTTTCTCCATAGTTAAGGCTCAATGATTAGTGATGAGCGAATTTATTTGCCAGGCACGAATTCGCGGCGGTTTCCCCGTGCTGCCGGCGAATAAATTCTCAAATTTGCCGTTTTACGCGGGAAATTCGCAAAATGCCCCAAATTCGCCCATCACTATCAATGATTAAATGCTTTCAGTAGTTTAGACACAGGCATCTGTCTATACTACATTAACATGAAACAACAACAAAAAATTAAGAAAAAGTGATAATGAAAGAAAATGTCATTCTAACATTTATACATTTTCAACAATTTCAGTTATTTGTACGCGTAGCTTCTGTTTTTTTCCATTAGTTTGGTTGAAGTTCCCCTCTAACAGACACATCTTTATTGTACCGTGTGTGCGTGTTACATACAAAGCAATAATTGAAAATCACTTTGCATTAACTTCTCCCAGATAAAATGGATAGGAAACATCAATAGGAAATTCCAAATATTAGTTTCAGAGAAGTCCAGTGAATCACTCGAGTCACAAACTGGCCATTTTTAACTTTTAGGGGCATATTTATCAAGGGTCCAATTATGAATTGAAAAAAAACTTTTTGATTCCAAAAAGCCCAACCGAAATTAAGTCAAAGTTTTTTTTGTTCGAATACACCCATTTTTAATGAAATAGGTTCTTATTCGGCCGAATTCAAACTGTACGAAACGAAGGAATAGCGAATTCGATTTGAAGTTTTCCCCCCAAAAAATCAAATTTTTAAAGAGACAGTACATGATAAATTTCGATATTCGAATTTTTTAATTTTTTTTTCAAATTCGATTCAAATTTGGACTATTCCCTAGTCGAAGTACAAAAAAAGTAGCTCGAAATGCAAATTTTTTTTGATAAATCTGCCCCTTAATGTATTTATTTAGCTTTTCACACCTGGAAATGTCTTTTCTTAACAATTCATGCATCAGACAACTTCTAGGAGTATTACTAATCTTCAGGTGCCATTTTCAACTTCTAGCCATGACACTTGGTTACTGAGCCTGGTTTTCCTGGCGGCAGGTAAAGTGGACTGCAATTTAACCCTTTCAGTGCCATTGCCAAAGAATATGTTGGGCAGCTTACATCAAAAGACAGTGGAGAAATGTAGAATCTATGGCTTCTGAAACTTAAAGGGGTTGTTCACCTTCAACTTTTAGTATGATATTGAAACTATTTGCAATTTACTTTTTCATTTTTGTGGTTTTTCGGTTATTTGTTCAGCAGCTCTTCCATTTGGAATTTCATCAGCTATTTGGTTGCTAGAGTCGCGTTTACCTTAGCAACCAGGCAGTAGTTTGAATGAAATACTGGAATAGGAGACGGGCTAAATAGAAAGATGAAAAAGTAACAAAATTGTAATTGCAAGCTCCCAAAGCAATATTTTTTTTGGCTGCTGGGGTCAGTGACCCCCCCCCCCATTGAAAGATGGAAAAGAGAAAGGCAAAAACGTAAAAAAAAAAATAATGAAAACCAGTTGCAAAGTTGCTATAAATATGACATTGTATAACATTCTAAGGGCCAGATTCGGGGAGATTAGTCGCCATCCCGCTGGGGATTTACATTTTAGTTGGCGGGAGGCAGTTTGGAGAGATTAGTCGCCCCCGAAGAAGAGGAGATTTGTCGCCGGACGATTAATCTCCCCGAATTTGAGCGTGTGCCCTAAACCTAAAAGTTAATGTAAAGATGAACCATCCCTTTAAAAGCTATAAATACAATTTTTTCTCCAAACAATGGTGGCATACAAACCAAAATCGGGAAAGAAAGGGCTTCTGCAGCTTGCAAGCTAAATAGGAAAAGGTTGGTCACATGATAATACCACTCCTATGGCTCTTGCGTAACGAGGTACTTTTCCTGTAAAACAAAGTACAACACTGGAAGGCTGTGTGCGAGAAACAAACAAAACAGAAGCCATGCTTAAAGCTGTTTCCTGTTCACTCAATTAGAATCGGTTTATTACAGGACTATACAGCAATCATCAGGCAAAGAAGTTGGAAGCGAGAGCGTCTTGTTGGTTATGCAGATTTCTAGAAGCAAATGTATGTGAAAAGCAATTTAATCAACTGAGATAATACCCCCGTGTTTTATATCAGCAGCTGCATTAGTCTGGCAGCAGAATATTGCACAAGAAAATGAACAGAGTATACAGATATTGCACAATAAACGCACACTCATGCTAAATATACACTTTGTCTTTATAAGAAAATACAAATCTGTAAACGGGCTTTTCCCCATACTCATTTATACGGATATGATTGTTCCATAGACATTTTTACTAATAATAGTTCACCTTTATCACATTAAATACTGGTTAACATTTTTATATCCAACAAAGTAGGTAGTTGTTTTCAATTTAGGGATGGGCGAATTTGACCTGTTTCGTTTTGCCAAAAATATGCCGCCGGGCGAAATGTCCCCGACGCCCATTAAAGTCTATGGGTGTCAAAAAAATTGTTGCGCGGCAAAATTTTTTGACGCACGTCTTTTTATTTTGACGCGCAACGCCATACAAGTCTACGGGCGTAGTTTTTTTGGTGAAACAAGGCGAACAAATTCGCCCATCCCTAGTTTTCACATAAAACACATTCCCCATATGTAAGAAAAGGCACTAAGTTTGCCCAGGAGAAGAAAGATATAGCAACCAATAGAATGTTTGCTTTTAAACAGGTGACCAGTAAATGCTGATTGGCTGCTATGGGTTACTGCTCCTGGGAAAACGTAGTGCCTTTTATTATATAACCCATACCTCCCAACATTTTGGAAATAGAAAGTGGGACAAAAAGAATTGCTGCACATAGTGCGGTGACATGTTTGACCACGCCCATTTGTGTGACCACACCCCCTAATTACCATGTTCATTTTACAAAATTTTGCAGGTTATGAAAGTTTGAACACTTTTCTGTGGTTTTAATGTGTTATTACAGTTTTGCTAAAGAAAATGAATTGCCCTTTAAGCTGCAAGTCACAGTTTCTCCAAGAGACCTGCTTATGTTAAATTGTTACAGTTACTTATTTGCTTATCTGAAATAGTTACAAAAGTATCCAAGTGCCCCTGGTGGCTGTCCTGGGCTCTTTGCCAAAAGCCAATTAGTTAGAAACTTTGTATCTTTTTCTGGGTGTTCAGTGCAGGAGATCAAACAGAAAGTCGGAACATTTTAGTTAATGACAAAATTGAGCTGTCAAAAGCGGGACTGTCCCGATGAAAACGGGACAGTTGGGAGGCATGCACAACCCCCATTGTCTTTTTAAAGAAATTTATTTGAAAAGTGTTCCTTTAACTTCTCTTGTTTCTAAAAATGTATTTTCTTTAAAGGACAAGGACAGTTAGTTACTGGGGTGATGTCAATTTGTTATACACCCCCAGCAAATGAAAATACTTACCCCAAACTGCTGCTCCACTTCTTTTAAAATTACTCTGGCCCAGGTTACTTTATGGCAGGGTGTTCGGATCCCATTTTCCTTCTTGTTCCCAAAAGCAGGTCCGCTTGTACAAGCCTGAACTTTTCCAAAGAGTTTGGCTCTGTTCCTGGCCAAGTATGGGGTAAGCAATTAACATCAGTGGGAGTTGCCAATCAAATTGCACCACCTAGTAATTTTAACTTTCTTTGCCTTTGACAAATATCCTAATTTTAAATTTAAAATTTATCTTCCAGAAACTGACTAAAATCAGTTTTTATATATAAGCAAATAGTATATATTTATATGGTGCGGTTCATATTTAGGAAGGGTTATGACTTCACTGGAGCTCAGTGACTAACACTGATAGGGTTTGTACATGACTGTGGGTATGGGATCCCATTACATGGCTATAAATTTACTTTTAATGCAAATAAGAAAAAAAAACAATCCTCATTAAAATTGCCAATTTGAGAAAGGATAACAAAACTCTGCAAGTCTAGGAAAAGTATATATACTACATTGCAACCACTTATTACCTCATAGTTTAATACCCATTTTCCTAGTTGGCTGATTAATTTACTATTAATATTGTGGAACAGCTTCATGCCTAGTGCCGTCAAAAAAAATATTTTGTATAGCTCTTGTTCCATTCATTAACAAATTATCATGGTTACCCTTTCCTTTGCACCTATCAATGTTTAATTGTGAACCCCCATTCACCCTTTAGCCTCAATATTTCTGCTCATTTTACATGTAAACTGAACTAAAATTTCATTGTTAAAATGTAGTCCCCCAGATAAATATACAGATACAACTAAAAAGCAATTAAGATGATTCCACAACTGTGTACAGTAGGAGTTTTTTGATGCTTCGTACGGTAAGTTAACGTAGAAGAAAGAAGGTGATGGCACAATGGAACATTCTGTATGTCTGGTTGCTCCCCTGTGACAATGCAATCACCACTGCCATTCAGTTCTTTGCTGTTACTGTAAATCCTGAACATGGTATATCAGTACTAAATGGAAATACAAAGTACCTCATAAGAAACCGCACTCTAATGCCAGACAACAAAAACAGTACCAGGGCCAGAAGAGGACAACGTTCAAGCTTTTGAAGGACAAAACTCTCCTTGTGAAACCATTTCTCCTTATGCTTACGGTTAGAACAAGTTCATTTCTGCTGGAGCCACCAGTTCCTTTAAGTTGTTTACAGATATTTGTTGATCTGCTCTTTGCTTTAGTTATAGTTTTGTTGTATTCATAATATCAATAAAGGCCTCATTCAGTGTACATGTAACATTAGATTCCAATCCTCTGACAAAAAGCAAACACTGCACCCTATACAGACGTGTGCTGTACGGTTATCTGGAATGAGAAGGCCATTAAAACACAGTTTTCTCTTAGCGGTATTATAAACACGACGTTCCTGAAGGCAACAATTTAAAGAACCCTTTCATCAAGTAATTTATTGATCCCTTCACAAATCCTTTTGAGGTACGGCCTGTAATTTCCTTCAAGGCTATAGAGGGCAGCAAGGAATTCCACATCAGCAAAATGATTAAAAACCCTGTCGATGCGACTGTGTGATTTTGGTGTCAGGTGGCGTTGCACCAATTCATGAAGAAGAGTTTTACATTCATGCAAGAGTCCAGAAAGCACATTTTTATCAAACGTGTACTCAACCTCAAAGAAACTGACGGCAGTCATGCAGGTATGATTCAGTTTTTTCCTGAATTTTTCAACAATTTCATGTTCTTCCGGACTGAACTGGTTATTTCTGTACAGAATTGCGACTTTTACTGCAACTTTTACAAGGTCCTTCAGAACCTTATGGGCTTCTTTCTTGTTTCTTACATATTCCTTGGTTACTTTAAAAAGCTCATCAAATATTTCACTGCTTGTGTCATCAATAAGCATGTTGGCCATGGTCTTTGTTGCCATCTTACTCAGGATCTTCTTCTGGGCTTGAACAGCAAAGCTCTTTGAGCTAAATGGCTCAGGGCCTGTAGAGTGAGAAGTTAGATTTAGAAAATATTACTACAGCACCACACATTGAACAGCCCTGTTTTTCACACATTTCTAAACTCTTGGTGTTGTTTAAATTTGGGGCTTTCCATGTCCTTTAAGGAATTAAACTCTAAATAGATGTCTAATTGTATCACAAGTCAAAGGACAGGAGATGGAAAAAAAAAAAAAAAAAAGTCAACTGGATTCTCAGACTAGGTACAATCAACCTCCTGCACAATGCTTATATATTAAATGCTGGTGCTCCCTAATCCATGCATCTCCAAACCAATATGAACCATAAATAAAAGAAATAAGGCACTTTGCTTTACAATAAATACTGTAGGGAGATAGTTCACTAAGAGTTCTATGTGCCTTCTCAGACCAGAATCATGTACCATTCACTGGATATAATCTTGGCTGTGCTTTAAAACCCAGTGGCTGAGCTTCAGCCCATAGAGTACTCCATGAAAACGGAGATTCTAGGAGCAAAATACATGTAATATATGCCTAAATAGAAAAGGTTAAACAAATAAAAATGCAGCTGCACAATCAATCTACTTTTTTTCATAGTTTTATGTACGATCCTAGGTCTTATGAGGATAAGAGCAAAACCAGTATTACTCAGCTATTACTACCTGCCGAGTGCAGGAGGAAATAAATTGTGGCCTCAGAACAAGCTTGGAAGTTATTATGACATAAAATAAGATGGTCTGGACAAGATTTTGGTAAGCCAATTTTTAGAAATATATCTGCCTATTTTTGCATCGAATTACTGCTTGTGTAATAATCAAATGTGAGTAGTGATGGGCGAATTCCCGTGATTCCCCGCTGGTGAATAAATTGGCGAAACCGCCACAAAAATTCGCTGTCGTCAAAAAAAAAAAATTGGACGCCGGCGTCCTTTTTTTGGACGCTGGCGCAATTTTGCCAAAAACTTCAAAAACACCCCAAATACGTTCATCACTAAACGTGAGCCTTTGTGTCTATACCACATAACTGCAGGTTTTTAAAAGCAAGAACGTCATCACTAGACAAAACATTTGGGGTCACATTTTAAAATGGATAATGGATGGATAAAGAAGACCATGTAAAGGTGTCCATACAGGACCAGATATTTGTTCCCAGTTCAACACTTCTTAATTTAACTTGCCAGGACACTGACCTAAAAGATCACCTGGTGAAGAAACAATATGGTCTTCAGCAAATGTGATCTTCCACCCAGGTCCATCAATAGGACAGTGGGCTCAATCAGATATAATTCAGGCTAGATAAAAAATGTAACTCCATTTGACTGTCGACTGTAAAATTTGTGTCCCTCACCATTTGTGCTGCGCTTGTTGTTAATCTATTATGTTCAGATTCAGAACATGGTATGGATGAAGAGCCTTCCTGCTCCTTTTCAGAACAAGTGAAACATTAGTGTATTATAAAGCCAAGGGGCCAACCAATATGCAGTACTACAGTAAGAGAAAACCACTATGTCTACAACTGACTATAAAGTAAATCCTAGGTTATTGCACTATGGCTCACACCAAACACTGGCTTCATTGTTAGGGACACTTTGAAGTTTCCCAGTTGACTATGTTGGCTTATTACTTTAGCTTGCAGTTGTGGTAGACATAGCAAAGTAGTGAAATGCTGTGCAGGAGCCTCAGTGTATCCTTACTGACCCTTGTTTGTTGCAGCCAAAACACAAAAGTACCATCTCTCTTCTGGTGGTGTCCATAAAGGACAGCAAGATCTTGTAAAGACGAGCATTATGCCAACGGTCGCAACAAAGGTAGAGTTCATGTACATAATGTATGTTCATGTATGTAATGTCTGTTCATGTATGTAATGTCTGGCACAGGGTACAAAGTACAGTCTGCACTTCTGCAATCCTGTGCTCTTCCCATAGTAAATGAGCAATTATATGCCATACCCATATTCATTGTTAGGTTATTGGGCTTCTTCATGCCTGTTTGACATTATGGCACATAACCGTACCCCTATATAAAAGTCTCAGATATGGGCAATTTTATTCAAACTAATAGCACCGTACAAGTTACATTAACAGCAAAACACATAAAAGCATAAAGCTTTCGCTTTAAAAACCTGAAAAAGTAGAAAACCATTAAATAAAAAATGATGTGAGGAGGAGGTGTACTAGAGGCACTATGCGACTTGCATACCCTTTCTGTTTCTTTCATCTATAGCCTTGAGAAATGGTAGTTTCATCTTTTATCTGTGCCAATTATTTCCACTGTTCTTATTATCAGTGTTTTTCATTCCTTCTATATCCCACTCACCTTTACTGCTCAAATAAGCCTCTGAAGCAGCAGCATAACATACACAATAGATTCTGTCATAATCAATATATAAAACTAATTCTAAAAAATATCTAGTACACAAAAGAATTGGACTAAATTAATATATTCAAAAGTCTGGTATACAATACATGTTACTGTACAATGCATTATCTTGAAGACATACCACCTTCAGACAATAGTTTCGTTCTGACAAATGTTATCAGAGAAGTTACAGGTGCTTGAGAAATAAAAGAATATTAAAATACAAAGTACCTGCGGCAATCAAAGTGAAGCCCGGCGCATGCTGGACCCCAAGTGTTAGCATGGGCTTTATTAACATCTCAGAATCATACTCTTAGGGACAGATTTAGCAATATATGAGAAGCATTCTAAATATTTCTCACTTGATCTCGCCAGCGAGAAAAAATAATTATCATTTCTTGCTACTGCATTAATTTTTTTTCGGCGTGAAAATGCCTATTGTTCTTGAGTTGTTCGAAGGTTCGAAAAGCCTCCACTGGAATGGAAGCAATGCAATTTAGGTTTCATTTTAAGGAGCTCACTTATAGAAAGTAGTGTTTTTCTAAAGCTCTGCTACTGGGCCCATTTATATGAATGGCTTTGGGTAGCTCTGATCCCCCCAAGTGAAGACACTGTTGAAAAAATATGCCTAAATGTCCAAATGATAAAGGTCTACATAATAAGGGAACAAATTCCCCATGTCATGTACTTTAATTAAAAACATCATTCTTTCAAAACTTTTTAGAAAGTCCACACCAGGACAAATTAAAGGATCTTCAACCCCTTCTACATGTTCTTAGTCTAGTATACACACTGCAGCTTTAACCCATCTTGTACAATATACTTTTATAATACACAAGAGCCATGAATATCCGATGAATTATATCCTTATAAACCGTGCTTAGTGGCAGGCCCGGACTGGCAATCTGTGGGTTCTGGCAAATGCCAGATGGGCTGCTGTAAGGTGCCATAGTAGTCAATATTTAGTGGGCTGGTGGGGGGCTGTTTGGGCCTCTATGTACCTGAAATGCCAGGGCCTATTTTAATTCTCAGTCCAGACCTGCTTAGTGGTATTATATCTGTCATGACTCGCTGAACTTAATAATGTCAATAATGTCATACAGGCATGAAGAAGCCCAATAACCTAACAATGAATTATAATAAATAATGTGCTCCCTTTTGTAAAATATGAGGATATTAGAAGTCATCTCAGAGTTCCATGGCCTTTATAAAAGCAACCCTCTAAGCCAGCCCCTCACCACTGCAGTGAAACCCGCTCCACCCGACCATCCATCCACATGCACCCCTGTCCACCGCATCTCACTCATCTTGCAAAACAACCTTGTGGCCAGTGCTAGTACTTTGCCATCTGCATTCCTAGTAGGATCATCCAATAGTCGCTGCCAACCATCTTGTCTATCCACCCATCCAATTTCACCTCCCCATCCATATGCCAGAACCCATCGCCATGAACTACAACCATGTTCATTTAAAGGAGAAGGAAAGGATAAAAATAAGTAAGCCTTATCAGAAAGGTCCACCTAAATATACCAGTAAACCCTCAAAGTAGTGCTGCTCTGAGTCCTCTGTCAGAAGAGAAACTGCATTTGTTTTCCTTCTATTGTGTACTCATGGGCTTCTGTATCAGACTTCCTGCCTTCAGCTTAATCCTCCTTGCCCCAGGCCTGAGCATGCTCAGTTTGCTCCTCTTCCCCCCCCCTTCTCTCCTGTAATCTGAGCCCAGAGCAAACTCAGGCAGGAAGTGATGTCACACCAAGCTAATACTGCAGCTGCTATCCTAAACAAACAGAGAGCTTCTAGAGCTTTTTACTCAGGTATGGTAAAACATTCTACAGAATAAATATAGCCTTCTATCTTGCACTATTGCAGCTTATCTATTGGCAATAAAATGCCTCTGTAGCTTTCCTTCTCCTTTAACTCCTTGGTGACTTATAATATTCTTATCTTATAATATTCCTATACAATTACAGTAGGGCGCACATTATCAACTATATGAGATTTCTGCTTTTTATAATGTAATAACTGCTGAACATCATGTATAGTCATTTCTGCCCCCAACATAAAATTTGGGTCATTGGTGGTTGTTGAATATGCAGCATATTTGAACTTAAAAAAAAAAAAGACTGAAAGAAGGGCAACACACTGTCAGTAAAAAAAAGAAGCCCACAGCGATCCTCATATGTTTATTTGCTGAAAACACAAATAGTTCCATTTCCATTTAAGCCGCTATTAGACCAGACACTGCCGCGGAGATAAGTACCGAGATTTCCGGTGTCTCAGCTTTGTTCTAAGAGGAGATGCAATGAAAGAAAACTGAAGGTAACCTTTGTAAGCCATTTGTAACTTGGAATGGTCTTTTGGGAATCATATAATTATTTCCATTTTGATAAGTGAATGTGAAAGGATTTCACTCAGGCCAAGGGACCTATTGTTCTGTGCTGCTTCTGCAGATGGCTCATTGGAGTTCCTTTCTAGAACTGAGCAAAGTTAAATGAGGATTGTTAGCTGCCCCAAGTGCCATCAACTGATTAAATGCAAACACAATATTAAATTAGATTTTTAGTATTTATTCTAGATATATTTGTAAAGGGAAAATACATACCTTTATTTAATATAAGCCTAATAGGGGAATAGGTTAACTATATTAAAACTGCCTAAGAATTACATGAAATTAATTTTCAGATTTTAGTTAAAAAACAAGAAAGCTCACATTCTGCATTTGAAAAGCATTCCTTAAATGACTTCCCCTTGACTTGGCTGAACCATGTGCCCGAATAACAGCAGGGACACATGATCCCTTCCTGTGTGTGGCTCTAGGATTGGTGGTTCTACCATTTATACTGGATATCATCAGTTATAGGATAAGTAAGCCTTTTCTTTTAAAATCACCTAAAACGACTCTAAACAGCCCCCAGATTAGCATACCTTTCTCATTGCATTCAGATTTATTGCATTTCTCTATAACAAGGAGCTCAACTGCAGCCCTTTTAATCACTTCCTTGCTTTCTGAATACTCTCTATAAAGACCTCAAATGCATGCTTGATTGAGGCATGCTTGATTTTCATTGGCATAGAGGCAGTGAGCATGCCCAGTAGGCACCTCTTTGAGGTCTTCAGTCAGAGTGAGAGGAGTACTCAGTAAGCAAAAGGGGTGGAGCTTCATGATAGACAAGGAAGCGACTAAAAGGGCTGCAGTTGAGCTGCTTGTAATAGAGAAACTAAATAAATCTGAATGCAGGGAGAAAGGTATGTTATTCTGTGGGCTGTTTAGAGTAATTTTAGAAATACAAAAAAGGTTTTACTTATTATTTAAGCCATTTTCTTATCTAATACCCTTCCTCCTTTCTAGGAAACCCCCCAAATATAATTACATGAGGGGATTTTGATTTTCATTCAATCCACTGGGTTTATGTTAAATAGAGCTGTATTTCCTCTTTAAATTGAAGTAACAATTTTTATTCTCCATTCCCTGGCTAACATACTGATAGACTATCATCTGCAGAGTACTGCTTCTATTCACTTATGTTCCTGGGAGGTGGTGTATATACGGTAACTCAAAACATAACCATACTAAGGTTTTATAGCTTGTATCTCCTGTACTCCCTAACCTCATATCCTCTATTCTATTTTTTCCTTTCTATAGGTAGAGACAATTATCTTATCCAATCATCACACTTCTTTAAAGGCAGCTTGGGCTCTTTTTTGTTAGAGCCCCAGTGTTGGCCTTGGAAAGAACTGCAGAGAAAGGGTTACCAAGTACAGATGGTACATCATATGTCTGATACTTCAATAAAGTCTACCCCATCTGTACATGCTGTAGACAGTTTCCTGCTTTTAGTTCTGAATCTGTAACATTTTCAATAAGGCATAAGAGTGGGTAGCATGTTGTGTATACCGTTTCTTTGTCATTAAGTTATAGTTTCTCACTTACTCAAAACGCCACAACATTTCTTTTTTATCAGCCAGCTCCTGTAAATTCATTATTAGGATCATGCTCAGTCCTGCAGTTAGAAATGCAAAGGGTAGTCTGTAGTCTAAAGACTTCCTTTACTTTGGTTGCTGGCCCATATATGCATTCTAGATCCCATTATTTGTGATCTGAGTTTTCAAGTGTACCTTAAGCTCCATACATAGAAAAAAAATGACAAAAGACAATTTTACTGATGGGTCCCTTCAATCTTGTGGTGAAGAATTGCTTACACTCTCCATACCTGAAATCATAAGGGAGCCCCCCCACCTCTCTTTCCTTTGTGACCAAACAGACAGAACATCTACTCTACTCAAATACTCTCAGCCAATGACCCTCACTAGTAGATCTTTTTAAAGACTTCATGGAAACATCCATTTAAACAACAGACTGAAATAATTAATGTTTATAAGGCTGTTTCAAGTTTCTCCATTTATATAGCTTTAAGAAGAGGTTGGATGGCTTTGTGGCAAGTGAGGGAATACAGGGTTAGGAAAGCTCATAGTGCAAGTTGATCCAGGAATTAGTCTGATTTTTATCTTGGGAGTCAAAGATTTGTTCCCCCCTGAGAAGTTTCAGATGGGCTTTTTGCCTTCCTCTGGAACAACTAGCAGTTAGGCAGGTTATATATAGACTTAAAAGGTTGAACTTGATGGACATGTGTCTTTTTTCAACCTAACTTACTATGTTATATCTCACAAGAAATATTGATAAAAAAAAAAAGTATTTTATTATATCCCCAGCTAGCAACAGCAAGATAATTATTATCATCGTTTTGGAGGGTAACACCTATAAAAATGTTAATGTCAAATAAATGGAGTGAGTGTTAATCCAACATATATACTCCAATTTCAACCTAAACAGAAAATGATGGTAAACTGTACCTGTCCTTTAAATTGGACAATAGAGATCCAGTATCCACAATCAATAGGTCCTTAGCTGATAAGCAAGTGTGGATTAACCTGAATTGGCTTAAACTAAACACGGACAAGACAAAGGTACTCATGATAAGATGGCGGGGAGCTCAGCCAGTGGATAAAAAACTTGGGGGTGTAAATCTAGACTAGAACAGACCCTGTGTGCAGCCTGGGTATGACTCTAGATAGTGATCTTTCCCCCAAACATTGGGTTTCAACTACCATCAGATCAGCTTTCCTCCATCTCAGACACCGTGCAAAAATAAAACATCTAAGGACACCAACATTAATTCTTGTTTTTGTATCTTCCAGACTGGACTACTGCAATGCCCTCTACTATAGTCTCCCTGAATACGAACTGCACCAATAACAGTTGGTTCAAAATGCAGAAGCCAGATTACTCATCCATCAACACCTTTAAAGCAGTTCTACTGTCCCTACACTGGCTTCCAATCAAAGGGGCCTGTCACCCTAAGAAATAATTCCCAGCCCTACTTTATGATGTTAATCATACAAAATAAACTAAATTACACTAAATAAATTATTTTAATCTTATTTCTTTTAATTCTGAAGTTCACAATCACAGAAAGCAGGCATTTTGTGGACACTGTTATTAAGGTATGCTTTGCATCATGCCAAATCTTATTTATGCTCCAGAATGGGAAAACCTATACCCATGTCCACGCACTGGTTACACAATAAGATGGTGAGGAAGGAAGGAGAATGTGAAGAGTGCAGTGGACATCTAGGAAAATGCAAAATGGTAATTGCCTGCCCCATCTATATTCCTAAGGCATAGAGGAGGGACAGGCAGTATATGAGACTTTTAAATTAGTTAATATCAGTTATAGAAGTTTTAATTTGGGCTTTATTGTTTAATCTCAAAAGGACTTTTATTATGCAGCTTTTTATGTCTGGGTGACAGGACCCTTTACATGTTAGATGCTCTTCAAAATAAACCTTCTTGCTTTTAAATCTCTAAATAATAAAGGCCCTGTTTATCTGGAGGTGCTTCCGATTCCTCATGTACCCTCCTGTACCCTTCAGACACAGGAATACGCAAGGTGCCCAGGGTAGCCCTAAATTCATTTGGATTACACACTCCCATGGAAGGAAAGCACTATAGAATGTTATTTTTATTATTGATAATACAGGTATTCAATCCATTATCTGGAAAACTGTTATCCAGAAAGCTCTGAATTATGGAATGACCATATAGATAGACATTTTATCCAAATGTTTAAAAAGTATTTCCTTTTTCTCTGTAATAATAAAACAGTACCCTGTACTTGATCCAAACTAAGATATAAAAAAAATCCTTTATTTGGAATCAAAACCAGCCTATTGGGTTTATTTAATGTCTACATGATTATCTAGTAGATTTAAGGTATATAGATCAAAATTGAGGAAAGATATGTTATCCGGAAAACCCCAGGTCCCATACCTGTACTCCTCGGAGCATGTTTGCAATTTGAATTAACGATTTTACATTTACTTTAATTATGACTGGATTCATTTTCATTTGGGTTTAGATCCCCTTTAAAGGTCAGGGCATCCTAGTGTATGGCTGCCATGTATTTCCACAAACTATCCACCAAATAATCCCCTGCTTCAATTTCATGAGCCATCTGGAGCAGAGAAGACACATCGAACCTGGGTTACATTTAGAATAATAAAGTGGAATGAGGAGGAGGAGATTCACTAGAGCCACGGTACAGCAGTAAAGGGAAAGTGTTATTCACTGATCATATTTCAGTAAGGTGATAGAACCAGATACATGTTAAATAATATTGTGCCTTGTGTTTTCTATATATACTCACTATTGGCTGCCGCATGCAAAGCTGCTTTAGGGATTGCTAATGCCACATGAAGCCTCACACAGATCACATGGCAGGAAGCCTGTCAAAAATCACTACCCGATTGCTTGGATTTATTTAATGACAGATTGAACATGATATCTTATTGTTGTGGTTTGATATAAATTTGTTAAAAGCTGCAGCTTGTGGTGATGGGAAAGGCTCCTGAATGATATGTCTGCCATTTTTATAAAACAGAGCTTGTATCACTGTATTAAATCCTCTATAATCACACATGAAGGGATCCTCCAGCCCTAAGCCATAATCTCCCGTGTTTTCTCCCGAGATGATTGCATAAACTCTTCATTTTAACAGAATTTCACAGCTGCCGAATACTAGGACAAACGTGTATTTCTAGTATATGCCAGTTGGAGTGCAATTTTGCATGTATTGCACAGGGCCGTATTAAATCAAAGCATTTGATTTACTACTGTGCAGACCCTACAAAAAAGTAATAGTGGGATTTGCACAAATAACAGAAAAACATGAGCCTTCAAAATGATAGTTCTAGTTGTGGGCAAGAACATACTTTGGAGGATTTTAGTAACAGATTTGCCCCACTGCTGTAAAACACAGAAACAATCTGAGATTTAAGATGGCCATGCACAATTTTTGGTACATGTATGGTGGCAGGACAATCCTGACCATAGATATTGGTTGGTACATTACTTGGGCAGCAGTGGCATAACTATAGTTCTAAAGAATCCATCCCCAGCCCCTCACCTAGCTTTAAGCAGGGACTCCAGGGAGGGAGGATGCATGGAGGCATCAGAATGGGCTGGCGGAGGGCAGGAGAGGGGTGGCAAGAGTAGGCAGGCGGGGGATGAGTAGAGATTGTCATGTGTCGGGCCCCTCTGAAGACTTTTTTTGCGGGGGGGAGGGGCCTTGTACACACCAGTTAAGACACTGTTGGGCAGCTTTGAAATTGTTCTTCTCATGTGCCATACAAGCAAGTGCTGATGGATAAATGCTGCAGCTCCTCATCACTTTCAGCAGGTCCAATTGTTTGGGCTGTCAGCCTGAAAGAATGGAACAAGAGAAATGTGGCCACGCCGTGTATGGCCAGCTGTCTGGTATCTATTGTTGGTTGGACACCGTATAAGATTGGCCACCTTTTCATCTGATATTTTTGCTTGGATGACTGCAATGGAGCAAATGTGCCTAGCATTAATATATGCGCCCACAGAATCATATCCAGGGACTCAAGTCATAAACTGTTCTTATTAAAGGTAACATTTACATATTATTGAGATGTTTAATAAACATGTCTGAAATATTTGTTATTTTGTTGATGCCTTAGGGCATTTCTCCAGCTTCCTGTCAGGTTTGGCTTATAGGAAAGGAGATTAACCACATTACTGTCTTTCTGACAGTAACCTCTATCTGGAACCACAAGATGATGCACTTTTAGTGTGTCTTAGTAAACATATAAAATTGCAATAATGTTGCTTGTTTTGAAATACCAATCAATAGTTTCCCCATGTTCATTGCATTTACTAGTGAGCATTAGAAAATATTCCTAGGTAGTCTCGGCTGTTTTTGGTAGCTACAGTTCAACAGTAGTTGCAGAGATTATTATATGTCTACGAGGATTTCGTGTGAAATGTCTAAAAATATACTGGAAGTGTTGTATGTCTGTGAAGGCACTCATTCATCCAGGGCATGGTATATCTATAGTAACAAGGCAAATCAACTGGAATTACTTGAAGACATTTCGCTAGTCATCTGACTGTCTTTCTCAATTCAGAATGTCCTATACAAAACTATTTGTGGTTAAATAACCTGGATTTTTACTCCAATCAGCATAATTTGTTTATTATAACCAGCATGAGACCTCATGGAGGCAAGGTGTTGATTGTATTAGCATGATTGGAGCTGTGAGTGTTTTAAACCATCCAGGGAGAGGTGCCAAAATAGCATTATATGTGGCAGACAATACATGTCGCAGCCCCTGCCTCTGTTCAAACTTGTTTTTTTCTGGTTGATTTGACTTATTACTATAGATATACCATGACCTGGATGAGTAAGAACCTTGACAGACGTATTGCAACTCATTTTGGGGGAGAGAACCCTCAAACTTGTACGAGAAAATGAGAAAACAGCAAGAAAACTAACAGATTATAGAAACCACCTGCATTTCAACCTCAGATACGACAGCATAGGTCTGGATTTCACGGTAACGGGCCACAAAGACAAGCAGATTCTACAAAAGGCCCAAAAAAAAAAAAAATGCTAAATGAAAGTGTAAGACAGACTCATTTTACAGTCGATGGCATAAAACATAACATTACTCAGTTAGAACGGAGCCTGACCTTGCAGTTACCCACTGCAGTCCAGGAAAGTGGTGGATTTCATGAAAGAACAAGAGGTAACAGAAAAAGTTATTAATATTAATTCTGGAGGCAAAAAGAAGAAACTGGGACCCAGGCAAACAAGAAAAAGCAGTTAAAGAATCTGTCTGACAGCCTGAGATGGAAGGCTTTGAACTTTGCAATTGCTCCCAAAACCATCCCGGTTGTCGATATTATTGCAGCCACTGAAGCCTCAATCCATAACAACAAGGTACCACAAAATTAGGGTGAAAATGTCACCTTAGTGTCTGCAGCTCTAGCCAATGCCAAACCACCGCAATCAAACCTTACATTACAAGAAAGGAAGGCTCTGAAATCCCTCAAAAAAAAAAAAAGACTCAAATATCATCATCCTGCCCATGGATAAAGGAAGATGCACAGCTGTACATAATACATCGGATTACCATGCAAAGGTTATCACCTTTATAAGCGACAAAAACACATATGAAGCTCAAAGAACAGTCCCAACCAACAGTTACAAAAAAAAAAATAAAAAAAAAAAAAAGTCATAAACCTCTTAAAACAGCTGGAAAAACAAAAAAACTGTTGATTGGGCTACATATCATCGCCTCTACCCTGGTGAAACCCCTCCGTGTATATATGGACTTCCTAGGATACATAAGGAAGGGGCCCCTCTCAGACCAGCAGTATCAACTCTGTGACCTACAATATGGCCCAATACATAGCCAACATCCTAGCCCCTTTGGTTGGAAATACAGAGCAGCGCATCCATGGGATCACCAATTTCACCCATTGTGGTAAACCTGTACATGGAGGAAGTAGAAAGAAAGGCTCTGGGTACTTTCAAAGGAATGACACCAAACTGGGGGTTATCAGAACACTACAACACAGAGCAGACACAATCCCAATCAGCACAGAGACTCAGTCAAAAGAGTTGAAACACCTCAGAGGGGCCATTAAAATGTGCAGGTATCCAGACTAGGATTTTGTTAAAACTGGGAGAAGGAGAAAGAACAACACCAAAACTACCAGTGAAGGTGGAAAGTAGGACACACAAAAGAACTTGGTCCTCCCTATATATTTCTGCGGTGTCTGAAAAACTTATAAGTATCTTTAATAAACACTGCATCCCAGTCTGCTTTAAACCCAGCAACACTGGTTTATCCAAAACACCCAATGCCAAAACATAAAAGAGGAGTAACATTGTGTATGCAGTGCAGTGAGTAGTGATGGGCGAAACGGCGCCAGCGTCTTGTTTTTGACGCCGGCGCCCGTTTTTTGAAAAAAAAATTTGACGCCGGCGAATTTTTCGAATTTATTCGCTGGCGGCGAATCGCGCAAATTCGCCGCGAAGTCGCGCCTGGCGAATAAATTCGCCCATCACTAGCAGTGAGGAGTGCTTGGACTTGTATGTGGGAAAAACCAAACAACTGTTACACAAACGTATGGCGCAGCGCAGGAGAGCCAGCTCCTCTAGTCGCCAGGCTGTGTACCTACACTTAAAGGAAAAAGGACATGTTTGAAGATTGCCAAATTCACATTCTGGACTGGGAGGAGGATTGGTTCAAAAGAGGCGTCAAAGAAGCCAGATATGTGAAAGTGGAAAAAGTTAGAGGAGAGGAGGGGGTGCAACACTTTGTCTGCAACATACAATGCTGTTTTGGCACCTCTCCCTGAATGGTTTAATAACACCTCACACCGCATTGCTCCAATCATGCTAATATTATCAACACCTTGCCTTCATGAAGTCTCTGACCCTATGCTGGTTTTACTAAACAAATTATGCTGATTGATTCCAGGGTATATAAGCACAAATATTTTTGTACAGGACTTGAGAAAGCCAGCTGGATGACTAGCAAAACGTCTTCAAGGAAAAAGAAAATACAGCAATTCCAGTTGATTTGACTTATTACTATAGATATACTGGAAGTGTTCATTTCAACAAATTAATGCTATTCACCCATCTCCACGTTAATTTGTGAAATGGTTATATTATAAAGAGATAACATCATGTAAGTGTAAGGATGGCGAGGCATCAGGTGGTCCTCCATTCCTGTGCTTAAAGCAAGTCACACTATGGCAGCACATAATCGTATCTCCAAGGTACTGTCTGTGGGAATTAGTGTCAAATACAGCATGTCCAACACTCATTGACCCAGCTATACACTTTGTATACAACTGTACAGAACAGCCTGGGGTCCTTTTCAGAACAACAAGGTGAAGGCTGGATTATAGTCTGATCATCATTAATATAACCCCTTCTGCTGTAGTCTGGTGCACAAGGTCTCATGGGCCTACTAAAGAGCCTAGCTCCGTCGCCCTACATATACGGTAATTAGATGTATAGATGCTAAACAGTATAAGTTTTGACAAGGATGGGCTCAATGTTTCCTCTAAGCTAAGCACTCATGTGTGCCCAGTCTCCCACACAGATTTTGGGGCCAGCATACCCAACAAATTGTGGTGTGCTCAAAGACTTTTGTGTGCAAACACATTATTTTGTAGTTATTGTGACCCATCAACTACTCTTTGTACAGTTCTTTAAAAATGTGCACAAAAGAACATTTTGGAAGGATGGAAATTATCCTAGACTGGGGAGATCCTCTGGTAGACCTATCCACTCTAGTCTATATGTCTGATCATTCCCATATGTCCCTGTACCTACTTAAATAATAAACACAATTGCACATACAAATCCACAAACACTATCAAGTGTTGCATCCAAAGTCAGTTTACCTAGTAATATGTTTGTGGATGGCAGCTGTGGCCCCAAATTCCAAAAAACCCATGGAGATCACACAAACGTACACAGGTTCTTCCCTGGCAAGAGCAGAAGCAAGAGTCCAGAATGGAATGCTAAGCATTGCGCCAAGATGGAAGTTACAAACATGCAGTGAAAAAATGAATGCAGTAACAAAACAATGAATATTTTTACTGCCTTGGTGGGATCATTGTAGAATAAAGCAATATTCATAGACTAGATTTGTACCATTTATGTAATGGATCTCAGCACAGAGACAAATGTTTATAGCTGAACTACTCTCTGGAGCTACTCGACACTGGGCCTTCAATTCAATTACCGCTGAGAAGTGTCAGTATCCAAATATCACTGCATTGCACATTCATGTAGTACAGAAGTCAAAAAATGTACCAAAAGCTTAAAAAATAGCCTGCCTTAACTGATGGACTCACTGTACCCTGTCTGCTTTTATTAAGAGTTCTGAATTTTTCTCTTGCTTACTCTTGTGTTTACTCTTACTCTTGTGTATACTTTCCCTCTACCCTGCAGTGCCAGCATCACTTTAGACTTATACGAACACATAGGAAGATCTGGTGTGTCCCTGGACATGTGGTCCTTCATATATATTTCTGTACCATAGATACTTTTATTTTCTATAGCCAATTTTAGGCAGCAGCTAGTGCTCTTAATGGAAAACTATACCCCCAGAATTAATACTTAACGAACTGATTAAAAAAAACCTTACCCAAGTGGAATATATATTTAAAGGGGTTGTTCACCTTTGAGATAACTTTTAGTATGATGTAGAGAGTGATATTTGGAGACCATTTGCAATTGGTTGTTCGTTTTTTATTATTTGTAGTTTTTGAAATATTTATTCTCTCTCTCAGTCTCCATATACACATAGGGGCCCAATTCATTAACTTCGAGTGAAGGAATAGAAGTAAAAAAAACTTCAAATTTCGAAGTGTTTTTTTGGCTACTTCGAAGGATTCAAACTAAAAAATCATTCGACTATTCGATAGTCGAAGTACTGTCTCTTTAAGAAAAAACTTCGACCCCCTAGTTCGCCACCTAAAAGCTACCGAACCCAATGTTAGCCTAAGGGGAAGGTACCCATAGGCTTGGCTAACTTTTTTGGTCGAAGGATAATCCTTCGATCATTGGATTAAAAGCCTTTGAATCGTTCGATTCAAAGGATTTAATTGTTCGATCGAATGATTATTCCTTCGATCAAACTATTTGCGCAAAATCCTTCGACTTCGATATTCGAAGTCGAAGGATTTTCATTCAGCAGTCGAACCTTGATGAATTTGCCCCATAATGTGTGGGTATTAATTATAATTATAAAGATTAATATGGTGCCACGTCTTTAATGTACTCCCACTTTAGCATTGGATATAAATACCGCATTTTGCTATGACTGTGTACGTATGTGTATATAAACACACACACACGTATTTAGTAGCTCTGCCTCAAATGAAAAATTGGCCTTTGAAAATATTGCTCGTGCCATCTCTATTGTAGGGAAGAAGAGAATGCAATGCCTATCTGATTCTTCACATAACAAAAGATTTTTTTCCGTGTTTTGGGGTCTGGAAAAAAATGTATTATTAAATGGAGAATCTGCCAGAGAAATAATTTCCTGAGAACGTGTCCTCCTACTGCTGCCTTCCATCTGTTATCATTATGCAAGTTTCATTTAATGATCTATTATTATACATGTTTGAAAGGGTACAATGGGGGCTGGATAGTGTGGTTTCCATGCCAGACACTTCATGCCTAAAGAGATGAGCTGTAATGTTAACCTCGTGTCTGTGTTGGCAGGTGCACGTCTCATGCAATGGTTCCCTCTTGATTTTAATTTGTTCAGATATTCTATGAGAAAAAATGGACATAATATAATGCAAGTATGTATATTAGTAACAGCCTTGAAAGATGACAGAACACCATTACCTAATGGGTCACGTGGCCATCTCTGTTCAGTCTAGTTGTAATACCCATAGCAAGAGGGCAAAAAGGCTGCAGTGCAACACTTTATCTGGATACCCCTTTTGGGCCCCATCATAACCACAATTATTAATGGTATCCCCTCTGTACTCACATAAATCCTTCTAATTTACCCTGTGGGATTGTGTTTAGGCCCCTTATGGAAATGGAATACTGGGCAATTTGGTGATCTTGGAGAATACTGTAAATGCACTTGTTCAAGTTTTTGTTCAGAGAGATAATGGAGAGCAATATGGGATATTTGGGCACCATCGCTAAGGCTTATAAAAAGGCAGACAAAATTGCAACTGTCTGTAGGGCCAGTAATGCATTTAGTAACTGAGCAACATGTGGAACTACCCATACCTCCCAACTGTCACACTTTCAAAGCTCAACCTGCAATCCTGGATTTTTATTAAAACATCCCGAGTTTCACTTTAATCTCCTGCAATGATGCCAGAAAAAGATACAATGTTTCTAAAACTTATAGAGGCTTTTTGACAGAAAGCCCAGAATACTCTGCATCTCCACTTCGATACAGTTGTAACTAATAAGATAAGCAGGTCTCTTTGGGGAACCGTGACTCCCAGCTCAAAGGGGAATTTTACTGTCATTAGCAAAATTGTGCCTAACACCCCCAGAAATGTGTTCAAACTTTCCATAACCTGCCAAATTTTGTATAATTGTATTTTTTAGGGGTGTGGCAATAAATGGCCATGGTCATATTTTTTTCTGCCACGCTAGGAGTGCCAGATATTTTGTTCCTTATATTTTTTAAACTGCTGGGATGTATGCATTCAAGTGAACCTGATTCAATCTGACGTTGTGGTGTCATTCCTAATTGCTAGTGTGTGCCTGAGCCAGCAGCACTGATCAAAATACTTCATGTCCTATAGCCAAAGACAATGTATGTATGTATGTATGTATGTATGTATATTTTTATTTGTATAGCACTCCTTGAGGGCAAAGCACTGTACAGCAAAACAATAAATTAGTAGTAATAAACAAGGGGTCATTGCAATAATAAGTGACAATAAGTGCATTATTAGAAATACAATTCACATAAATATAAAATATAATTACACTACAGATTAAGTGCTCAGTGTCAAGGAAACAAAAGGCTAGAGGACCCTACCCCGTAGGGCTTACAGTCTCAATGGAAGGGTAACATACAGACACAGAGGGGTACTAAAGTGTTGTAGGTTACAGTGTGGGACACATATAAATGCCAGTTCCCAGTTCAGGTGTTATCCAGGTGCTCCCAGAGGAGTCTGTGTTTAGTTCTAAAGATATTGAAGAAGGATTCTCTCAGGAGAGATTCAGGAATGGCATTCCAAATATAAGGAGTCGCAAGAGAGAAGGGTTTGATACAGGAAACAGCAGTAGTAGTGGGGGGTACAACCAAGCGGTTGCTCTGAAAGGAGCGGAGGTTTCGGCCAGGAACATATAGAGAGACAAGAGATGAGATGTAGTTAGGTGCAGAGGAATGAGGGGCTTTGAAGGTTATGAGGAGGAGTTTATAAGTTATTCTTTGTTTTATAGGAAGCCATAATAAGAATGTCAACATGTGGGGTCTGTACCCTTTTGGATGAGAGGAGGATGGTTCTGGCAGCAGTGTTTAATACAGACTGTAGAGGGGAGAGATGGGAATTAGGGAGGCCAGTTAGTAGAAGGTTATAGTAATCTTGTCGGGATAGGATGAGAGCATGCATGAGCGTCTTGGCCCTAGCATGTAAGTTTATGGAATACATAAATATATTAATTATATTTATTGTGAATACACTGCAACAATACAGTGGCATTAATATGATCCAAGAATGAGAGAGGAGTCAAAGATTACCCCCAGAGAGCGAGCGGAGTTGATATGGTTAAAGGAGATCTAAACCACCTTGCTATTAAAATCCGCTACCCCCTACCCTACATAGTCCCCCGCTCTGCTTCCCCCAGCCTAGGTGTTACCTCCTGTAATTGCCCCCAATTCTTTACTTAACTCTCCTCGCAGAGTCAGCGCAGCAGAGCTCATGAGCACAACCTTCGCCTCTTCAGTCTTCTTCGGGAACTGATCGGCGTATCGGGCATGTGCAGTTGGAGCAGTTTTCCTGTTTGTGACAACTGCGCATTCGCTGTGATGGAAATTGCCCAAGGGAAGGAAGAAGACCTGAAGAAGAACGAAGAGCCAGAAGATGGCACCCGTGAGCTCCACTGCACTGACTCTGCAAGGAGAGTTAAGTAAAGAATTAGGGGCAATTACAGGAGGTAACACCTAGGCTGGGAGAGGGGGGACTATGTAGGGTAGGGGGTAGCGAATTTTAATAGCAATGGGGTTTAGTTCTCCTATAATGAGTATGCCTCAATAGAGATATAAATAGTGGAGTAGGACCAGGCTCACAGTGACTGGAAAATTCCAATTTCCAGTAGAACAAAATGGGAAAATCTGCGGTTTGCCATAGGCTGAAACATAATAGAAATGCTGCTTTGTCAGAAAAGGGCAGAAAACAAAACTATTAAATTACACCTCCCTAAGCAAGAAATAAGGTCATCATAACCCTTTCAACAATAAACTCCGCCCCAAGATGTTTTCATTTTATCAGACATTACACATTGTTTTCAGGCACAACATTTCCATTCAATGCCTGCTTCCCTTTGATGTAAATGCATGCTGCAGACTACACCGATTTCTAGGCAACCATAACAAATTTATCTGAAGAACGGCTAAATAGCCAACCAGCTTTGGATTTTTTATTTCTCCAGTTTTAAAGAGGACCTAACAAGCTTTTCTCCTTATAAAGTAGGATATTTGTAACAAGATTATAACGGGCATTTTACCAAGCGGCTGATATGGTATAAGCTACAGCTGTTCAGCCTCAGTATTTATTTAATTGGCCCATTGCACGTACACATGGGCATTTTTACTTGTGTTTTCCATGGGGTGAATTTCCAGCCATTCTACTGCACAGCAACGCAAGCGTTCATTGAAACCAGAGTAGTAGCCCTTTAAGCTACAGACAGCAAAATGAGTGCATATCCTATTTCTGATGATGTTCAGTTTTTGCTACTTACATTTTAGTGTTACATGAGTTGAAATAACTTTTTTGACGGCTACAGTTCAGCCTTATTGATTTGGTTCTGAGTTATCTTAAATGACTATCACAAATCACGGACTTCTAACAGAGAAGTGGAGCCAAAATGTGCCTAGGTGGATTACGGGAGCAGTATATTTAATAACTGAAATATTGGGAAGAATGCAATTGACCAGCAGGGATCATTTAATCTTTAAAGAGGCAGTATACCCCATTTAACAGGAGTAAAACAAATAGGACTTGTGCTGCACATACGTTTTACCTATAATTTTAATCATGAAAAATCAATGGTTTTTGATATGGTGTTGTTTTGGGCTTAACAGGCAGACTTAAAATACTCCATGTTTCATCCTTGTTAGGTAGAGAATAGATAATTGTATACAACCCCCTCCCTTTCTCCTTTGTTGTGACTGTTTTGTTATCAATGCCGTAGTTATATATTTATCTGTCTCACAAGAACCAGGCATGGAGTAGATATCATTTCCATGTTTATCTCAAGAAATAACAAAAAAAAAAAAAAAGATGTATTTTTCATAATATATGCAACAGGCAAAAAGTATGTTCTGCAAGTGCTATTTATTGCACTCGTGTTGAGCAAGGGCATATCATGTCCTGCTGTATATTGAACAGCTATTCAGTTATCTTTGTGTGTATTCCCATATATGCCATTAGTTGGCAGTATATTAAAAGGGTATTCCACTACTTCTGTGTAATGGCAGTGGCAATGATTGCCTCCAATGTTATGCCAATTGCTAATACTTCTCTTTTTGTTTGGCCACAGAACTGCAGCGAGTGCAGAGAGTCCTTACCTTTAACCGAGAGTTGACTAGTTGTACTAAATTTAGTGAGCAGCCCTATGTTCCCAAAGGATGGTTAGTGGATTATGGCACTGGTTGGATCAGGTGGACACTTGAGCAACTACAAGAGTCAGCATTTAAGATAAATTCCCCCCCCGGAAGATTTCCTGCTGGTATTAGCACTTCTGCTCGGCATTCTGTATTTGGTGAGATCTGCACTATTTCTATCTGTGAAGTACTAGTTGTACTACTATGAAAATATATATGCTGCCCTTGCTTTCACAAGTACTGGTCTCTGACTTACGAGTATGTTTCGCTACCCTGATTTTACATTTTCCTGGATTTTACACTGTTTTCTCTGGTCCCCTGAAAAATATAAAATGGGGGTTCACCTGTAATGGTTTTTTTTCTTTGAAAGCACCACCTCCCATCTGTTGAAACCCACCTCAGGATTATAACAGGATGGCACTATCCTGAGTGTAGAGTAGCCCGTGCACTTTGTTGTCTGGTGTCCTACACATCTCTCTTCAGTCAGACTCCACTGACTGCAACACATATTTTGCCTTATTACCCCCTATTATTATTATTAATGAGTTTTTTCTCGGTCACTTAAACCTGTCACTTATATCACAACCTTGTCAATGTATTAAGTAAACATACTGTTGTTTATGAATGCCAATAAATGCTTGAAACAACCTGTATGAGGCCGACATTCTTTTGAGAAATTCATACTTCACTCCCATGTTTAGGATATGTGCCATACAAATGTAGCCGGAGGCAGCTCTTTCCTAAGCTCTGCTAGCCTAAAGTGAAGGGACTTTGTAGTACTGAAGAGAGTTAAGTCTATATTCTTCTCTCTGATCCATTTCTTCTGCTGGGGAATCTAGACCACTATTGCTAGAAACCCAAAAGGGGAACCTACCAGGCTGTGTCCACGGGATGTACGGATATTGCGGTCTTTGATATATATATGTATATCTTTGTGAATTGTCTTGGACAATAAAGCTGTTCTGTTATTTTTGTTTAGTGTGTCCTATATCTTTCTTTTTACACAACAGCAAGAGAGGTTTAGTCCCAAAACACCATCACCTTCTTTCTCTATTAATCGAGGGCCCACATGGGTGAGAGAATCCAGTGTTACCCATGCTCTACTGGTCATCAGCTGGAAAGGCCTGTTTAATGCAATTATTAAAACAAAGAAGCATTTTTAAATCTGCATGGAATTAAAAGAGAATCATTAAAATGTAATTTAATAATTAAAATCTGCATAGAATAAATAGGCAGAAAAGGAATTTATTTTATCAATATGCAAAGACTTCCAAAGGCCCACACTTTCTTTCTCTCTCGGAATTACATCGCCTACTCCTCTCCCAATAATTACTGTGGCAAACTGCATCTCGCTATACAACCTGTGTCATTACTCACCATTAAATTAGAACAATATAGCGTCATTTATTTATTTTTTTTACAGAGAGCTTCGTTATTCCCACTTTCATAAGAGGCTCTTTTTATATTACAGAACCATAAAACTCATACACCTCACTGAACTCTAATGCTCAATTTAGGCCAGATTCCCATTACAGCAGCTGTGGGTATAAATTCACAATTAAATTATTAGAAAGTTTTATTGCTTATTCCAAAGCGCCCCCCCACACACTTTTCTAGCTTTTCTCCCAAAGTCGATGTTCAAATGCAAAAATAAAAGATGTTATATTTCATCTCAGTATATTTGGGGACTTTGCTTTTGTCCTCTGACAGACATATCATTTTCACACAATAATCCTTCCAAGCCACAGGATCTCTCCTTTCATTCTAAAGCTCAAATCAAAACCCATTTCTTTACTTTTTTGTCCTGGCAGCAGTAGTACAGTTTATTCCCTAATAACAAAGGCTGCTGAATGTTGGCTTGCAATGATTTTAAAAAGTACTTTTGCACCCTTTCACTGCCTTATTTTTTTTTTTTAGAAGTGTCAATATTTTAACATGTCGAGTATGTGGCTTTTATTTTAGCAGTATTAATGCTCAGATGGAAAGACAGGCTTCCAAAACTAGAGGGGGCATAAGAATATAAAATGGTTGCAGCAGAAGCAATTGAGCTGTATACAAAGGATTGCTGATGTATCAATGTGCAGCAAAACTGCAAATACAGGTATCAAAAGAAGGGAGGTTTTCTCATGACATCAGTTTTTATAAAGGTCAGGTTAGTGACTCCAATAGTATTAGAGCTGATCAGTTTATGGAGATTAATTAATTTGGTGTAGGGAGGAAGGCTCTGGCTTTTTAGAGAACTGGGCTCATTTTAATGAAGGCTATAGGGCTCTTTGCCAGGGAAGGGCTGCACCTCAATGATAATAGTCCAGCTGTTTTGGGGGAGAGGATGGCTAGTAGTTTGGAAGAGAATTTAAACAAGACATGGAGGTAAGATGGAGAAAAGTTATGTGAAAGATGAGTTATATGAAGGTCTGGGTATAATAAAGGGGTTGTTCACTTTCCAAACACTACTTGTTTTCAGATTGTTCATAACTGAGCATTATATACGGCAGGGTGGACCTTAAGCCATATATAGGAAATATAAAATAACCCGCATATTTATGTAGTATTATGTATGTCGAATTGTTGAAACATGTCTGAATAAGTCAAATCTGTGTACAGTAAATACAAAGGGCTATACCTTTTTTAGGAAGAATAGAAGAACTTGAATGGAAGGAGAGGTAAGTCTGTACATTATTCGAAAACCAGAATTAAAGGGCATGTAAAGTCTAAAATAGAATAAGGCTAGAAATGCTGTATTTTGTATACTAAATATAAACATGAACTTACTGCACCACAAGCCTAATCAAACAAATAATTTATGCTTTCAAAGTTGGCTACAGGGGGGTCACCATCTTGTAACTTTGTTAAACATCTTTGCAAGACCAAGACTGTGCACATGCTCAGTGTGGTCTGGGCTGCTTAGGGATCATCATAAACAAAGCTGCTTGAGTTCTGCATGGCTGGGAAGTAAGGCGGGGGCTCCCCCTGCTGTTCATAAGTATGATTGTTTCCCTGCTCTGCAGTTAGGGACTGTCTGACAATTCCTATCCACAGCAGTAAATGAAGTGAGAATTTCACTGCATACAGTCAGGTTTCTTATAAAAACAGTACACATTTTTTAATTAAAGTATATTGAAAAATGTGTACCAGTTTAATAAGAAACCTGACTGTTTGACTTGCTCTGACTGATGCAGATAAGAAACGGTCCCTAGCTGCTCTGCAGGGAAACAATCATACATTCCCAGAACTCGAGCAGCTTTGTTTGTTTCCCTGTAGAGCAGCCGGCGACTGAGTAGAGATTAGTATCCACAGATCCAGTGCAGTATTCATATTCTGATTATTAATCAGTCTTGCTGGCATCAGCTTCTATGGCAGATATTATCTGACTTGTGCTGGTTTGATAATTTAGGACAATCCCTAAGTTTAGCCTCCCAACAGCAGCCCAGACCACACTGAGCATGTGCATGGTCTTGGTCTTGCAAAGATGATTTAACAAAGTTAGAAGATGGTGACCTCCTGTGGCCAACTTTAAAAACTTAAATCATTTGTTTAATTTGGCTTCTGTTGCAGTAAGTTTATGTTTATGTTTATATGTTTAGTATACAAAATACAGCATTTCTAGTACTATTTTATTTTAGACTTTAGTTCCTCTTTAATGATAAACGTATGCTACAGATTCCTTTGTGCAAGTAAAGAGGCTCAGCTCCTGTTGTAATTGAAAGTTCTGCAAGATTGGGGTAAGTCTTATTAATGAGGGCTTTTAATTATCCAGACATTGGTTGGAGAAATAATATTGGCACCATAGTTAAAGGTAACTTTATAAATGTTATAGGTTGCTGAAGACCCCACCAGAAAGGGCAGTATATAGGATGTTGTCATCTCTAACAACTAAAAACGAATTATAAATGTAAAAAATTGCTTCAGCAGGTAAATTGTTTTTAGCTGAAAACCCCATGTCCCACAGATGTGAAATGGTAGCCATCCAAAATTATCTAACCATTACGGTTCTCAATGTATTGTAAAAAATATGAAATATTTACTGAAAAATATGAATGTATGACATTTAAAAGGACAACCCTACATTGCTTATTTTAGATGGAAAGAACTTGGTGGATGAGTGTCTTTTTTTCAACCTGATCGTTACTATGAATATCGTTTTTTTGCTACAGTGTTGCTGAATGTAACATCTGGCATACAATGATACTGTTTGTTAAAGGGAACCTTTGTATAAAAACTAGTGTTAGCTTTTTGCACCAAATGTTCCTGCCACAATGCCAGACCAGATGTAGTAGAAAGTAAACTGCAGATGAAGTGGGGGTACTGGAGAGATCAGATTATCTCAGGTAGATGATCAGGGCCAAGATAAATACATTTACTGTGTTTGACAATAAAATAAATAAAATGGACACGTTAACTGCTCACATAAAGAAAATGTAATGTCTATCATAAAGGGACAATAAAACTGAATCGTTATAAAAAAAACAAATCTGATAAATTATAATAAAAACAATAAAACAATTGTTCTCTTTATATTACATTATGGCACTACCTTGTGTCACACACAGTATCTCTATTCATTATAATGACCAAAACACAGCAGTAACCTCTGGGACCATTAAGTAATTTAGTAGTTAAGTAAATGTTTACTGATCCCTGCTGTCAAACCATAATCATCTGGGAGACTGCATCTGTTCCTCTCAGACCAATTCCATTAATCCAATACAGACCTATCATGTATTTTCATGATATATATTAAAGGGAAAGTATGATTTGCAATGACTGTTAGCAGACAAGGGGTTTGCAAACGTGGTACTTTGATCCCTATTTGTTCCACAAATTCCAAATGTGAGAGTGACAATGCACTGTAATGTTAGTCTCCATCTAATAATATCTTTATTTGTCCTACGACTTTGTTTAATCTAACTTCCTAAGGCTGATTTAAAATGCAAGTTTCAAAATACACAAAACTGAGCTCACATTGACAATATTGAGAAAGGTACTTTGTCCCACACAATGAATAAGGTACACCTGGGACCCTGGAATTACCATCAGTAGGTACTTATCAGTAATTTTAGGGTTCCCATAACTTTAAGGGCAGTGGACAACGATCTGTTACCTGTGATTATTTAAGGTGCGACTGCAGGCGACAAATCTTCCGAAAATGCCTCTCCATTTGAAATAATTGAAATTGCTGGTGATATGACCAACATTTCACTAAATTGCCCAAACTAAGCTCTGGAGTAAGCGATGCCCTAGGAATACAAAGGAAAACTATACTCTACAATGTGGAAATTAATTTGCATGAATAGTGGTGCATCCATTCCACGGCAATTTTTCAAAGCAGGCTGAGAACTGCAATGTGTTTATAATCCCAATATACATTCTAACAAATCATAAGAGAAATGCCATGGCACTGCTGGGGTATGTTATATATGCTACTGAGCACAGGTATTTGCTTTTATAGTATAATGCACAATTCTACTTAAAAAAAAATAGTGGCTCTTTAAATAATTTCTTGTCTATTAAAAGGTCCATTTTGCCATAAATAACTTACCCTCATTTGTTCTAAAAATAAACACATTCATTTCTAACCATTTAACCTCCTGTGTATTATTTTACTTCCCTTGGTGTTTCTTTACAGTAAACTAATTGGTTTAAGTGACGCTTAATTCCTGTGTTACAAGTGTGAAGATACGCTTAAGAATAGTAATTGCTTGTCACATACTCCGAGGGATAAATGATCTATATTTTGATTGTGGCTTGTAAATATTGAATCAGCGTGGTTACTAATTGCATTAATGCCATGACAACCTTGTTTCCACAAGGGATCTCTGCAAAATAAATATCGCATCTATATATTTATACATTATATCCTCTGCAAACCATTCCATTTGCACAGGTCAAGGGCCAAGTTATATAGGTCTACTGGATTCAAACTTGAGTGGTCACAGGCACTAATTGCAGCATTGCAGCCTTATACTAATTGCAGCATAAGGGGAGTGATGCTCCCCTTGGTGGGTCAGGAAAATCCTCATGTGATTTATAGTTCCAGGACTATAATGCTATGCTGAGACTGGATGTGCAGCTTGGGAGGAGATGTTTGAGCTTATGGGAGACAGGGGTAACAATAATGCTACAGATAAGGTACATCCTTCAATAACAGACACCTTTACTGAACCCTTGCAATATTTACATTGGAATGGAATGCTAGAATTATCAAAAAGGTTAACGTGTCTTTAATATCAAAATTATCATCACGTTTTAAGTTGCCAACAAGGGATTTAGAAATCTGCATGATAAGCAATGCAATATAATGTTACAGCACTGATTTGCTAATTGAATTTGCATAAAAGAGATGCTGCATAAAACACTGAAGCTTGGATTTAGTTTCAAGCAAGGTGTATAACTCACTTTCTACTAGAGTGAACTTGTTTGACAACGAAATGTCCCCAGCATTGTTACGCAGGTCAAGACTGCTAATAATTAGTAAAACTACAATGCTGCACAGTTTTATTTTAAGAATTTGCAGGAACTGTGGGCTGCTTTTTTTTTTAGTAAGTTATGAAATAATTGTAAAAAAATTAAATAAAATAAATGGCAGATTTTTAAAGCTCTTTTATAGTCCTAACTCTGTTGGCATACATTGAGATCACAGAACGTATACATTACAAAGAACTAGTTGGCTTATTTACAATATTGTGATGATGTGACGTTGCACCTCAATCTAACTCAACTTTAGCAAAGAATGCATTCTGATTAGGCTGAGAAGGGCTAAAAGAAACCAGAGAGCTCTTCACAATGCAATACAAGCAGTAAAAGCTTCAGAAATCAGATGGTATTCACATGCCTTATGCAATACACATACTGTAGCACTGCCTTAAAACCAAAAAGGAGAGGTTTTAATCCTCAAATATGTCTTAGACATACACAACTCCTTAAAGGGGATGTAAAGGCACAAAAATAAAATCCCATTTTTACTTTCTTTAATGAAAAGAAATCTCCAATATACTTTACTTAAAAAATGTGGACCATTTTTATAATAAACCTGACTGTATGCAGTGAAATTCCTCCTTAGTTTTACTTGCTTTGACTGCTGCAGACGGTCCCTAACTGCTCTGCAGGGAAACAATCATACTTTCAAGCAGCAGGGGGGAGCCCCCACCTTACTTCCCAGAACTCGAGCAGCTTTGTTTGTTTCCCTGTAAAGCAGCCGGCATCTGTGTAGAGATTTATATCCACAGGCCCAGTGCAGCCTCTATATTCTGATTATTAATCAGTCTTGCTCAGGCCCGGACTGGCAATCTGTGGGTTCTGGCAAATGCCAGAGGGGCTGCTATAAGGTGCCATAGAAAGTCACTATTTAGTGGGCTGGTGGGGACTGTTTGGGCCTCTGTGTATCTGAAATGCCATGGCATATTTTAATTCTCAGTCCGGACATGGTCTTGCTATATCAGCTTCTGGCAGATATTATTTGACTTGTGCCGTTTTAATAATTTATGATTATCAAGAAGCTTAGCCTCCCAACAGAAGCCCAGACCACACTGAGCATGCGCATGGTATTGGTCTTGCAAAGATGTTTAACAAAGTTACAAGAGGACAGCCCCCTGCGGCCAACTTTGAAAACATAAATCATTTGTCGTTTAATTAGGCTTCTGGTGCAGTAAGTTCATGTTTATATTTAGTATACAAAATACAGCATTTCTAGCATTATTCTATTTTAGACTTTAGTTCACCTTTAATATCCCTGTGGAAAACAATGCATCCTGGACCGCCCTGTGGGAGACAGGGGAGATCCATGGGGGTGCAACACCGAGTCAGACTGATGCTATACCCCTTGTTCCACCAACACTTAACTTTTCATCTGCTACCCGAGGCAACGTTCTCTACTTGGCTTATGGCAGCAGAAGCCCTACTGGGAGGCCATGTTATGATACTTAGCTAAGTTCTACTACCCAGCACCTCAGGTGGGGGGGGGGACTTTCTTTTTACAATAGGTGGAGTAAAAGGACTGGTAAAATACATTGATGGGTAACCAGACGATATTTGTTTGTTATAATCTATATTGTTTTAGAATTGGATTTCCCTATCCCTCCTCTAATCTACAGTCACAGATGTGCACAATTCAGAGAGCCTGTGTAATCAGATATCATTGTTATAAAATATTCCTCCACTGCTGCATTATAGAGCACATGTAGTTTGAGATTTAACTGCTCATATTCCATAAAAAAACAATAGATGGGCCTAGCCTAAATGTTGCCAGTCAATCCCTGGTCTAGGGGCTAGCTCTTTCTGGCAGAGACGCATATCTACACAGTAAAAAAACAAATTATACAGTACTTTTAAAAAATGAGAATAAACGGACTAGTAAGTGGTAGGCTACATGTAGATAGACCCCAAATACTCACTCTAGGAATTAAGAGATAAATGAGGGCAGTTAGAACTGCACAGAGAAGGGCGGGTAACCTAGGGGTCATCCACCTGCATGTGTAGTGTAGTGGCAAATCTCTTTAAAGGTGTGGTTAACCTTTAAGGTAACTTTTAGTATGTTATAGAATGGCCAATTCTATGCAACTTTTCAATTGGTTTTCATTATTTTTTTTTATATAGTTTTATAATCATTTGCCTTTTTTCTTCTGACTCTTTGCAGCTTTCAAATGGGTGTCGCTGAACCCTTCTAAAAAGTAAATGCTCTGTAAGGCTACAAATGTATTGTTATTTCTAATTTTTATTTCTCATCTTTCTATGCAGGCCTCTCCTATTGCAGTTTCTTGTTCAAATCAATGCATGGTTGCTAGGGGAATTTGGACCCTAGCTACCAGATTGCTTAAAATGCAAATTGAATAGTTGCTGAAGAAAAAGCTAAATAACACAAAAACAACAAATAGAAAATGAAAACCAATTGCAAACGGTCTCAGAATATCACTCTCTACATCATACTAAAAGTTCTCAAAGGTGAACAACCCCTTTAATAATACATGATGGACATTGTACATTAAGGAGTAAAGTATCTTCACTGACTGTAACTAATACTCTCTCTCTGGCATTTGCCATCTTGAAGAAATTCCTTTTGTACTATCCATGAGCTCAAAAACAATGTAGCATTTCCAAGACAAGATATAATTGTTAAAAGATCCACTGGATCCCTGCATGTGTGTCGATCTTCTAAACCTGTCCTCCATCCTGCCTACTAGGGGCCCATCTATCATAAGGTACCCCATATATTATGAGCACTAGGGGGAGTAGAAAAGGACTGTCGAAAAAAAGGGTTAAATTAGTAATAGAACTCTTCACCTGCAATGTCTATCTACTACTAAAGCGGATTTGGACTAGAACTATGGCAGGAATGTTTGGGAAGAATAAAGCATGGTGTACAACATTATCCCAAAATTAAGGGGTTTTTCCTTTTGTTATAATTTTTGTACATTGCTGCATATTTTACACTTGAAGCACATGATGATACCAGGATTATACCGTTTAGCAGTCTGTAACAGGGGCAATTATTGCTAGAAATGAAATATTCATATTTTTCTCAGACTACCACTCTTTGATGTCTTTAATGACATAAATGAAGAGACAGTTTTAAAAATGCAACAACCTGGGCACTACCCACCTGCATATGCTATAAAGCCTATCCAGCCTCAGCTATTTATGGTTTGATCTCAAAATAAAACACGGACGGTTGTGCAAAAAGAGCACAACATTTATACAAGCAACACGGTGATATCCACCCCCCTTATATAAAAAACAAACTGAGGTTCATTTATAATGTAACCCATAGCAACCAATCAGTGATTAGCTTTATTCAGCCAGCTGCAGGTTGAGCGCTGAAAACAATCATCTGATTGGTTGCCATGGGTTACTGCCCAGGTGCAAATTTGCCACTGTTTATAAATGAGCCCCAATGATATTATTATTTATAGGGTGCTAGGCTGAGGCTTTATGATATTATATTATTTGTATATGTATCTTTATTATTATATTAAAAGAAGGGCAGCAGCTTGCCCAAAATACACATGACTTTCCCCCATTATAACCTATGGTCAAACTTGCTGAAAGTTTCTGCAAGTCATCAAATGGATTTTGAAATGTTTGTGAAAAATGTTGAATGTACTGTTATAGGGCTGTTGGACCTCGCAGCTGGTATAGTAGGTTTAATAGATAAATCAATTCTAGCTACAGTCTTTTTAAGATGCTTATTTCTGCTTTTAAAATCCATTATTTACATATATCTCACTGCACTGGACCTGTATATAATGTGACATTATTACCAATTATGTTTCGTGTGCAAATGAGTCTTACACCAATACAATACAAGAATTTCTGTGCCTGACATGTTACCCGTCTCACCCATAACCAAGGAAGGTTCCATACTTTACTGACCTAGTTCTGTATGCATCATATATGGTAAATAAATGATGCATGGCATCACTACATGACTGGCACTATATACAGTACATCACTAATCCGATATATGGCATTTCTTTTAAGCATAATTACAAAATCCATTTCATCTTATAACAGGATATGAGATTCCTTTATCCAAGCAGATACTTGCTGTACTAAATTACTTTCCAAGTGCATATTTAACAGTACATGCAAGTTGCTAGGTGGCATGCAGAAAACAGCACAGGCTTGATTTATCCTCTGTTATTTTGCAGTGGAATACAGTATAAGGTTTCTGATATGAATGGGACTCACAGACAAGAGTTTAATGTAGAGAATGGAGGTTAGTGGTCTCTTGATAATATTTGTAACAATGGTTTATATTATTATATACATTACTATTATAAAATGCTGACATATTAAGCAGTACCAATCCAATTAATTTACTAGAGCATTTTAATAAATCAGGATCCCAGAATGAGAAACAGAAAGACAGCAGACTTCTCATACACAAGCTACACATGTCCATCATAGTCTGTCTGTCTGTCTGGAGCACAAGGTACAAGTGTACCCAGCTTCAGAAAAGAGACGACAGGGGAAATGTAAACATAGGGCAATCCCTAATCCCTCAACCATATCTTCCAGACAAGCTTCTAATCTGCACAAATTGCTACAGCGGGCATATTATTAAAGCAGCCTCTTTTCACCCTGAATCTATCTGCCTTAGAAAGCACTCATGCCGGTGTTACAGTGAATAGGGGAAAAAAACTGCACATATAAGCAATAACCCATCCCACGTGCAGAACAGAACATATTTCCCTTGAAATATCATCAGTAAAACAGCAAGCTTCCGCATTCCTAGAAATGTGGGTTTCATACACTGGATCTGTCAGTTACAGCAAAGATGCCAGGTGGACATATTATTTATTCCCAATTATTTCAGGGTGAGATGGTTTGACATGATGCTTACATCATCTGCATGTCGACATGCATAAAGTGCTGTCATGAATTAGGAAGAAGGAATATACCAATAACAAAAATGATACACCAAAGCGTAGGTTTGTCCCAGAATATACTGTAAATTCCTGATATGACTGATGTGTTCCTGGCTGGATTTGTATGAGCTGCACAGACTAGAGAAAAAAAAAAATCAGCGTACAATCAACTAACGGTGTTTTGAGCAATCAGAGGTTACATAGTGTATGATGCGGCTCTAAATGTCAGGGCATCTAGGAGAGAAAAGGGATTAGTGGGGAATGTGTATGTTTACAAATACGGTATGCCAATATACTGAAGATATCTAATAAGATCTCTAATAAAGCAGGTATATCCAACCTGTGGGCTTTAAGATCTTATTAAACAGCAATTCCCATCACCCTCTCTCAAACTGAGCAGCTTCTATGTTGTCACAATTAAGGACATTCCTACTTTATTATGGAATATGACCATGTTGCATGAGGATGATGGGAAGTTTAGCAACACCTGGAATAGCACAGATTGCATATCCAAGCTTAAAAGTTAGCTACTTCTAGGTAAAGCCCACTCGATCAATGTGCTTCCTACCACGGCTTTTGCTGGAATAGCTCAGACACAGTATATTGTGCCAAATTCAACTCAATGAAAAACAAATTTCCCAGTTTATCTTAAGAAAACCCAATTATGGTCTATGGGAAAATCTGCAACTGATGAGTTTTTCTCCTTTAAGCTACTATTTCTTAGAAAATGCTAATGTTACAGTATAACAGTGCTGTGCCTTTTAAAAGGGGTCATATTTACTCTGGAATTTAATTGTAGACTTTTGTTCCCTAGTGCTGTTCCTACCACTTCTCTAATGTTTCTGGCTCACTGTTATACCCTGTTAGAATTGTCCATTTGCCCATCTAAACCACCTGGATAAACTTTATAACGTTGTACCAGGCATAACCGAGTTTTCTTTTTGGTCGCCTGCTCAGAAGTGAAGGGGTAAAGCACCTGCTGCCTTGTTACGTATAAAGCTTCCCAATACCAGTATTATTCTCTGCAACATTTTCTTTGCTTCTGAATGCCGAGTCTTATACACTAGGGGACTAACTACTAAAACTGGCAAAACTGATATAAAGATGGCTAAAAATGCACAGATGTGGCTATGGCAGCCTGCCTCATTACTTCTCTTGCTGTTCCCATGGGGCCTTGGGAGACAGTTTGTACATGTCATACTGTGATTTATTTGGATAGCATTCATCGTAAAAAAATATATTGGATAAGACATAAGCAGATTTATGGAGTGCCCAGGGGCCACACGTTCTTCTGTTCTGTGGACAACAGTTAAAGAAGCATATAAACACTATTAGACCATTCATGTTGATGGATAAATGAGAAAATATTTGACCATTCAGTTTGCGGACTGATCAATCAGAAACAAAATGGTAAATATTTAGAGGATTGACAAGGTGTCTGAGCAGGGCATTAAAAAGGGAAAGCAGCTTATGAAATGACTGACAAGCAAAAAAGCTATTAAAAGTAAATAAATGTTATGAAAATGCAAGGGCTAGGACTATGGAACAAACATTTAATTAAATCATGTAGACCACACCAATGTCAAACTGGACCCACAAGTGCTAAATTCCTGGATATCAGACCAACTGACTCATATAATCTGTTATTAGTGCAATTTGTTGCTTGATAAAGGGGCCTGACCCCGAAACGTTGCACTGCTATTCCACAATAAACGTGCAAGGTGTTCCTTGCTTGCATCAGTTCTGTGCCCCTCTGGATTGTTTGACTTCTAGATTAGTGCAATTTGGCCACAATAGTGGATGAGCAGAGAGCATGTGCACTGATATGATAACTATGTGGCCCTGCTCGGTTCCAAACTGCCTAATAAATCTGTCCATGTCATACAATGTGATAAAGATAAACACATTTATTCTCTGCGTGTTCATTTCTGAATAGGCCACACTTAATACGCAATAAAAATAAATATATTGAATATTTTGCTTTCTTAAATTGCACAACGTCAACGGGTGTTCTTTTAGGGCCAATAAAGTAGTCCACAGTCAAATCAAGCCAGTGATCATGATCTTGTAGAAAGAAAAGCAGTGCTTAGGGAATAAATTTTGGAACACTGGTTCATTAAAGTTCAAAACTTATCTCTACGTATAGACAAACTGCAGATGAAATATCATACCAAGTCATCTACATATTTACTGTTGTCAAAAGAAAGTACAAACATCTAAAAAGCAGAAATTGCATCTCTTAGATAGGCATGTCAACTATATATACTGTATCTAAGGTGCAAGATCAGTCTCAGGGCCACACCAAGAAGCACACAAAACCCATATAGTACACGGAATGTGTTTTAAAGGACACACCTAGGTAATTATGATGTTTGGTCACATACTGCAGATAATGAACACAACAGAGCTCAAGGTTGGTGGCAAAGCAGGTTGGTTGTACAGTAACCACTATAATACCATGTATACTTGCATCTCCCTTAACTCTGCTTCATATATTGTTGGCTAGTGCCAATGCTAGGTGTTATTTCAGTAAGGAGCGTAACTAATGCAAGGGAAGACAGGTATGAAAACAAGTGCAGAATCCAACTCCTAATACCATGCGCTCTACTCCACTCAAGTCAGCTGCTCTTTAGATCAGATCCTGTCTCTTGGGGCAGGACTACACGGGCATTTTCGGTGCGATCCGACGTGCAAGAACGCAGGCGTCAGGTCAGCTGCGACAGAAATAAGGTAAGTAATAGCATTGTCGGGGGGTGTCCCATCGTTGATCCGAAGCAACATGACTGTCGGATGCAGACACATCACACAACGTCTTCATCCGACAGTCGTGTTGCGTCGGATCAACGTTGCGACTTTATCCAACATTTGTATATATTACCTTATTTCCGTTGCATCCAACTTGACGCCTGCGTTTTTGCGCAGCGCGTCGGATCGTGCCAAAAACGCTTTGTAGTCTTACCCTTGGGAAACAGACTTTTTTTGGTATCCCCATGCTTAACACTTGCCCAGTGTTTGACTGGGATACCAGTGGCCCACTTGAAAACCTTAGACCAAAGGCCTACTCTTACCTCCTCACTACGCTACGTTATTCTACTAGTTTCTTCTCTTTACATACTGTCATCTATCTTTCCCATCTAAATGTACACGGTATAAGCACATAAAACCAAATGGACAGGTGAGTAGGGGGGCTCATTGACTCTTAAGCCCACTGGGAGACACCGGAGACCTAATGGCCCAATTGGAGCACACCTCACTCATACCTCCCAACTTTGAAATACAGAAAGAGGGACAAAAAGATGTTTTTTGACCATGTCCATTTTATGGCTATATCCCCTAACTACCACATCCCTTTTACCAAATTTGACAGGTTATAGAAAGTTCGAACACATTTATGTGGGTTTTAGGGTAAAGTTTTATGTGTTATTACAGTTCTGCTAATGAAGGTGAAATTGCCCGTTAGGTTGCAAGTCACAGTTTCCACAAGAGACCTGCTTATCTTAAATTGTTACAAATGTATCTAAGTGCAGCTGCAGGGTATTCTGGGATATCTGCCAAAAGCCTCTCATTTAATTCATTCAAATACAATTTAGAAACATTGTATCTTTTTCTGGCTGTTCAGTGCAGGAGATGAAAGAGAAACTCTGGACATTTCAGTGAGAAACTGGGACTGGCCTGTCAAAATTGGGACTGTCCTATGAAAAATGGGACAGCTGGGAGGTATGCCTCCCCACAAGCAAAAATCCTCTTTCCCCACCCCTCATCACAATCTCCACCACCAATGCAAGCCACCACGCACATACCTTCCACATAGACCTGTACCATTAGGGTCCTGGTGGGCCAGTCTCTTCTGGTCCTTATGCTCAGTGTAATGCTGCTCCACTGCCTGCAATGTCATATGCTGCAAGAAAACCTATGCAAATCCCTCACTCCAGTGACTATATGAAGGAAAAATGAAATTGAACAAAAGTCCAAAATATCAGACCAAAAGGGAATATGATGGATTACAAGGCATTTGTTCAGTAATAATTTCTCTCCAAAGATGAAATGTGTCTTTAGGTTTCTTCAAAAACATTGATAATAATCACAAACATGCAGAATTAAAAGGTAAATTAAAGGAAGACTAAAACCAAAAAAAATATGGCTAGAAATGTTGTATCTGACATCATGAACGTACTGTACCATCCTAAAGGTTCAGCAACAGTGATATTTCTACCCTATGAAATCAGCAAACATGGGTATAGGGCAAGGCAAATACTCTGTACCACTGTCTGAGCTCCCTTTCAGCCAGGTCTATATAGACCTTAAGTTTGATAAACTTGTAAGCAGCTAGCTACTGAATCCAAACTATTTTTTTTGCAATTTCAGATCTGTGAACGAGGCAGTTCACCTTTCAACTGAATGTTAGTATAATGCAGACAGTTATATTCTAAAACAATTTGCAGCTGGTATTCATTCATTTTGATATATTGTGGTTTATGAATTAGTTATTTTTTTGTTCCGCAGCTCCCCTGTCTGCAGTTTTAGTATCTATGTGGTTGCTATGGTCCAATTCACCCTAGCAGGCAGACTGGTTTGAATGAAAGACTGGAATATGAATAGTAAGGGGTCTGATTAGAAAGAGAAGTAATAAAAAAATAACAATAAAACTGTAGCCTCACAGAGCAATGATTTTTTGGTTTCCGTGATCAGCTGTCCTCATTTGAAAGCTGGAAGGAATAATTACTAATTCTATAAAAATATAAAATTAAAAAAACTTAGTAACTGATTAGTTGCTAAAAATAGGACTGTCACAAGTGAACTTAAAGGTAAACTACCCCTTTAATGTCATTTTCTGAACATAGAAAAACTGCACAACTGAAAAAGGTGTAGTAACAAAAAATCCACACTGGCTGCCACCAAACCCAATTCTGACACATTGGTTTAAATCACAAAATGCAGTCACAACAACAATCAAGTTAATGCCTAAGTACTGAGTATACAACAACTCCAAATTTAACAAACTGGAGCAAGGCTTTGTACATATGATGTTATATGCCAGAGCTAATCCTGCTAAATGCAATTTCACTTTACTCCACTTTTGTGAATTCCCACCTAATGAATGCCCAGTGCCCAAGGTTTCACCTGCATACTAATTTATACACTAGGGCTAAACCTTAGGTAAGAGGGTTGCTTTCCAATTTTCAGTTTATGTGATCCATTCTGACAATATAATTTTGCTTTGGGCATTCCTTCTTCAAAACAAGTCCTGTAGAATACAGCCACTAACCAGGAATTGCTCCTGTTGGGAAATCAGACCAGGCAAAAATGATGTTGCTTCTTGCCCATGGCTGGGCAAATCACCCTTGGGAAATTGAAAGCCTAAGAATCATTAATTATGAGCAGAGGAGGGCTCACTGCTATATTTGTAATGGTTTAGAGAGAAACAACAGCTTTACAGCATACACAGCAATGCAATGTCTGTAACCAATCAGATAACTGATATTGCAGAAAAGTATGTTTCAACTGTTAAAAAACAACTGTACTATATGGGTATAAGGGGTTAAGCTCTTCAAAGTTCTGCAGGAGAGGATGCCCCTATAAAACATACAGAATCCAGAGTCTAGACAATAGAGTATAATGTGCTAATAAGGCACCATAGTCTGAGTACACACACTACAGACGTATCGGCTTCCAGTTACCATGTTATAAACCAGTCTGGAGTGGAGCTGTAGTCTCAGTATTAATGAGTACTGATGTCTCATATTAAAATACAGAGTTATTAAAATAACTGGGAGCATCAGTCGAGAGAAAGAAAGTTTTCAGGTACTATAAATAATCCTAAATCGTAACCCTAAAAGATGCCTGCACTTGCCACACTAGACCAATACCTTGACAGCTTGATTAGTTTTCTGCTCACTCCAAGTTAGTGGGGGACCCAGACCCAGCAAACAGGCAGCCACAGCACAGAAACATTAACCCCTCGAGTAACTGAAGGCATCACAGGGTTAGTGAGATTCCTCTGCAGTGACAGTCTAAGCAGAACATTAACCCTGCACTGACCAGACATTGGAGGATCCCCAGCTGCTGCTAGTTATTAAAGCCAAGGACAATTTCACTGAAGGTGCTAAGAAGCACAAAGCGCAAACACAAGAGCCAGTCATGGCTACACGAGACAAGTATTATAGTCTGCTAAAACTACAGAGCAATTTCCTTATACTCACTCTCCCAGTGCAATGTGAGTTAAACCTCAGTGATCTTTAACCTGTGGCTGTACAGCTATTGCTGAGCTCAGGGGGGAGGGGATGCCTGAATGTTGGGGAAGTGATTAACTAAGGGTGCAGGTAATGCCTCGTTAATTAAATGAAGTTGAACTAACTAATTAAACTAGGAATCAGTCTGACATCAGTGTGGGACAAATACACGTGATTACCTGGTGAGATCTCCCCTTCACTGAGGTCCCCTGAATCCGTATCCATGATTGGGCTCCGGCGTGTCCCTAGATCAGAGCCCCTGTCTCCAGCTGAGCTGCTCTGCCTATTGACCGCACACATTCAGCATCTCTCGGCTTCTAAGCGCTTCAGGCAGAGAGAATAGGCTGCAGCCAATCAGCGTACTTCAAATCTTTCCTGCAAAAGCCAGCTGACCAATCACAGCCTGACTTTGTGCTAGAGGGCGTGGGTAAAGCGATTTGTGCTGGTTACACGGAGAAGCGTCTCTGCAGTAACGAGTATATATTGTATATATTACACAGGCATCCAGGGGGTGAAACAAGGGAACTTCCCTAGAGTTTTCCCCTCACACAGATGGAGAGAAAGTGCCACATGTTCCCATTAATAATACTGCATCTTCACCTGCCAGGCTGCTGCTACTGCTGCCTAGTATGGAAGAATTGTGGAAATTGATGCCCACATCCAATTTTAGCGAGTTGCGAATTTTCTGGCGAAAAATTAAGTTTTTGCGAATATTTATACTATAAAATAGTCTTGCTTTATGGCGGTTATTATGGCAATTTTTACTGTGACATTTATGGCCAGAAATGCATCTTCAAAACTCATAAACTTTATTGACTGATGATTATACCATCCAACAACATCACCAGTAACACCAATCAAACATGTCTGCATCATATAAACCCTTCTGCCAATAGAATCATAGGAACAAGAAATGATACCAGGCAATCTCTTTGCTTCATAGAAATGCACAGTCTAATGTAGCCAATCACAATGAAACCAAAAAAGCGTAGAGGCTGACGAATCCTTGGACTGTGATGCCGCTGCCAATAATACGACTCTGAGCTGAAACTGCTGCTGTTGCACCAGATAGAAGCAGAAGCCAAAACATCCTGTCAGCAATAGCTAAAGATCTGTCTCCTGTCAGCAAAGAATGATGGGTAAAAAAAAACTGTATAATGGGATATTTCCTGCCCCTTGAGAATTTTCTGGCGAAAAAAATACTTTTACGCCACTACATAGGTGGCGGTAAAAGTTTGCGAATATTCTGGCGTTAATTTTGTCTTTAGAACATTTCACTGTTTAGTAAACCAGGCGTTAATGTGTACGTAGCGTTATTTTCAGCGAATGCGATAATTGGCGAACAATTATTCTTGCGCAAGAAAATTCGCAAATTTATATTTACCGCAGGTTAGTAAACTGGTGATAACATATTTGGCGAAAATTCTGTCTATATATTGTGCGAATATTTTTAACGCACTTTAGTAAACGGACCCCTTAGGGCCAAATGCAACCCTCTATTCTATCGATTTATGGACACGAGTCAAGCGCAAGAAAATGCGTCATGTTGCGTCCAAAAAAAGGGATGAAATACAAATGGAGTAAAATGCAACTCTGAACACTTATGAGTACAAGCAGGCTGAATATAATGGAATTAGTGTGTTTAGGTGCACTCAAACGTGCGTCTCAAATGCTCGTCAAATGCATAAAAAAAGTCGGTGCGTAAGAGCCCTTAAGGCCCCCATACACGGGCAGATATAAGCAGGGGTGATCCTACCCAATTTGCCGCCCTGACGGCCTTCGTTTTTGTCGCCCCCGCCTCCCCGCGGCACTCACCTTCAGCGCCAGATGGGGGTCGGTGGGGGGTCCACGTCGCTAGTGCAGAGAGTGCCTCAACTCGCCTCATTGGCGGAGCGCCCCTGGATATAAGCAGCCGACAGATTAAGTATTGCTCAATGTATGGGGCCATCTGACGGGCTTCTCCAATTGATGATTGGCCAAAAGGGTCCACAATCTGATGAGCCCAATATTGCCCACCTCAAGGTGCGCATAGGTAGAGATCCACTCGTTTGGCGACCATGTCAAACGAGCGGAACTCCATATGTATTCCCAGCTTAAGGGTGAGTCTGCTTGCATGCATGCATTTGTGTTTGTGTGCAGTAAGGTGGGAACATGGTTCTGTTTGGCTGCTGCACCAACCGAACCCACCAAATCCCAGTCTTAGCTTCTCTATATGTATTCTGTTGGGAGAAGGGTGCTTTTGTGTATATATCACTTTTGCTCTGGCTCAGTCTCTCCATCGATTGACTCCTCTGCCTATTTTATCACATGCTGAAATTTATAGAAGAAGAAATAGGAGAGTTGTTGAGGGTTTAGTTTAACAGCTGCCTGGGGGATTCAGGTGGGACTTTTATTTAAAGCAAAATGTATTGGCTGATTTGGGGTCCACTCTGCTTATAATATATAGCTAGGTGGGACTCTTGGGTACAGCCGGGCTGAATGCAATGCAAAATTATTTTTGGTATCTTCAAACTGATCAAGCAGCTACACGAGCATTGTTATCACTGCCCCAGCAGCTCCTGGGTATTCACTATGAGACCACGGAAAAGTTGGTTGTGGCCACTGTATTATGTTATATAGGTATCTAGCAGAGATGCGCTCTTTATATTTAGGAATATGTTTTAGGAGGCCATAACTGCTTTTTTCCACTGAAATTAAACTATTTTGATTGTTTCCTGCAACTAAATCCGATAAAACATATAATATTTGTTTAGCTATTGCCTGACCATTCCAATGGCAAGTTCTGCATTTTGTTCTCCTATATTAAAATTACTGTATGGAAGCTGAGAACGACTTTTGGGCCAGCATATACACTGCCTTTAAATAGTGGCACTGGCCTTGGCTGCTATTTTACCAGCTAGATCAGTTAAACACCACCAGGTTGTCAATCCTATAATCAGGCTTAGTCTACAAAAATAGGTTCCTTTTGGTTGATGAGTTTAACCTCTTCCCCTGCAAAATCTACATCTCTATTACTGTTTTGTTTGTGTAAATAGATATCAGGTCTGAATTTCATGTTCTTTATCAAGTTTCGTACTACAGGTATTGTGCTGTCCATACTGGCTGTAGAACTAGAATGATTTACAGTATCTGTTGATATTTATTTGCTATGTACCTGCAGGCTGTATAGGATATTATCATCGCCAACCTGATTTCGTTTCATTGGCCCATAATGCACCACATGTACATGCAGAGTGGAATGAAGTGAAAGCTATCATGAAATACCAACCTGATCTACAGTTGTTTATTATCCAGAAATTTCCAACTGGAAAACAATTTATCGAAACAACATACTTTTTCAGAATGTGAAACTGCGGCTCTTGTACTTCAGAGAAACAGTCTGGATTTTAAGACTTAGGTCACAATGGGAGTTTGTTTGACACCAGGGGGCAGGGCTGTAGATGAACCACTGTCCTGTAACCACTGTGCTTACTTCTTGGTAGGCCAATCACAATTATATTACTGAAGTCAAATGTATGAGAGTGTAACATGTGACCCCATGACTCCACAGGCCACATCATAAGCAGGCGTCTTTTTTTTTTTTTTTACCTTTTTAAAAATATGCTGCCCTAGATCCAAGTCTGTGTAGCCTTTTTAAATATGGATGAACAAACTTTGTTTTACCAAAACCCAAAGAGAAGCTCAGAGAGTCTTATGCACATCAAAGGTAGCACAGCTAAAGTGAGTCATCCATTTACTGATTCATCTGTATTCGTGTGGGCCGGTGGCTGAGAAACCTCCGATCACTACAATATCTTTTTTATCTACTGAAAGGGATAGTTATTTTACTGATAATTTCTATATTTGTATTCCTAATGAAACCCTTAACGTACAAATATTTTATATTCGTAAATTAAACACTTTGCCACTAAAGAGAAAACATTGTGCCCCAATACTTTACTGTAAGCAGTCCTCTTTGTATTCTTATTAATCCCTTCTAGATAAACCACAAAACATTGGAGCCAGTTGAATCCATAAACTTCTTAAGACTGGATTTAGACCTAAATGGATCTATGGCTGGAGACAGAGATAACATATACCCAACATCCATTTTTAATAGACAGCTAGACGACTGCATATTAAGAAATCTGACTTACTTTTAGGGCATGATCAAGTGCTTAACCAATGTTTTGCACCATGTCTCTTTGCCATATGAAAAACAACTCTGTCCACCTTACCTAAGATATCAGTCCCTTGCTCCCTATTGGCCAACATGTAATAAACATTTACAAAATCAGTTGGGTCCAGAGCCTTAATTAAGGTTCTATATTCATATATTTGTTACTAGAGATGGCTTCTTTATTCTACTTCTACAAAGTAAATCCTGGGTGGGTGGAGATAATGCTCAGTTTCTGAACCTTCTCATATTAAACTCTGTCTACACTGACTCTCTTGCTCCAAAAATGTGGTAGACCATTTTGGCTTGATATTGCAAACACCTTAAAATTAGTTTGTTCCACCAGGACCTCGCAAGAAAAGCCAGATTGTTTCCCCCCACATATAAAATGTATAAATGCCTCAAAAGTCTATGAATGACTGTGGAATCAGTGTATTAAAACTCCAGTCCAATTGTTTGAAGCTATTTTATACCACTTCCAACTCACTGGAGATGTTACAATGATACAAATCCTGAATTACAGGTACAGCATCCATTATCCCAAACCCATTATCCAAAAAGCTCCAAATTACAAAAGGCCGTCTCATACAGACTATATTTTTATTAAATAATTACACAATGCTTTTCTTTTTCTCTATAAAATTAAAACAATACCTTGTACTTGATCCCAACTAAGACATAATTAAACTGCTCAATAGACTTAAGCTAGGCACTTAGAATTCCAGCAACTTGACTCGTTTTATACTACTTTCTTGCAGTAAAGGAGCAAATATCTGACTCAAGCTCATGTCTGAGTTAAATAGTTGCACTGCTGTTGAAATAAATGCGCTCAGAAGCAAAAGGTAAAAAGTTTGCCAGTAATGTAAGGAAGGGGTTATGGGGGAGCAAAGCGATTAAACGTAATCCATCTAAAGTTACATGTTTCCAAGGGATTTATGCAAAATGGTATTTACCCTATTATTTATGCAATTTTACAAATGATGCGCTCAGTACACATTTATAAATAAGGGAGTATATTGGATTAAAAAAGAAATATTACAGGCTTAAGGTCTAGTCAACAGATATTATCCAAAACAAGGAAGGTTTATTTATTAGAAAATGTTTGTGTATAGTTTAGACTAGTGTGAACCGAATGTAATGAAAAATATTAATATGCAGGTACAGTATAGGATGCGTTATCCAGTAAACTCTAAATTATGGGAAGGACATCTCTTGTAAACTCAGTTTAAATTAAACAACACGTACACAAATGTTAAAAAAAAATGATTGCCTTTTTCTCTATAAAATTAAAAAATACCTTGTACTTGATCCCAACTAAGACATAATTAATCCTTATTGGAGCCAAAACAATCTTATTGGGTTCAAGGAATGTTAAGTAATGATGGGCAAATCTGTCCCATTTGTCAAAAAATTCACGAAACAGCAAAAAAAATTGCGAAATGCATTGCAGCCAATGGGCATCAAAATTATTTTGAAGCATGGAAAATTTTATACGTGCGACTCTTTTGTACAAATGGGAGTCCGAACAATTTTGCAGCGCAACCATTTCTTTTTGACGCTGCGAATATTTGCGGGCAAATTTTCTACACAGTTTTGTGGAAACATTTGCAGGCGGCGAAACGTGGAAATTTGCCATGTATCCATGTCGGGGGAATTTATTCACCCATCACTTATGTGATATATGTGATATTTTCTAGTACATTTAATATATGTAGATCTAAATTACAGAAAGATCGCTTATAAGGAGAACCAGGTAAAATGCCCCTCTAATTGTAAGCTGTTTAAATATATGAGTTTACGGGATCTGTCTATATCACTTTGGCATTTGAAGCATGTTGCTTTTACAAAAATATTTTAGAACTGAATAACAGAAATATAACCAGGGTTATAGTAAATTCAATAACCTGGTCTGAAACTACTGTATGTACTTAAATCAAGAGACTGAAACTTTTGACACGTGTTAAAGGATAAGTAAACCTAAAAAATAAGTGAATGTAAAATTGATGCGGGTGCTATTCTAAGACCTTTTGCAATGTACATTGATTATTTATTTATTTTTATTTCAAGATATTGAAGGATTTATATACTGTTAACATCAATGAATTTGTTACAACCTCGCCACCTGCTGGTCATTTTCCCAACAGTCTGACCACCAAGTACTCAAGGAAGTTGTCAGGAGAAAGAAAGAGGCTGCTCTGATGTTGTTCTAGTTAGCAAAAAAATTAGAACTCTTTCTCATATTTTCCTTAACCAGAAATACATCAGAACAGCCCTTTTTCTCTTACTTGGTGGTTAGATAATGACCAGCAGGTGGCGCTGTTGTAACAAAATTCATTGATGTTCATTGATAGTATATAAATCCTTTAATATCTTGGAATTTTAAAAAAAAAAGATGATGAATGTATATTGCAAAAGAGCTTAGAATAGCAATCACATCCATTTTACAATCATTTATTTTTAAGGTTTACTTATCCTTTAATGCTATAATGTAGCTTTAGAATGAAAATCCTTTCACTTCCACCCATTTTGTATGAAAACTACCCTTAACTACAGGACACATAACATTTCTGGGCTTCTAAATGAACGCTGATCCCCCATCAGGGAACAATTCCAGGCACATTCTCATTCTTTGTGTTCAGGAATCAAAGCAAATAAATTTCGACTGGCAGCAACTGATTAATGAAAGTACTATAGATCGCAGGATTAGGACTTTTGGACCATGGGTCATATTTTAATAGAGGTGTTAAAAGGTTCACTAGGTAGAACCTGGCAATTCCTTTTGTTGTCATTTGAAGTTACTGTGAGAGATAGTTCTACTGAGCACTGCGTGCTGTGCATGCCATGTGTACTACCAAAACAATGCAGGTAGCCTACTAGTACACTGCATTGTAAATTGCTCTGTATCATCTTTGTTAGAGAGATTTAATATTATTCAGCCAATGATCAATTCTGACAAGTTTTTATTAGTAACCTAGAGCCATTAATATCCTCCTATTTGTTTCTGTAAATTGCCCTCCCACTTAGATTGTAAGCTCTGTGAGGCAAAGTCTGTAATGCAACTATTATTATTGTAATGACCCCCATTTGTTCTATTAAATTATTGTTCTATTGTACAGTTCTGCGTACACAATTAGCACTATTTAAATACATATATACTGTACATACATATATTCATTTTCTTATAATTGGGATTAGAACTTACCAATATTTGTCATCATTAAAAATAAAAATGTAGACTTTAATGAACACATTAGGAATAAAGAGATTTGTTAACCCCCTCCTTTTTTTACTTTGTGCTTTGCCTTAACGTTTATAGTCCCTAGAAAGAAATGGATGAGTTACAATTAAGGGGTCACTGGGGCTGGATTCTAAAACTGCCTGGAATACAAGAAAGAGCTTTATTATTGAATCACCTAAAGCTCCACCTAGGACTGAGTGGACTTGCTGAGTGTGGAACTATGTGTAATTACTGTAACCCAATCAATTGTAAGGAACCCGTATTTAGTGAATTCAGATATCATTTTCTCCTTTAGCCATTCAATAGCTTGGAGTAAACTGAAACAAACTGGAAGGCCACCCTTCTTCAATATCATTGAAGGTTTTTGAATGGAATGTGTCTGGATTATATTGGCATATGTTTTTGTGGAATAATGAAGCTACATAAATAATAGGCCAGGGCAGAATACATTAGCCTTACCTTTTCAAAATCAAGGACTGTAAGACATTTTGTATTTTTAACTTTACAAACAAAAGTAAAAGTTAAGAAGGAAAGAAAAGCAAAGGAAGGCTAGGTTGCCATTGGATCCACCTATGCTAAATATTGGAGTCGGCAGGGGTGTCCTGCATTGCAAGTCATGGGCCACAGATTGCCAAAAACTTTTTCAGTAACCCAGGCCGTAACCCAGGCCATGTAAGTCACTTTTTTGCTGAAAAGGTTATCATTTATCAATGATCACCAAAAGGCGAGGAGTTGGAGGAGTTGTAGATTTCCAGTAGAGCAACATAGCTTTTTAGCATAGTAGAGGAGCTGGAGGCAGCAACGTTTGACACAAGATCAAAGTCCCAGGTCATCAGCCAGCCCAGTAGGCATACTAATGGAGACTTGATACATGGGATATTGAAATACATGAATGTGAGATCCAATATCTTAGCAACACTTTACACATTGATCAGAAGTCAGTCTACTGTTGTGAAACTGGTGATACGATTAATTAACATCACTCATATGTATCTGTCTCACACTGACATGGTAATATCAGGGATCTGTTTTGCCTCATCAAGACCTGGCAAATCCCTAACTCATTTTTCTCATACTTTGGCCAGACGGTCAGGACAGACTTGCCATAAGATAGTGTAAAGCCAGTATTGTTTTGCTGGGGTCCACACTATGCAGATATACCTCAATGGTAAAGTTCACCAGTCCAATTGGTCTAGTGGGAAACTGAGTTGTGAAAGTTTGCCTAAATTGAAGAATAACATCGATTGAGGCAGGTGGCCATTGTTTCTAAGGGATTGGAACTGCTTTTAAACTGTATTGTATACAATTTTAATTCCCTGGAGGCCCAACAACGATTAATTTATGATTAAAATGTGGAAGAAACCCATTCTTCCACTGCGGCGGGGCTGTAGGTCTGATTTAGAACATAGTTGCTAAATTGAAGAAATCCAGTTGCCAGCAGCAACCAGTCAGGTTTTGGTTTTTATTTTCCTTTTTGTAGTAGACTGCCCAAAACGAATTGTTGATTGGTTGCTGTTGTTGGTTGCACCAGTATGTATTCCATATAGAATAAACCAAATCTGTAGTTATTTATTATGTTTAATTGTGCAAAGCACCAACACATTTAGGGGTAAATTTATCAAAGAGTGACGTTCCGCCACTAGAGTGAAATTCCGCAGCTCTCCATTCATTTCTATGGGATTTTGAAAGGCGTATTTATCAATGGGTGCAAGTGGAATTTCACCCTTTGATAAATACGCCTTTAAAAACCCCATAGAAATGAATGGGAAGTGGCGGAATTTCACTCTAGTGGCGGAACTTCACTATTAACTTCACTCTTTGATAAATATACCCCTTAAACTTTTCATGGATTGTTCATCATCCCCGTCTCTACTCTGGTGGAGCTAACAATCTAATTTTATTAGGTGCCAATTACCTGTCTGTATGTTTTACAGTATTTAATGAAATGGTTATATTCTGTATTACTGGAGAAACTTTCTTCTAGTTATACAGTAGGTGGTTTTGTTTTGAGGTTTTTGAGTTTTGCATTTGATCCAAGGAGTCTTTTTTTTGCTCTATGAACCACTGAACAGAAATTAAATTGGCACATAAAATAGCTGGTCATTTTTCATAATTTTCAAATGTGATGATATACAGATATCCAGCATCAATACATGAAGCAGAAGGTCCTTTCTTTCTCAGTCTTTGGAATCAATATACACAATGGAATACATAGACTAAAAGAAAATGACTCACTGCTCAATAGACTCATTTTAAGATTAGAATTCCAGCAACTTGACTCGTTTTATACTACTTTCTTGCAGTAAAGGAGCAAATATCTGACTCAAGCTCATGTCTGGGTTAAATAGTTGCACTGCTGTTGAAATAAATGCGCTCAGAAACAAAAGGTAAAAAGTTTGCCAGTAATGTAAGGAAGGGGTTATGGGGGAGCAAAGCGATTAAATGTAATCCATCTAAAGTTACATGTTTCCAAGGGATTTACGCAAAATGGTATTTACCCTATTATTTATGCAATTTTACAAATGATGCGCTCAGTACACATTTATAAATAAGGGAGTTATTGGATTAAAAAAGAAATATTACAGGCTTAAGGTCAAGTCAACAGATATTATCCAAAGCAAGGAAGGTTTATTTATTAGAAAATGTTTGTGTATAGTTTAGACTAGTGTGAACCGAATGTAATGAAAAATATTAATATGCAGGTATAGGATGCGTTATCCAGTAAACTCTAAATTATGGGAAGGTCATCTCTTGTAAACTCAGTTTAAATCAAACAACACGTACACGAATGTTAAAAAAAAATTATTTCCTTTTTCTCTGTAATAATAAAACAGTACCTTGTACTTGATCCAAACTAAGATATAATTAATCTTTATTGGAGGCAAACCAATCCTAAGGGGTTTGTTTAATGTTTAAATGATTATTTAGCAGATTTAAGGTATGGAGATCCAAATTAAATAAATATCTCTTATCCTGAAAATCCCAGGTTCCAAGCATTCTGGGTAACGGGTTCCATATACATAGGCAGAGAGTGTATGTAGAAAGAGCAGCTGAAGCTCCAATGAGGATTTGTAGTAGGGAGTAGCTTCCCAAGGCTTCTTGATGTTGCCTTACAGGTAGGGATAACAGCGAATAGGATGTCAGGCTAGACTCCTTCTCCCTGACCATTTCGCTAGGTGAATTTGGATTACTGTAAGGTGTGTTGCCGGGGATGTTGTACTACTTGACTACATTGCCTAATGGAGTTCTGTTCCTCAGCTGATTCCTGTATTAATTGTTCTAAATGATATATTATGCTAACACCTATTCGAATACACAACGTCTGTCTGGGAATGCTTCCACTTAGGCAAAGTCCTGATCCTGAAGTCTGAGTCCAATGTTACCCATGCTCCTATCTTATCTGAACATTAACTATTTGTGGCTTGCCTAGCCCAAATTAGCATTACATAAGACAGGTCAGATATAGCACTTTTAAAACTCAACTTATCATCTGTGTCTTCCATACATGGATCAGAACTATGAGAACTAAAAAAATAGCCAACAGGTGATGATGGCTTTTCTGTAAAACAGCGAATACCATGGAATATTCTTGGAATAAAATCTCAATGAAATACAAATTTGTCATAACAGCAAAATGACAGATTGCAAAAAATATAATTGGAGCTATTGTATCCATGATATATAAGTCGTGCTTAGTCATTTAAGAGTAGCAATTAAGTGACACTTTGTCTGAGAGCTTAAATCTGTGCATTTGTAAAAGCAGGGTAAAAAAGATGTTATGCATTACAGTTAAAATGTTTGAACTTTGCTATATTGTCTGTAACCACCTATTTTCATTCAAGGATCTGTCTACTGTAACTATGTTATTATCTCTGCATTAACAGTTTAAACCACAGATGTATAATTCGTTTTTCGAAAATTCTGTGTTAATCTTACATATACTGGATATGCATATATTTTTGTGTATACACATACATACATATATATTTATTTTAGTACTTAACTGTGTCGTTTTTTTCAAGAACATGGGAAATGAACCTTAAAAAGAGGACACCTTTTTTTTGTAGGTTGCGGTTGCATTTCAATATTATTTCTAAAAACGCTGGCCTTACAAATGTAGCTCTTATTTTGCAAGATCATTACTAATGTTCTGGCCACCCAAAAAGGGAACTGTGGCCAAAGATTGGACTAAACAGGGGTCCATGTAGACCTGTTGGAAGAGAACATAATCCATGGTCCAAGCCAGTACTCTCCTAATGGATTCATCAGCTTTGCTACCAAATAACTGAACCCCCCCAAATGTTGAATGTTGGACATTCACAAAGGCTCGAATATCGAGGGTTAATTAACCCTCGATATTCGACTGGGAAATAAAATCCTTCGACTTTGAATATCGAAGTCAAAGGATTTTAGCGCAAATAGTGCGATCGAACGATCAAAGGATTATTCCTTCGATCGAACGATAAAATCCTTCGAATCGAACGATTCGAAGGATTTTAATCAACGATCGAAGAAATATCCTTCGATCAAAAAAAATTAGGAAAGCCTATGGGGACCTTCCCCATAGGCTAACATTGAGTTCGGCAACTTTTAGATGGCGAACTAGGGGGTCGAAGTTTTTTCTTAAAGAGAGTACTTCGACTATCGAATGGTCGAATAGTCGAAAGATTTTTAGTTCGAATAGTTCGATTCAAAGTCGTAGTCGTAGTCGAAGGTCGTAGTAGCCCATTCGATGGTCGAAGTAGCCCAAAAAACACTTCGAAATTCGAAGTTTTTTTACTTCGAATCCTTCACTCGAAGTTAGTGAATCGGCCCCTAGGTGTTTTGAAGAATATAATGAAGCTGCATAACAATGGTGTTGTTTCCTCAAGCTTGCCTAAACAAACCAAAACTGTAAATATCTAATATATGTATAAACATGAATGCATTTTAGACTCCTGGGTCAGAGAAAACAAATATCTCAAGGCATTATGCAGCACTAGGCCTTCAACCCCAGATGGGAACATATGAAGAGCGCCCTTCATAAAAGATCTATATAAAACGACATTGTGTTATATTGTATGATCACTGTCAAGTATTGTTCTGAGTCAGGGATGTTGCCCTACAGCCCTCATACTTCTGTTGTTCTGTAAACTCCCAACAACCCATCCTCAATGTTCTAGTTCAAAAGTAGCTGGAGGCCTACAAATAGAGCTTTCCTGTGTGAATTCTAATGGTTGGGCCATGGATTTTTCAGCAGTGTCCATGGCCCTAAATTTGTATTATTAAACAAACAAGAGCTTGACTGCAGGAATAATCTGAGTAGAGCAGAAGTTTATGTTCAGTATCTCACTCTGCACAACCTGTCACTCTTCATACTCTCTTCATGCTGAGGTCTGGGTCAGATTGACAGGTAGGTCTAATATGTCTTTTAGGGGGGCCCCCTTTCTTAGCAAAATAACCAACTCCAGTACAAATAAAAGATACCAAAATAACAGACTCCCTGCACACAGAAAAACAGGATTTCCATCAGCGTGGGTTATTTTTAAAGAGTGAGCACGTAGGTTAAGGCTGCAACCCCCTCCCAAAGGATGTATTAGACCTAACTGTCATCAAAAACTGACTCCACTTACGGCATGAAGAGAGACAGGTTGCTCAGAGGAGGAGAGTGAAGATTAACTTGATTATTTCTTAAATGGTACAGAATTTTTAATTGATTATATTTAGAAAGTTTCTTATTTTAGCAAGATGAAGCTTAAAATTTTAATTTTCGTGATATATCACCTTTAAGGTAATGACCTCTAAAGTCTTTACAGGGGGAGTATATATTTTGTGTTGTATCTAGAGGATTCACAGAAGAACAATGCATTGTATATTAAAGAACCTTGTCCTCCTATTTAGCATTCCCAGCAAACCCCCCATTTACTAGTTTGTATTCAATAAACGTTGTCCATTAGCCAAGAAAGAATCTATAGCTAAAAAAAACAACAAATTGTAATGAATGCTTAAAACATCTGTTTCCCAAATGGTGTTTATCACTTTTTTTCTTTCTCATTCATGATGCAACAATTGATTACATTTTGTTAATGTACAAATGCTATAAATTCAAGTAAAGCTGGCTTGTTGGGATCTGCTGGATTAGCAAGGGCAACAAATGAGCAGATTTCTGGCCGCCCATATGCTGGGCCAAGTCAGGCTGATCCGATCATACTCATCTTCTCCTATTTTAAATCCAAAAAGTTGGTTATGACATTGAGTTTGTCTTCACCAAAAACCTAATACTTTCTAATTTTAACAATGATCTTTCAGATCATCACCTTCAGTTGCTTAACTACAGCAGACCCTGAAGGCACAAGAGGACCCAGACAACAGGGGGCCGGGCCACAAGATCTGCAGTATGGTAGTCATGCTCCACAAATGCTTATTTTATGTTAAACAAGCAGGAGGGGGGCAGGTAGGGTATTGTGTGAAAGTACATGCTGATTCCTTGAAGATTTTCACAGGGACCCAGTTCCTTCTTGTAATGCCACAGATCACCCTATCACCTTTTCTATCTTTCAGCTCAAAATCTGATTATTAATTGTGAATAGTCCAGATACTTGTATTATTAACCTATACACTTTAGCTAACAGACTCATCTCCTTTAAGATTTTTTCTAATTCTAATTTGCTTGTCAGCAGCCTAGAACCTCAATTGTCTTCTACTATTGACTCCAGTGTCCCCTTACAACCCCAGTGCAGTTGTTTTTAAACCCTCTGCATCCCCCAAGATTCTTGCACTTCTGTACAAAGTCTACAGAATGCATGTGGAGGAAATTCCATGGAAAGGCTGACTTCTTCCACTGCAGGCAGCTATGGGAACCCTAGAGATACCACCTCCTTGAACTAGGTGGTGGTATCTGGCATTAATAGGCAGTGCAGTTACTAAAGGGCAGTGACCTGAAACATGTTGTGTAACCACTACCCTGAATTTGCTAGAGTTCCACTGCCTTTCTACTGGAATTTTGCTTGTCAATGTTACGCCAACCTCTAAATAGTGATGGGCGAATTTATCCTGTTTCGCCGAAATTTTTTTTGCAGCAGGCGGCAAAATAATTTTGACAATTCTGACACGGAAATTCGCTGCGAATTCGCACCTGGCGAATATTCACCCATCGCTACCTCTAAAACATGATGCCAACTGGAAAAATTTCAGTTCAGTTTTGTCCAATTTGCATTAAAGTACAAGTGCAACAGTATGATTTTTAATGCATTGGCTGCAATTGCATCAGGCACCCATCTCCCCTGATTCAATTATGCTGGAATTATGGGAAAATCACGTCATGTGGGTAAAAAACACGATTACTGCTATCCCTACGGGCATCAACTCAGATACAGACATGTCCCCTTTTCTTAACCTCCTCCTTTGTTTTTGTTTTTATTGTGGCCAAGTCTCAGTCTTCTCAGCTTCTACTGTCCTTTCCACTTGCTTTCTTGATCTGATGCCTTCTCAATTACTCAAATACTGTACACCTGCTCTTACTCATATATTCCATTCTTCTATAGCTGCTGTAACCTTCCCTTCTTCACTGTAACAGACCTGAATTTATTTTGCATCCATCTGAATGCAAATTCTCCATTCCTTTGGTATCCACAATCAAGCTTCATCCTGGTTTTCTTTTTGCCTTTGTTACAGATCTGTCACTACCTCTTATGCTAACAAATCCACTTTTCCAGATTGCAGTGGTGTGCCTCAGGAGTGCAGTCTTCATAGAAGAATGGAGCTACCCCTAATTGAAAAATCAAAAACAGAACTAGTAAACCCTTCACCCAAAACCTGACCAAGACCTACTATGGTCCGGGCCTCCTGCAAGAAAAAAACTTCGGAGGGCCTGGCGGTCCTTTTTTAACCCCTCTTTCCAAAACCATTCTCGGTTCTACTTGTACATTGTAAGATCTACAGGACAGGAACCTCCCTATCTGTACTATTACTGTGTTATAAAAATGCGCTGTGTGTACAAGCAGTACTATATAAATAAAGATTTCCATACATACATACAAATGTGCTCATGCATGATTACACTAGGAAGCTGTAGCAATGAACAAAATTCATATAAATATTTATGGGGCTGTGTTATGGATTTCACCTACCGAAATGTGCTCTTGTTGTTCCCTCCCTATTAAAACTGTATTCTGACTCACAAATATAAAGAAGGCAAACCTTTAATTTCATAATTCCTCTGTTTTCTAAAGGCAAATGGCAGATTCTGATTTACACATGCTTTTCAGGATCAGCAATTTGTAAAGCACCAAAGTACACAATTAACTTCCCAGGCCTAATGAGAACCCTGTCTGCTATTTAATACTACAGAGTAATGCATTAAGCTTCTCATGTCAACAAAGCAGCAGGCTCTGTTAGCCACGGGAGCTCATGGGTTCTACAGGGATAGTACATAAAACTATGAGTAATTGCCCATTTGGCATGAAATGCGTTAGACTTTACATATCCTAATAAAGACATTTTACAACTATTTTTGCTACTGCATTCATTGTAAGCCGGTCTCTATACTTTAGTGATTTTTTCCAGTTTTGGGTAAACCTTGGACTGGGGTTTATGTAGTGAGACCGCACATTATTATATTCTGCAATTTTGTATTCATACTTCTTTCTTAGAGTAGATATACATGCCATTTATTTTTGTTGATACTATAGGGGTTCTTTAATTTAAGATGGGCAGTATGCACAGAGCCCTTTTCCCCTACACACTGCCTTTTTTTAAGTAGAATTGTCACAGGTGCTACATTTTATGGCTATTCCCATGGATACAACACTGTCTGCATTACTGTATTCGGGGGATCGCTGTATAAGGTAACACTCCTTCGACTGCTCATTACTCCTCTCCTAACTAATTTCTGCCCAGGGGAATAGAATATGACCCCTCAAATCTTTTGTACACTTTCAGAATGGAAGTTTACAAATGATAGTTAAAGGGATTGTTCACCTTTGTGATAACTTTTAGTATCATGTAGAGAGTGATATTGACAATTTGCAGTTGGTTTTAATTTTACTATTTGTCGTTCTTGAGTTATTTCATTTTGTTATTCAGCAGCTCTCCAGTTTGCAATTTCAGGAATCTGGTTGCTAGGGTCCAAATTACCCTAGCAACCATGCATTTATTTGAATAGGAGGGACTGGAATATGAATAGGAGAGGGCCTGAATAGAAAGATGAGTATTAAAAAGTAGCAATGAATTTGTAGCTTTACAGAGCATTTGTGCTTTAGATGGGCCAGTGACCCTCATTTGAAATCAGGAAAAACTCATAAGAAGAAGGCAAATAATTAAAGAACTATAAAAAATGGATAAGAAGAAGAAGGAGCTCAGTATTTGTTCTGCAAAAGGTGGTAACCCTAAACAGCATCAGCAACCTCGTCTGTCATTTTTATGTGAAAAGGAATGTAGAAAAGTTGTGTTTATAAGTTGTGATAGCAGGTTATGTTTATTGACTCTGATTCCATGATTCACCATAGTGTGGGAGTTCTGCTGAATAAATGTGTAACACCTAAGGAAGGAGGACAGTTGCTAGGAAACATCAGTGATATTGTATTAGAACGTCACTTATCCTCTCCTTTCTTCTCTGCCCTTCAGTCACAATTCATATGCTTTTAAAAACCTGTTCATTATTTCAGCAGGTTCATCCTAAAGAAACCAAAGGTATTCTTGCCACTGATATGTTTCCCAACAGATACCCAGTGATGTCAAATGCCTTGATGTCAGTGTTGCACAGGATCACAATGGCACACCTCAGTTTGCAACTTATAACTACAATTACAGGGTGCCAGATCCATGAATGGGTTATCATGTATGTAGATACTGGTTCCAAAATTGCCTTGGTGTGTCTCAAAGCTCTGCCTTAGTCCAGATAAGGCTAATCAGTCTTTATAAAGGAAGTAGAGCCAGGCACTCGCAGATCAACTGCAAAAAGTTTTATTAGTACGACATGTTTCGGCCCTTTATCAAGTTGATCTGCGAGTGCCTGGCTCTACTTCCATGAATGGGTTCTAGTCCTGCAGTCAGTGTCAAAGTTTGCATATGCATTTCCCAACGCCAGCTCCCATTATTCTAACTCTATAAACCTAAAGGTCAAAAAAAATCTGTAAGGAAAGAATGGGGGGAAAGTATAAGTTCTGGGGCTCCATAATATGCTCTGTGAAGTGCAGGAAATGTACTCAAATCAAACATGTCAATCCTATATAGATTCTTTGGGTATCACCCTGTCTCTTTAAGAATTCAAATTTGACTATTCGCCATCTAAAACCTGCTGAATTGGTGTTTTAGCCTATGGGGGAACCTCCTACAACCAACCTGGAATCATTGGTGGACTTTTGAAAAAAAACAAAAACACGAGTTTGTGGTTCGATCCTATTCAGCCGAATTTAAAAAATGTGACTTTATAAATAAATTTAGATTGGTCCTTCTAATTCGAATTTCGAGTTTATGGGAGTTTTAAGAAACTCCCATAAACTCGAAAATTTGACCCGTGACATAAATGCCCCTAAGTAATATTAATGACCACCATTAAAAATGCCTAAAATACACTTGAATTACCCCAGAATCAGGTGATGGTAGCATGACTGCGATGTGACCAGGGCTCTATTTGGGTCTGGTGCTGCCCTATACATTCGGCCACCTAACGCTCCTCCTCTTGTTGATCTTGCATACAGTCGGCACATGCACCCACTGTGGAGAAGGGCTGAACCCCACTCAGGATGGTATTATTTGCTTGTGCAAGTATGGCATTTATTATCCGTAAACCCATTATCCATAGAGCTCCGAATTACACTAAGTCCGCCCCCTTAGAGTTCATTTTAATCAAATAATCAACATTTTTAAAAATGAATCCCTTTTATACGTAATAATAAAACAGTACCTTGCACTGTATCCTAACTAAGATATATATATATTTGATCCTTTTTGGTGGCGAAACAATCCTATTGGGTTTAGTTAATATTTAAATAATTTTTTTAGTAGATTTAAGGCATGGAGATCCAAATTACAGAAAGATCCCTTATCTGGAAAACCCCAAGGTCCAAACATTCTGTATAATACTCTATTTGCTACAGACATAACCCATATTAATTATAATTATTAACATTATGTTTATAAGAGGTTAAAGATGACTTGTCAGATGAACGAAAACATGTATAGATGCTATAACAACTATTCAAGGCAACTAAAGCCTTACACTGGTGAGCAAGTTAAAATAAATCCCAACTTCTTTTTGTGCTGCTACCCCGTAATTAAATGTTAATAGCAACAGCACTCTCACTGCTTTTTCTGATTTCTGTCTGAATTCCCAGCTTGAATATTATAGCATCGAAAAACATTACTCACAACTGTGTGGGTTTCATTTTTTTTTCACTTTTGGAATTTATTATACGCCAATAAATATGTATACACATCCCGCTTCCTCCTTCGGCAGCTCCATGCCCAGTTTTAAAAACTGACCTTAAACACTGAATACAGCAGTAATTATGTAAGCTTTTCTTTTTTTAATGATAATATACTATTATTATACATGAACCAGCTCAGGACAGACATTGATTGAACTTGCTTCTCAGTTTGGTTCTCCAAATTGCGCATTAAACAACAGTGCTTGAAAGGAATACAAAGTTTCTCCTGTGCCAAGTGGAATTGCTGCATAGGAAACAGCAGTAGGGACAGGCATCACATTCTCCTACTACAAAGATAAACTGCCACATTTCCAGCCCCTGACACTGATGAATCATGTTTACAGTTTTATGAGGTACGATTGGATATATACAGTAACTTGTGGATAACGGTATCTTGCTCAGCACTGACATTATACAGCGCATATCTCTGTATTTGTCATTGTGCAGACAAAATTAGTCGGTACTTGCATTACAGACAGGCATAAATCAGACACTGCGCCTCTTGGTTAGTGCCCTGATAACTAAAATATTAGCATGGATCGATGCAAACAACGTTTAATGCAAAAATGTAAAATGTAATGTGTAGCAGCAAAGTTTGTAGAGAGTTCAGAAACTACACATACTGCTTTATCCCACAAAAATAGATCAGTGCCTATGGCAACAGAGAAATTAGTAGCTCATTAAAGGGATTATGTAATAAAAGGCACTAGGTTTGCCCAGGGGCAGTAACCCATAGCAACCAATAAGCAGGTATAATTTACTGGTCACCTGTTTAAATGCAAACATCTAATTGGTTGCTATGGGTTACTGCTCCTGGGCAAACTTAGTGCCTTTTATTACATATGGGGGATAATGTAGTATTTTCAGTCACTTAAATCAACACCCAGGGACAGATTTATCAAAGGCCGAGGTGAATTTTCAAATTGAAAAAATATAAATTTCGAGCTATTTTTGTGTTCTTCGGCTAGGAAATAGTCCAAATTCGATTCGAATTTGAAAACAATATGCCCCCCAGTGTTATAGAAACTATTTAGAGTTTTGTGTATAAGGTCAGATGTTCTTAAGGTTCCTGCTATAATTAAATAGTCCATACCTCCCAACATTTTGAAAATAAAAAGAGGGACAAACAAAAATTGTTTTGACCACACTCATTTTTGTGGCCACACCCCCTAATTACCCTGTTCATTTTACAAAATTTGGTTGGCAGGTTATGAAAGTTTGAACATATTTCTGTGTTTTTTTTCCAGTTATTACAGTTTTGCTAAGCTGCTAAGGTAAGGGAACCTCCATATCTAAATTGTTACAATTACTTATTTGCTTATTTCAAAATTGTTCCAAAGTATCTTAGTTGCACCTGGTGGCTGTTCTGGGCTCTCTGCTAAAAGCCAATTAAGCTAGAAACTTTGTTTCTGGCTGTTCAGTGCAGAGAAAGTCTGGACTTTTCAGTACAAACGTGGGATTGCAGGTTGAGCTGTCAAAAGCGGGGCTGTCCTGCTGAAAACGGGACAGTTGGGAGGTATGAAATACTGGTGCTCAATCCAAAGTCCCCACCATTCAGCACAAATGCCTACTTACAAACTTGTAACCAAAGGTATTGCCTGTAGGCAGATTTTTCTCTACTTGCAGCATAGAAATCCAGAAAGATGTGCAGAAAATCCAAATGGTATAATGCCGTTTAATATATATAACATTTTTGTTAAAAACAATTTGTACTCAAATTTAGTTTCTTGGGATCAGTCACATATAAATAAAGAGATTTGCAGGATTGCTGTTTAATTCTAGAGGAGGATTCTGCCGGCGTGTATACTCCCCTCGTGGTTCAACCTGCACTTGAATGTTACATCACCCCCACCTGACATATTTTGCTGGATGAATTTGGAGTCTGAGGACGTGCTGCAAGTAGAGAAAAATCTGCCTAATTGAGTACTACAGGCAATCAATACCTTTGACTATGAGTTTGTAAGTAGGCATTTCTGCTGAATGGTGGGGGCTTTGAGCGAGCAGCAGTTTTTAACTATAGCATGAACCCAAGGAACATCTGACTTTATACACAATCCCTGGAATTCTGAAAAGTAAAGTGGAAACACTCCTCTAAATATTTTCTATAACACTGGGTGTTTATTTAAATGACTGAAAATACTAAAAATACTACACTATACGAACTCCTGATTTCTCTGTTGCCATAGGCACTGATCTATTTTTGAATTGTGGGATATTATATATATAGCGGACTGGTGAATTAGTCTCCTAGTATTACTTAGCAGGCAGTCCCCTAGTGTTATAGACGGCTAACTGTGTCCTAAAATACAGTTGGGAGGGGGGACCTGTTCCTATTCCATGCTAATAGCTATGCCCTTTGGTGTTCACAATAGTGACCAGTAGATGGCACTGTGCTAAAGTATAAAGTCCTGGGCAGCTATTCACTCGGGGTCCATTTTGTGTCAGTCTTGGCCTGAGTAGGCAAACAGGACTCCAGTGGAACCTAGACTGATTAAGACTAGTTAGGATAAACTATTTACCTTAAAATGTCACTCGCAGATAGACAGGCTATTTAACTGAGCAGTTTGAGGCTTCTCCAAGGATTGCGAGTGGTATTATGATCCCGGGTACTAATTGCCCAGAAGTAGGGACTAAGTGTACAGACCTAGGGATGTGCGTTATCCCTCAGGTTCCATTTAGGGAGAAGGCTGAAAGCTGGGTGTACCCCGAACGGCGTCACTGCGCGGACTGATACTGGCCAAAGGTGCTGTAAGCATATGCCTATCCACTGTTAATGTATGATCCTGGTTGTTAAATATGTGCACTCCAGTGTGGATATTCCTGATTAATAAATATGTTATCTGGTCAAGTTATAAGAACCACTGGTGACCAATAATTGCACCCTGCATCAATTTACAGTAACACTACACCCTGCCTCCACACTGTTTGCGAGGGCTTGCACCCTAAGAATTAAGGTCTCATCTGGAGCGAAATATTGGGAGTGGAGCTCATAGTTAGAGAATGGTGCACTCAAATCACTATAGCGCTATATATACATCTGGGAGACTGTGAGAAGATTGGCAAGAGAAAAATCTTGAAGAACTAACATCCTTATTATTGGTTATATTACATACTGCTTTATATCCCTTTAATACTAGAATGAAGCAAAGAGAAAGGATATGAGTATATTTTTATAATACACAAGAGCCATGAATATACTGTAAATGATATCCTTATAAATGGAGCAAAGTGATGTTATTTCTGTCACATGACTCACTGAAGTCACCTTGGAGTTCCATGACCTGTATAAAGACACTTGTGCTTTTATATGGTAATGGAACTCCTCAATAACTTATAATATCCTTATATTTTACAATAGTGGGTGCTTTATTCACAATACACAAGAGCCCAGAATACCCTGTAAATTATATCCTAATAAACTGTGCTCAGTGATGCCATTTCTGTCACAACTCACTGGAATTTGTGTATAACAGGTATGGTATCCGTTATCCGGAAACCCATTATCCAGAAAGCTATATTTTACAAAAGGGGGTACACTATTCAAATTATAATTCACAACAGCAACAGTGATGTCACTTTCTGATTCAATGTTTGCCCAGGAAAAGCTAGTAAACAAAGTACCAGTATGAAATCATATGAACGCATATGTCAAAGTGGATTGAGATTTTGTGATGCAATAACTTGTGTGTTTGGTTTAAATTGATTAATTGATGTTCAATTAAAAGATGTGCTGCAATATGGATTGTTGTATGTAGGTAGAAATCAATTGAGCCATTTAGCAGACGGGGCTATTTTCGGTTATGTGTATATCCAGTTGATAACATGGAAAACTGGGAATCACAGTAGGGATACTACCATTAACCAGTGGTTAAAAATCTCTAACTTCACAAACATCCAATGACTCATATACTCATATATAGTGGCTGGTCAATGTGCAAATATTGGTTTAAAGTGCCATCATTTTTGTACTTTGCCATCAAAGTATTGCACATCACTCTGTACACAGTGCTACCAGGGTTCCACAGCACCACCTGCAAAGGGATAGGAGATGAACAGCACATGGATGTCTTCTGGAATACCTTTGTATTCATTCAGACTATGGCAGGCAGTACATACATACTGTTCTTTGTGCATAGTAGAAAGTGAGTTATTGCTACACAGGTAAGTGGGCAATTGTTTTATTGAGCCTTACAAGCTTACCTTTGCCATTATCTGATGTTTCGAATGCATGTGGGAAAAGGTGCAGATCTACCTACAATCACAGACCAAGTGGTAGGAACACTGTGCCTCTGAATGGGAAGAATACTGCATTTTAGTATTTGTGAATCCTATAAGAGCTATACTGACACAATAATGCAGCATCTTTGACTAAATGAATGATTAATAAAGCACCGACAGCACTTTAACCTGTAGCTTCTAGCCACTTGGATTGGTGCTCAAGAATTCATTGGATACTCCTAATTGAAGGCCAGTTGATGATGGTAAGGATTGATTTCCAAACATAAAACATTTATGGAGAGAACCTTGTGCTCTCATGATTTGTGGAGGTTCTTCATGGTACCAGAATAAAGAAACAGAAGAAAGGGCTGCAGGTTACTTATTAGTCCATCTATGTTATATATATGGATACACTGATATATACTGGTAATTCTGGGGCTTAAGGCAGATAGGTCACATGACTCAGTCACAAAAGCCTGCGTAGGACTAAAGCAAAAGGAGATAGAGAGGCTGAAAAGGCAAGCCATGACACCATAACAAATTGCACCCACTTACAATAAAAAGGGAAAGGCACAGCAATGCTGAAGAACAGAGTGACCCGAGCTAGCTCTAGGGGTAGTCCTGGTTCTAGTACTGACACTGGGGCAATGTGCCAGAGTTCTTAGTAATTCAGAACAAACTAAATTAAGGTAATGATATAAGTATAAGAATAATGTGACAAGTACAGTAGGTTTAGTTTATAATACAGCATATTTTACAGTATTTCTAACCATACTCTGTTTGGTTACTTTGGAATTGTAACACATAGCAATCAAGCAGAATTTCACTTTAAATCTTACTGCTGAAACCAGTCAGAGCTAATAGCTGGTTTTTAAATTGACTCCAGATTAAGGCATACAGTAATGGCTACCCATAGAAATCACCAGCCATTCATACTGCACTGGACATAACACTAATTGCTGAGTGCTACAGGTACTGAACTGGGTTTAATTTGTATCATATTAGTCAGTATGCACTCATTCCAAGTATAATGGATGGCTCATTACCAAGTAACGCTTATAGATGAGCACCGGACTTTATAAATTAATATAGTAAATAGTAAATAATAGTAAAACGAACACCAAATATTATTGCACCTTCCACCCATATGCATAAATACAAATAGTCATAGAAAGGGTGTTGTGCATCCACAATTTGTTATTCTTCATGCTTCACTACCTGAATGAAATTAAATAGAAGTGCTTCCTGAGCATTTGGTTTTTTAGATGGGGTTGGTGACCCCCATCAGAAGAAGGCAGCAAATAATTCAAAAAATATAAAAAAATGAAGGCCAATTGAAAAGTTGCTTAGAATTAGCCATTCTATAACATACTACAAGTTAACTTAAAGGTGAACCACCCCTTTAAGGGAGTTGCTAATAGACCCATCTTTCATGGGCACTTCACCCTGCATATATTGGTACATTTGTGCCCTGTCTCGAACCAAAGATGGTCCTGTTTTTGTACTGATTGCATCTCCTAGCCCTGGAGGGGCCCCCCTAAAAGTAAGGCTTGACAAAGGGCTCTGTATAGGCCCGAAACATTGCCACTTGCTTATGAGCTAATAAACACCTGTCACCTATTCAACTGCATCAGTCGTGCCATTGGTATTTTGTTTGGATACATATTTGGGATCTTTGGCAGCTTTGGACCTTGCACCTGACGGCATCTCACACTAAACTGGTGTTGAACACTGGTAGAAGCACTCCAATTTGTGATCCCTAAAAGTTATGGGTCATTAGGGTTACAAGCTGGGAAGTTTTGTACATAATCTTGTATGTTTTTTGTACATAAACATGAATTTAAATTCTTATAGAAAGGGAATGTTCATGTAATGGTTAAAGGAACGGCTCTGCATGAGAAGCCTTATGAATTGCAGTCAGCAGCCCTTGGCACAAAATAGTGCCGCCGCCTTCCGTCACACGTCATGCAGGTGTGCAACACCACTTACACAATCATGCTCTGCTGTTTTGCTGGGCTGAAAAGGTGTGGGAGTTGGAGCAGGTGCAGCATATAATATAAATGATCCGAGAAATAAAGGCACATTTTGCCAGCCATAAATTCTGGAGGTTAAAATGCTCATTACTCTCTTGTTAACCTTGGTACAGTATCACACTATTCTTTATTTGTTATAAAACAACAGCAGTTATTCTTATGGAGATATTGGGGCACGTTTAATAAAGAGCATTTTGCGTTTTTTTACGACTTTTCACTATAAAGACAAATCACAAGAGCGAATTGTGGTTTTTTGATGGATTTTTGCTAAAAAGACAAAAGCGACATCGCCAATTTACTAAAAGAAGAACAACACACTTCACTAGCAAATTACCTAGTCACTGGAGAACTCTGGCTGTGTTTCGACCAGGCGAATTTCTGCTCAGGCAAACAATCCTAAATCCGCTGATTTATCAAAGTGTGAACATTTCAATTTTTTTCCCATTTGTAATCAAAATCTATTCTGCCAGGTCCTGACTGGAGAATTAATACAATGAAGCAACATCCACAACATTATTATGTCGGTGACATGAGTAGTGATGGGCGAATTTGTCCCACTTCACTTTGCCACGAATTTCCAGAGAAATTTGAAAAACAGGCGAAAAATTCGAGAAACGCGGATTTTGACAGATTTCGTCAAAATGGGCGCCGGTGTCAAAGTTTACACCGGCGCCCATTAAAGTCAATGTGCGTCCATTAATCGTCGCCGGCATATAAATTTGCCGTGAATTCGCGCCTGGCGAATATATATATTAGCCCATCACTAGCCATGAGTTTTTTCATATTTAAAGTGGGATTATGTTTACAAGTTGTAACTGTTAAACATATCTTATTAACACTTTTTTTAACATTTCAAGCTCATGCCACATTTGTTTTAGGGTGGACTCATGGCCTAAGACAATAAAGGGTCTCTGTCTTCCTTTTGCTTCCTTGGACATATTTAAATAGAAGCGCCAGCAATTTCACCAACATCATTAATAACAGTCCCTAACAAACAGTTTCGTTTTCCATGTCCATTATCTTCTGAATGTCAGTGTGTTGGCTGCGGGAAAGACGCCAGCATCATATAACATCATGTTCTGTGTATCTGGACACTCCATTTAAAATGACATGTCCTCAGTGGGACCGCTTGCTAGTCTTCAACTGTCTCTGGAAATAATGACACTACCTGTCTGAATGCATAGTGTGTAATTTGTTAAGCATACGGCAATATGCAAAAAAAACACTTTGCAAGTCAGCATTTTTTTCACCCCTTGCACACCCTGTCTCATGGGTTAGAACCCAAACACTGATTGCTTTTTGCAGTGCTGTATTCATTCAGGTTGGCATGAGTGGGAGTCTTTTTGCATCCCTTTTCCACCCCTTGACATTTATTCAAGTTAAATTAATCTTGCATGAGGTGCAAAGTGCATCAAAACTGGACATGAGTGCTAATTGAATGAGAACTAAGGGGTGCAATTCCATGCTCATTTGTTGTAAATGACTTCTATAATGTTAATGCACGATGGAGGAGGAATAATATACAGGTGTTTTACCCATGTTTTGGGCAAGGCCATTGGTTTCAAACCTTAACCGTGTACAGTGCCAATTCTGTGCTTCCAACATAATGGCAACAGTGTGGGGGAGGCCTTTTCATTATCAGCACAATAATATCTCCATGGTCTATACCAGGGATCCCAAACCTTTTGAACCCTTGAGCAACATTCAGAAGAAAAAGGAGTTGGGGAGCAACACAAGCATGAAAAATGTTCTTGGGGTGCCAAATAAGTGCTGTGATTGGCCATTTGGTAGCCCCTATGTGGATTTTCAACCTACATTGAGGTTTGGCAGTGCACCTGGTTTTTATACAACCAAAACTTGCCTCCAAGCCTGCAATTCGAAAATAAGCTCCTGCTTTGAGGCCACTGGGAGCAACATCCAAGGGGTTGGAGAGCAACATGTTGCTCTTGTGCTACTGGTTGGGAAACACTGGTCTATACAGAATAGGTATCCTGAAATAGGAGTGAAAGAGCATTACTGGCCTGAACAGAGCCCTGACATTAACCTGAGTGAACACTCGTGGGATGAATTGGAATTGCAATTTAGACTGTGAGTCAGTCCTAATACCCAGCTGACAGTGGGGCTGATTGGAAGCAAAAACACAAACAAGGCTACACAATGAAATCAAAGACAGTACCACAAGAGTAGCTTCTGTTATAGAAGCAAACTGAGGTCTGAACTCATAGTTTCTGAAAGAGATGTTGGATTGACAGGTGCCTGGATGTGTTTTGCCCATATAGTTCATATACAATGGATATATAAACTGTTCTCATCAGATATACTGTGTAACTTACAGTTGGACTGAAGTGTCCTAGGCCCACACGGTCTTCAACCCGAAGGGGCTCCAGTCGTAAATGACTCCTCCCACCCAGTTTTTTACACTTACGGCCACTCACTTGAATGAACAAGTTCTAGACAAGGAGTAGACCTGAGTCAACAGGGGCCACCAGGTTTTTTTCCTGCTGTCCTGCTGGCCCAGTCTGACCCTGGTTTAACTATTGTGACTGGACAAAACAGAAGGGCTTATATAGGGATCACCATATCTTAATTATGCTAAAGGTCATGTAATCATGTAATAAACCCAATAGGATTCTTTTGCCACCAATATGGATTCACACAGCTTAGCTGGGATCAAGTACAAGGTGCTGTTTTAATATTACAGAGAAAAAGTATACTGTATGCTCATTATGGACTCTGTGGGATATGGCTTACCTGTGACTTATTTACGACATATTGCAACTTTTTATTGTGTGATTCCTTTGCATTTTCTAAAATAATGCTGAATTTGTACAATAAGAGCAGGACAGTTTTGGAACACACTTTCTTCTAATGTGACTGTATTCCTTTTTTATTTGTCTTCATCCAGCAGTTCAGTGAAGGCTGTAAATGTTGCACAGTGAAGGTCGCTATTTTTAGAATTAAAAAAAAATAGACTCTGAAATGTTTTTTCCCTGTAGTAGGTTCCACAGGTACTGCTGTCATTGGTGCGCGGCTCACACTTTGCTTTATGGCGAAACATCAGTCTAAAAAAGGAACTGGGAGTTGGGTGTGTGTGTGTCTCATTTGCAGCTAATTAAAGTGTTTGGGTTTTATATGCAAAGCCTTAATTATTCACAAGAAGGACTTGTGTGTTCATGATGACAGCAGACTAACCCCTACGTAAACTGTATCAATCAGTTCAGCATAGATTGCACAGCAAATGGTGGTATAGAGGACAACTATGTTTTTCCTTGATGCATAGAACACCACAACATGTCTTGATAAATAAATAAATTAGATAGATAGATAAAGATAGATAGGGGTTAATCACAATATATATATATATATATATATATATATATATATATATATATATATATATATATATATATACGTATATATATATAGCAGAAGAACATAAACTCTTATTGCTGAAGCAGGTGTGGTGCTTAGCAGATATTACCCTAGGAAAGAGTTTTAAAGCTCGAGAGACAAACCTCGTTCCTTAATTCAGCATGTCAATCCCTCAGTAATAGAATGTGTCAGAGCACCTCACTTTTAAGAAAGCCTACATGTTTTTCTTTCCTTTTTGACCAAATTGAATCTGCATTTTATTAACTGAAGCACAGACTTTGTGAATTGGGTAGATAGGTCTGCATACCTGGCAAATAGAGAGAAGGCTGGAGAACTTTGCCTCAGTGCTGAAGGAATATACAGATCTGCACAGACAGACAACAAAGGGAGGACCTGTGCATGTGGAAGAGGTTTATAGAAGAGCACATGTGAGTAAACACCAGGAGATAGTAGGTTAACTGTAAAAAATGAAAATATCTACAGACAGGGGATTGGACTGACCAGTCTCTATTTAGCTTTTGTAACAGATTCTGGGATTATTCTTCCATCATTCTGCTGATCAAACTACTGTCTGCAATATTCAGATATTTTGTATGTATTTCTAACACAGCTATATATTCCTGCTTCTCGCTGAGATAATTGTCAACCCAGTATGATTTATTTGCACTTTGTTGGGAGACAATACCAGGCATTTTCATGCTGCAGCTTGTCTCCTCTGTGGCTGCAGGGAAAATCATCTTAGCCTTAACCTTCCTAATAAAATTAGCACAGCTCTAAACCATTTTACAATACCTATCTATGAGTATAGTCTCAGATTCTAATAAATGCATTCCTGTATTATTTCTAATTCATTGCAATGGACTTAAAGAAATAAGTAAACGAGGCATTGCCTCATTGTACTATCTGTATATCAGAATGTAAAGAAAATACTGTTCCCAGTATCATTGTCTACCATCAAAAGAAGCAATTCCACACTGGATAAACCTGCTATTTGTAGGGTCAATAAATCAATAACTAGCTGAGGAGATGATCTTGCAATTTTCATTTAAAATCACAGTTCCTTGAGACTAGGGTTTAGAGTAGCTCCAAGTCTACATTCCCTCTAGTTGCTTTTAGGGTGTTTGTGAAAAATGTTTTCTACAGTATACAGGCTCTAAAAACCTTGTGTCCATAAATGTGGGTGGCCCAAGGATGTATGTCCAAGCATATGTGTGCATTAAATGGTCTGTGTGCTCCATGCTTTAAGCATAAAGAATATTAATCAATATTTTTATTTAAATCCATATATCTAATATATTTGTGGGGCAGATAAAAGGATTTTTCATGCACATTTAACACTGTAATAATCACTTAGAAAGTATTTACATATTATTGTCATACCAGATTTAAATCTTATTTTAGCTGAGCAGAAATGAATGCATTGGAAAAATGATTTTCCAGTTTTTTAAGAAAGAGAAACATTTATTACCCTGGTTTATTTCTATATATCAACGGTAGCTTTGTTGTGAGTCTGAAAGAAAAGAATAAGAAGAATGTTGCTCTGCAATGGAAATGCCTGGAAAAAATCTTTAATGATTGTATTCAATGTCACCCTCAATCTGCAAATTTAAAGCAGCAATAAGAAAGTCACAAGTGGGCTGATTTGGCCATAAAACGTATTTTTTGGATACATTTTTATGACCATCTGTCTCTGTGCAGAGCTGCTGAAAAAGTTATTTAGACAACTGGCAAAAAAACATAAATCCAAGCCAACTAATGCAGTCTTCAACTGATCAAGAACGGCAAGGTGCATATTGCAACCAACAATTTGGCCATACATATACAGCCATTAAAATTACATGTTTTTAGAAATGAGTAATCAGTTGCCAAAATTCAGTACTAATGCAATCACGATACTCATGAGAAAATCCTGCACTTAAAATATTGGGCCCACAAGAAGGATGATGCCAGCATTACCAAATCAGAGCAAAGGGCAGCCCAGTTAGCTAGCACATGGATTCAAATGTTAAGGAAAAATTGATTATGGCATGATCCACAATCAAGGAGCAGACATACTTGATGCTGTACAGTAAGAAAATGTATCTATAGTTAATAAAAATTTCCTGCTTAAAATGAAATTGAAAGACAATGATTTCCAACCAGGATATGTCAAATTTAAATAGACCAATATGGCAGTAAGAAGAAAAGATGGATTCTATACAGAGCGGTGAGTAAAATGCCTACTAAAGGTAAATAGTCCATATAATCTACAAAAATAAACTAATCAAATTTTTAGGTTTGTTGGAAAAATTGGACAAAGCTACAACTGAGCTCAAAAAAGAGTAAATACGATAACTATTTTGAGCTTTTGAGTTGAAAAACTGGATTTACTAAATGGAACACGTCACTGGCTGCAGTTATGCAGTTTTAGGTTAGGAAGCTGCAGTGATTGATGTTGATGAAGTAATCAAGGGCAAATGTATGCTCAGGAAATTATACCAAATCAATCAGCACATAATAGCTGAAAAAAACATAATCCTGAAATGTAATTCTGGAAATCATTTTAGTTATGAGTCAGAATAGAAAAGATAGAAAAGTAGTGATATTTTTACCTTTTTTTCACCTATATTTAACCTCCAAAAATTTGAGTTTTTCTGACAATTCCTAGGGTCAAATTTACTTATGGATGAATATCGAGGGTTAATTAACCCTCGATATTCGATTGCCGAATTGAAATCCGTCGACTTCGAATATCGAAGTCGAATGATTTACCGCAATTCGATTCGAAGGATTTTAATCCATCGATCGAACGATTTTTCTTCGACCTAAAAAAGATAGCAAAGCCTATGGGGACCTTCCCCATAGGCTAACATTGACTTCGGTAGGTTTTAGGTGGCGAACTAGGGGGTTTAAGTTTTTTTTTAAAGAGACAGTAATTCGACTATCGAATGGTCGAATAGTCGAACGATTTTTAGTTCAAATCGTTTGATTCGAAGTCGTAGTCGAAGGTCGAAGTAGCCCATTTGATGGTCGAAGTAGCCAAAAAAACATTCGAAATTCGAAGTATTTTTTATTCTATTCCTTCACTAGGGGGCCCTAGTGTTAAACATACATACGAAAAAGGGTGAATTGATCTAGAGCGGTCCAAAAGGATTAGTGCAGCTCCCATTGACCTCTTGGACTACAGGACCATGACAAGTTTTACCTGGTGAAGTTTTGTATTAAAGGTTTTCATGGCTTTTACACTTCATAAGTCTCTAACTTTTAAAGCCTTTTAAAAAAAAAAAATAGAAAACCACATATTTTTAGAGATACATGGAAAGAATTGAAATCTGATTGTTAGTAAATGACCCCCATAGTCTTATTATGGAATGTAATCTATACTAAGAATGAATAATCCAGTTTTTATTATTGTTGTGCAGTCAATGTTTACAGATACAGTATAACTCTTAATACATGATATTTAGTTATTCTTTGGTGTATTTTCCATCATGCAGATTAGCTTTATTATTAGTATTCTACCAACTATGTCTATTTGGGGAAAAACCCAGTGGTTGGTTGTCAAGGACAGTCCCATTTTGATCTTCTTAACTTTAGCTTGATTTATTCCATTTCAGTCCATTTTTGATTCGGGAAAAGCCACAGGCTTTAAGGCAGCACAACAAGACAGTGTAATGCACAAAAACATGCAAACTTTAACTTTCAACAACCAGTGAAAGATTTGCATTCATTATTTTAACTGCACTGGTCTAGTAAAAGCTAACTGCTGCATGGTTGCTACAGGTTATACAACTAAAGAATAACCGTTGCATGTTTTGCTTGAACTTAGTTCATGTTTTGCTTGTCTATAGTAATAGATAAGGAGTACTTAACTGTCACATAAATTTGGCATTGACTTTACGGTAGACACAACTTTCTATGGTTTCATTTAGGAAAAGACAGTTTGGATGCATCAGTCTAGAAGACTAATTCTGGTTCTTTAAATTGTCCATTGTGAAGCATAATGTCAGCAGGCTGCACCTGCCAGAATAGTTCAACACTTTGATCTCTAATTTTATGCCCTATTTTGTGCTTATCTTGAAAACGAATTGTCTCATCGTGAGGAACTACTAAAGAGCTCTGTGTCATAGATCAGTTATTTAGGTCCTGTCCTTGAAAGAAGAAATAATGTTTACCATTACTTATATTCTGCACTTGCAAAATAAGACTGTACCCAGTCCCCAGATCTAGGGGTGCGACATAAAGCAGAAATTATTTTTTGTCCCAGACCAGTCTGGGGAGGCCAAAGTACAGTTATATTTGCAGAGATTTGTAGATAGAGGTGATGAAATAAAGATACAATTATTTTGACCGATATTGATGTGCAGTTTGAAATTTGTGAGTTAAGGTTGGGTGCAGGTCAGACTGGGGAAGTACACTCATCCTCTGCTCCTGAACATTCCCTTTCTTGGAACCAGAGGCAAGCACAGGAGTAGTGTACAGAGTGTGAAGTTGAGAGTATGGGTTGGACATGGGTCCTACAATCGCAACATTTTGCGTGTTAGAGTCAAGTTGAGTTTTTTTGAACCACACCATCACCAGTGACTGGGAGCATAAAATTACATGTGGATGATGGTACTCATGTATACAAAGCAATCATTGCTTGAGTGCAGATTGCGGACCTGAGGGGGGGTCGGGGGGCCCCTGAGCAGTCCCCCCGTAAGATGATCTAAACTGAGCCCCAGTTCATTGATCCTTTAGCAACAATCAATTTGCTTATTGGCCGTTGTAGGTTACTGCACTGGGACAAACTTGTTCAATGTTAGTTAATAAGCAGGCATATATATATATATTTATATATCTGCAGTATTGATTTAAAATATGTCCAGAACAGCCTTGTATGATATACAATAGCTACATATTTTATAGTGAGAAATAAAAAGATGGTTACGAAACAGCAGGGTTTTTGAGTCTGCGAGTTGTGATGCTGTATGTTAAGCAGGTGCCTGCTGCTGGGAGCTCAGATTTGTTCACTGCTGGAGAATGAGTAAGTGCTGTGAGTGACTTTGTATTTGTAGCAGTTCCTGAGACACAGCCGGTGATTAATCATTTGACAACGGCGGCAGTCAAATCAAATAATAAGGAATCACTTGACAGTTGGTTGTAAATGTACCTGCAATAAATCTAGTAACATCAGACTGTCAGTCTTTAAAGTAATAATACAGTATAATTGAGAAATACTTGGAAATTGCACAATGAATTGAAAAAAAAGACTATTATGCGTAGGGCTAATGTTCCAGCCTAAAGGTACAGGAGCTCTTTAGCGGATAAAATCCAGGCCGCAAGTATGTGCTTAAAGGGATACTGTCATGGGAAAAAAAAATTTTTCAAAATGAATCAGTTAATAGTGCTGCTCCAGCAGAATTCTGCACTGAAATCCATTTCTCAAAAGAGCAAACAGATTTTTTTTATATTCAATTTTGAAATTTGACATGGGGCTAGACATATTGTCAATTTCCCAGCTGCCCCAAGTCATGAGACTTGTGCTCTGATAAACTTCAAACACTCTTTACTGCTGTACTGCAAGTTAGAGTGATATCACCCCCTCCCTTTTTCCCCCCAGCAGCCAAACAAAAGAACAATGGGAAGGTAACCAGATAACAGCTCCCTAACACAAGATAACAGCTGCCTGGTAGATCTAAGAACAGCACTCAATAGTAAAAACCCATGTCTCACTGAGACACATTCAGTTAAATTGAGAAGGAAAACCAGCAGCCTGCCAGAAAGCATTTCTCTCCTAAAGTGCAGGCACAAGTCACATGACACATGAAATGGATTTCAGTGCAGAATTCTGCTGGAGCAGCACTATTAACTGATTCATTTTGAAAAATTTTTTTTTTGCCCATGACAGTATCCCTTTAAATAAGGGATAATTTTCAGACCTTGTAGTGGCTACAACCCACAACATTTATAGAATGTGCTGATCTACAATCAAGCTAGCTCCTGGAGCATGTAGAAAATGAAGATCCTGGAGCAGCCTAGAACTCACCCAGAAAAGAAAGTACCTCTGACTGCAAATGCAGGACTGGTCTACAGCAGATCAAGTAGATATGGAGCTCCTGGAGACACATTAGAAACACGAATAGTAATTGACTTTCTTAAGGCTTTTTAAGCATGCACTATGCATAAGGTTCATCATCGTTATTCTAACCCATGGACAGAATTTAATTGCTTATAAAGTTGACTACTCCATCATACAATAAATCAACTCAAACCCTAATACCTAAGCCTCTGTCCATCCAAAGCCCAAGACCCATTGTCATTTTGCTAAAGCAGTCACTTCAATGTAATGTATTACATTGAAGCTCTGCATTGTTATTTACCCTTCAATATCACAGCTGCGGATGGTGCTTCAGTTAGTAATAACCACCTGCAGGCGTCGAACTTCATCACATGCCATGCTATTAGGAAACAATGAAACTGGCTGATGAGCCCTTTAGCAACTCGATAGAAAGAAATGGTCGATAGAGGGCTTTTGCTGTGAAATTCATTTTATGCATGAATAACAGCAGTACTTAGTCTTTATTGTATATGGAAAGAGGCTGCACTTGGGTGTCCATACTTTACATAGGAGAAAATATGACAGCTCTTCAAATCTGTAAAAGATGTGCCCAGGGTTATTAACCTCACTTCTGTATATGGATTTTTAAATGATCCAGATATGTCTTTCTGCTTTACTGTTAATTTAACAGGAGAATTGCCCAGAAAACATTCTTGAGAGAATGTTATCACACACACACCAGCAGCTACCTATTAAAATATATTTACATCCTTTGTAATTATTGCAAAAAATGTCCTTTGCAGATGGTTTGCTCCATGTTTTAATTGGTTTTTTTTTTTTTATTTTAATTCTTCAGGTTTTGGCAAATTCTCTGTATTCCATTCCAGCCTGTTGTTGCTTCTCTAATAATAATATTGGCATGAAGTGTCAAGTGTCCTGAAGTGTTTTATCTTTTTTGGTAAGCTCAACTGGCTAACTAATGTATGTATATAATAAGCCTAATATATATATATATATATATATATATATATATATATATATATATATATATATATATATATACTGTACATAATGCTATGCTAACTATGCTAAGGCCTTTCATTTGGGTACATGCTAAAGGTGCAGAAATAAAGCAAGTGAATGGACCCACAATGCCCAGGCAAAATAGTAAGTGATGTATTACAATGTCTAGAAACATTGAATATTTAGCCGGCTAAGTTCATAAGAAAGACATACAGCTAACACTCTCTCACAGGCTTATCTATACATAAGACATATATTCACATGACTGGTTGTGACATTGTATAAGAAATTGCAAGAAGGTTTGCTGAATTACCATTGTCATTGGGATAACAATTGATACAATCAGTATGGTGGCTGCTTACAATGAGGATGCACTGCAGACTAGGAGCTAGTGATAGGCGAATTTGCACCGTTTCGATTCGCCGAAAAATTTGCGAATTTCCTGCGAAATGGCGAAAAATTCGCGAAACATCCAGTTTTTGGACGCCTGCGCACATTCGCTGGCGAAAATGCACCAGCGTCAAAAAAAAGTTTTCATGAATTTATTTGCCGGCAGCGAATCGCGCAAATTTGCAGCGAATTTGCGCATGGCGAATAAAATCGCCATCACTACTAGGGGCAAGTGCTACAATGAAGGCCTCATTAGAGTGCAGCACATCCCTTTGATAATGCTGCATAAAGCTCCATGGAATTACTTTGATTTTGAAAGTAGAACAAGAGCCATGGAGCACATTTCGTTTTGTCAGCAACTCTAAAGGTGGCCATACACACACAGATATTAGGTGTATGTATAATGTTTGAGAGCAGTATTGGTTCCTTTTTTATAGGCAACGTTTTAATGGCTTCCTACATATTGGAACCCAGAACTACACTCCATACTCAAAGTAAGGCCTTATTAGGGAAGAGGCAACATTTTAATATTAGAATTATCATTTGTGCATGTGTCCTCCACAGTGTGGAAAACTCAGCAAACTATTGACCCAATTTTGTGCATGATCTGCACCACCACTATTCCTGCACTTCAGCTTAAAGGGATCCTGTCATCGGACAACATGTTTTTTTTCAAAATGCATCCATCCAACTGTAGGTCAGTATATTAGATAAGTGTAATATGACCATTCAGTCTTGTTCAAACCTTTCTATTTAGCTGGTCCCTACTTCTGGAATTCCATTGCTGCATTGCCCTGTAAATAACTCTCCCTGCACCATTCTAATCTCTGATTTAATATTGACATCTACTGTAAATAGCACTTATTAACCTTAAATTTGTATTTCTAAGTTACCCACCCACTTAGATTGTAAACTCTGGCGGGCAGTATATTCTCCTGTATATTTTAAGACTTGGCTACTAACCTGTCTGTTCTGTTACTATAGTGTAACAATCAGAAAGTTTATCTATAAATGTATCACTAAATGAGTAACAATATACAGTATATATATATATATATATATATATACAGCACATGCATTCATGCAAATTAAATCGTGATTAGATATCCTGCAACTGGCCCTGTGTGTGACCAGCTTTACAGTACTCTTTATTGTCATTGTATTGCATGGCCACTTGTAAAGCCTCCCTGAATAGATGGCACTTTAAAAATCAAAACTTTGATTCCAACAGAGTGCAGAAACTGATTCCACAGCTGATTACATCCTCATAAACCACCCATAAATGTCATTTTAGGCAACTTCCATCAGATATAATTTCACGCCTAATGCTAAAGTCATTAACGTCCTTCCCTGCTGTGGAAAAAATGTGTTTTAGGATCCAAGAATCACCTATTGCTGTCAACAACAGATAAGGATATTAATAATTAGCAGCATTCGCCTTCCCTCCCGCCACACAGACTTTTCTTGTGAATAAGGGCTGCAAGCAACTGTTTATCATATCAAAATTACAGTTCTCTGGTGTTCTAATCAAAGTTATTTTATCCGCCTTTCAGTGTTGCACTTGGTCACAGTGTTTCATGGCAATTAAGTTGCATACAGCCATTCATAAATCATCATTATTCTGAACAATAACAAGCACCATCAAATCAGCTCTTTTTATCTGTATAGGCTGTTATTTAGAAAATGCTGATGTATATTGTGTGCAGCATCGGGCTGCTCCATCTGTATACACTAAAGTCAAGCTGAGAGTTGCACATTCTGCTCATCTCCTTATAATATCACTTGGCATCACTTCTCGTGGGAGGTTTTTTTTTGTTCAATTTTTATTTTTCAAATTGTCATTCAAAGCAGAAGCCCTTTTTAGTTCCCAGTTATTAAGAGGAGTAGTTCTATGTCAATGTTCTAATATCAATGTGGGAAAGGAAATATACACATATAAACACGTAGAGTGCTCCCAGCTGATTATAACCATGGGGTCTGTTGGGTTTGTGGATAGACTTTGCTCAAAACTATTGAAGTTCAATTTTTGTTGAAGTTCAATCTGCAGCGTAAAGTCGACTGTTGAACTGCTGCCTATGTTACAACTGGACAGAGCTACCAATATTATCTTGCAGCTGCAATAACCATTTGAATGAAGCAATTGCTAATAAGTGAAACTGGTGGCCCAGTCATGATTCCTTTCATTTTATTATGTCTCTAGAATGTAAATATGTGCATACTGTATAAGCAGATGTAGATGTAGTAGATGTAAAAGGTACTCTGTATATCCATACGAAAATTTAATAGGTAAATGTTAACTAAAGGTCTAGTAACTCATAGCAACCAATCAGCTAGCAGGTTTAACTGGTCAGGAGCCTTCTTCTTACTACTTGCCTTATGGTAAGTAAAAGGCTGCATTGTGCCCACCCTCCCTGCACTTCAGACTGGATTTATTACTCTGTGTTTCTTCTCTACACGGAAATATGGAATTATGCCACTTTGGAAACTGTTCAACTGGGAAGAATGGCAAAGGAAACATCACTTTGCGTGGAACACACACATTCCCATTGGGGAATCACTTACATTAGGCCTGCAGTAGATTGTTGTAACTTCCCAGCATATCTGCAAATCCTCTCTCTCTCTCTCTCTCTCTTTCTGCTTTGCTTTCCATATACCTAAATAGCAGCTTGTCACACAAGCAAAGGCTGGCTGTGATTGACAATACAGCAGTCACATTTTCTTAGTATGACATTAGCAGTATTAATCTAGGCACTCATTTGCTGACACAACACAATGAAAGGTATTGTCGCAACAGTAAATAACATAACAGAAGGCTAATTTTGATGCAAAAGTGTTGTGATTCAGCATTAAGTCTACATTACAGAGTGGAGATCATCTATGAACTCTTTACATAACAACATTACCAAATACTGATGTGCAATTGGACGGAGAATGCATAGAAAATTAAGAATGTAGAAAAGTCTGTATTCTCCATTTACTAAGTAAAAATGAGTACCATATATACTCGAGTATAAGTCGACCCGAGTATACGCCGAGGTACCTAATTTAACCTACGAAAACTGGGAAAACTTATTGACTCTAGTATAAGCCTAGACACAACTACAGCCCTGTCTCCCAGCAGCGCACATTCTGCCAAAGCGACCCCCCAGCGATCAACCGGACCTCTTTGCAAAGTTGATGGTGACAGAGAATTGCCAAATGGATTACTGTGTGCATTGTCCCACTGTCCCACTACCATGTGCAGAGGGTGCTGTTTGATATTGCCATCACTGTTAATCCTTCATATAACCAACAGAGGGTGCTGTGTGATATTGCAGTCACTGTTATTCTTTCATATAAACAACAGAGGGCGCTGTGTGATATTGCAGTCACTGTTATTCTTTCATATAACCAACAGAGGGCGCTGTGTGATATTGCAGTCACTGTTATTCTTTCATATAACCAACAGAGGGTGCTGTGTGATATTGCAGTCACTGTTATTCTTTCATATAACCAACAGAGGGTGCTGTGTGATATTGCAGTCACTGTTATTCTTTCATATAACCAACAGAGGGCGCACTGTTATTCTTTCATACAACCAACAGATGGCGCTGTGTGATATTGCAGTCACTGTTATTCTTTCATATAACCAACAGAGGGCGCACTGTTATTCTTTCATACAACCAACAGATGGCGCTGTGTGATATTGCAGTCACTGTTATTCTTTCATACAACCAACAGATGGCGCTGTGTGATATTGCAGTCACTGTTAATCTATCATATAAGCAACAGAGGGCACACTGTTATTCTTTCATACAACCAACAGATGGCGCTGTGTGATATTGCAGTCACTGTTATTCTTTCATATAACCAACAGATGGCGCTGTGTGATATTGCAGTCACTGTTATTATTTCATATAACCAACAGAGGGCACACTGTTATTCTTTCATATAACCAACAGAGGGCATTGTGGGATATTGCAGTCTCTCCCCAAGTGAACTGTTGGTATAGGAATGATTAAAAGTGACTGCAATCTCAGCTACTAGGGTCAGGTACCGCTGACCCGAGTATAAGCTGAGGTAGACTTTTTCAGCACATTTTGGATGCTGAAAAACTGGCTTATACTCGGGTATATATGGTATAAATATCGGTATCAGACGTTGTTTGCAGATCTGCAAGTCACAAGAAAATTGATGTATTAGCAAAAAGGGAGGTATAAGGCAAAGGAGGAGGGGCAACATCCAAGAAGGAAGACTTATAAAAAATACAATGTAAACAAAGGGAAGGACAGAATGAAGGCAGAGGTTAAACTAAAAAATAGAGCTAGAGCAGAGCTGTAGGGAGGGGGTGGTTATGACAAAATTTAAAATAGACACAGAGCAAACAAGAAAGAGGAAAAAATGAGTTTCTAAAAGCTTGATGCAAAACCTGCAGAAGGGGCTTAGTGTGGTATGAAGCAAGTGATCTTAAAGAAGTTCAATAGGAAGGAAGGAGAAGCTCATTAAAAAAGAAAATGGGAACCAGATTAAAATGGTATCATTTAGAAAATTGAGTATAGTATTTTCCAAGAACAATAAAAGAACATATTTTCATATTTTTTTTAAATATAGGCATATTTTATTATCAATAATACTGATAAATATAAACAATAAAAATATCACTGTACTGGACAGGAGTATAAAGCACAGCCTTTAAAAAACAGTGACACAAAAAAAATAAAATGATTAGTTTGACCTGGCATATTTGTATCTATTCTTAAATTCAATTAAAATGTTTTCTTCTAATCAAAGCCCTGTCATGCACAACCATCTTTGGTTTGTTGTCTAAATAATGTTCTGCCCACTCTACTGTATTTAATGGGGCCTTGGATAATACATATTAACAAACTGCTCCCCGAAGCCTTACCAGAAAAACAAGTATTTTCAAATGTAGATATCAAGCTTTTTATAAACTGCTTGAATGGCAATTCTGTTAAAAACCCTTTAGGACATTTTCATTTGTTGGTTTTACTCATCCTTTAAAGCTGCTGAATGTCATTTTCCAACATTAACAGTAGAAAAACTGAAAACCCTGACAGTTATGATTGTTGCACTATTTTTAGTGACTGATAATTACAAAGAGCAAACAAGAGCAGCGGTTAAATCAAAGTTTAACACAGACCAACACTGTCACCAACTCTATGCTAATAACATTTGTAATTTCCAGAGTTGACATATATGGGATTATATTCACTGTTACAGTTTGAACTCTGCTGTGTTTTTAGGAATGAAGATCATCTCTAAGGAAGGTTGACTTTCATCAGGGTGCATGGACAAATCATTGTTATTTTGGATATTCTCCAGGCATCTTCCTCTCAATGTCTGCACTTTGTACCTCTTGAGAAGAGTAACCAGAATGACTTTCATCATCACCATGGCTATGTACTTCCCGGCACATGCACGTGGACCAGAGCCAAAGGGCTGGAAGTAACGATATGGAACCTGTAAGAATCCAAAAACATCATTTGTAAAAGAGGGATCTTTTTTAGAGGCATAAATACATTATGTCAACTGGCCAGAGGGCCATTTTTTAAAGTCAATATATGTTAACAGATACTTATATATGAATATCTATGTCCTATTAAATAACCACTCGCATATTATAAAAAAAGAATTGACCCCATACTGAAAATAATAAATCTCATTAGCCATCAGTTCGAGTTCTTGGCAGACAAACACCAAGCATCCTAGTGATACCACTTCCCTTGTTGACACGCAGAACAATTCTTATTTACAGTAGATATTATACTGGCCCATATTCTAATTCTAAATGGAAGCACAAAATGGGGGGCCTTATTTATCAAAGTCTGAGTAGTTAAATAAAAACGTCTGACCAAACTTGAATCCACAATTTGGTCTTATTTATTATTAAAAAAAGTACAAATTAATCGGTTTGGGGAAAAACACGGAAAAAAACGTACGAAAAAACGTATAGTATAGCCTGAAAAGTCCGAAATAATCGGATTATCGGATAATTCCAGCGCAGACCACAGAAACTTCCAAATAGGATAGGGGCCTCTCCCATTGACATATAAAAGTCAATAAATCCCCAAAAAATCTATTTTTTTTTTCCCACTAAAAATTCGTATTTTATAATACAAAAAAAAACAAATTTTTCTAGTTTTTTTTATTTGGACTTGATAAACAATCCCCTAGTTGTAGGCAATATCATAATTATTAGCAAAATGAGTCATCAAACAAGGATGTTTGATTTGCTCCATCAAACTGTCATACCAGTGCCATCTAAACAACTTGACACAGTTTCTCGGCTAAGAGAAACTGTTCTTATTTGATAACGTGCACAAAATCTAGCAAAATCGAATGGAGTTTCTATGACTGTACTGCAAATGAACACAGCATGCTTTCTAAGTAGTATTTACTAAATTAATTTCATTATTGATAATAACCAAATGTCACAAACTGCTATTCATAAAAAATTTGATAATCAAAATATTTGCTACATATTTATAATTCCTTGGGCCATTTCTACCATCAAGCTTTTGCACATACCGTCTTTTCAAAATTTTCCAAGGTGAACTCGTTCGGTTTTGGAAAGTATTCAATTTTGTGCATGCGCCCCAAGTTTAAAATGATGTTAGTGCCTTTCTTCACATAGTAACCATCAATGATATCATCCTCCAGAGCCTTGCGCATAACCAGGTCTACCACTGGTTGGTACCTCATGCTTTCATAAATAAAGCTCTCCAGAATTTTAAGATTTGGAATGTCATTGCTCTCTACATCCCGGTCACCTAATCAGAAAGAAACGTGTATAATGTACATGAACCTTGAATAACAAAAAACAAAAAAGAAATGGCAAATGCATATAAACAGTGTGTGGATTAAAGTAATTGTTATAATGCTATAGCAATGTCAATCTACAGCAGTTATATGAAAGGATAATGTTTCCTTTTACCAAGTTCTAATTAGGCATCATCTTAAGAGTGCATTTTAAAATAGGTAGTGATTTTCCATATGTATTTTAACCCTGTTTTCATATATTGCTAAAAGGTACAGTGTCCATGTAGGAATACTAAACTTTTACAAAACTAAAGTTGACCACTTTGTTTCTTTCAGATTCATCTAATTGTTGACTGCTTCAAGGAAAGACAAAATTCTTTACATAAGGAAAAGTTAATTTTCGAAGTCTTATATAGTAATTTCTATAGTGCTTGTCTATTAACTTTTTCCCTATGAAACTAAAAATGACCTGATACAGTAACAACAATCTTGTTCAACCACAAACCTTCTTTTGAGAGACTCTATGGGCACAGATACGCATGCGGAGATCCACCGCATTTTAGGGGCAGTTTTTTAAAAAAAAGCCGACCAACTGTTAGTGGCAATGATAACTTCCACTAGCGTATTTACACGGCGGTCAGCTTTTTAAAAAACCATGCCAAAAATGCGGTGGATCTCTGCATGTGTATCTGTGCCCATAGAGTCAGTCTCTCAAAAGAAGGTTTGAAGTTGAACAAGATTGTTGTTACCGTATCAGCGTAAATATGCTAGTGGAAGTTATCATTGCCTAAGCTTAAACTGCTACGTGTTGGTCGGTTTTTTTATAAAAACCGAGCAGAAAATGAGGCGGATCTCCGAATATGTGTCCGTGCCCTATGGATTATTGTACTTACTTTATAATATATATATTTTTGCCCTATGATGTATGCTTATTCATTGTGGGGAGGAGCGTTTGAGCACATTTAAGATGTTAGGGTGGGTTTGTATTGATCACCTGACAAAGGGGATCGCCCCTGAAACTTTGTTGTTGTTTGTCTTGGCCCAATTAAACACAGGGTAAATCCATGTTAAGCATTCTACCCCAGTGCTGGAATTTTCCATGCTTTCTATGTATGGTGGAGGTGCCATCCTCCAAAACTCTGCAGCACAGGGGTTAACTTTAAAGGAGAGGCCAGGTGTGCGTGTGTGTATCTTTAAGTACTAGAGCAGGGGTCCCCAACCTTTTTTTACTAGTGAGCCACACTATAGTTGGAGAGCCACACAAGCAAGAACAAAAATATTTATGGATGCCAAATATAGACTGTGATAGGCTAATTGATAGCCCAATTTGTACTGCCTTCAGGAGGCTCTCTTTGAGTAAACCTGTGCCTTTATGTCTCCAACACTTGAATTTAAGTCAGGAATTTCAAAATTGGCACAAACTATGAGGCCACTGAGCGCAATATCAATGGGAGTGCAAAGCTTTGCTCAAGAGCCACTGGTTGAGAATCACTAGTCTAGAGTGTATAATTCACTTGTTTTATATATGATTAGGTTCCAGTTCATATGGTATATGGTGATAGAATAAGTCCATTATACTGTATTTGCCCAGTATTATAGTATGATACTGTATATACGTGTTGAATTAAAAATGCAACATTTACAATTATTTTTATTTAATAATCATATTGATATGGTGCTACATATAATATGCACATAAGGCAAATTCTGATAGAAGGGTTTACAAGAACACTGTGGGGGTTATTTATCAAAGGCCAAGAACAGATTTCCAAATTGGTGGGCCAATCAATTAAATATATAAGTAAATTCCCCAGGGAGATGCCCACCAGCCACACAACACCAGTCATCTTACTGTTATTTAATATAGTGAGATCACTGCATTTACTGCTTGTAGGTATTACACTGTAATCAGACATCAGTTAGGCAGTAATGTTAGGAATGTAATAAAAGTCAGCAACGGAAAAAATATTTGCAATGCAAAAAGTTATGCCTCTGTGCGAACAAATTTGCCTTTGCACAAATTTAATATAGCTTTTATGAACCCGGAAACTCTTTAGCGACCACTTCTGACAGTGGAAGAAGCTTTGCGAGTTTTATAGTTTACACCAGTACGCAGTAAATGTAATAAAACTTCTTAATGAAAAAGTTGTTATGTTTGCTCCAAAAGATCACGACACTTTCAAGCACTTCTTAAAAGTGGGCAATGCGCAATTAAAATTCGCAATGCAAAAACAGTTTAGGGTAGAGTATTACATTGCGAAATGTGAACTTTTATTCTTATTTGTGCAAATTGTTTTGCTCTTTGCGACTTTTTTTATATTCCCCCACTAGTGTCATATCCTGGAACCAAACCTGAGCTAACTACATTGCTTGCCTATACTACGGGACCTAGTCATCCATGTGACTTTAGCCTTATGAAAGTACATGAAGAAGAGAAAAAATATGATACATGGCAAATAGACATTAAAATATCTAAAAATAGAATTAAGGGGTTACAATTTAATTCTTGTGATGGAAATTCTTTAAAAATGACATTTAAATCTTGGCATTTGTTGTTCAGTTCAGCAGTAGGGAAGATGTGTTTTTGTTTTTCAAAACACTGTGTGCTTAAATGCCTAAATCGTTTTATTTTATAATGCAATGTGTTATAGGGTCATGTAATTAATTTCTAAAAACAAATGTCTCCTATAAACAAGCCAAGCAAATGTGCCCCCGGCCATGCAAAGCTAGGAAGGTTACTCCTCCCTGGGCATTGAATCAAAACAAGGACAAAATTGCTATTTACAATTTAAGGCTGATTTAATCTGGCAGAAGTTTGTCCCTTTCAGGCAATATAAAGATGTCAATAGATAAAAGTCACATTGAAACCACAGAGTTGCTGTATGAAAAATGCATTAAACAGCACACTGAAGATGTGATATGTAAAGTAGGAATGAACCATTGGTAAAAACTCTAGCTTATAATGACTTCAGGGGATTAGACCAATGTGGAAGGCAGACAAGTAACTGTGTAAATGGTTACCTATGTCATTTGATTTAACTGAAGTTGACTTGTAGGGAGGGAATCCACCAATATATTTAACTGAAAACATTGTATAATTAACAGGCTTGGAAATAATGGCATTAAAGTACACGGGGCAGATTTACTTAAGGGAGAAGTGACTAACGCTGGCAAAGATTCACCAGCATTACTGTTTTCAGGGACTTTGCCGATTTACTAACGGGCGCAGTCGTAACGTCGCTAGAGAAGGAGATAGACGCTAGCGGTGATTCACACTCTATCACCAAGCAAATATTCACTCTGGTGAATGGACGTTACTCCGCAAATTCACTAATATGTGGATTTTACTGGACGTTACCTCTTTCGCCAGACTTGCCTTCACCAGCTCAGACCAGGCGAAGTGCACTGGAGTGCATAGATCTTACTCAATCTTCTGTTACTTACATCATATTTTTTAGTGGGAAAAGTTTCTAAGTCCAAAAAACGCTGGCGTCTTTTCTTTTTTTCAGTGAAGTCCTTTTTTGGGTAACCGGGTTCCCCCATACATTTTCTAACATATGGAACATAAACTATACAGTGGGCTCATGTGTAGGGCATTATCACAACTCTATTGTCTTTATTAAGGTTCCCTGGATTTGTGTAATGTATTTGCTGCAAAATATACGTCCATTCAACTTTAAATGCAAATTAGCCTGAGCGAAGACCTCTAATGAAGTTGCGATAGGCAGAATTGCTCGCATTGTTGAAGTAACGCTAGCGAGAATTCGCCAGCATTCGTGCCATGGATGCAACTTTGCATTTTAGTAAATTAGCATTGTCTGAGCGAATTTTCGCCTGGTGAAGTGTTGTGATGGGTGCAAGCCGTCTCTGGCGAATTTTCGCCGCTTAGTAAATTTACCCCATAGAGTGGATTTGTGTTCATTTGTTGTATCTCCTCCTATCTTGTACTAAGTGTAGGCAGGGTGAACATGCAAAGCTTGGTGCAGTTTTCCATGTTTTTCATCTTGCAATACAGTGTAGTATTTACCAATATTCACACAGGTTGTCAGTTCTTTCAAAATTGACTGCAAATCGCATTCATGTCACTTTGGTCAATAAGGCAGCTTTGGCTCTTCAATGGTGAGTTGGTGAGAAGGGCATGGTAATTGCATTGGTTGTACTGGTTCCCAGAAGTGCAATGAGCAATGGATAAGTCTATGTCTAATAAATGCAAGTTGCTGGGCTGCAGTCATTGTTTGAGTATTGCTTGAAAATGCTGGTGCATTGTATTGGGACAGTGGGAAACAGAAAAACATTATCCTTTTGCTCTTACCAATAACTTTATCCATTTCATTCATTATTCCTTCTTCTATCTTTGGGTGTTGAGCAATCAGAACTAACATGAAGAAGAGAGATACAGACATGGTATCGGGAGCAGCTATTAGCATTTCCAGAATACACTGATTGACATTCTCAGCTGTTAGATCTCCATGATTCTATCAAATAAACACAGAACAAATATATTTTATGTGTTCTGAATAGATTATAGATGGCAAGTTTTCATTCATTTATATTAGGATTTTTTTCCTTGGAAAAGAGCAAAAAAATCTAACGGCAGGTCTGCTTCAAAGGCTTATAAAAAGTCTTTTAAATTTCACCCCACTGGTCAGTAGATAAAAAGACTGTCTATCTTCGCTGCATTAAGAAGGCACATGCCAACTTTGCCCCTCTAATGCATAATAGTTTTGGAGCACAAACACAATTCAGTTCAGCTCTGTGGGGGTTTGGGAGGACACGATTGACCTGTGCAGCAAAACCAAATCTTTCACTAGTACTGAACTAAGCTAAATGACCCATTCACAGTTTCGAGGTCAGTTTCATACATGTACATTTTCTGACTTGGAGAGATTATGGCATTTTCTGATTAAGCACGTAGTATTGCTTTTGGGTCTGTAGGTAGGAAGTTACAGGGCTAGTAGGTCCCCTTTTCTAAACCATATTTTCCATGATGACAACTTGATGGACTGATGCTTCTCTTTACAGACAGCAATGCCTACAAGTATACAGAAACATAACTGGAGAGAACTTCAGAATATTGAAATAGTGAGCATCAAGGGCAGTCCTTCTACCCTATTTAGCAAATAATAATAATACATGTATATATCTATATATATAGATATATACCAAACAAGGGAATTTGACTATATATATATATATATATATATATATATATATATATATATATATATATATATATATATATATATATATATATATATATAAATAAAAAAAAAAATATATATATATATATATATATATATCTATATCTATATATATATATAGATATATTTATAAATATTTATATATATGTTAAAAAATACATATATACACTATATGGATCTCTCACTCGTGCCCCAGATTCATTTTGAAGAGTACTCTGCACCTTACACCCTATTTAAACTTAAGACAAGATGCATACCATAGCCCTGTCCACCAGGCAGACCTGTACATGGAGACCTCGCTAGCTTTAAGATGGAGAAGTTTTGTATTAGTGTTTTTTGTGGTTTTTACACTTAACAATTTATTTTTTTTTTGGTTTACATGATTTTTATCTCTAAAAAAATATGATTCAGGGGACAAAAATGTGAATGTTAATAAATTGGCCCCTTAAAGTTCATCATAGGTGCTGCATACAAATTTTTGGTGAAACAAGTTATGGATTTGGGTGCATCATAATGGGATGTTGTATGTGCCTGTATTTTGAATATTGTATGTTATCACATAATAATGGGGATAGTATAGTATAGCAGAGAGCAAAAAAGTCTAGTGTGAGGTAGTATATGTATTTATTATTTTCTGTGACACCGCACATGGAGAGGTTATGGAAGCAGGTACATAAACCTTCAAGAAAAATATAATTTCCTCTGTCTTGTGTCAAGCCATTGTAGCTGCTTTACGTCAATAACAAAACATACACTGATTATACTCCAGTTCTGCCAAAACTGGAAAATACGTTTCTGTGTAATATTTCTCTTCTCCTCCTGGAAGAACTTATTCTAATTACTCAATCAGTCTGGACAGAGAATTAACATTACAAACAACTATTTCTCAGTAATAACACTAATAGCCCATTTTCCTTGGTGAATCAGTACAAATGTATGCATTTTATAAGAAGCAGCAGCATTACTGATTAAGGGTGAGGAAATAATGACCAATCTGGGCCAAGGAGTGCTGCCAGCAAAAGTATTCCTGTTTTAATACATGGGCTTATTACAGAAATGTATTTTTGCAGATGTAGGTATATAGCTAGAGATTTTTTGTAGAAAATATTTAATATATTGCACATGTAAATCTCTCTACAGTGTAAACGAATAAATACCCCAAGAACTGCTGGATACAAGTGGTTCATATTAAAGCTCCTATCGTACTGTATTGTGGCCAGTCTGATCCTTACAGAGATCTACAATATCAGCAAATGTATTGAATGCAGGAAACAATTTGTGGTGAATTTTTTAAAGTTGCAGCAGTGCAGTTGCAAGGAGCATCCAATCATTCTGCTATATGTTAAACAATGAATCAAATGACAGACCAATTATATCCTCACATATAACTTGCCTGGGCAAATATGAGTTCTGATGAAAAATCCATATCCTCATCCAGCTTCTCAGAACTTGAGAGTTTCTGTCTTTTCTGTTCAATGAGAAGTTCAATAGCTTCCTTCAGATCATTTCTATAGGATAAGGCGGTAACATGTGAGATTGGCAGAACCAGTTAAGGAATAATCATGGATAGTTTTTCAAGGCTGTTGAGTGGGGAAAGCTTTAGCACTTACGCTGATTTTTCATATTTCTTGTACAGCCAGGAAATTTTAAAGAAGATGTCTGGTTTCAGAAGCAGAGCCTGCCAGGCGTCAAAGTATTTCTGGATCTTAAGAACAATTTCATTTTCTAAAAAGAAAAAAAAACGCTATGATTCAAAGGATGGCTGTTGCATTCTAAGCATTTATTTAACAACATATCACCACAAATGATGCCAAACACAAGTAACACTACAATCAGATGAAGACATCAATTCTGCATTTGTGTGGGAGAAACAATTTGTTACTATGAGAAAGATCTTTAACAAACCTGTGTATTGTTATTTTTATTATGAGTTATGGATTTGTTAGAGATTCTAAGATCCGTATATATTATTTAAAGATTTCTATAGAATTTAGATTTGTTATTAAACAAGGTATTATTGTTTTTGTTTAAACCTGGGACAAGTTGATTTTATTTTCTGCTAAGGGAAAGTTACTATTACTGATGTGTCTTACTGAGAGCATAAAGTCAATACAGCTTTGCCAAAATAACTATAACAATGGACATTTGGCTAAAAACAAGGTCTGTGCTGGTCTTGCAGAAGCTACTCATCACTCACAACTAAGCACAGCTGGACTGAATTGGAGGTCAGCCTATGCAGGGGACTTCTGGAGATATCTTATAAGTAGGGAATTAATCCTTGTACCATATGTCTTATATATACTGATATTAGGAAAAAGGCGAGTAGTAGTAGACCTTGGTCCACCTCCAAATAAAGTAGTCACTCATATTTTGCCTGAACTGTGTGTTACAACTGCTTTGCTAGTGCTCAACTCACTGTTGGCTCTGCTCAAGCCCAATTCTTCAGTAATGTCTATCATAAAGAGAGGAGCACTCCAAAACACTATGTTCTGCTAAGTGATACTTTATTTAGCTGGCAAGCATAGGGCTCCATATAGCCCAACAAATGGCAGCTAAATAAAGTATCACTTAGCAGTACATATTGCTTTTGAGTGCTCCTCTATTTATTATAGCCATGACTGAAGGAAGGAGGAGTCACACAAATTTGAACACCTCTACATTTACTACAGAGGCCTCTTCTTCAGGCATACATAATTTTTACTTGTAACCAAATACATAATACATAAAACACATAAATGCAGGAATTACTTATAAACCACCTAAATGAAAAAAATGACGTCTTACCATCTAAGGGTATCCTTAGGAAGAGATTGTTTGATGTATCTAACATAATAAGCCTCATTAGCTTAAGGACATCTACATTTCCCAGTTCATTTGTAACATTACTCAGGTTATCCAGGTAGTGATTTGTAGATCTTATACAGTTTTCTGTTGTTTGCATAAGTCCTGGACCAGACAAAGCTGAAAGATGCAAGGAAAGGAAATTATAGGGTTAAGTTGTCTAGTTCTGCAGAGCAGGAGTATTGTCTCTAGAGATTTGTCCATGGTATCAGTTACTGTTATTTAAATGGATATAATCATCTGCTTGGAATACTTAAATCAGTAAAACTAACACATCTGTGCTATTATGATTGTGACATATTGTGATTCGAAGATATGAAAGAGTAGAGTAATACTAAAACACAAGCTTTTGTGACTTGTAGAAAATGTTCCGTCTCCCCTAAAAACATTATTAAAAGAAACCAACGTCAAATCATCATAGCTATGTGATGGAATTGGACTGAATAAGCAATGGAGTTGTTGATCTCCAAATCCAGCAGGTTGAACTTGGCAGTGTTATACCATACAGTATGTTAATAATAGCTACAGAAGCATAACTGATTCTTACAGAATAATAATAGCCAATAAAAGCAAAACAGCTGTTTTTTTTATGTCAGCTATGTACAGAGGACCCCGTGCCATATATTGTGGCACTTACATGGACAGTAGGGTCCAACGGAGCATTGTGTTTCACTGACATATTAATGGACTTTGGAGTAGGGTTAATGATATCACATTGGTCCTTTTACTTCATGCAAGTACATAAGTAGCTGTAAGAAACTTGCTGCCTCAATTTGTATATTATTTTATTCTGTAAAATAATTACATTATGTGATATTAAAACAAGAGACTTTTCTTACATGCGTTCATTCTTGAACATAGGATCAGACTGGTATTGAAACAATAGGTTATTCTAATTATCTCATCGCTCATGGCAACCTCTTTGGAGGATAGTGGAAAATATATATTATATATATATATATATATATATATATATATATATATATATATATATATATATATATATATATATATATATTTATATATATATCAAATAAACCTGAAGCACAGAGCACAGTTTTAATCTAAACTTTCATTTCTATGCGAGACACTAATTAAAACTTTGCATTGCGTTATTAACAACCTCAGCATTTCAGCCCACCCAGTTCTGAACTTGCTCACATCCCCAAGAGCACAAAGAACTATTATCACATGCCTTGTAGACCCATCATAACAGAACTGCTTAATCATTTCCCGGAGGAGATGCCCCCTCTGTGCACTTTCTTCTAAGTCAATAAGTTGCATGGGTTTCCTGAGAACTGCTTACACTGTCTATGATAGAAATACTGTACATTTTCTAATGGTTGCTTCAGTAGGTCATGTTTTTCTCATCTATTTAAACAAATACTCTGTATTTATGACATTGTTTTTTTTTTTTACCAAACCCAATAATTTGAAAACACATTCCTTTGTATTAAGCTGTATCATTATTTCATATCTATATTTATTTATTGTTCCTACAAAGACTGGCTGTGTGAAAGATATCTGAAATGTAAAACAAACTGATAATTGTCATCATTTCTACCATCCCCTAGTAACACTTAGGGGCAGATTCATTAAGGGTCGAATTTCGAAGTTAAAAATACTTCGAAATTCGACCCTCGAATTGAAATCCTTCGACTTCGAATATCGAAGTCGAAGGATTTAGCGCTAATCCTGCGATCGATCGATCGAAGGATTTTTCGTTCGATCGAATGATTAAATCCTTCGAATCGAAAGATTCGAAGGATTTTAATCCAACGATCGAAGGAAAATCCTTCGATCAAAAAATCACAGGCAAGCCTATGGGGACCTTCCCCATAGGCTAACATTGACTTCGGTAGGTTTTACCTGCCGAAGTAAAGGGTCGAAGTTTTTTTTAAAGGGGAAGTACTTCGACTATCGAATGGTCGAATAGTCGAACGATTTTTCGTTCGATTCGTTCGATTTCGTTCGAATTCGAACGAATTTAACCAATTCGATGGTCGAAGTACCAAAAAAATACTTCGAAATTCGAATTTTTTTCATTCGAATCCTTCACTCGAGCTTCATGAATCGGCCCCATACTGTAATAAATGAATGCATCATTTTTGTATTCCCAGCAAAATATGACTGTGTATTCAATGGCAAAAAAGACCGTAAAAATCAGAAAATGGCAATTTCAGAATTATGTATTTTACTTAATATGAGTAAATCAGTGGGGGCTTATTTGTTAACACAGGTGGAAAAGGGGTTGTTCACCTTTTAAACTAACTTTTAGTGGCTTATTTACTAAACTCCGTGATTTTTTTTATAAAATCTGACTTTTAAAAAATCACAAATTTTTCAGAATTTACTAAACCGTGAGGATGGAAAAGTCCAAATCTGAAAATCCAGCATCTCAGAGCTATCGAGGTTGCAAGTCAATGGGAGAAGTCCCAATGATTTTTTGATGTGTGCTGGGTTTCGTGCAATATCTGACCCGGAGTTTTCGGGCAAAAATCTGAGTTTTCGGGTGAAAAATCCAAAAAAAATAAATAAAACGCGAAAATCTGATGAAAAATCCGAAAATCTGAGTTTGTAGCAGGAAATATTGAGATAAATTATGACTTTCATAAATAACCCTTAGTATGATGTAGACAGTGATATCCTTAGACAATTTGCTATTGGTTTTCATTTTTTATTATTTGTAGTTTCTGGGCTTTTTATTCAGGAGCTCTCCAATTTGTAATTTCAGCAATCTGTTTGCTAGGGTCCAAATTACCCTAGCAACCATGCATTGATTTGAATAAGAAACTGGAATATGAGACGAGAGGACTTGAATATAAAGAGTAGTAATAAAATGATGCAATAACAATAAAGTTGTAGCCTTACAGAGCATTTTTATGATGGGGTCAGTGACCTCCATTTGATAGCTGAAAAGAGATAGAAGAAGAAGGCAAATAGTTCAAAAATAAATAATGAATAACAATTGAAAGTTGCTTATAATTGGACCTAGTTTTCTGTTGGTGGTATACTAACACATTTTACATACAATACTGTAGATACAGGTTTAGAGAAGTAGTAGAGTAGCTTAGCTTAGAGCAGTACATAGAATATTGTACCTCTGATGAAGTATGGCCGAATGACCTTCCATAGAGATGGGTTGCTATTGAATATGATGCCATTTTCATTCATGCCAATGCACTGTAGCCCTAGCTTGCTTCCAAAGCGTGAGACATAATGGCTGTGTTTCATGATGTGAAATGTTGCTGAAGATCTGGGGTTAAATGTAGAGAACACAGTCAGTGAGTCCAAAGGTATCCTTTCCGACCAATCAATCCATAAGCAGGACAAACATAGACCTTATGAGGGACCTATGGAAACTTTTCTTTTTTCACAAATGTGCTCTGACACCAAGAAGCACCTAATCATTCCAAGTCCATGGATACTACCAGCAAATTCATACAGTACTAACTTTCCTATACAGCATAATGCCTTTCTTCCCTATTAAAACATTGGCATCAGTCAGGCCAGTAAAATACCAGCCTGGTGGCAACCATAGTCAATTCTGACAGATGCCAATGTTTTAAGGGATATCCCTTCAGTAGAGTAATGAACTTGACTTGAGTGCCAGCAGTATTTGACTCATGACTTCATGTATCTTCCTTTACTGGGTTATGTCAATGTTTTGCAAGCTACAGAGCTGATACATACTGCATTTTGATTTGTATTCTTTTGGTAAATAGTCACTTCCCTAAGTAAAACAGATAGGTGCAGAATTACTAATGATCAGAATCCTTTTAGACCTTGGAAATCCAAATAGCCTTCTGCATCGGTTAGAATTTGAATTCCTCGTGAATATGGAACACACCCTGTTCTGTAGATCTAGGACCCTCTGCCTACTACTCTTCACCTTGGTAGACCTGGGCTCTCTATATAAAAACACTTAAATTCTCCAGATTCCTATTTTCTCACTTTTAGAACTTACCTGTTTTCTGCAAAAGAGTCATCAAAACAAAATTCTATTTGATAATGCATCTCCTATATCTCCAACTGTACTAATGCATTATGGTTTGTTTTTATAGACATATGCATATTATAGACATCCTATCAGCTACACCCTTCCAAAGGAGTTTCCAAGACAAATAGGATGAACAGAAATTCAGGACTTGATTAAAAGGCTAATGATAATTGCAGATTTAGATGTAAAGGATTGTGGTGATGTAACAGAATGGCTGTATTTTAGCTCATCCAGTATATATTTAGCCATATGTTTTTTTTAAATCCTAGTTAAACTAGCAAGAATTGTCCCTCTACTAATGGTAGAAGGGGCTGATTTCTTTCAAACTTTTACTTCAGTGTGTGGGATCTCTGATTGGTTCCAGACATCATGTGTCTCTGAATCCGGGTTCCTGGCCTAGGAACTTTCTTCTATATCACAACACTTAACGGATTCACTCCAACACGATTTTTAATTAAAAATATCGTTACTTAATTATTTCCATTAAAATTTGTTAGCTAAGGTACAGTGCATGATGATCACCACTGACGCGTTTCATGCCCTATGGCACTTCCTCAGAGTGTTACTCTGAGGAAGTGCCATAGGGCATGAAACGCGTCAGTGGTGATCATCATGCACTGTACCTTAGCTAACAAATTTTAATGGAAATAATAAAGTAACGATATTTTTAATTAAAAATCGTGTTGGAGTGAATCCGTTAAGTGCTGATTTCTTTCACCTTTTCTAAGAATGGCAAATAATGAACAACTACTGGTGTGACTGGCCCTGACCTTTATGGAGAATTAGCTTAAATTATAAATTATTATGGACCCACATTTACTTTACTGAACTTGGCTGATCCCCTGTTTTGTAAACGGCATAGTGAAATTCTGATTGGTGAATTGCTTTCATTTCCAAATGAATAATTATTGGTGCTCACTCCTTGGCGCCCAAGAAACTCAGCAGCTTAGTTAAATAGTTAACAGATGAGCTAAGAGATGAATATAAATTTTCAAACCAATGAGCACAGTGGCTGAAAACAGTTTTGGTCTGGGGACTTCATTGTAAGTCATATTACTACATGATTCCAGTGGAAACACATGGGTAACTTGTGCAAGTAGTGAGCAAATTTCTTTTGAAAAACTGACACCGGAAATAAAACATTTGAGAATTTGATATAGGAAGGATAATGAGAAATGGTGCTCTTCCCATTGGTGAGATCAAGGCAAAACAACTGAGAAAGTTTCTTGACTTTTAATAAATCCGCCCAGTACTATACAAAACAATAGGTGACTGCCTGTATTTCTCAGTGAGCACTCACGGCAAGGATTCAGGACAAGGTTTGTAAAATTACAGAAATCACTTCTGTTAAACCACTTTAACAGAAATAGAGCCAGTCAATAACCTGCCAGTTTTGCTCAGTGTTATACAGGCATGAGACCTATTATACATAATGCTCAAGACCTGGGGTTTTCTAGATAAGGGATGTTTCCATAATTTGGATCTTCATACTTTAAGTGTACTAAGAAATCATTTAAATATTAATTAAACCCAAAATGGATTGTTCTGTATCCAGATAGAATTAATTATATCTCAGTTGGGAACAAGTACAAGGTACTGTTTTATTATTACAGGGAAAAAGGAAATCATTTTTAAAAATTTTAATTATTTTATTAATTTTATGGAAGATGGCCTTCCTGTAAGTCGTAGCTTTCTGGATAACAGGTTTGCAGATAATAGATCCCATACCTGTATTTGCCTCTATTTATTTAAATAATAAAAACGTCTCTGTAAGACAGTGATCGGTGCTTACATTGAGTTGTTAGCTTCTCTGTTCTAAGAGATTCCTAGAGAGGGAGCTGCTGCACCGCATTAGTGAAATTAGCATTCTATTTTTTTTCTTTTTCTCTGATATTTGCAACATAAAGAAAGCACCGGGGAGAAGGGAAGCTTATGTCACGTTGCTATTTTAGTTCTGCGGTGCAGCTGTACAAACAAAGTTCTATCTGCCTTTCATTCACAAGTGTCATCATAATGTTGCTTATAATTACTAATTCACAGTTTGAGAGTCTGTGTAAATTACAAGGAATAATAGATTTTGGAAGCTGTTCCTATCTGTAGAACCATATACTTATTTATTTCTCATTCTCTTCCTATTCCCTATCAAGACTGCTGTCACTGATAGAGAAGCCCATGCTGCAGTTTCTTAAAGGCATCTATCATAGAAACACAGTGAGCTCATGAATGTAGAACGTTTGTTTAGGCATGACCCAGACAGAAGAATCAAATGATTTCCAGGAACTGTAAAAATCTATAGCAGGCTCATTGGTGGTTGGCTGCCATGGGTACCCCACTGATGGATACATGCTCTGTGCTACAAAAGTTCATTTTTGATGCTGTGATTGATTATCTACTGTTGGCAAAAATCATACACTAAACTGCACGTACTAATTTGCAATTCATAAGGTACTTGTGCATATAAATGCTTCTTGTACAAAGTATAGAGCTCACAAATACTCAGGAGCCCTGAAATTCACACCTGCCTTGAGGAGGAGATACTTTAAGGAAATACATTTAAGGCCACAAACAGGCACAAAAAAGATCTTTTTATTTCTTACAAATACACACACAGCCAATAAGGCATTAGAAGGAATATTGGTTTCAGACCAACCTTTCTGTTTTGCACATAAACTGACTTACAACGAATGTCATAAATGGAACATCATACATTGGCACCCAGGAAGTGAATACATTTATTACACAATGATTATGAAGAACTGCTGCTGCTGCAACTTGACCAGGATTTACCAAGGCCGATGCTTATTTGCACCAGTATTATTAAATTGTGTATGAGTTGCAAGAGTCAACTCCCCCCCGCTCACTGCCAAACACTTGCAGATAAATCTGGCAGAGCTGTGTAGGTACCCCCTTCTTTATTGATAGGGGAGAGGTCTGCAGAGAGCTATGCCAGATAATAGGGTAATAAAAGTCCAGTGCTTAAAAAAAAGGTAATTTGTGCCAATATTTTGCAATCTGCTTCAGTAAATAAACGCTAAAAAAACATATATTTTTCTTCCTGCCTCCCTTTGTAACAGTGTTTCCCTCATTCTATTTAACTATTTTCACCTAGAGGGGGGCGTTCAGTAGTTTAACTACCAAGGAAGCAGAATCTACGACTGCGAGGGGAGGCGAGATCTGGACATTTTTTCAATGGTGGGAAGGAGAACTTACTTGCCTGCGTACCTCCCCTTTTCACTCAGCTTTTGAATCTGACCTGTGTACTAAGGTTTAAAAACAAACTTATTGAACAGGTATGACCCATATGTCTCCCTTCAAGTCACTGATTGGCTACTGACTGGTAACAGGAGAGCACCAAACAGGAAGATGGATTCTGGCTATTATGTTAAACATCAGGCCACTCCACTCTTTATCGATGACATTTTTTAGCTGACTAAGTATATCAGAATAATTTTTTATTTTCCTATTTACCTAGTTTTAGGATTACACTGAATACCTTTAATAGATATATCCTTCAGCCATTACTTGGTAATAAAAGACAAGTGACGGAATCCTCTTGGGAAAACAAACTTACAAACTGTTTTAGATAATTAAAATGTGCCTAATACATATATGAGATCTGTTATCCAGAAATCTGATATCTAAATAGCTGTGACTTAGGCTATCTGCTATAGAGTTGATTTTAAGCAATTGATTTTTTTTTTATGATTTTGTTTTTGTGTGTAATAATGAAACAGACCCTTATACTTGATGCTAACTAAACTGTATGAATCCATATTGGTTTAATAGACTTAATAGAAGGTTTGATGATCCAAATTACAGGAAAAAACATATGTAAAACCCCAGGGTCAAATGATTCCAAATAAAAGATACCATACCTGTACATAAACTGTAAAAACTGTTATTTCCCCTTGTATTGCTGGGCATCACTAATAAAAAAATAGTTCGGAAATGTAATTTAAATGTTTTCACCTACAACGGTCTGTTTCTGCTGTACCTAGCTCAAATTAATAGACCAGAATATTGTAAAAGTCAGTTCATGTGTAGTCACAAAATGCTGGTCCTTTTATATAAGGGTTAAGGCCACATATAAGGGTCCAGTGAGCCATATATAGTTATCCATAAGCATTAAAAGCAGGAATGCTGAGAGCACCATAGAAATGTAGAACTTTGAAACAAAAGGAGTTTTTGCCACCTGATTTGAAGGGAGGTGAAGTAATTTTGAAGAGGCTGAGATGTAGGGGGTTATTTACTAAACTCCGTATGCAAAAATCACAAACAAATTTGTTATTTTTTTTAATAAAACCGGACTTCAAAAAAGTCACAAGTTTTTTGGAATTTATTAAACCCAGAGGATGGGAAAAGTCTGAATCTGAAAATCCGGCATCTCAGACCTGTCAATTGCATATAAGTCAATGGGAAAAGTCCCAATAATTTTTTTGATGTGCGCTGGGTTTTTGGCAATACCCCGAAGTTTTCGGGCAAAATCTGGAGTTTTCGGGTGAAAAATCCGAAAAAAATCGTGAAAATTGGATGAAAAATCCGAAAAAGTCATGAAAATCGGATTTTTCAAGTTTTTTGGATTTTTAATAATAAGCCCAAAAAACCCATGCGGATTTGGTCAGAGTTTTTTTCAGAAAATATTGAGATAAATTCGGACTTTGACAAAAATAACCCCCTAAATATGCAACTGCACTGAGAAATGGATGGAGAAGATTTCAGTACTGGAGTCTGGAGAGACCTACTGTAATTGTTTTAGCAGTTTAAAGAAACTCTTTGCGTCATATGTGCTTTTATTGATGGAACAGACATTAATTTGTCATTTGATGCGCGCACAGTCATACCATCCACCTGTAATGGAGCAAAATTGAAATGGTTGTGGTCAATTCCAGTGTTGCTGCCAGTGTGCCTGAGAGGTAAGGTTACTATTTTGATTGTAATGCAGAAAGATGGAAGGAAATACGGTTTGAAAGGGAAGGTCATGACCTTGGTCTCTGATATATTTGGTTTTGCATGGCCACCAGCCATCAAGTGAAGGGTTTGTAAAGGTGCAGTCAGTGGTATCAAAGGCTGTAAAATGTTCAAAGAACATGATAATTTAGTAGTGTATTTGGTTCTTTGTTTGAGTGAGTCAAACAAAACCCTTATTGCAAAGGTCAGGAGGTAACTATATCTTAAGAATTGCTATTACTGAGTGAATAAATCCCAAAAAATCTTAAAAAGGCAAAAGTGCAGTCAGTTAATAATTGTCTGTTCAAATAACACTCTTTGTTAGGAACATCTGATGTATAGCACAGAATTGAAAAAAATCTAAATCATATCAAAACAGATGTTACACACTATATAATTTATCCTTTGAAATGTTATCTACACATTTTTAAACTATGGGGCATCTGTAAAGCTAGGGCCTGATGCAAATTCTCTAAAACCAGTGCCAGATTACATTAGTTTCTTAAGGGCTGTTATAACAGGGAATGGCTAATGGAAGATGGATATGCAAGCTGAAAATGATTAGCATAATATGTGAAGGAAAGCAGAATGTTGCATGGATGGAGTCAAGGTGGTATAGGAAAAGGAACACAGCAGATCTGACAAGGAGAGACAAAGAGGGTTTAGAGGCTGTTAAAGACCCAAGGGCATTGAATCTAGTGACTGGCAGATACAACATTTAGATTTAGCGTAAGAAAAACTAAGACAATTCAGCAGAGTAGGATTGTGGTATAAATGTCAGATATATTCTTTGGGTATTCAGTTGCAGAATGTTTGGATATAGGTATTGAACCAGGGCCTACATTTGGAACGTGGAGTAGAAATGGTGTTTGCAGCGACAAAGAGCAGAGCAGTTCAGTATTGCAGCAGTTAAAGGAATTGTTCAGTATAAAAATAAAAACTGGGTAAATAGATAGGCTGTGCAAAATAAAAATTATTTCTAATATAGTTAGTTAGCCAAAAATGTAATGTATAAAGGCTGGAGTGACTGGATGTCTAACATAATAGCCAGAACACTACTTCCTGCTTTGCAGCTCTCTTGGTTTCCACTGATTGGTTACCAGGCAGTAACCAATCAGTGACTTGAGTGGGGGCACATTGGTCCATAACTGTTGTTTTTGAATCTGAGCTGAATGCTGAAAATCCAATGCAAACTCACTGTCCAGTTATGTACCATGTGGCCCGCTATAAAGTCACTGACTAACTCAGAGTTTGAGAGCTGAAAAGCAGGAAGTAGTGTTCTGTTCTGTTCTGTTAGACATCCAGTCACTCCAGCCTTTATACATTACATTTTTGGCTAACTAACTATATTAGAAATATTTTTTTATTATACACAGCCTATTTATTTACCCAGTTTTTATTTTTACACTGAACTGTTACTTTAATGTATTTACGTCAAGTATGATAGAGTCGAGGAGCCTTATAATAGTGTGAGCATTGACTTTCTTTGGAGCAGTGATACTGTACTGACAGCTATGGAAAACCCATTAAATATTAAAGGGATCCTGTTATCGGAAAACATGTTTTTTTCAAAACGCATCAGTTAATAGTGCTACTCCAGCAGAATTCTGCACTGCAATCCATTTCTCAAAAGAGCAAACAGATTTTTTATATTCAGTTTTGAAATCTGGCATGGGGCTAGGCCTTTTGTCAATTTCCCAGCTGCCCCTGGTCATGTGACTTGTGCCTGCACTTTAGGAGAGAAATGCTTTCTGGCAGGCTGCTGTTTTTCCTTCTCAATGTAACTGAATGTGTCTCAGTGGGACATGGGTTTTTACTATTGAGTGTTGTTCTTAGATCTACCAGGCAGCTGTTATCTTGTTAGGGAGCTGCTATCGGGTTACCTTCCAATTGTTCTTTTGTTTGGCTGCTGGGTGGAAAGAGGGAGGGGTGATATCACTCCAACTTGCAGTACAGCAGTAAAGAGTGATTGAAGTTTATCAGAGCACAAGTCACATGACTTGGGGCAGCTGGGAAAATGACAATATGTCTAGCCCCATGTCAGATTTCAAAATTGAATATAAATAAATCTGTTTGCTCTTTTGAGAAATGGATCTCAGTGCAGAATTCTGCTGGAGCAGCACTATTAACTGATTTATTTTGAAAAATTTTTTTTTCCCATGACAGTATCCCTTTAAGGATATCAATGGTGGCCAAAGACTGGAAAATATGGATAGTGTGAGATAGATCATTGTTTGTTGAAAACCAAGTAAAAGTCTGAAGGAAATGGGTAAAATCTGAGTTCATATGGGTTAAAACATTTTCAAATAGATAAAATGGGGACCAGTTTATAGCTTACATTGGTAGGGCAATTGAACTGAACTGAAAAGACTTACATTTTTTGAGTCCTCTGTGATTTATATTTAATGTTACACTAGGTAAAACTACCCAAATCAATAGGACCCTTCTTTGATATGTTGCATAGAATAGATTAGGTTGATAAAGATACATGATAGATAGATAGATAGATAGATAGATAGATAGATATACAGACAGATCAACATATTGATAGATTATTGACAGACAGGCAGATAGATACAAGATAGACAGATAGATTGATAGAGACAAATATATAGGTAATAGGTAACATGTATTCATAGAGAGAGAGTGATACAGATAGATATATTGATGATGATAGCTATAGCTAGATAGAATGTATTATGTATATATGTATATATCCCATACCCATATTGATACTAGGGATGCACCGAATCCACTATTTTGGGTTCGGCCAAACCCCCGAATCCTTCGCAAAAGATTCGGCCAAATACCGAACTGAATCTGAATACTAATATGCATATGCAAATTAGGGGTGGGAAGGGGAAAAACATTTTTACTTCCTTGTTTTGTGACAAAAAGTCATGCAATTTCCCTCCCCGCCCCTATTTAGTATATGCAAATTAGTAATTCGGATTTGGTTCGGCCGGGCAGAAGGATGTGGCTGAATCCGAATCCTGCTGAAAAAGGCCGAATCCTGGCTGAATCCTGAACCGAATCCTGGATACATCCAGGGTGCATGCCTACTTGATACAGTGCTAAACATCATCCTTATTTCAAGCAAATTTGCATTTCAGACACATAGTAAACAGCAACAATATATATGTGTATGTAACACCCACCATATCTCTCAGTAAGAGTTCATAATAATAACAAGGTGGATATACACCTACTTGCTGATAATCAGTGTTTCCTCGCCATTAATCCAGACTCTCACAAATTCTCCATACATGTTGTTGTAGTAATTTGCTGCTTTGCCAATTCCTGTCAGTAGAAAACGGCCATAAGAAATGAGGGGCCCGAGTCCCATGCAATAAGCTGGGCCTGCAAATAAGAAAAGTAAAACCTGGAATGGTGAGAGTGATTTTGATATAGCCTTACAGCCAACGGTACCGCTATATAACTGTATTGGATCTGATGGTGTTTATCAGTTTATTTGAATACAGAATAGTATGATAAGGTGGCTTACTTATTAAAAATAGTTCATTAGTGTTAACATAATGAATTATTAAGATTCGCTCTGTGTGGAGGCTGGCATAATTGGGTTCAGAGCTCAAAGTGCAGTGTTATGAAAGAAAGGTACTTTAAGAAAATGATATTTTTGAACCCGAACCCACTTCAAGCTTAAAACATACTGTTTGCTGAATGGCGCACTTCAGTTAGATGGCGTATAGCTGGATGGATTTGAGAGAAAGAAGTGTTCTTTGTAATTTGTGTTATGCCTTAGTGCAGCTAAATATCAGTCTGGCAAAGTGCTCTGCTCTATCCAAATAGAAACATCGAGGAGCTCTTGAGAAAACTTGCTGAAAGCATACTTAGCAGAAAACCATAGACGGCTTAGACAATGGGCAGACAAAATCTGCTGCAGCCGCATCCAGGAGGTTTCTACAGCAATTATGCACCACTACACTGTACGGATCTTTGTTACATTATCTCCCGTACATGCAGCTCTGTGGTTTATTTTCAGAATGTTTTATGATTGTAAAGAAATACATTTGCTACATTTAGGAGCCCATTCACTAAGTTCGCGTGAAGGAATAGAGGAAAAATAGTTTGAATTCCGAATGGTTTTTTTGGCTACTTCGACCATCGAATTGGCTACTTCGACCTTCGAATCGAACGATTCGTACTAAAAATCGTTTGACTATTCGACTATTCGATAGTCGAAGTACTGTCTCTTTAAAAATTTCTTCGACCCCCTAGTTCGCCACCTAAAACCTACCGAGGCCAATGTTAGCCTATGGGGAAGGTCCCCATAGGCTTGCTAACAATTTTATGATCGAAGGATAATCCTTCGATCGATGGATTAAAATCCTTCGAATCGTTCGATTAGAAGGATTTAATCGTTCGATCAAACGATTATTCCTTCGATCGTTCGATCAAACGAATTGCGCAAAATCCTTCGATTTCGATATTCGAAGTCGAAGGATTTTAATTCGTCAGTCGAATATCGAGGGTTAATTAACCCTCGATATTCGACCCTTGATACATCTGCCCCTGTGTTGATTTTGTATATTGTAAATTAAAATAAATTCAGTGTAGTGTACATGCAATACAGAAATATAGAAATATTTATTTTTTTATATAAATAGATGTATTTATAAACAAGCCCTTTAATAATGAGACTATGTTGTAAATGTGCTTAGAGCACCCTGAGTGATTTTACATTGATTTTTTCGAAGGTGTATATTTCCTTTAGGGCAGAGACACACGTGGAGATTTGGGGAGATTTAGTTGCCCAGGCAACAAATCACCTCTTCTTCGGCGACTAATCTCCACCAAAAAAGGAAAAATCTTATTGGTTGCTATGAGCTACTATATCCAGGTAAACGTAGTTCCATAGTTTGTCCTGTTACTTTAAACTGTTATTGGAGTTTTGTCAGTAAGTTCACTTCTTGAGTCCATAGGGATGTTAACTGTCCAGTAATAATGATGTTATTATTAGTGATCTAAAGGTAACAGAGGTATTTCATTGTTTTCAAAAAAGCTGGCATTTTTAGCTGTTTACTTTGGGGGATTTGAGCTAAACTAACACACATGAGTCAAGAGTGCCCCCCACTGAGCACATCATTTTATTTGCTCTCAGCAGTGTTTCTTCTGTTGCATAGCCGTGGCCATCTGTTTGATTTTGGAGCAGATACAGGTATGGGACTTGTTATCCAGAATGCTTGGGATATGGGGGTTTCTGGATTATAAATCTTTCTGTAATTTGAATATTCATATTTTAAGGGGCACATTTACTAAACTCGAGTGAATGAAAAAAAAATTTGAAGTAATTTTTAGGGTACTTCGACCATCGGATAGGCTACTACGACCTTCGATTCAAATGATTCGAAGTAAAAATCAATCAACTATTCGACATTCGATAGTCAAAGTACTGTCTCTTTAAAAAATACTTCGACTACATACTTTGCCACTTTAAACCTACCGAGGTGCAATGTTAGCCTATGGGGACCTTCCCCAGCACTTTTTTAACTTAAAAGTTTTTTATGATCGAATAAAAATCCTTAGATCGATCGATTAAAATTGTTCGAATTGTTCGATTCGAAGGATTTTATCGTTCGATCGAACATTTTTTATTCGATCGTTCGATTGAAGTATTTGCGCTAAAATCCTTCAAATTCAATATTCGAATTCGAAGGATTTTATTTCGAGGGTCGAATTCGAGGGTTTATTAACCCTCGAAATTCGACCCTTGATAAATCTGCCCCTTAGTCTAGCAAAAAATCATGTAAACATTAAATAAACCTACAAAGCTGGTTTTGCTTCTAACAAGGATTAATTATATCTTAGTTGGTACAAGGTACTGTTTTATTTATCACAGAGAAAATTGTGTAAAATGTGGATTATTTGGATAAAATGCAGTTTATGGGAGATGGCCTTTCCATAATTCAGAGCTTTTCTGGATAACAGATCCCATACCTGTACCATGAAGTCAGAGGGTCAAGCAGTGAGCATGGCTATAACACTGTCAGCACAGCTTCCCAAAAATACATGTTTTTTTTAATACATGTGCACATTTTATACATACATACATACATATACTTATACTGTACTGTTTATATATCTATATATATATATATATCTATATATATATATATCTATCTATATATATAGAGATATATATATAGATATATATATACGTGTGTGTGCGTGTGATACTTACGGAATAGAGCACCTCAAGAAACACAGATATTGGAGTGCTGATTGACTTTTTGTATATGAGATCCATTATATGAAAACCTGTTATCCAAAAAGCTCAAAATTATGGGTTGGCCATCTCCCATAGACTCCATTTTAATTAAATAATTCAGATTTTTAAAATCGATTTCGTTTTCTCTGTAGTAATTAAACAGTACCTTGTACATGATCCCAACTAAGATATAATGAACCTATATTAGAGTCAAAATGAATCATATTGGGCATTGGGTTTATTTAGTGTAGCAATGTATAGAAATCTAAATTACGGAAAGATCCCTTATCCAGAAAACCCCTGACCCAGAGCATTCCAGATAACAGGTTTCCTACCTGTATTATTCTTGTTTGTCATTGGGAATGATATACATGACTTACATCATTAAAGCTTTGCATATAAATTAAGCCCCACACGTGCTCCGTGTTCTTTATGCATATTTTAATCCTAGACTGAGCTGTTAACACAAATCTATTTATTTTGCCCAAATTTATCAGGTTGTTAGAAACAAAATAAGTGATCAGTTAGCGTGTCACAGCCAAACTATCTGTATAATGAAAAATGATTAATATGATGATTACATATGGCTGTACTGCTAACGATATAATACATAAATATAATACATTGCAGTATCCTGAGAAATAAAGTGTGTGTGTATATTGCATTTAATGAGTATAACTATACCTGGTATCAGAGATGTCTCCTCTTGATTCCATAGAATGATGAGCACAAAAATGAAGAGCAGCAGAGAAAGAGTAGTGGCAGGTGCCAGAGTGGGAACAGCTTCTGTGATGTTATACTGCACTGGATTCAAGGCTTCCATATTCACGGCTTGTCAAGGCCCTGCTCGCCTATGCAAGAATAGAGACAGATAAGCACCAAACACTTAATTTAAAGTATATAATCCCAGTAAAGTTAGGAGACGTGCAGTTCTAAGGAGCATGAAGCTGACATTCACCCTCTTTATATTTTGAGAATCTGCTAGATAAAAGTGAAGAGCGTCAAAACAAGTAGATAAAGTTTCATCCACAAAGGATAGTGCGCTTGGCATCCCACGTAGCGTTCCTTTGATTTTACATGTGGCAACTGCATATGGTGGAATGGCCTTGACACTTGAAATAGGAGAAACATGGCTTTTTATATGTTTTCAGCACTGCACTCTGAGGAACAAAGACTGTCTGAAAAGTCACTTCAAGATTTTCTGGTCTTTTAGCAAAAACAATTTCTTCTGATTGGACTGCAAAGCGTTTGTAAATTGCTGCAATTGCAACATGTTTTATGATTAAGAATAAAAATTAACCGGCTGTCATATGGTATCATGATGCACAGTTTAAAACTGCATTAGTATTGGCTTGTCCACAGAATCCATATGTTTGATTTAATGTTATCTGTCAGTTCAGTGTTTGAGTAGGAGCAATCTAAGTACCAGGGGGTCCCTGGTGGCCCTGAATGAGCCACATTCAAATATAGATAGATTCGGGGAGCAACACAAAGTGCCTTTGGGTGCCACACAAGGCTCTGATTGGCTATTTGATAGTGACTATGTGGACTTGCAGCACACCTGTTTTTATGCAATAAATAGTTGAGTCCAACCCAGAAATTAAAAAATAAGCACTTGCTTTGAGGCCACTGGGAGTAACATCCATGGGGTTGGTGAGGAGCAACATGTTGCTTGTGAGCCACTGGTTGGAGACCATTGCTATACACTGTAACACGTTCAAAGAGTAAGGACATAATTGTACCCTTTACACATTATTTATATATGTGTTATTACTGAAAATCATGGGAAATAAATGTGTTTGATTGCTGGAAGTCAAACATTGGCACAAACTGGCTCATCCTTCAGCTTGGGTAGGGCACATTTTTCTCTTTAGAAGAGTCTTTTGGCAACACAACTGCTCAGACTTGCAACCACAGCTCAGTTCAGCAGTCCCTTGGCAAATAAGGGAACAAGAGGCTAGGGATCTACCCTTCACCTCTGGTAAAGGGAGCAGTAGCCAGGTCGGGAGAGGACAGGGAAATAATATTTAAGTATGTTAGTATCCTTTCAGATACTAAGCAAATTATGTGAATATATATTAAAATTGGCACATTAGGTTATAGATTATAACCTAAAAATATGTTATTGTCTATGGTTTGATAACCCTTAACCCATTAAACGGGTGGTTCACTCAGGTTGTTACCTAATGTTGTGTTCAGGTTGTGAAAGTATTTGTGTAATTCAACCTCTTCTAATGTTGTCACAGCTTTAAAGGTTTTTTTGCACTGCCAGTGGTATCCATTGAATTTTAATTTGGCGAGTTAAGCCACTGGGGGTGGTAGCCTACAGCTTGCCCCCAATTGTAGCAAGTTCGTGTTTTCCATTTCATGCCTGCTGACCCGTTCAGGAGCTGGCATAATGTGTTACGTTATGGTTAAAAAATTATATTTAATAAAACCGTGGACTTTTTTTCCTCCAGCTTGGTGTCCAGTGTTTTATTCATGGATGGTTTTGGTGGATGCAGAACTATAACACACCTTATTAAATACTAAAATAGCAACCACACATTACTTTGATTGGAGGAAGATTTGATTTGTTATTTTTTATTTAAAATAATATTACTGTACATTAAGCAACATCTTAAAATGAATTTAAACTTAAATTATCAGGCTGCAGGAGAAGCAATCTTACATCATACTACCAGTCAGGAATAACCTGCATTTTTTTCTTATATCTCAACATTTTAACCCCATACTAGGGTAAATAAATATTTGAACTAAAGACTTATGAGAGCTCAAGAACTCTTCCTAAGGGTAAGCGTCACCTGAAAGTCCACCTATCTGTACTGTGTCTCAGCAAGCTAGCTTCAGCCCCTCACCCGATCTCTACCATGAACAGTAACTAATTGCCTGCTTGTGAGCTGTGGCCAGATGGACAGTCATTAACCCTTAGCCTCCCATCTTCTTGTGTTCAGCTAGCCGCCTATGTGACCTCCTACTATCAGAACCTGTTGCTTTGCCTTTGCAATCTTGCCATGGGTCAACTCTTTTCCTCTCAGGTAACGGTTCAGGGGATAGGATGAAGTCATACATGATAGGATAGGGAGATAGGATGAAGTCATACATGATAGGATAGGGAGATAGGATGAAGTCATATATGATAGGATAGGGGGATAGGATGAAGTCATATATGATAAGATAGGGGGATAGGATGAAGTCATACATGATAGGATAGGGAGATAGGATGAAGTCATACATGATAGGATAGGGGGATAGGATGAAGTCATATATGATAGGATAGGGGGATAGGATGAAGTCATACATGATAGGATAGGGGGATAGGATGAAGTCATATATGATAGGATAGGGGGATAGGATGAAGTCATACATGATAGGATAGGGGGATATGATGCAGTCATACATGATAGGATAGGGGGATAGGATGAAGTCATACATGATAGGATAGGGGGATAGGATGAAGTCATACATGATAGGATAGGGGGATAGGATGAAGTCATACATGATAGGATAGGGGGATAGGATGAAGTCATACATGATAGGATAGGGAGATAGGATGAAGTCATACATGATAGGATAGGGGAATAGGATGAAGTCATACATGATAGGATAGGGGGATAGGATGAAGTCATACATGATAGGATAGGGGGATAGGATGAAGTCATACATGATAGGATACGGGGATAGGATGAAGTCATACATGATAGGATAGGGGGATAGGATGAAGTTATGTATGACCTTCGACTGATCAAGCTCCCACCTCTCAACCATTCTCTTCTATCCCAGTCTAACACTGCTGCTAGAATCTTCTTGATTTTGCCAAAGAGAAAACTGCCTCCTGCACTGCTGACATTTTTATCCGCACACTTTTTAGTGCACAGATTAAACAATGCATAAACAATGGATAAATACCTCTTTAAACCCTTTTCTCTTGCTGCACCTTGTCTTCAAAATCCCAACCATGAATTCCTGTATCACACAATTCACATATCACACATTTATGAGCCAATGCCCCAGTTATTGTGAATAACTGCAAGATTACGCTCCTACTCTCCCATGTACAGGTATATGATCCATTATCCAGACACTCATTATCCAGAAAGTTCCATAGACTCCATTATAATCAAATAATTAAAAAGTTTTAAAATAATTTCCTTTTCCTCTGTAATAATAAAACAGTACCTTGTACTTTATCGAAAGTTTTTTTTTTTCAAAATGAATCCTTACTAGAGGCAAAACAATCCTATTGGGTTCCCTTAATGCTTACATTATTTTTTAGTAGACTTAAGGTATGGTGATCCCAAATTACAGAAAAATCCGTTATCTGGAAAACCCCAGGTCCTGAGCATTCTGGATAACAGGTCCCATGTGTGCCTTAACACTTGTCATTCAACACTTAATGTAATTGTATGCATTGCATTATAACGGTATACTCCTTGCCTGTGCTATTATTGTGCTGGAATAAACAAAAAATATAAATAAAACATACAACGTAAACTACTCAAGTTATTAAATTAATAAATAAGCTACTAATGTGCCATTTTCATGATTTTTTGTACATGCATAGAATCTGATTAGTTAAATTGCATACTATGCTCTGAAATACTAGGTCATTGTATTCTAACAATGTGATTATGCATTAGTCACCCAAATTCATACATGTCTCTAATAAGTCTTGTGCAGATCAGAAAGAATACATTTGCCTTGCCCTGCGATCTTATGAACAAAACCTGTACACGCCAGGAATATGCTGCACTCATATTGGTTGCCACAGATAATAAACCGGTTCCACCTCTGTAAATATGTCATTTCCAGAATATTAACACTTCTCACTTCTTTGCTCCTCCATGAAGGACTTTTCCATAGTATTTCTGTAGGGCAACACAGACACTACCCAGGACATAACATAAAAACATCCAAGAACAATCTGAGAACATTGCTTCTAAAGTGGATATTTTACATACTATCTGGAGAACCCTTTGCTTCATCCACTGCAATCCACCCCATTTCTGCCAGAAAACAAATGCAAGGACCTGATACATATGGCAGGTTTGACATTAGAAAAGTATCCTAAAAATGTCAGGATAACAACAACATATTTTTATTAAAAAAAGGCTCCTCTACTATGATCACAAGGAGCAGTGCAAATCACAAAAATCGATGCAAATTTGCAGATGTAAAAACATCATTCACCATCAAACGGTCCTCTCTGTTTGCTCCATGCATTAAACTGCCACTTACAGAATAAATGGAACATGGAATTCACAGATGCCTTAAGTAGAGGTTTTTCTTCAAGGGTCTCCTTCAGTGTTGCACCTCTATAACAGGTATTGTGGGTAAAAAAGATAGAAGTTTGCTTGCAACTTTTGCACATTGTGCTCAAATTCTAATATTTATTGTTCAACCGACACTATTCACCAACAAGGATATTTTTTTTAATATCAATTACCATTTTTCAGAGTGCTTCATAATCTAACATGCTGCTTAACTGGGAATGTAGCAGTAAGTTTGACACTGGATAAAGGATGGCAGAACTCATCAGATCTCTGGTGCCAGAACCAAATGAATAAACAGAAAACCTTTTTTAAATGTTGTATTTTTTAAACATCAGCTTATATAGACAAGCCAATTTATTGTTGCTGTTTAAAGCACCAACAACAATTATTTCCACTTAATATATGCTTTTCTACATGTGGTCCCGAGCTGAACAATTCAACTACTAATAAAGTTAAAATAATAGGTTTACTACAATGGCAAACAAAAATTCTATAGCCACTCTGCTCTGTCTACATATTGTATTTATCACCCAGGCAGCTGAAAGCTAAGTGATTTTAGAGCTTAATGTTAAATCAAAAATCTTGTTTTGCTCTGATCTATATATATATATATATATATATATATATATTAGAAAAATACATAAACATGCCCCACAGAAAAGTAATTCAATTAATATCAAACTTCTTTTTACTTTATAAGAATCATTAGTACATTTCCAATAAAGGAATTCTAAATATAAATATACATTTTGGTATAATAAATGTGTTTAGTACATTTACAGTAGTTACACATTTATAACTCATCCCAACACACAAAATAAGATTATTATTGTTGGAAATACATAAATATGCCCCACAGAAAAGTAATTAAATTAACCTCAAACATTGACAATTCTTTGTACTTTATAACAATGATTAGTACATTTTCAAAACTGTTTCTGCTTTGAAACACTCAGGCTTACTCACAAAATAAGATTCTCTATCTATCTATCTATCTATCTATCTATCTATCTATCTATCTATCTATCTATCTATCATCTATCTATCTATCTATCTATCTATCTATCTATCTATCTATCTCTAACTACCAGTCTCTATATTATCTATAAGTCATTAACTGTCTATCTATGCTAGATTATTATAAAGTCAAACAAATGTAACTTTTATCAGAGTATTGAATCCTGTGCTTGTCTGTTCAGAATGAGATGTAAATCCTTAAAAAAAAGCACACAAAGTCAAACAGAATCCTACCTATGTCTCCTTGGTACTTCTTCATTCTGAGATCGCCCTGAAATCCCTTTAATATGCTTCCTGAGACTTGAAAAAAAATTCTGACCAGCGCTGTTGTGTGACATTATTGGAAAAGGTGCTTGAAGTTGCTATGAGATCAGTTGCTTGGATACAGATGATTTATTTCATAAGAGCCATAACTACAAAGCAGCAGGACCTTACAGGCAAATGTGTAACCTAACCCTGCACCTGAACCAGTTTTTCCATCAGCGTCTCAAAAACAAATTGTAGAAAATATCTTCATATACGAAAATAATTGCATTAGATGGGTCCAGCTGTTTACCTTTGTAATTTGAAGCTGTCGTCGAAGCAGAAAGCATTAACATGATTCAAATAAATTGCTATCTTTCAATTAACAAGAGTACATTTTTACCCTGACCATTCCAGCCAAAAAATTAATTTCTGCATAAAAATGATAAAAGAGAACAGTGTTTCTCTTAAGCACTCACATTCATATTATCCCTACCTATTATCCCTACCAGCCACCTGACCAGCAACTTTTATTATGCTATAGAATGGCCAATTTTAAGCAACTTTTCATTTTGTCTTCATTATTTATTTTATATATTTTTTTAATTATTTGCCTTTTTCTTCTCACTCTTTCCAGCTTTCAAATGGGAGGCCACAGACTCCATCTAAAAAACAAATGCTCTGTAAAGCTACAAATGTATTGTTATTGCTACTTTTTATTACTCATCTTTCTATTCATATTCCAGTAT